>NC_069115.1:2010000-2731250 GCF_025612915.1 Magallana angulata
AAAATTTTAAAATCGAACCGATCCCGATTGTAATTAAACTGATCCCGAACGAAATCACATAAAGTTAGAATGAATCAGAATTTTGCAACAATTTCAGGTTGTTTAGCTGTAAAATGGTTTCGTCATTCACTAACTTTATAATTTATATCAATTACTTAGAAAAAAAACTGCAGTTTACTTGTAAAATTTCAATTCTAAAATAATTCTGATCGGGATCAGTTTTTTTTCAATCGGGATCGGTAAAAATTTGATAAATAGCAATTTTTCCAAAATTTCCAAATTTTCTTTGTAAAATATTATTGTTTAATAAATAGTTTATGTGACTATATGTTATTTTTAAAATTTTATCCATAGATTAAAAGGATATTAAAGAATTACAATTTTGATTTTCAGAAATATTTTTTTAATTAAGAAATTTAACACTTGACCAAACGATCTTTGGCATGAATTTATTTATAATTATATTACACATTAATTGACAACAAGTTTAAAGCTTTAATATATTCTGTTTGTCTGCCAAACAGTTTTTCCTATTTCACTGAAAAAATACAAAAAAATTCGTATAGAATAACTGAAAGCCGATATTGATCTCTGTTTTGTGGAATCATGTTTCAAAAAAGATTCTCTATCGCTCCATAAAATAAAATTTTGATGTGTCGAGGATCCTTAAGAACTACCGTGACATTCTATATACCATATAATGACCGGATTTATAGATTTGTTGAACAGATATCAATAACTAAAGACATAGAGTCGTCCTTAAAATTGACTTAAAATGTTGACCCCGTTGGACGTCACGGTGCAACGAAAAGTATAAACAGTATTGATTTATTTCGTAAAAATAGCCAAAACACAGGATAAATGACCATCTTTAAGTTCTCCTTAAAAATAGCTTAAAGGTGCTTAAGGTTAGCTTAAAGACGATCTTTAAGCCACATTTATACTATATCTGTTGCTTAAAGGCGGTTTAAAGAAAGCGTAAAGATGGCTTAAAGGCAGCTTAAAGACTATCTTCAAGCCACCTTTAAGAAAAACTGATAGGTCCTTAATGTCCAAACTTCTTTAAGTCACATTTAAGCTACCTTTAAGCCACATTTAAGCCACCTTTAAGCCATTCAAGATCTTTTATTTTATTAAAAATTAATAATTAATGATTAAAAATCTTTTAATTCAATATTGTGCTTTATTTACCAAGAAAATGTATTAACTTTATGATAGAAACGGTATCAAAAACGGTTTTTGTTCTAGAAAATAAAATGAAAATAAAAAAAATAAAAACGCCCAAGACGAGGATTGAACCCGGGACCCTTTGTTTACCAGCATCACCTCACTTCCTCAGCGCCATGGCAAGTTATATATTAGGCAGAGGAGATTTTTATATCCTATATATTAATCGATATTGAATGAATGTATTGAATGTGTATTCTTACATGAAAAGATTTTGACTTCCATTCAGTTTGTAAAAATCAATTGAATAATTTTTATATAATTTATAAATTATATGCATGCATGTATTTATAATAAAATACGGAACGTGGTCTTTAATGAAAAAAAAATATATTATACCTAAATGGAAAACTTACTAGCAGGCCTACAAAGCCAATAAATTTAAACTGAGTAGGTATACGTTCATTTAATTCCAACCTAATGAAAAGCAAGGAAGAGGATGAAATCATTTAGCTATAAAATTAATTAATCCATTGAAAATATTAGGGTATTATTTCTACGCAGTTACCTTGTTTTCATGATCACAGCGCCGTTCCAGTATGTTTAAATATTTACATGTAATCATTTTTAGACTATCAATTCTATAACAAACAATATTACCAATTACCGGTGACGTATTTACTGCATGTGGCAATTGCAAATGATGTATAATTGTACATACAATTTTATGATGTACCAGGCCGAGTATGTGACGTATTTACCCTTATACATATATTTAAATATTTAACCCCCATTAATGATCACCAGTACAGTAATTAATAAGCCTCTAGATTTTACTCTTACATAAATGTATCTTTAATTTGTAGACGTAATATTTTTAAAACCCAGAGTTAGGAAATAATACTTTGAAAATGAATTACAAATGTAAATAAACTGTTATTCACTAGACGTATTGTATACACGTACATGTACATACTAAGATTTCAACACTTTTAGAAACCCTGACGTACACACATGTTGTGTATATCTTGTATATTCTGTGTTAGTTCCAGGGGTTTTCTTGAGTTGGACAAACAAAAGACTCTAATTAGATATACACAAACGAACAAAACTATGTCTAGACAAACAAAGCAGTAATATCCTGCCCGATATAACAAAGGCAGTTGAGAGTCGTTTCATCTTGAACATGTATCTAGCAGATCTAGAATTAGACCTAGAAATAATTAAAATTGCCAAAAAAAAAAATACATACCTTAAACCGATTATTAAATTAAATCATGCGTTTTTGGTTCATTTTCTTTATTTTGTTTAATAACCGGATGAACAGAGAGAGAGAGAGAGAGAGAGAGAGAGAGAGAGAGAGAGAGAGAGCGAGAGAGAGAGAGAGAGAGAGAGATATTAATTCATAATAGAAAACAAACATACTTTAATATAATTTCATGCACAGATTTAGATACAGAGACTGCGTTCACCCCCACAATAAATTTGAAACCAAAAAACAAAATAAATATAAAGAATTTCATAACGACAATCTGTGTTCATCGGAGCGGTGTTGATGATAGCGATCTGTGTTTAATGGAGCGACAATTAAAACCGCCTGGAACACACACCCCCCTTCCTTGGATATTATATCATCACTCGGATCACCCCCTCCCGTCCCTATTAAAGAGCTTTTGCATTTAATATATGTTTTCAAAATGAATGTGTTCAGCTTGATCAAACTTGACTTAAAGGGAACTTAAAGATGGTGTAAAGACAACTTAAAGGGAGCGTAAATGCCACTTAAAGATGCTTAAAGGTGGCCTAAAGATGGCTTAAAGGTCACGTAAAGAAGTTTGGACATTAAGGACCTATAAGCTCAGCTTAAAGGTGACTTAAAGTAAGATTAAAGATTGTATATCCTTTAAGCCAACTTTAAGCCACCTTCTAGGACTTGCTTAAAGATTGTCTTCGCCCTGTGATAAAAGCTGTGAAAATGCTCAATGGTGGAAAAAGTAAAAATTTATTGGCACATTAGTGTTTAACTCTTACACATTTTGTGGAGGTTGTGGTAGCTGTATTTTAGACATCAAACAGAACGAAAGGAGTAGAATATCTGTAAATATTTTGTCAAAAGAACAAACAATGTCATCTGACATTAAGGCATTTTCTAACTTTAAACGAAGAGACATGCCGTTAAAAATAAGAAAACTTCGAGAAAAAAAAACTTATATAGTGCCGATTTAAATTGTATAGTGAAGATTTCAAAAGACTGAGCGTGTTATAAAGATTGGTTATTTCTATTAACTGTGCGTGCGTCCTCTTGACATTATGTTTTCAACGTTACCGTGCACCGTGGATAGAAAACGTTGATTATAAAATCGTGTAACCAAAATACCTCTTCATCAAATGGAAAGAAACTTTGTATATGAATAAAATATGTTTAATAAAATATGTTTCGTTGCATAATTTAATCTGTTAGTTATGACTTTAATGAAAAATATATGATAAACAACACAGTTTTCTTCGTATTATTTGATTACCCTTGTATTTGAAAGTTGCTTTTATTGTTAAAAAAAGAAATCGTACATTTTTAAAAGGAGACTTCGTCGCTGGAGCAATCATATAACATAACTTCACTTTTACTTTTAGTGCGTCCAAGTTTTATCTGATTTGTACAAATGTCTGAAGATCGCTTCATTATAATGCTGTGAGTGTAAATAGTAGCTGATGCATTGATATGATGTCAAGTAGCATGAACAAAAGAAGAAAACGTTTACACAAGATCATAGTCTCATATATGGTCTGTTGTTTGAATGATTCAATTTTTATAGTGTTAACAGTTATAAAATCGCTAACTCAGGATTTTACATATGATCTGTGTTGTTATCACCATGTGTTTTCGTTTCAAAAGAATTAAATTGTAAACAGTTCCTATCCGCTAATGACTTGTTTCATGAGAAAGATCATACATTATCAATCTTAGAAAATAGTTATTGGTTTGCAACTGCATTTCAACGCTGAGAAATTCAAAAATTGGCATAATACAATTATATATCAAGAAATATTTTGATATGATGCATAATTAAAAAATAGAACTAATGACGGATTATCCATTAGAAAAGGTATTTAATTACATGTGTATTGTGAGTAGCATCATACACATCAGGTTATACAAATCATAAATTTTTTGATAAGATATTACATATATCTTTCTAATAGCAATAACAGAATATCAAACCACGTTTTATTCAAATCGCTTGTGTACAGTTGTTTGAATAAAGCTATCTTTAATGGCTAACACATACCTAGTAATAAACAGCATGTTCTTAATTGTGAATTAACTTAACTTATGCTTTTATATGAATATACATTATTAACAATAAGGCATTGTTAAAAATTCCTTTTGATTTGATTATCTATATTTAAAGACATACTAAAAAATCTTTAATTTGTCCAAAGAATGAATTTTCTGGGTTTCAGTGTCCGAGGCACGTAACATTTGTAGTTTATTTCACGACAAGAAATAATAACACTATTTATCGTACCATTAGGACTGCAGTTGATGGACACATCCTCCCAGTGATAACAGTTATGGGTTCCCCACCCGCTGTGCTGACATTCATCTATACTTATCTCAG
Organism: Magallana angulata; assembly: GCF_025612915.1. Lineage (NCBI taxonomy): Eukaryota > Metazoa > Mollusca > Bivalvia > Ostreida > Ostreidae > Magallana > Magallana angulata. The sequence goes on from NC_069115.1 coordinate 2,014,788, forward strand.
ATCCCTCACAGTTAACACCGGACAGCCAAATAGGACCTGATCCTAGACCATAGACAGCATTTCCATACACTTCTGATGTATTCCTGAATGTTTGAAAACCATAACAATATTATTACCGTTTAAGTTCTCAGAGTTAATTTCCATTTGGGAAAAATTAGTAATTAAATTGATGATTGAAATAAAAAAAAATGCCTAGTTGTGATACGTTTAAAAATGATTAATACCAAAGGAAAACAACAAACATTATTTTTTTTATTTTGAGTTATAGAATAGATGTTTTCCAATATAATATTAAATTTCTGTCCGTCAACATTACCAAGGAAACCCTAATGACCGACACACAACAGCAGCCAGTTTATCATTTGGTGAATAATCACACACTGTTCCCCATTTTCCAAATTTGTACACTTCTAAACGACCTTCAGATTTAGTATCACCACCCACAAGTCGAATTATAGTATCTGAAAATAAAAAAAAACATTTCCAGATTTATTAGAAAATTATGGTGACAAAATATTTTTTTAAAATTTTAGTAGTAGTCTGAGAAAATGTGCATTTAAAAATAATGTTATGCATTTAAAGTCAATCAATGATTCTCAAGAATAAACCATAATGCAGTCCATGTCCTTAAATCTTACAAATTGTTATTCTAATTGTAATCTTTCAATATCGTGAATAACATTAAATTAAAACAAAATAAATTGATAACATGTTGAAAAGTTTCAATATGACAAAAATATCATAACAGGTTACACACGTATTTACATTTATCGTTTATTCCCCATTTTTCAAATAACATTGAAAGAGAACGAAATAAATTTATAACATTTTATTTATTCGGTAATATTCTTCTACGAATTTTTACCACTATAATATTTTATTCACAAAAGCGAACTAAATAACATGTTAACGCTGCTGTACCATGTTTTATACCTTACTAAGAGCGTATAAAAAGGCTTTACACTGACAATACACATACACTTCATACAATTAACATACACATCAAAGCTGTGAATACAAATTAACATAGCGCGCAAATGCGCGGTTTTCAAATTTTCTGCACCGCCGTGGTGTGTTATAGGACCGACGATATCCCAAAAATAAGCATTTAACGTTAAAATATGAGCATATAATTTACTTTATATATTGGCATTTGTCATTTTATTTTCCTCTAGACTTCAATGTGACTTCAATTCCAAAGGACAAGTACTCTTATTGAAAAATGATTTCAAAACTAGATGCTTTCATTAGACAGTAATACCTGCACCAAGTGTTTTCCCCTAAATAACACTGTTTTTTACCAGTTTAATTAAAAATGAAGGCTACATGCAAGCTCCGGTAATACATTTGAAAATTGAAAGATGAGATCCCTTCCAATATGATAATACACATGAGCAGCACGTTATGTGCAATTTGGGGTGGAACTGTTTGGATGTGAATTTTAAGTTAATCAATAATCTTAACACTTCATGTCATAGAAGTAATGGTCTATATAATTATTACAAACAAAATTAAATTATGCCCCCTCTCCGCGGTTGTTGCCGGTTTGAGATTTGCATTCTGTGCCTACATGTACATAATCGTGTGCATGGATTAAGAAAAGGGGTGGGAGTGAGGGATCCCGACCATCTCTCCCCCTCCCCTCTCATGAAAATCCATTTATACCAATAGTGAAATTACCAAAAATACAGCTCAGACTCCAATGTCCTTACAGACATATAATTGCTCTAACCCATTGCGCTTCAATGTAAGGTAACATTATTTTGGGGGAAAATATTATATTTATACTTTATTGTTCATTTCATTCGGAAGTATACATCACAATATGCAGGTGTCCTGCAATACCTTAAAGCTGTTATTTACCTAATAAAATAGTGCATGGTGTTTTGAAGAATAGGTCATAAAAATACATGCATGTTACAAATGACTAATCTTTGTCTGAAGTTACGTACACAACACATGTCTACAGGTCTCAATAACGGGTACTTGTTTAACCCAGCTCGTCGATTTGATGGGTTTCAGGTGGTGTATACATACATGTATGTGTTTTGCAGATGCAGAAAAAGATTAGTTAACATGCATAAACATTTCTTTTGTGATGATCAGGTAAAGGGATTCATATTGTGCTCTAATTGGATTATCATTATGATGTTGCACAATAAAGGTAAGCATAATACATGTATAGTAGCACGATATTATGAGACTCCAATATGTACAAAAGTATTACTTTCATTTTTTAAGTATGTGATCTCCCTTTGCTAGCATACCGTATCATCATTTTTTAATATTTAAATAAGCTTATCATCGTTACCTATTCTATCGCATTTGTAAAGTTTCTGTCATTTTTATTGCAAAAGTTATATTTTCATTTGTCAGACTTACACTATTGAGTTGACCCCATACTGACCCTGTAACAATTTTGTATTAAATTTGTGTATTACATACTCATGTATAAGTAAGTGTAGAGACTTCTCATTTTCAAAAGAGTTATAATAAGAAGAAAGGGGTCTTTCTTTCCTAATGTATTATAATGCATCAAATACAATGTGGGCCATGACCCTATGGGATTGTTCTGACCCCATGAAACAGGAAAATACAAAAATATCTGCTTATGTCATTATGATGCATCAAATCGTGTAATGTACATGACCCACAGGTGTTGTCTTTAACCCCCCCCCCCCCTTTATGAAAAAGGAAATGATGATACACTGTATATTTTGCTAACTTTTTAGATCTTCATCCCTAAACCATATAATTTATTCTTGCTCGTTGTGTCATTGCTCATCAAATTATATATAGGTTATGCCCCCTTGGAGACACCGTGACATTCTAGAACTAGAAATAATTAAGCATTTTATCATATTCATATGTAATGTTTGATCCATGTAGCCTAATGATGAGACTGCTTTGTTAAGGAGACTTTACAATTGCACAAAATAGGCGAATACACATGCATATAACATTTTGTTATATGCATGTGTTATTTTATAGATTTTCCGGTTCCGGTGGTGGTATGTAGACTTGTTTTTTTATTTCCTGGGTGTTGTGAAAAAAATGACAAAAATTATATAAGGGACGGTTTGAAACATCAAAATTAGGTGTAGTAAGTCAAAATATTCACGAACTCATTGATTAACACGTGCAAAATTAACCAGTTTATACTTTCAATCTGAAAAAAATTAAATCGAGTGAAGTGCGCAGTGAGTAGGTGATCACCCGACAAACTTTCAAAGTATGGCAACCGTCGAACGGACAAAGGACAGTAAAAAAAGAACTCACGATAGCATGCAGGACAGCTACCGCGAATATGGCGTAAAAGTGAATGCTGTCGTGACATTGATGTCAAAACAATAAACACAACTTATGCATTATAAGGTTGTAAATATTTATTTTTCATCCATTTTGAGATATTGTTCTTTCTCGCATTGAACTCTTATACTTCATGTAGGAATTGTCCGGTTCAACCGGCATAGGTTTAACATTTTATACACCGATTGTCAACATCCGGTTAACATACGATTACATGTGATATAAGTAATTTACCTTTTTTTCTCCCTTACTGATTGTTTTTAAATGGGAATTTTGATATCTGGACAATATGGTGGAGTCGGTTTCTTTACCTTGCCATTTATAATAAAATAAATACCCAAAAGTGACGAAATTGAAAACTGATACTCAACGGGTAATTTTGTTGTTTATCATTGTTCATAATTTATCTTATGTGTAAATTTATATGTTCATAGAGAACAGTTTCTTTGTAAACTAAGGAAAAACTGACTACTCTTATCAAATGTTACTTTATTCATTTAATTTTGTTTAAACAATGGGCCATAATGTAATGAGTATTACCGAACACCTAGGATATCCCAACATCACATTTTTTCTCTCTCCTAATTATTCTATTGTAGAATTGATACCGAGTTCATAACTTTTTCTCTCTGCCCCAAACAGTTCCCCTTTTCATATCCATGACCCCTTTTCTTTTGTTTATGATGATTGCAAAGAAAGCAACACAAAACTCGAACAATTAGAGGTCTTTCCACCTTATTGTTTTTTTTATGTTTCAAATAAGATTGGTTCAATAGAATGAAGTATTTTTTCTGCATTGCTTCATACAAAAGTGTCAAACCATTAAGTATGCAATTTTTTATTGCTTGACCTTGACCTTTGACCTTTATGTCATTTTGATCTGAGAAGGTTGACGCTTCAATACCAAGTGGTCCAATGTATCTATAATTATTGATTTAAAATTTATTTGTGTTTTTTATTGAATGTTTGAAACTTTCAGGGGCAATAACTGCTAGAAAAGGACTTTGGACCCTGTCGGTATGAAAAAATTAAAGAAGCGTCTAAGTGTAATAAATACATTAGTAAAGGTTTCAAGTTTCTATCTCTAACGGTAAATGAGGAGTAGCGATAACAAGCATTTTGTACAAATAGCGCAATAACTCTATAATTGTCACATGGTAAGGATCAAAGGGTTTTAATTTGAAATGTCTTAAGATGTCCTACTACAACCATGAAAAAGTTTTTCTCTACCATCCTAAACAAAAGAGATCTGCAAACTCATTAATTAAGAGATTTTCAAATGACCTGACCTTTGAACTTTATGTCATTTTATTTGGCCAAGGTAGACCTTTCCATCACAAGTGGTCTGAAGTCTCTTTGATAATTAATACAAAATTTAGAAATGATTTTATGGTAATGTAAATACTTTCAGGGGCAATAACTACCATAAGGGGGGTTCAGATCCTCTTGGTATGATAGATTGAAGAATCCTCTAAATGTATTGAAGACATCAGTAAAATTTCCAAGTTTTTATCTCTTATGGTTTCAGAGGAGTAGCCATATCAAGTTTTTCGTAAATAGGGGCAATAAGTCTGTAACTATTTTAGAGAAGGAGCTAAGGGGCTTTACTCTAAAATTTCTTAAGATGTCTCTTATTACATCTATGAAAAAGTTTATCTTTACTACACTAAACAAAAGAGATCCAAAAACTCATTAATTAACGGATTTTCAGATGACCTTGACCTTTGAACTTTATGTCATTTTATTTGGCCAAGGTACACGCTTCCATCCCAAGTGGTTCGAAGCTCTATGACAAATAATAAAAACGTTGGAAGTGATTTTATAAGAATGTAAATACTTTCAGGGGCAATAACTACTTGAAGGGGCCTCAGATCCTTTCGGTATGAATAGATTGAAGAACCCTCTAAGTGTACTTAAGGGTGTTGTTTACTCAGGGTTTGAGTTCTCAAATTCCGATTGCTATAAAGTTCAATCTAATGAGTAAAATTTGTTCTAAACACAAAAAGTATTAATGAAATGAATTATTATTGACAAAACATTCAAAATTTTTACTTTATTATGGAATTAGGCTCAAACAAAAATTGACTTTTAGCCAAACAGAGGAAATTCGGACTAAATTTTGCAGATTTTTTTTTCTGCTCAAAGTTTTTTGGCAGTAGTCTTATATTAAAAGTTAGGATTTTATATTTAAGTCTATGTAATTTTGCAAATTTTCCGTTGGTTTTACCTGACTTATTCATTAAAATAAACTTATGGCACGAATTATAAAATTATTGAAAAATGCTTAAAAACGAGAAAAGACACCATATCTCAAAATTTTGATCATTGACCTCATATAAATTTTATGCCAACAGAATAAGGTCAATATAAGTAGTTCAAAACCATACAAGTTTTGTATTATCATCATTCAATTTTTTGTAAAATTTGATCAAAAATGGGTAGGGATTTGAAAACTGATAGAGGAAATCCGGACTGGATTATTTTTTTTAATTGTTTTTGAAATCTTAATGTTGTGTACTTATTTAGTGCCACTACCATTCATAAACTGTATCTTATTTTTTAAAGTGTTTTATTATTTGTAATAATTTTATAATTAAGAAAATCTCAATCGTAGTGTAATATTGTATGGGATTTTTCTTGATTTTTCAATAAATATTCAATGGCCATTAACTCAAAAAGTAGGTCATTGACCTACTTTTTTGAAAGTGAAAAATAACAATACAAGCAAAGGTCTATAACACGCAATAGATCGTTTTTCATTATCATCAGTGGATTTTTTTTTCATTCTGAGTAAACGTCATCCTTAAGGCTGTTGTTTACTCACGATATTTTAACACAAACGGGTCGCCGTAGTTAATGATGACGTAAATTTATTAAGATCCGAAAGAAGAAAAGTTATATTTTAGATTTATGCATATAAGTTATTTAATTTAAACTCTTCTTTAATTTAATCTTTGTTGTCTTATTATTTATCAAACAAAGGATTTTAAACTCTTTACGACATATGCCGTATATCAGCGCGCGGTAACATGTAAACAATCGTCTGTCAAAATGTTTTCGACCTGATTCACGGTAATTTACAATCATGCCACGCTGGAAGAAGCAAGGCTTCTTAAAGAAGTCAAATCAATATAAAAGCAATTCTCGGCTTCTCGCTAGTCGCTGGACCGACCGTAAGACCACAGATGATCACAATTATTGGGAGAATTCTCCTGATATTCAACAGACCGACGATGCTCAGACTACCGGTATACATAATCACGATGGCCTGATGTATGTGCCAGAACCGGCAGGCAGCGACGTTTCCGTCTCTTTCAATGATTTGGAAAATTCTAGGTATTGCTTCAGATGATAAATTTAGGAGAATAACTCATGCTATCATATATTATATAGATAATTTAATGTAGTAAATTTTACCACGCTTACAGTAAATACACATTTTTGAAGTCTGCATAAACAGTTGTAATGCATGATAAAGAGAAAAGCATTATGCATGTAGCATCTTTACATATAAGTCATGTTCTTCATTTATATAAAAATGTAAAACAGTAAAAAAAAAAAAATACCTCATTTGATTTTGGTTAATTTACATAATTTATTTATAGCTGCAAGTACATTGTATATGTAGCTCCTGGTCTGAGAATATTCAGATGGGTGACCTGGGAACTTCCCACTGGAAAAAAATGTGTATTTTGCGCACAACAACGTGACTGATGAACCTTATTTATACGCAAATTCTGTGAAAATAATTAGTACTATTAAATTCTTTATGCAATTTACTACAGTACTGGTATTGTCTCTTTACTTTGAAGCCTCTGATAATCTTTTAAACACCATCACCAATCCTGTAAATTAAAGTGATGCAGTTTGTTTACATGTAAAAATGGTGACTCGAGATTTAACATACTTGATTTTCTGAGGTCGCTAGCATGTTGCAAAGAAAATCTGAGGCATGTTAAGAAATAAAAGATCTGCATGAAAAATTTAAGGGTGCTATTTGTTTTCACAGAATTTGCGTATAAGTAAGGTTAATAAGTCCAAAACTAGTGCACATTTTTGTGCACAATAAAAACACAATTTTTTCAATGGGTGGCACTCCAGACTGTACCTCTTAGGTCGCCCATCCAAAATTTTTTTAAACCAGGAGCTACAGACCTGCAGCTAAATTGTCATTGCCTGTGTTTGTTCAGTATTACCAAACTTTGATTTGTTTATAAAGAATCATTCAACATTATTTAAAAAACAATTTTTTTTAAGGTATGACTCATCATGGAGAGAGGGAAGAAGGGTTGTTGAGTTAGGGGTGTTAGCAGATGGCCTCTCAGGATGTGAAAAATGTGGCATTCCACTCCATCTTTCGCATTCCATAGGAGTATTGACATGTGGATTAGGTTCTTTTTTAAAAGTCCAATGCAAAAACACCATATGTCAACACTTAAATACAATACCAACTGGAAAACGCCATGGAAAAATTTGGGATGCAAATACTAAGCTTGCCACAGGTACAATTTCTTGATTGACTGATTGAATACATGAACTGATATTATAAAAGGTTGTGGGTACAATATACTGTGGAATCATTTAAATTCGTGGAGGTCAATTTTCGTGGAATGTTGGCTTTTTGCTTATTCGTGGGGATGCAATTTCGTGGCTTTGTTGCATGGTTTTCAGTTTAAGTAAGAAAAATAACTCGTACAAAACTTGTTTTCATGGAGGACGTAAATTCGTGGAGAGGGATACCCACGAAAACCACGAAAATTGAACCACCACAAAATATAATATACAGTAATATTTTTAAACAACTTCTTGTCATTAATATTTTCTTAAGTCATGAAATACACATGAATCTTATTTTTCAGGAATGATGCATTCAGGCATAGGGCCTTCTCAGGTGAATGCTCTTTTATCATCTCTGAATATCCCTACAGTTAGTACCCGAACATTGCAAAACAGGCAAAATGAACTGGGAACAGTCATGGAGAAAGTTGCAGAGGACACTAAAAGAATCAGCCTTCATGAGGAAATTCAGGCAACTTTAGAGTATGTAAACATGCAGATAAAATACTGGTACAATATATATCCTTGAAAAAAATTGGTTTTATTTTTGTATAATGCTTCATTGTCTTTGTTGAAAAACTGCATAATAATACATATACATGCACAATTATTTCATGAAGGTTCTATCAGAGCTGAAATTCATAGTGTTTAAAAATAAATCCCATTTTATTTTACTTAAATTATGACTTGTTTGGGGAATTTTTAGGAGTGAGGGTACAGATGAATTGACAGTCAGTGTCGATGCTGGTTGGCAAAAGTGGGGCAGTGGGCGATCTTTTGACAGTCTCTCTGGTATGATTTTTTTTAAGAATGAAGTTTTACTTGGTTTATTCAATTAAAATCATTATTAAGGGTTAAAGGTCAGTTATGATTATTGTATTATAAGAAGAGAAACATATGATAATACTATATGTTTGTGCGACATATTACATGTACTGTGAAATTCTTATTTCCTGGGGCTAAGTCTCATAGATCATAAAGATTATAAAGGTTTGATGGGATATGTAATTTCACAGAATTGCTTGTTTGTACAATGAATGAAGTCGGTATATTCCATAATTCAGAAAATCATGAAAATTAAGTCACATGCTGCAAATATATAATCCTCAGTGGTCTTCATGCCAGTACAAGTATTTCCTGAGTATTTCATGACAGTGATATTAATGAACTTTATTCTCATAACTGAAATTAAATAGTAGAGAAAATACCTATTTACAATATATAAAAACTACAATTTAATGGATGAATATCATTGGTAGTACCATAGGCATGATGAAGGGATAACAGATAATTAATTCAAGTAAACCATATGAGTTAATTACATGTAACTCTTTCAAATTTACATGTACCGGTAATATCTAATTAGGTAGATAGTTTACAAATAATGATAATATTTAATTAGTTATTTAATTTTATTATAATTCTTAAATTTCATCTGCATGACTACACGAAATAAAAGGTAAGTTTGTTGGTTTTTTTTTTTTAATTTTCAGGCCATTGCTCGATTGGATCGCATACAGGGAAAATCATTGATTATGAGGTACGCTCAAAATCTTGCAGGATTTGTGAAAATGCTACAAAAGCTGGTAGAGTCCCCAAAGATCATGACTGCCGAAAAAACTGGGAAGGTAGGGTCTTCTTTCTGCTATGAATATAATAATGAGAGAGAGAAAGAGAGAGAGAGAGAGAGAGAGAGATATCAATGCATAATAATGCATGTATATATTTTTTTATACGTAAGCTATTAATATCTATTATTATCGTAATTATAGGCAGCTCTAAAGCAATGGAAAGAGATATGGTTGTCGATATGGTTACCAAGATGGTGGACAAAGGGGTCAACATTACCAAAGTTGTGGCAGATGAGGACACAACTACTTTTTCCCATCTAAGAATTACCATTCATAACAACATTACGAAGATATAAGTGACAGGAATCATATTAGGAAAACATTTTCTTCAAATCTGTATGGTTTGCAACCAAAACACAAATCGTTGAGTACCAAAGTAGTCCGGTACTTGGTGAAATGCTTTAATTACATGTTGGCTCAAAACAGAGGAAATCCAGATGGCATACAAAAGGGCTTGGATGCACTTGGCAAGCATCCGTTTGGTGATCATACCTCATGCAGTGACTCTTGGTGTTCCCATGTAAACAATCCAAAACAAAAATACACTGCCTTGCCTAATTATGGGAAACCCATGCGGGACAGTCATCTCCAAGAATCTCTGCAAACAGTTTGCTCTAAATTTCTTAAGTACAGTATTAAACTTTCAAATTTAGGAAGCACACAGGCCAACGAGTCATTCAATAAAACTGTCTCCATGAAAGCTCCAAAGAACCATCATTTTAGCAGTTCTGCAAGTCTCAATTACAGAGTTGCCGCAAGCGTTGCAGAGAAAAACACAGGACAAACCTATGTAGTAGAGGTAATTAAGCTAGATATATATGCTGTAAAGCTCAGTTAAGTTTTAAGGACACCTGGACTGACACAGTATTTCAGATTATTTTTGCAATTGTTTAATCTTAACTATTTTCAATACTATACTTAACCATTATTAAGAACTCTATAATGCGAAATACATTCCGTATTGTTTACAGTTAGGAACTTCATAACCCATTTATGCAAATTTCGTATATTGCAAATTGAGAAAGAAATCATTACTATATATATATATATATATACCCACCCAACGACTCAGCAATTTATTGGATATCATTTTGAAACCACTATGTCAAAATGTAAAAAGTTTCATCCGGGATGACTTAGATTTTCTACGATATCTACCGGAACAAGTGGATCCTGATGCTGAACTAGTAAGCGTGGATGTAGTCAACTTGTACACTAATATAAGCAGTACACTAGGACTTACAGCTTTGAATTTCTGGATTGATAAATGCAGAACGGACATTGATAACAGATTTACAAAGGAGTTTTTATTGGAGGCTACAGACTTGGTTTTAAAGAATAATGTATTTACGTTTAATGGCAAATACTTTCATCAAATCAAAGGTACAGCCATGGGAACTAAAATGGCCCCAACATACGCTACATTATGCCTAGGATTTTTAGAAGAAAGTCTGTATAAAAAGACAAAGGAGGAATTCGGTGAAGAATTCAGCCAGACTCTGACAAAGAACTGGAAAAGATATCTAGATGATTGTTTCATCATATGGAATAAAGAAGACTCGGAATTACAAAGGTTGAACAATATTCTTAATGATCTAGATCCAGATATTAAATTCACATTAGAAAAAAGTTCCACAAAAATTCCGTTTTTAGATGTTCTAGTCAAGAAGGAGAACGATAAAATTTCTACAGATATCTTCTACAAGAGTACAGATACTCATCAATATTTGCATTTTGGATCGTCCCATCCACGACATATAAAGAGGGCCATCCCTTACAACCTTGCCAGGAGAATATGTACAATAGTCAGTGATGAGGAAACAAGAAATCAGCGTCTCAACGAATTAAAACAATTTTTAACTGGCCAGCATTACCCTATCAACCTTATCAACGACGGAATAATGAAGGCCAAAGGAATAGATAGACAGGATCTTATTAATCCAATTTTACAGAACAACAAGGAAACCAAGATATTACCGCTTGTTACTACCCATAACCCTAGGAACCCGAATATAGCTCCAGTGGTCAATCATCTCAACGGAGTTCTCAAAACAGATGAAGATATGGCTCGCGTTTTAACCAAACTCAAGTTTATTAACAGTAAAAGGCAACCAAAGAACCTTAAGAGAATACTCTGTCCATCTACAATTAATACGTCAATAAAAACGGTATCTAAATGTGGAGACATACGATGCGGCACGTGTCCGTTTTTAAAACAAGGCAGCTCGGTTGACTTCAGAGGAAAACAATTCCACGTAAATTCGGACATGTCATGTCATTCCAAAAATTTAATATATACCATTATATGTGATGGATGCAACAAATTTTATATCGGCGAAACTGGGACAACATTAAGAACAAGAATCCGGGTGCATAAACAGCAAATTAAAGACCCAGAGTACCGGAAAATAAAACTCAGCGAGCACATCGATGTATGCGGAGGCGGGCAATTTAAAGTGTTTCCATTTTATAAACTTTTTACAGAGAGTGCAACGGAAAGAAGAGAAAAAGAAAAACATTTTATTCAAACTTTAAAACCTTGCCTCAACAGACTGCTATAATTTAACTTTTTTATGTATTGTGTATATATTTCATTGAATTACCCTATAGATTACGCGGAAATATCCCTCTACTACGTTAACTTTAACTATGACGTCATTGTATTGTAGACGTCACCAAGTAACGTAATTGTTATTTTAAAAACGTCTGAAGATTGAATGAAAGCGCTAACGTTTTACTCTGTGTTGTCTTTCGTTTTTCAAATTTTCTATATATATATATATATATATATATATATATATATATATATATATATATATATATATATATAATAATGAGTTTGTTCATAATACTATATCATATTTTAAACAGGTGAACAGAAGAGTGGGTCTTTCCCCAGGAAAGCACACAAAAAAGTTTTGCTATCTTCGAGACTCACAGTCACGGAAAAGACATGCTATATTGCACGAACAAAGAAAGCAAAGAGGAGAAGAATAGAACGGAAAGCCAAGAAGTGAGTCTCTGAAATAAAATCTTTCTCTTTATTTTTTATAAGGTTTTATGCATTGAATATGACATTACCGGTACTACTCTCCCTACCAATTCAAGATGAGGATTAATTCATTGATTATATCAGACAATTGTTACAAACAACTAGCTTATCTAAAAATAAGTCAGTTCTAATGTAAGGTACTTATTTGATATATATACAGTAATGTTGACAATAAAAAAAAATGTGTGCATATCTGATGCATGCAAGCTTAATGAATTGTTCACTGCTTATTGGTCATTAATGTGAAACTGTTCAGATTAGTTTGAATTAGTCAGTTAATGATATTGATTATCTTGTTGCCTTTGTAGATGCCAGACCACATCATGTAAAGAAATAAGAGAGGGTCTGACTTATATGTCTGGAGTTGGAATTGGTGATCCAAACAGTGCGGTAAAAGAAATACCACGACCATCATCTGTACCACAAATTCAGAGTTTGTCATCAATCAAAGACCATAGTCTTGTCTTTTTTGACCTGGAAACAACAGGACTTGGTATTGATGCATATGAATTTTTAATTATCCAAAATATTAATCTGGTTGATTTAATTCAAAGGATTGTTTTTATAAGTTGACTCATGTGACATAAATGCTTATGTTGATGCTTTTTTTTCATTTTAGCAAGAACATCACATATTCTGCAGGTGGCTGCCGTCTGTGGGGATGATACATTTTCCACCTATGTCATGCCAAAGGAGCAAATTACCCCTTCTGCATCAGAAGTTACAGGCCTAAAGCTTAATAATGGAGCCCTCTATCACAATGAGAGGAAAGTGAATGCTATTTCAATATCAAGTGCACTTGAATCCTGTTTAAGCTTTATTGAAAAGCAAGCAGGTGTTATTTTAGTTGGCCATAATATCAAAAGTTTTGATGTCTATGTTCTATTTCATGCTTTAGATTCTTTCTCTTTGTTAGATCGGATGGCACATTGCGTGCAAGGGTTTTTGGATACCAAATATTTATTCAAACTTGTCCATCCTAACTTGTGCTCATATAGGCAACAACATTTATCAGATGTGTTGCTTCAATGTACCTACAATGCACATGATGCTGTAGAAGACGTTTTAATGTTAAAAAGGTTATTTGACACTGTTCAATTTTGTGATGATGAACATTCATGTACTACATGTACCTTTCAGTATGCATTGAGTGCTTATTGTTACCAAAAGGTTGTGAAAAGAAATTTGCAATGTCTGGTAGATAAAAATGTACTTAGTGCTGAAATGGCTAAGAAAGTTGCAAGCAGTGGTCTAGATTTTGAATGTCTCAGACTAGCACACTTAAGAAGTGCTGATGGTATCCATGCTCTATTTACTGAACAGTGTGGCAACAGCTCAGTTAGAGTAACTAAGTTTAAAAAAATAATTGATTCTGTCACAAACTTTTTCATGTCTTTGAATGAAAGCTGAATAAGATATTCTGTCTGATCATGATATCAATTTTCAAAACATAATGAAATTCAATGTTTTTTTTCTATTGGACGTATTCTTATATTCACATATGTTATATATCATTCATTATAAAAATGAATTTTGTTCACATGCATAGAACATACAAAATTTGTGAATTGTTCATTAGAAGCTATATGTCAGTATTGATTTTGTATATAATCATCAGTAATATATTCTTTTGATTTGTGATAAAATTCTATTACATAATATTTTAACATTTATATATTTTTTACAACAATGTGTCAGGTAAATTAAAATTGATATGAATTTTTTTTTGTAATAGTATTTCTTATTATTCAAATAAAAAAAACATGTTGGATAAAATAGAGAAATGCAGAGAAAATTCGAAATTTTGAATGTAAGAATTTTAATTTTTAAAATAGTTAATCCATTATTTTTGCCTTAAAAATTATCAAACTAGATGTCACAAAGAAAATCTTTCAGATTTTTCTTATTGTCTTTTATTCAACTGTTTAAGAGAATGGAATGAAAATACATATGAATATCTCAAAAATTTGATCATTGACACCCACTTTGTTTTTTAATTTTGTTTTCTTTAGGATGCAGTTTACATGCATAGCTTATCCATAAAGAATTATCATCATTCAATTTTTTTTTAACATTGAAATGAAAATTTGTTGTTTTTTATGAACTTTTTTTTTGAAACAGAGAAAATTCGAGTTGCATAAAATTAAAACGGGCTTGTTTCATGTAAAAATTTTAGTTCAATTTTAAGAATATACCCTTTATGAATAGATACACACAATGTTATGTTTTATTAATGTGATTAACAAATAAATATTGTCGAAATATGTGATTACCTCCTAAAATTTCAAATTTACAACGCTGAATTTATGCAATAATTTGATTGGCCATTAGCAAAAAAAGTAGGTCATTGACCCAGTTGTTTGAAAGTGGATTTCAGCATTACATACAAGTGTCTTACTTGTCCAATAGTTATTATATGGATATCATCAGTCGATTTTCTTTTCATTCTGAGTAAACGTCATCCTTAAGACATTGGTAAAAGTTCCAAGTTTCTATCTCTTATGGTTTCAGAGGAGTAGCGATAACAAGCTTTTCGTACACAAGCGCATTAACTTTGTAAGTTCTGTGAGTTATCAAGCAAAGGGTCGTTTGGTACTATATCTTTTAATGGCCAATAACATGATTAAAAAAAAAATGTTTCAGTATCTCTTTAAATATAAAAGCTGTCCCTAGAAAAAAGTGAAGAAAAACTAGAGGAAATCTCGTTCCAAAGCAACGAGTGGGTCTTCCGTTAATGTTGAGAGTAAAACAAGATGTTCCTGTAAGAAACAGAGTTCTTAAACCAATAACAAGTTTAACTTAAAGAAAAAAATAAAAAAATAGAATAATTCTTCGTACGATTTAATAAAATTCGAATGATTCTGAGTACGAATTAACAAAAACTTTGACGTTTTCAAGAACGACTAAACAAAAAAATCCGAATATGTCAAAGTAAGACTTTACAAAAATCGAATTATTTTTGGTACGAGTTAATATCACTTCGAACTTAACGCTATTTTTTAAACCAAGAACGCGGAATCAAAATTTCCGGAAAAATCGATTTTTAATCCCCAATATCTCTGCAATGCATCGTCCGATTTTAGAAGATTTTAGAAGAGATTTCAGACTTGAATTCACCATGGCAAGTACTATCAGACTGTAGTATTGTCTTATTTTGTTCAAAAAAATGAAAATTTACAAAAATTGGAACTACTTCCGGTTTTGAGCACATCTATCATTAGTAAAAATTTCGAAGTGATATCTCCAAAGGTTACGGAGAAATCCTCCGGACAAAATCACTTTTTCAAAAATTAAAAATAGTCGTCAAATTTGAACGAAGGTGACGTAAATGCTAAAACTTTAACATCTTTGAGGCATGATAACTTAACAAAAGCTCTGAAAATTTTATAGAAATCGGATCAAACTTTTGGAGTTATAAAGCCGAGAAGGAGTCAGAAAAAAAAATAATAAAAAGAAAACGAAGAAAAACAAGAGGGTGTTCTGTGAGAAACGGAAGACCCTTAAAAACTAGTAGACTAATTGTTGTCGAACAATTAGAGGTCTTTCCACCTCATTGTGTTTTATGTTTGAAATAAGATTGCTGCAATAGAATAAAGTATTTTTTAATATGTGTTACTTTATAAAAAAAGTGTCAAAAGATTAAGTATGCAATATTTTATTGCTTGACCATGACCTCTGACCTTTATGTCATTTTGATCTGACAAGGTACACGCTTCCATCCCAAGTAGTCCGATGTCTCTATGATTATTGATTCCAAAGTTATTTGTGTTTTTATTGAATGTTCCAAACTTTCAGGGGCAATAACTGATAGAAGTTATTGAAGTTATTGAAGGGTCTTGGACCCTTTCGGTATGCTAGATTAAAGGAGCGTCTAAGTGTAATGAATACATTAGTAAAAGTTTCAAGTTTCTATCTCTAACAGTTAGTGAGGAGTAGCGATAACAAGCATTTTTTTACACTAGGGGCCATAAATCTATGATTGTTTCATGGTAGGGGTTTAAGGGTTATATTTTGAAATGTCTTAAGATGTCCTAATACATCCATGAAGATTTTTTTTTCTACCACCTTAAACACAAGAGATCTAAAAACTCATTAATTAAGAGATTTCCAAATGACGTTGACCTTTGGCCTTTATGTTATTTTGATCGGCCAAGGTAGACGCTTTCATCCCAAGTGGTCTAAAGTCTCTATGATAAGTGTAAAAAAAGTTGGAAGTGACTTTATAGAAATTTGAATACCTTCAGGGGCAATAACTACTCAGATCCTTTCGGTATTAATAGATTGAAGAACTCTCTGAGTGTACTGAAGAAATGGGTTAAAGTTCCAAGTTTCTATTTCTTATGGTTTCAGAGGAGAAGCGATAACAAGCTTTTCGTAAATAGGGGCAATAACTATGTAATTATTTAAAGGAAGGAGCCAAGGGGCTATATTTTGAAATGTCTTAAGTTCTATTACATTCATGAAAAAGTTTTTCTCTACCACCCTAAACAAAATAGATCTACATTAAATAAGAGATTTTCAAATGACCTTGACCTTTGAACTTTATGTCATTTTGTTCGGCCAAGGTAGAGGCTTCCACCCCAAGTGGTCCGAAGTCTCTATGACAAATAATAAAAAAGTTGGAAGTGATTTTATAGAAATGTAAATACTTTCAGGGGCAATCGCTACTAGAAGGGTGCTCAGATCCTTTCGGTATGAATAGATTGAAGAACCCTTTTAGTGTACTGAAGACATTAAGGAAAGGTTCCAAGTTTCTATCTCATATGGTTTCAGAGGAGTAGCGATAACAAGCTTTTCGTATACAAGGGCAATAACTTATAAAGTTCTTGGGGTCATTATGCACAGGGTCATTTGGTATCATAACTTTTAATTTTCAATCACATAAAGAAAGAGTTGTTTTAATATCTTTTGAAATCAGAAAGTTTTCCCGTGGAAAATAGAGGAGAAAATTAATAATAAAAAACATAAGAAATATAAAAAGGTCTTTCACCTGAAAGGTGAAAAGACCTCATCAGAAGTTTGACAATGGAAAATAATAATGTAAACTAGAGCAGAGCTCGTGGCAAAGCCACGAGTAGGTCTTCCGTTGTTGCTGCGAGTTGAAAATGTATGTGATATGGTGTCAATAATTTATAATGACTAAACTTTCAGTTCTTCTTTTGTTATAAAAATGTGTTGTGATTGAAAGCCTGTATATAAAACGTGTTTTGAAAAAGAAAGAAAGAAAATGTTTGAGGAAAACTATCTGTCGAACACAGTTTATGTAATCGTTTCAAACATTCTTTAAAAAATGAGATGTTTAATGGTGAGTTAAATTTTCAGAGGGTAGCAAGCATTGATACATGTACTCATGATTCATGTGAGGAATTGTGTTTTTTTTGGAAGTTGATTTTAATCAACTTTCCTATGCAGTTACTCTAGCACACCGAAACTGAAACTGTGTTTGCACCTAAGCACAAATCATCGCCGCTGACAAGACTAAGTTCTTGAAAATAATGAAGCATTTTTTTAAAAGGAAACTTTTTTATAAATACCTTGGAAATAGTCAGATTTTAAATGGTACGAACAATTTGAAGTTTTTTTAGTCGTGTGTATTCCTACGCCAGAGTTCAATATATAGTCTCGTTCAACCATCGGCTGTCTCCTTACATCTCCGGCAAGTAGAGAGTCAGGAGATATATTTAGAGGTCGCATCATCAAGCTATCACGTGACCTGGTATCTCTTACTTGTCGGAGATTAACGGAGACAACGAAGCATCTGGTTGAACGAGACTAGAGTTCATTATTGGTTGGATCCATACAATTTTTGAAATATTTGGAATACCAAAACATAGTTTGATGAAATCAATTCTATTTTAAAATATTACACAACATGATTCATTAGAGGTTTTCTCGAAATTCTAGTCGGAAAAGTCAGAGAATTCATATTATAAAAATGTGCATAATTCAAATGCAGATTATAATCTACTTGCCAAGCAAACTAGCATATCGTTGATTTTAAAATAAATAATATTCGATAAAATCAACTCTCGTCAGTACATCAGTACTTCGATTTAAAAACCGAACCCGCCTACAAAACACGTAACCTTTTCTCTAAGACTTCTTTATTTAAAAATATTTCTAAATTTTTGAAAATTATGTGCAAGTTTAGAATTGTTGCGTGATGACAAAATTTACAGACCCTGCAACGTACTACTACACCAAAAAACGTGCGACTTACGTGCGAGAAACGTTTCGTGTAAACCGTTTAGCGTTTCGTGTGATTGTGAAGCGTTTCGTGTAAACCGTTTAGCGTTTCGGGCAAAGCGTGTAAATCGTTTCGGGCAAAGCGTGCGAGAACCCGTGAAACATTCATCAGATTTCATTCGGAACTCACTGACACTTCAATTCACTTTCAATTGATGAAAGGGAATACATCCAAGATATCTTCATTGAACAATTTTCACTCATAAAATTTCACAGGAACGAAAACAATTTTCTTACGGAGATTTATAATGGGAAATGTTTACATCTTTTCTCCATTCGGAAGTACTCGGGATACCTCGCGCAATTTTTAAACGTTAACATCCGGGCTTATTAATGGCTGATGCAATGCAAAATCCCCGTAGACTTTCAATATTGGGATGTGTATTGAAACCTAAAGCGGTAGAGGGGGCGTTTCAAAACATATAATCTGGACATTTTTTATATAAATGGATGAACGTAGTTTGAGCACAAAGGTATTTACTATTATTGAAATATCAAGCAAAAAGTGGTGGAAGAAAAAACTCGGGACATGTATATCTTATAAATTTATGAAACTTTGAAGTGTTTTGAAATTCTTTAACCAGGGAACAACGATGTCTATATATAGATCAGTAATAGGATAAGGTAATGTCAAACATCGAAGACTGTACGAATATTTAAGAAACTGTTTTTATTACAAGTGTTACCGTTAATAATTAAATCAAAGTTTGCCGAATCTTCCTGGAATTAAACATAGGTTGTAAATTTACTTTGTATAAAAACTTTCTTCATGGTTACTCAGTGTGAAACATTCTTTGCCTTAGACGTTTTACTTTTCCACTAAGCATCCGCCTTCGTTGCCTTTCCTTTACACTACATCTAAATTCATAATGTTCATAAGTGATTATTCGTTCGCATTTTAAAATATTTTTTGTCCGTATTCTCGGACTCCATGCTAAGAAATTTAGTTGAAAATAAGCTACGTCATTCATATCCATGTGCATGTTGTCGACGGCGCGCGGCCAAAGAAATTTTCACAATCGTTCTTTAAAAAGCTTTCAAGTTATACAATATAGGATATACATGTAATTTTTATATACAGACCTTAATTAATTTGTTTGCAAGTTTATAACTAATGATTATTCCTTTATCGGCACCACTTATAATTTACTCAACTTTACTCTCTCTCTCTCTCTCTCTCTCTCTCTCTCTCTCTCTCTCTCTTTTCTTTCTCTCATTCAAGTCATGAGCGGCAATGTCTTAACTCCGCCCAGCTACGATCTGATTGGACAAAGGTCAGTGAAAACATTAGGTAGAAACTTTTCTGGAGTAAACCCCTATTAAACGCTTCAATGTACTTCGCTGTATGTTCATGATCATGTTTTGATAAGCATATATATTTTTTTTATTTATTTACATCGATAACTCTTACTGAGACCATTCGACTTTGTACAAGCAGCACACATAACCTCGGACATCGGGTGTCTCCTGCACCTGGCTGAACCTGTCAATCAACCTCTGTGTATTTGTTTTCATTGGATGGTCAAGCGTCTCTTTTTTTGTCAATAGCCAATGGAAAATTAATGACTTCAAGGTAATCGGAATCAGTATTTGATGAAGCATACAATTCAAATGACAAAAATTTTATTAGTTATCTGAAAAATATTTAAACCACTGTTATTGGAAAATAAAGAGTCTTAGAAGTAATTAACACACAGGGATTTGGCTACAATGTACACAGTCATGCAATTACTAGTAATTATTATGGGAATCTTTACGCATGGTACTTAATTCGAACAGATTATAATAATCTATACACTTTACGCCGTTACACATGTACGAAGCGCCGGTAATATATACGAATATTGAGTCAAAAATTTAAATCATTTTTATTTCTTGTTCTTTTCAATACAATGTGAAATTACTTTCAGAAAAAAATTCCGAAATATTAATTAAGGTCTTCCGTTTCCAACGGAAGACTTTTCTATTATTGTGTGGGGAAAGATAATGAAGATTATTTTTTTTTTTTTTTTTCTTCCTAGACGCGAACTTTGAGGCTTCATATCGTGCTCATTTCTGAACGGTTTTTGCTCAAATTTACAGGGCTAATGGACTTTACAAAACACTATCTTCATCAATTCATAAAAGTTAGAATTCCCTTTCCGTTAACGAGTTATTCCCCTTTTAAATTTTTTTAGGGCCTTTGGTTTCCAGACAAAGGCTCCGAGACTATGATAGCAGGGAATGGGAATCCAACGAATTTGAATAGCAGAGACATTGTAGTGGCGCACATCGGTTTTTGTTTTTAGATTACGTTTTTTATTTAGGAAAAGGTAGGGGGTCAAAAAACAGGATTAAAAAAGGTGCAAAAATTTCGACATATTTTCCTTTATATCTTTTTAACAAAAAATATTTTGTTAAGACGTGTAGAATAACAGTTGTGCAGCATATCAAGGGCTTTCATTTGACACCAATAATAAAGGGCTGGCCCCTTAAATTAAGGGCCAATAGGTCCTAAAACTTTTTGCTTAATAACTCAAAAACGGTTAGGATTTTGATATGGCTGTAGCTGGAAAAGTTGTTTGTTGGGATCTCATAAAAGTTGTAACAATATTATTTTGTAAGTGATTTGTGTAGTATGAGTGTAAAAAGCTTTACATGTTGACATGTACCTGTTTTCATTTGACAAGTTAACGAAAGTCTTTGTGCGTACAACTAGCATAAAGTTGCCGCAGAAAGTATGCTGGTTTATACAAGAGGCATTAATTTATAAGAATTTTGTTGTTGTTGTTGGAGTACATGCTTTTTTTTTAAGGAGTTTAAGTCATTGTTGTTAAGTTCATATAGTGCACAATCATTAAAAACGGCAATTGGAAAACAAAACATCCTTTTTCTTTTCTATTAAACCACAAAATATGGAATTAAACAATTCTATGCATTACATTTTATTTATTAACTCCATGCATTTAAAATCTACCTTGAATCAGAGCTGTGTGTGTGTGTACCATTACGTAAGCTCTCCCTCGCCCGCGGCCGAGAAAATCGGTCACCATGCTCGCGGCTGGACTACCTAGCGGTCAGCGGTTATCTAATACACGAGAGCTGTGTCTCTCATATACATGTATGAGTTTATATAGCCGCGAACTCAAGAATTGCTTTCGTTTTGATTACACATAATTTTTCTATGGATTAAACGATTGGGTGTCAATTAAGAAATCGTTCAGTTAATTGATAAAAGCAATGTCATTCTCAATCTAAAGCAATAATAGACACAGATCAATTGTGGGTTTTAAGTTTAAAATAAATAACTTTTATTTGATAGAGTATGGTCATTATACTGCAAACTTTTCAAATCTTCCTGGGTTCTGAGCTGTGCCTGTCTGTGCGTTGTACATGTACCGTTACGTAATATATCCTTCGCCCACGGCCGATGAGATCAGCTACGGCTGCACTACCTAGCGGTAATTAAGCGGTTATTTAATACACAAGATTCTCACACCGCGACGCACACTTACATGCATATGAACGTGTTTGAGTTAATATAGCCGTAAAAACAGGAACTGTATTATTTAATGCTATAAAAGTTTGTCCATCTTGTATTTATTCAATTGAACATTTGAGTGTAAATGAATATTAATGAGCGATATTACTCCAAATCGTAAACATCGTAAGACATAAATTAATGGTTAGTTTGTTTATGTAAAATATTTTAAAAACTGCACAAATAATTTTTTAACCCCCCCCCCCCCCCCTCACACACACACACAAATAGTAAACCTTTAAATGATGATCGTCCCTTGCACATGGCTGAGGAGAACCGGCGCGAGTGGACAAGTAATCCGCGGTCGGTTCGTGTTCTTCTACATATACCTTATATCACGCGTTCATGTTTCATATTTTGCACGGACACAACTATATTTTATTATGTTTTCAACTATTATATTCGTTTAAGATGAAAAGATAAATTCATTAAACTTGTACAGTTGATTAAGCATTGATTTATAGATAGCGTACAAGGTAGTTTAAAAATCAAATTATAATCAAAGTTCCATGTAACATGTTTGCGGTAGGTGTTAGCACGATAAAAAAATGTCCTGAAAAGAGGCATTCGATGATTATTTTTTTTAAATTTCACATGAATTTTAAACAACTTTAGATTAGATTCTATCGGTCACATATTTATCACTTCTGTAGTTTTTCTACATGGTCGTGCGTTTCTTTGTAGAAGCGAACTCATTGCTGCCCCCCCCCCCCTCCCCTCCCGCCCCGCTGACAGGAGCTCGCGCTGGAATTTTTTAATTGTCAAAACGATATCAAGATCTATCGAAAATCATTTTTGGTGGCTTCTTCTCATGTGTAACATTTTGTTTCACTTTCCCACCCGTTTGTTTATTCGGTCAGTCTGTGTAAATTCAATCGCCACGTGCGACCGAGAATCTTGTGTCGCTTCAGCGCACACAGCTCGGAACATATATAGCCCCAGGCCCCGAGGTTATAAAACTTTTTTGAGTACGATCTCGTACTCCAAATCGTACTCCGTGCTCCAAATCGTACTCCTACTCAAGATATCGAGGTTATAAAACTTTTTCATACTCCTACTCGTACTCCGGCTGAGTACAAAAATGCGATTTTCTGAGTAAGCTTTGAAGCTTTCTCAAAGTCGTACTCAAGACATTTAATCTAAATAAAATGCAGTGCAAACATATAATATTGTTCATACTGTAACATTGCTGTATTATACGCTCTAATTTAATCATATTTACATGTATATGAATTAAAATGGAAAGTTTTTACCATTTTATTAATGACATATCTAGATATAAAGGAGGTGAATTTAAGAGTAAGGGCGAACTGCAACCAAGATTATCAAAATAACCTTTAGATAGTTTGCTTCATTAATTAATGTACATATACATGTATAACTACGTACAAAATACTACCGTTGAATAGCTCGACTTTTTAAGAATTCTGTTTTTTGTCAAATACGACCCATACACCCCATCATTTAAAACAAAGAAATCAATGTACATGTATCGTTATTAATCAATTTCAATCAGATGTACTTGCTGGGTCCATTTTTTGATTATAGTGAAAATGTAGGTTAGTTCTAAACATTACAAAGAATGGGGGATGCATAAAAGTCTAACACTTTCTATTACTTACTTATTAATCAATTATCATTTATGTTGCATGCCACAAAACTTGAAAAGGGAAACATTTTATAGAATAAGCGGTAAATCAGTGGCGGAGTAAAGGAGGTCGCACCCGGCGTCCCCCCCCCCACAGCCCTAAAAAATTGTCCAAATAAAGTTAAATCATACTCCTTCTGGCAAAGAAAATGTACAACTTGCGAGTCTTAATTATCTTTTTTTTTAACTTGGGGGATTTCTCTACATTAGACTGTTTCAATGGTGCAATATGAAGAAAACGCGTGTGTTCAATGGTGTAACTAAAAAAACCCAGGAAAAAACATTTTGGTTACGCTGTCCTTGGGTTCAAATATGACCAGTCACCCATATACCCACCTTTAAGTAATTGGTTATACTAACTAGTGTTTAACGACTCTTCCATTGTTATTATATTATAAGCTGGTATATGTAGTTACATGTATCTTTTATTAAAACTTCATTAATTTACATTGTCCCATTGAACTTGGTTTTTAAACTGATTAATTTACAGTCATTCGAAAGAAAAAAAATAAAAGGATATGTTTCTTGGATTTCTACAAGACAGAGGAATTTGATGACTGTAGGTCTTAAATCTACAAACCTTTAAAAATTGTAAATAATTTTATTACTTTAAGTATACCGGTAATCACGAGAAGAAATATCTCAAACGTCTATTTAAAGACTTCCTTTTTACCCAACAAAATCTCTAGAATCCTGGAGCTTCCGGGGCCGGCTTTGCCCCCTGGGTCACCAACAGGACTTTGCCCTGGACCATCTGGAGGCCACAAAGCGGCCTCTCCAGACTCCCTGTCTTATACTGACGTCCCCTCTAACTTCACATTCTGGATCTACCCCTGGAACTAAATATGTTTAAGAGGAGTTGGTGTTGGTGTGTGTGAGTGGGGGGAGGGGGGGGGGGGCGGCGAATCCTACTTCCTATGGTTTATCTATACGATTGTTGTTGTTTTTTGGTTTTTTTTCATAAAACAGTTACTGTCTGCATGTGGAAAATATTGGCTTATAAATCGCCTTTCCTCTGTAGTGTCAAAAACGCTGTGAAATTTAGAGTAATTTTGAACAAGGTTCATTTCTTGTTATCTCGAAATATCGATAATAAAAACCTATTTTGAAAGTTAACAAAAAGCAATCTTACTTGGAAATGTAGAAAGTAATCAAGAATCAGCAGTAAGCAATTAAAACGCATGTTAAAGGGCGTTAGATGTAAACATAAAGATAATATTTCGAATTTTTAAGTTTTGTATTGGCAATATTTTTAAAATTATGACGTACATATTTGGCTTCCTAGGTGACCATATACTACATGTAGCTGCAGAGATCTAGATGTGTTCTTTGTCTAATATCGACCGCAACTTCTTTTTAATTTTACTGCGGGAAGGTAGAGTATCCATTCCGAACCATCTACCAGTAATTGATTTTTATTTTCCAAATATTAAAGAAATTTTACCATGGAACATCACCTACCTTACGATCTTTATTCTTTATTTCGAATTAAAACATCGAGAGCATAGACATGTCTAAGTATACGTAAGGTGAAATGCATTGTTTGGTTTAACATTTGATTATAAACGCTCGAATATAAGGATGGTGGGTCCCGGTGACCCCATAGTCTTAAGTATTATATTAGTATCTTTCTACAAATAAAATTTGGTGTTATGACATCAAATTTTATTCTTAAATACACAGTTATGGAAAAACATTAAGTATGATCGACGTATATATTCTGCTTGAGAATTCGGGTAATTTAAAGTTAATTAAAAGCTTGTTTATGTAAAAAAAAAAAAGAAAAAGAAAAAAAGATAACACTTAAATTAATCATAACCCGCATGATAAAAGCTAGAATTTATGAGAGAGAGAGAGAGAGAGAGAGAGAGAGAGAGAGAGAGAGATTTGAAGGGGATTATTGTTATTCTATGCAATCGATTGAAAACACATGTACTACTTTAAATAGCCTCTTCGCATTTTCATGTGAGAGATTTTTCTCTACATAGCTTAGCTGTGGGAATATTCATCTCTTAAATTGTTTAATTTTATTAGCAAGTAACTATTTAGATAATTCATATAGCTATTCCTTTTTTATCTAAAGTAACCAAATATCTATGTCAAATGCATCAAAATTAACACATGTATTTCGAATTTTAAAGATGAATAGGAAAAGGCTTGCTCAAAAATATCAATGGACGTTACTTAAGATTAAAAATGACACAGTATGTATATATAAATTCTAAACACACATTTTCAAGCCTTGACTAAGTGAGAAAAACTTGAACCATAAATAAAACCCCACAAAAAGGGGTACAGCAACTTTAGTACACAATTTCCTTGAAAACGTTGTTTCGGTTTAACGTGGTCCTCAAATTGGAAATTTCAAAAATATTTCAGTGAATTTTCTTAAACTCTCGTGCACATTCCCAAAAATATTAAAATGAGAAACTTTACGTGTGTCCTTGGCCTTTGGCATATGTTCATTGATGCAATTCCAACACCCACCCCCACCCCACCCCTTCAAGATATTAGATGTTTTTTTCTCACAAGAATTTTAAAAGGCAAATATAGTACTAAGTATGTTGCAATTAAATTGGAATACCCATATAATTTCCTTAGTGTATACTATATGAGTGTAAAAATAAACGGATCTTCTCAGTATTTTTGTGATTTTCCCAAGTATATGTTTCTATTTTTGAATTAAACTCTTCCCTGTTTTCCCTAATACAGGAACTGCTCACTAAATATCTTAAGAGATATCCACTTGGGGGCAGTGACTTTCCAGTTTTATATTGGCGTCGTTTCTGACCTTTTCCTAGCATGTAAAATATCAAAATCGTTGTTGAAATACTCTCTTCATATCCGTGTAAATTCTTACTTCTTTCTTTTATATTCATATCGTTCCTTACAACATAATTATACTTAATCATCACATGCATGAATCACTATCTGAGTCTCATGAGAGAGAGAGAGAGAGAGAGAGAGAGAGAGAGAGAGAGATTTGACATAAACACAATTTGTTGATAATTTTACCAATTACACTGGATTTATCGTCTCTGTTGCTCAAAAATTCATAAGTTATAGATGCAGACACATCTCCATGCTTGCAGATGGAGAAGGTAATATGTACATGTAAATAATGTGTTACATTTTGTTAATAAATAATTAATCTGAATACATGTACAGTTTGCCTACATGCCAGGACTATTTACATGAATTACCGTTCTCTGTCTTTCTTCAGAGACGTAAAAATTCATCGATCGGCTTTTGGAGCATACTCCAAATAGTACTCAGCGGAGAACGTACTCCAACACTTTTATAACCTCGGCTTTTAAAGTCGTACTCAGTGGAGCACATACTCGGAGTACGGAGTATGAGTATGAGTACGAGTATGAAAAAAGTTTTATAACCTAGGGGCCAGGTCATCAATTGTTATATAATTGAGTAACAGTTGGAATGGTGCTTTTACATAAAATAATGAATAATAAAATCATCCAGACCGTAACTCAATAGTCAATACCAAAAATAAAATACGTATGATTGCAAACTGAAATCGGTTTTTCAGTATTCGGCGGAATTTGATTTTTCTGCTAACATTAGTATTTTTATTGGTTTCAGAGATTACGATTTAAAAACACAAACAGTAAATACACCTGATATTATTTACATTGATAATGTTCAAAAATATTTAAAATTAAATTCAATTAAATTCTACGAACAACCGATTATTTTTTTTCCTATGTCGTATCATTCGCGCGTAAATAAGTATGTTATGTACATATATGTACATGTACCTCAGAAAAAATTGAAATGATTACAAAAAAAAGAAAGTTGTAATTAGCATTTCGGAATATTTTCTGAAAGTAATTTCACATTGTATTGAAAAGAACAAGAAATAAAAATGATTTAATTTTTTGACTCAATATTCGTATATATTACCGGCGCTTCGTACATGTGTAACGGTGTACAGTGTATAGATTATTATAATCTGTTCGAATTAAGAATCATGCGTAAAGATTCCCATAATAATTACTAGTAATTGCATGACTGTGTACATTGTAGGCAAATCCATGTGTGTTAATTACTTCTAAGACTCTTTGTTTTCCGTTAACAGTGGTTTAAATAATTTTCAGATAATTAATAAATTGTTTGTCATTCAAATGGATGCTTCATCAAATACTGATTCCGATTACATTGAAGTCATTAATTTTCCATTGGCTATTGACAAAAAAAGAGACGCTTGACCACCCAATGAAAACAAATACACAGAGTTTGATTGACAGGTTCAGCCAGTTGCAGGAGACACCCGATGTCCGAAATTATGTGTGCTGCTTGTACAAAGTCGAATGGTCTCAGTAAGAGTTATCGATGTAAATTAATTAAAAAATATATATATGCTTATCAAAACATGATCGTTTAAGTTACAGCGAAGTACACTGAAGAGTTTAATAGGGGTTTACTCCAGAAAAGTTTCTACCTAATGTTTTGACCGACCTTTGTCCAATCAGATCGTAGCTGGGCGGAGTTAAGACATTGCCGCTCATGACTTGAATGAGAGAAAGAAATGAGAGAGGGTGAATTGAGTAAATTATAAGTGGTGCCGATAAAGAAATAATCATTAGTTACAAACTTGCAAACAAATTAATTAAGGTCTGTATATAAAAATTACATGTATATCCTATATTGTATAACTTTAAAGCGTTTTAAAAACGATTGTGAAAATGTCTTTAGCCGCACGCAGTCGACAACAGTCTAGACGGACTCCCGAAACGGAGTCAACGGAAGTGAATTTCTGCAAGCATTTTGGACTCCGTTTTGGGGGTCTGCGCATGCGCAGTTGTACAAAATATGGCGATTTTTCGATGAAAACGCGGGGTCCACAAGAAATCATCTTGCAAAGTGCTGCATGTGTTGGCAGACTTCTAACATGTTTTTATAGATCCAGGATATAATTTACAATCGATCGTATTTGCCCGAAATAGGGGTTTATTTGCACTTAAGAAAGTTATCTCCCTTCGAACTTGGATGTTTGGACGATGCTTAAAAAGTGATATTTTGTGTTTTTCATGGAATTTTATCGTTTTTAAAAGGTAAATTGCATTCAATTTTACATTTTTCGTATTGTGTTTCAATTTAAAGTCACCAAACATACAACATGATAAGTGCATAAACGAAAAGAGCTCCGATTACTAAAACAAACTGGCTGCTCTAGCGATGATTAAAAATGTCTTATAATTTGTATTGAAAAAATAGGATTGATTGTTTTAAAGCATAGAAAATTAAACAAATTGTCACTCTAGATACAATAATTCTTTAAATTTAACAGATAATTATCATCAAAACATTTATAATCGCTCCAGGTGTTTCCGATGTTAGGAACCCATGTTAATAACATATTCAATCAAGATAATTGAATAATTTTACCTTAAAATTGATTAAAATGGGACTATACTTTTAACAAACAATGATAAATTATCATACCCAAGCGTCTAATTTATTTCAAAACAGTTATAGTTATGCACGATCCAATTTATGGGTGAATTTTTCATTTTAAAAATTTATCTTACATAATACAAGCCACCAGTTATGAACATATGACATAATATGACACATACACGTTCAGAAATGTTTTTGAAAGTTTAAAATTAGTTATTGGTGTGTTCTAGGGCAATTTTAGAAATTTATTTAGAACTAAGGGGTATAACTCACACATTGTTTACATTAGAAACGCCATTTTACCGCAATGCATGATGGAGCCAAAGACTCCGTTTTGGGAGTTAACTCCGTTTTGGGAGTCCCGTCTAGACTGGACAACATGCACATGGATAAGAATGACGTAGCTTATATCCAACTAAATTTCCTAGCATGGAGTCCGAGAATACGGACATTAAGTATTTTGAAATGCGAACGAATGATCACTTATGAACATGATGAATTTAGATGTAGTGTTAAGGAAAGGCAACGAAGGCGGATGCTTAGTGGAAAAGTAAAACGTCTAATGTAAAGAATGTTTCACACTGAGTAACCATGAAGAAAGTTTTTATACAAAGTAAATTTACAACCTATGTTTAATTCCAGGAAGATTCGGCAAACTTTGATTTGATTATTAACGGTAACACTTGTAATAAAAACAGTTTCTTAAATATTAGTACAGTCTTCGATGTTTGACATTACCTTATCCTATTACTGATCTAGATATAGACATTGTTGTTCCCTGGTTAAAGAATTTCAAAACACTTAAAAGTTTCATGAATTTATAAGATATACTATACTATGTCCCAAGTTTTTTCTTCCACCACTTTTTGCTTGATATTTCAATAATAGTAAATACCTTTTTGCTCAAACTAAGTTCATCCACTTATATGAAAAATGTCCAGATTATATGTGTTGAAACGCCCCCTCTACCGCTTCAGGTTTCAATACACATCCCAATATTGAAAGTCTACGGGGATTTTGCATTGCATCAGCCATTAATAAGCCCGGATGATAACGTTAAAAAATTGCGCGAGGTATCCCGAGTACTTCCGAATGGAGAAAGTAGTTTATAATCTGCATTTGAATTATGCACATTTTTATAGTATGAATTCTCTGACTTTTCCGATAAGAATTTCGAGAAAACCTCTAATGAATCATTTTGTGCAATATTTTAAAATAGACCTGATTTCATCAAACTATGTTTTGGTATTCCAAATATTTCAAAAATTGTATGGATCCAACCAATAATGAACTCTAGTCTCGTTCAACCAGATGCTCGACTGTCTCCGTTAATCTCCGACAAGTAAGAGATACCAGGTCACATGATAGCTTGATGATGCGACCTCTAAATATAGACTGACTCTCTACTTGCCGGAGATGTAAGGACACAGCCGATGGTTAAACGAGACTTTATATTAAACTCTGGCGTAGGAATACACACGACTATAAAAAACTTCTAATTGTTCGTACCATTTAAAATCTGACTATTTCCAAGGTATTTATAAGTTTCCTTTAAAAAATGCTTCAGCGTACATAACATCGAATTTATCGATTATTTTCAAGAACTAAGTCTTGTCAGCAGCGATGATTTGTGCTTAGATGCAAACACACAGTTTCGGTTTGCTAGAGTAACTGCATAGGAGAGTTGATTAAAATCAACTCCTAAAAAACACAATTCCTGACATGAATCATGAGTACATGTAACAATGCTTGCTACCCTCTGAAAATTTACAAGCCATTAAACATCTCATTTTTTAAAGAATGTTTGAAACGATTGCATAAACTGTGTTCGACAGATATTTTTCCTAAAACATTTTTTTTCTTTCTTTTTCAAAACATGTTTTATATACAGGCTTTCAATCACAACACATTTTTATAACAAAAGCAGAACTGAAAGTTTAGTCATTATAATTTATTGACACCATATCACATACATTTTCAACTCGCAGCAACAACGGAAGACCTACTCGTGGCTTTGCCACGAGCTCTGCTCTAGTTACAACTTTCTTTTTTGTGTAATCATTTGATTTTTTTCTGGGTTCATGTATATATATGTACAGAACATACTTATTTACGCGCGAATCATACGGCATAGAAAAAAATAATCGGTTGTTCGTAGAACATTTTTATCTTACGAATGAGACTAATTTAATTTTAAATATTTTTCAACATTATCAATGTAAATAATATCAGGTGTATTTACTGTTTGTGTTTTTACATGATATTGACTATTGAGTTACGGTAACTTTTTTTCTGGATGATTTTATTATTTATTATTTTTTGTAAAAGCACCATTCCAACAGTTACTCAATTATATAACAATTGATGACCTGGGGCTATATATGTTCCGAGCTGTGTGCGCTGAAGCGATACAAGATTCTCGGTCGCATGTGGCGATTGAATTTACACAGACTGACCGAATAAACAAACGGGTGGGAAAGTGAAACAAAATGTTACACATGAGAAGAAGCCACCAAAAATGATTTTCGATAGATCTTGATATCGTTTTGACAATTAAGAAAGTCCAGCGCGAGCTCCTGTCAGCGGGGCGGGAGGGGGCAGCAATGAGTTCGCTTCTACAAAGAAACGAACGACCATGTAGAAAAACTACAGAAGTGATTAATATGTGACCGATAGAATCTAATCTAAAGTTGTTTAAAATTCATGTGAATTTTTTTTTAAAAAATCTTCGAATGCCTCAATTCAGGACATTTTTTGTTATCGTGCTAGCACCTACTGCAAACATGTTACATGGAACTTTGATTATAATTTGATTTTTAAACTTCCTTGTATGCTATCTATAAATCAATGCTTAATCAACTGTACAAGTTTAATGAATTTATCGTTTCATCTTAAACGAATATAATAGTTGAAAACATAATAAAATATAGTTGTGTCCGTGCAAAATATGAAACATGAACGCGCGATAAGGTACATGTAGAAGAACACGAACCGACCCCGGATTACTTGTCCACTCGCGCCGGTTCTCCTGAGCCATGTGCGAGGGATGATTATCATTTAAAGGTTTACTATTTGTGTTTGTGTGTGGGGGGGGGGTTGATTTAAAACATTATTTGTTTTCTAAAATATTTTACATAAACAAACTAACCATTAATTTATGATTCATTTACACTCAAATGTTCAATTGAATAAATACAAGATGGACAAACTTTTATAGGATTAAATTAAAACAGTTCATGTTTTTACGGTTATATTAACTCAAACACGTTCATATGCATGTCAGTGTGCGTCGCGGTGTGAGAATCTTGTGTATTAAATACCCGCTTAATTACCGCTAGGTAGTGCAGCCGTGGCTGATCTCATCGGCCGTTGGCGAGGGATATATTACGTAAAGGTACATGTACAACGCACAGACAGGCACAGTTCAGAACCCAGGAAGATTTGAAAAGTTTGCAGTATAATGACCATATGCATACTCTATCAAATAGAAGTTATTTATTTTAAACTTAAACCCCACAATTGATCTGTGTCTATTATTGCTTTAGATTGAGAATGACATTGCTTTTATTAATTAACTGAACGATTTCTTAATTGACACCCAATCGTTTAATCCATAAAACAATCATGTGTAATCAAAACGAAACCAATTATCGAGTTCGCGGCTAAATAAACTCATACATGTATATGAGAGACACAGCTTTCGTGTATTAGATAACCGCTGACCGCTACAGCCGCGAGCATGGTGACCGATTTTCTCGGCCGCGGACGAGGGAGAGCTTACATAATGGTACACACACACACAGCTCCGATTCAAGGTAGATTTTAAATGCATGGAGTTAATAAATAAAATGTAATGCATAGAGTTTTTTAATTCCATATTTTGTGGTTAAATAGAAAAGAAAAAGAATGTTTTGTTTTCCAATTGCCGTTTTTAATGATTGTGCACTATAAGAACTTAACAACAATGACTTAAACTCCTAAAAAGAAAGCATGTACTCCAACAACATTTTTTTTTTTATAAATTAATGCCTCCTGTATAAACCAGCATACTTTCTGCGGCAACTTTATGCCAGTTGTACGCACAAAGACTTTCTTTAACTTGTCAAATGAAAACAGGTACATGTCAACATGTAAAGCTTTTTACACTCATACTACACAAATCACTTACAAAATAATATTGTTACGACCTTTATGAGATCCCAACAAACAACTTTTCCAGCAACATCCATATCAAAATCCTAACCGTTTTTGAGTTATTAAAAACTTTTAGGGGCTATTAACCCTTCATTTAAGGGGCCAGCCCTTTTTTATTGGTGTCAAAGTAAGCCCTTGATATTCTGCACAACTTTTATTCTACATGTTTTAACAAAATATGTTTTGTTAAAACGATATAAAGGAAAATATGTCTAAATTTTGGCACTTTTTGGAATCCTGTTTTTTGACCCCTACCTTTTCCTAAATAAGGAACGTAATCCAAAAACAAAAACCGATGTATACAACTTCAATGTCTTTGTCATTCAAATTCGTTGGATTCCCATTCCCTGCTATCATAGTCCCGGAGCCTTTGTCTGGAAACCAAAGGCCCTAAACATTTTTAAAAGGGGAATAACTCGTTAACAGAAACGAAATTCTAATTTTTATGAATTGATGAAGATAGTGCTTTGTAAAGTCCATTAGCCCTGAGAATTTGAGCAAAAACCGTTCAGAAATGAGCACGATATGAAGCCTCAAAGTTCGCGTCTAGGAAGAAAAAAAAGAAAAATAACTAGAGCAGAGCTCGTGGCAAAGCCACGAGTAGGTCTTCCGTTGTTGCTGCGAGATGGAAATTTATGTGATTTGGTGTCAAACGATTATAATGACTAATGACTAAAATTTCACTTCTGCTTTTGTTATAAAAACGTGCTGTGATTGAAAGCCTGTATAAAGACAGGAAAAAATGTTTTAGGAAAACTTTTTGTCGAACACAGTTTGTGTAATTGTTTTGAAAACTCTTTAAGGATCGTCACACAAAGTTGCGTTCCCAGGGCGTGTTCACGGCGTTGTAAAATTCATGGAATCGCCGTAGGATCGCAAGGAAAATTCAGAAAAACGTTCTTACAGAGCTCCCAACTACGTTTCCACAGAGTTCTACTTGGCGATTGACTGCCTTCTCGCTGGGTATCCGCCGAGCGCTCATGACGTGCTAGGAGTTTTTACCGCGCATCCACAGCGTGTTCTGCGCGCTGACTGCGTGCACATGCTCTGTTGGAGACTTTACGGCGCTGTCATGGCGACTTTACTCCACTTTTACGGCGTGTTTATCGGAACGCAGAGCCACGGCGCGTACTTTGTGCATGTTCAAAGTGCGCGCCGTCGCATGGCGTTTTAAAATGTTCTAGGCTAGGATATCCCACCGCGGCGAACGAAGATGCCGTTGAGTTGTTACGGCGCTGTATAAGACTCTAGTTCGTTTACCATGGCGTTTTACATTATTCCATTATGCAGCGGGATCGCTGTGAGGACGCAGCTCCAGTGTGACAGGGGTTTAAACAATGAGAAGTTTAATGACGAGTTAAATTTTTCAGGGTAGCATGGATTGTTATATATTACATGTACTCATGATTCATGTAAGGAAATGTACGTAAAAACGTACATAAAAAACACGTAACTTCTGTAAATAAATTTTTCTAATTTTTTGAAGACTATGTGCAAGTTTGAATTTGTTTCGTGCTGTCAAAATTTGGTAAATAGCCAAAATTGATGGCATCTCTGAAAATTTATTCAGGGCTTATATTATTTGATAATACGAGTAGACTTGAACATTTAAAATAATAATCAGCTATCAAAGATCATCGGGAGAATTTACGCATAAGTGAGCGTCTAAATTTTACTCCTGATATACAGACACCGCTATGTACCGTAAAATTTAATAACATTATTTACAGAAATGAATATTACTTCTCTCTACGATGCAATAATATTCAAAATCCCTATTTTTAAGTCAGTTTTTTCTCCTTTATCGGATCAACAGTTATTCTCTCGGAGAAAGTTTACGTATGTATTTAAATAAAAAAGGGAGAAACTTCAATAAAAAATAAGCGAAAACTAATGGTGTTACGGTTTTAATTTTCAGTTAATTTAATTAAATGTGACAAAGGCGCATAATCGGTCGGATTTTTGGTAACATGTACATGAAGTAAATTTGATGCAAGTTCCATGTTTGTTTTTTGTGGTTTTTTTTTTTTTTTTTTGCTTTTCTCTGCTTTATCATAAAGATATATAAAAAAAACTACGTACATGTCACAAGCAATATTTGCCTTCTCTATTTATCTTGTATTTTAATAGATTGGATAATCATTGTTGACCTAAAATTAGTATTCCACTGGCTGTAGCTAACCTTGTAAGTAAATTAAGTTGCATGACATCCTCATACCACACAACTTCAATAAAACTTTTTTTTAAATCAATTTTCATATAATTAGCAATAAAGAAAATCCCCAAGAACACATGTCCATCTCACTGAAGTGTAACTTTGAGAAGCGCATATATTTTTTGGAGGCAGGTTCATGTATGTCACTATATTATAGTCTGTAAGTCAAGTACACTAATCTGTCCTAACTTGGAATACTTTGATGATCACTATGGCGACCACCTGCATAGCATAATGTAGTCGTATTTCATAACATCTTACACTGCACGAAAAGTCGCGTTTAATATAATTTTATAGATTCGTTTACCCAATTATATTTCTTGTTTTTAATATAATTTGTGTATAACGTTATATTATATGCAAAATATAATGTCATTTACTTGATTGGATTTTATGATAAAGTATAATTAGATTTAATGCGATATACAACAAGAATAATGTAGTTTAATAGAAAAAATTATACGTTTCGTTTAAGAAAATTGACATTCATACGTAATGTAAACAGATAGCCATGCTATGACCTTGAATTGCTAGTATTACATAATGGTCACTATGATATTTATGTGTACCTAGATGCTGCGCACTGAATGGTGTTAATAATAATTGACAGAATGAACTCTGTGACTCTTGTAGCAATGCGTAGTATTCCTAAATGATGTTATGAAACCAGGTCATAATACGGGCAGAATAATATCCAAATTGAGAGTTTAACAACATGTGACCTATTTGGCGATTCTGTGTCTGCAACGAATGCTCTAGTATTCTATATTGAGTCATGTATTGTGTATTCTATATATTAACCTTTGTAACCTTTTATGCCGTGTATGAATGAACGTATTGTGAGTAAGTGATGCCTCATACTAGGTGGGGGGGGGGCTCCGAGACCCAGGACTCGGAGACCCACATCATGCATCCAGACTCTTTGATTGGCAGTTTTGACGGTTTTGTTACTTTATTTAGAAATAAAATATTAATCTTAATTTTGAACACTAAATGTTCACTCATGATCGTCGTATATGGGCCGAACTAGTCAAAACTGTCCATCATAAGTAAAACCTTATATATACCCATATGAAATGAGATTGTGCAGATTCCTGATTTGGGCTACTTTAGATTGTTGTAATCTTAACTATACGATCACGCTTAATAAAACCGCTTGAGAAAGAAATACTGGACTTGTCATCCATAAGCTTGAGCTGACCCTCAATAGGATCCTGTAAGACAGAAGGCTTACATGAACTTTCTTGGTGCCAGTGACCAGGACTGAGCGAAGTTCAATACAGAGTAAGGTAAGAACCATTTCTATATGTCTCTTATAGCTATCTCGAAGTAAACAACTTTGTCTAAGCAACCAATATGGCAACAGGTGATGGGTTTTATAAAAAAGAACTTAGAAATCAAATGGAGCAATTAGAAAAACAATTCGCGGGGTTGGATCAGAACAAAGAAAATAAAGGGCAAGAAACAGGTCAAAAGTCCCAAGAAAAAGAGCAGATTAAACAAAATACTTTTGAAACATATCATGATGCTAGGCCGTATGAAACTCGTGAACCTAGACACCGAGTCCCAGATCAGGATGATGATAAAGATTTTTTCATTGGTCAAGTTAAAGCTATAACAGCCGCACTCTCAGTGCCCTTATCTTCTGTGATAACTCCTTTTGAGGGAGATGCTCAAAAATTTAAACAGTGGATAAAGGAAGTTGAAAAGTACAGTGTTATGTCTGGGAAACAAGGTCATGAGATCCCCATGCTTGCATACATAACGAGTAAGGGTTCAGTGGGGGATTATATTAAAAGGTATTTAGATCAAACAGATGCGTCTGAAGAAATCCCATCTTGGAACGATCTGAAGGAATCCCTTAAAAATAGATTTGCAGAAATAACAGACCCCCAACACGCGTTAGCAGTAATGCGTAAGACTCGACAACATTCAAATGAAAGTGTTCAGTTGTTCGCCGAGAGACTATTGCAAATCGCGGAAGACGCCTACAGTAATGACAGACTAAAAGACCCTTTGATACAACAACAGTTAGTAGATATCTTTTGTGACGGGTTGACATTCGACTACCTCAGAATGAGAATTTTGCGAGAAAACCCGAAAGACTTAGAATCCGCAATTCAAATAGCAATGCGAGAACAAAATCTGAGACAGAGGCTAGCGATAAGAGGGTCAAATATGACAGAAATTGTACAAAGTAATGACAACAGACGAACTCTTTCAAATTTTGATACTACTCTTCCCTTATTAAAGGATAGAGCAGATAATCTTACCTCAGTAGAAACAAGGCATGTAGAACCAATGGAAATTGACCATGCGCGTAATAGTAGGTGTTTTAAATGTAAACAGACGGGTCATAGGGCTAGATTTTGTACTCAAAATAAACCCCAAGTCAGGTCCCGTCCTCAAATAAATAAACGACTCAGTCAAAACAAACCCGTCCATAATATAGAGCAGAAACCCCGTTCGCCTGTAGAATGTTGGAATTGTGGTAAAGTAGGTCATGTGCGTGCAGATTGTTGGGGCTCGCATATGTATCAAAGAACGCAGCAAAATCGGGGCAGACCATCAAATCGTCAAGGCCGAACATATAAATCTAGCGACCAAGTAAATAGGGGATCGTCTCAAAATTTCAAATCGCGCTCTTATTTTGACAAACAAAAACAGGAAAACTAAGACGTTCTTCCTTCGTTGAAGCCCGAAGAAAGAACTTTAAACAAAGACCTACATATGAAATTAATTTTACTAACAACCCCAGTAGCTGTTTATTAAAAGTAGGTAAAAATAAATTTAGAGCTTTGGTAGATACAGGTGCAGCCGTATCTCTAATTAGTAAGAAAATGTATGATAATCTATTTCCCCGCCCCAAGTTGTTTAATAATGACATCCCCTCCTTACAAGCAGCAAATGGCAATTCTTTAATTGCGATAGGGTATGTAAATATTTCCTTTAAGATTTCAGGGTTAACTTTAGACCACAAACTTTATGTGACAAAGGGACTCAACCGAAACATGATTCTCGGCCGTGATTGGCTCAAGAAAAACAATGTTCGTTTATACTTTGATCTTGGACTCATGCGTATTGATGGCAAAGTATACGCGGAACTTAAAGAAGATTTACACATCTCAACTATTGTAAGAACTCCTAAGAAACTTATTATGAGACCAAACACGGTGACTGTATTCTATGGAAAAATAAATAACAATTTTCCTCTGGAAAAAAATGACTTGGTTGAAGTGAACAGCATAGACAATAACTGCATTATGGAAGACCCAGGACTATATTTAAAAGACGCCGTTTGTATAGTTCGGAAGGATAAGAAAGTTCCAATGATCTTCGTTAACCAAACTAACAAAAATTATAAAATTCCAAGAGGCTACATAGTAGGACGAATTACCGCATTAAAACAGAAGGAAATCTCAGAAATACAGACTACTCAAGACACAAAAGAAGAAATTGATGTACCTAGAAGATTTGAACACTCAATCAAAAGACTTGTGAGCAAAAACAATGATTTATTTGCAAAGAAAGACAGTGACCTTGGAGTGACTGATACTGTTAAAATGAAGATAGAAACTGGAGATCACCACCCAATAAAGAACAGACCCTACCATGTACCCTTAAATAAAAGACAGATAATTGACAAGGCCATACTGGAAATGATGGACGCAAAGATTATTGAGAGATCACAATCGCCTTGGTCATTTCCCTTAGTAGTGGTGAAGATAAAGGACGGATCAGACCGGATGTGCGTTGACTTTAGAAGCTTGAATAAGATAGTGAAACCCGTATCATTCCCGCTACCGTTGATTGATGATATCCTATGTTTACTAGGTAAGGCAAAATATTTCACTGCACTAGACTTAAAGAGTGGATATTGGCAAGTGAAATTAGAAGATTCAAGTAAAGAAAAAACGGCCTTTGCATGTCACAAAGGACTATTCCAATTCAACCGGATGCCATTTGGGTTGAGTAATGCACCAGCAGTCTTTCAAGAGCTGATGAACATAGTTCTTCAAGGACAAGAGGAGTTTGCCATAGCATACCTGGATGACATTCTTATATTCTCAGAGACACCGGAAGATCATCTTCGGCATATTCAAGACGTTTTCAACCGCCTAAGGAAGCATGGACTTAAAATGAAGCTAAAGAAATGTAGTTTCTTCAAGGAACAGACAGAATATCTTGGTTTCATCATTGATGAACATGGCGTCACACCTGATCCAAAGAAAGTCGAAGCTATAAGAAAGTTACCAGCGCCCACTACAGTCCGAGAAGTTCGTGGCTTTATAGGTATGTGTAGTTATTACAGGAGATTTATACCGAACTTCTCTAAGATTGCAGAACCATTGATTGACTTAACCAGAAAATATGCAAGGTTCAAATGGACACCATGTTGCCAAAAAGCGTTTGACTTTATTAAAGAAAGTTTAACGGTAGTGCCTTTACTAGCATATCCAGATACTAATAAGCCGTACATCCTATACACCGATGCCAGCGACAATTGTATTGGAGCGTGCCTTACTCAAAAGACAGATGAGGGAGAAGATAAGCCAATATATTACTTATCCCACAAGCTGAGTAAAACTCAAGAAAAGTGGTCAACCATAGAAAAGGAGGCATTTGCAATCCATTACGCCCTTCAGAAGTTAGACCATTATTTACACGGTGCTCAGTTTACTATAAGAACAGACCATAAGCCGCTCAAGTATATCTTAGAATCTCCAATGCAAAATAAGAAAATTCAACTATGGGCATTAAGTATTGCAGGATATAACTGTAAGGTAGAGTACATAGAAGGAAGATTTAACTGCTGTGCAGATCTCTTATCCCGATTACCGACAGTCAACCTCGAGTGTGAAGAGGAAGAACAATCAGAGCATGATGAACCAGATGTTAAGGACAATTTCTTTGAAGTGAACGTACTTAACTCCAATGCCTTTTCGCCTAAGAGATTAGCCAGATGTGAAGTTAAACAACACGACGAATTGGTCAAACCCTTTATTGATCTACCAGAGGATATCAACATCAAAGAAAGTCAACAACACGACGAACAGATCAAGAAACTGAAGAATCGGTTAAGTAAAGGAACAGCAACAGCAACTGAAGAAAAGAAGTTCCTGGAAATTGATGGTTTAATGTACTATCTTTCAGATGGAGACTCAGAAGGCCCAAAACTTCGCCTGTATGTACCACGTGAGTTAGAACTTTTAGTAGTGCAGCAATATCATGACGGACTTGGACATATGGGAGTGGACAAAACATATGACGTAATCAGACAAAAGTACTACATACCAAATTTGTACAAAAGGTTATACTCTTATATAGAAGGATGTGTAGTATGCCAAACGAGGAGCAATAAGAAAAATCAGCCTCCACTTCAAGAGACAGATATACCTCCTTTTCCAATGGCTAAAGTAGGACTTGATCTATCAGGATCATATCCAACATCCTTGTCGGGAAACAAGTACATAGTTTCTTTTATTGACATCTACTCTGGTTGGCCAGAAGCTTTTCCCGTTCCTGATAAGTCAGCTGACAACATAGTACATCTTATCTTAGAAGAAATATATCCAAGATATGGCTGTCCTCTTCAAATCCTCACAGACAACGGAACAGAAAATGTGAATAAGAAAGTGGAAGAAACTTTAAAAGAATTGAATATCAACCATATCAAAACATCTTATTACAGTCCTCAAGGTAATGGTAAAGTAGAACGATTTCATAGAACTCTACATGACGTGATGGCTAAGAAAACAACAGACAACGCTCAAACATGGGATATTCATCTTAATCAGACGTTGGCAGCCATTCGTTTCCATCCTAACGATTCGTCAAAGTTTTCTCCATATTACCTTATGTACAACAGAGATGTCGTATTACCTCTTGATACGTTGATGAAACCTCGAAGGAGATATGCGGGAGAAGATCAACACAAGATCGCCCTTCAAGAACAACATAAAGCTTTCCTGCTAGTACATCGTAATATGAAGGAAGCCAAGAAGAAACAGAAAGCGCAGGCCGATAAGAAAAGCAAAGACGAAAATTTTCAGGTAGGTGACACTGTCTACCTTAAGAACAACAGAAGACAAAATAAGTTAGATAAAAAGTGGCTACCATATTATCGAATCATAGAGCAGAAAGGACCAGTAAGTTTCGTGGTGAGAGATCAATTGACTGGATTAACCACCAAATGCCATGCGCGACAATTAAGACTGGCAGATATTTCGCACTGGCCCCTTTCACAAGCTACTGAAGATGGTGGAAGAACTCTAAGAAAAACTAACTATGTGGTGCCACCGGAAGATGAATCGTCGTCAGAAAATGAAGACATGCAACCAGAACCATTGGAAAGAGCTATACAGTCCAAACAATGGGAAAGAGAAGGATCTTCAGACGAAGAGGATATTCCCCTAGCAGAACTTCAAAGACGTATAAGAGCTAAGAAAATCATGGATGATCAGCAGTATAAACACGAGAATGATCAGACCGTAGATTCAGAATCGGATGAGACCCATGAGTCAAAACAATGTGATGAAAATAGTGGTCAAGACTATGAAATACCCTTAGATAACCCTAATGTACCATTATATGAAAATATGGAAATCGATGAAATAGTCCCTAAAGTAGGTATAGGCTTCAAACCAATCCCTAAACCGCGTAAACCAATCCCTAAACCCCGTAAGAAAAATAGCAAACAAAAGTATGCTGAAGATTGTTTGGCTATATTGAAGCAATTAACCAAAGTACTGGAATAAATAAGATACTTTAATGTAGATGTAAATAATCTTGAATAAGCTTAGCTTTGTATATATTGCACGCTTTTAAAAAGGTATGACAGGATGACCCCCTGTGACATTAAACCATGTATTGAGACACGCTGACTAGCAAACGCGAACATAGCCCCTCGGTTATTTGTATAAATATGCGGAGTTGAAGAGATTTAACATATACTCGAAATATATAAAACAGCGAGTGAGTAAGGAAACTATACGACTGATTTTTGTAATGAATTAAAAATTATTGGTAAAAACAATCAGATATTACTATCGACATCTTGAGTAAGGGACACGGTTGCTCAGGTTTTCATGGTTTAATGTTTTAAGACTAAAGATATTAAAGTTTTCCCTATGAATTCACTTATGGCGGAATTGCCAGTAATTAATTTACAACCCATAAAATTCTCATCTTGGGTAATAAGTCCCTGGTTTTATGTGTGTTTAGCTTTGGCAGTAACAATAACGATAGGACTTTGTATCAAGAAACGCAAAAATAAAAAAAAAAAAAAAAAGTGGGGTGGTATATGCTGTGGTGGTTGCTGGACAGGTTGTCGAAAAAGGGGTAGTGACGGAGATAAGAAAGGTTCTTCCAAAGACGCTGTATTTTGTTGTGTGAATCTAGAGAAATGGACCTCTAGTGACATTATTGAACTTGAACCAATCCCGAAAGTCACTAGGATCCAAGAGAAACGAAGCGGAAGAATCGCAACTCGCAAATTGGCCAGTAACACGGGGACCATTTCGACTAAACTAGCACAACAATTTCTTGGAGAGGAGGAAAATGAAGACTATCCATGGACCAAATACTATCGACCGGACCCAGAGCTGGCACGTAAATACCTGGAAGAGAAGGCCGCGATGTCTACGCAACAGAGGAACGCAGGAGACGCTCCGCGAGAAGTCGCCTCGCCATCCGCGCCGACCCTCTATCCACGGGTGCCGATGATGGATGAATAATTGAGCTACAGCCGCGAAGAAGTTGTGTATTCCTTATGAAAGGATTGTGAAATTTAGCGAAAGTTAAAAAAATGTGAAATGTGTAAAGTAGAAATGTGCGTTATCTTGTGCTAATGTAAATCTTGTATTTGTTGATTCACTCTGGAGAAATTCAGGAAGAAACCGATGGACTCCGAACTTATGACGCGAACCTCGCCCCTAGGAAGGAAGAGATATTTTTGTGAACTTATAAGCATGCACTGACTTTTTATATATATGTGACATCAAGCTTAATCATACTTAGTATTACTTTGATGATGAATTACGATTATATTCAACTATGGTTATTTCATCTTGGTCATTATTATCATACTTTTCATTATTGTTTTCATGATTGTAATGCGATATAATCAAGCTATATGATTTTATGAACATGTATACATCCTGGGTATAGATTTGTTTTTATAGGTGAATGGTGTTCCAAGCCGGAGGTGGAAACATGTCACTTGTTACTATCTCTTAACATAGATGTTCTGACTGGTATGTCACTAGGAAGTTCGTCTGATCAAGGGTAGATCAAGGACGCTTTCCTATTCCGGGCGCCAGGCATGAGAAATCTCCCTTCGGGATATTTCTTTTGTTTGGGGG
The DNA here is from genome assembly GCF_025612915.1 of Magallana angulata. NCBI lineage: Eukaryota > Metazoa > Mollusca > Bivalvia > Ostreida > Ostreidae > Magallana > Magallana angulata. The sequence goes on from NC_069115.1 coordinate 2,058,941, forward strand.
ACGTATGTAAACAGATAGCCATGCTATGACCTTGAATTGCTAGTATTACATAATGGTCACTATGATATTTATGTGTACCTAGATGCTGCGCACTGAATGGTGTTAATAATAATTGACAGAATGAACTCTGTGACTCTTGTAGCAATGCGTAGTATTCCTAAATGATGTTATGAAACCAGGTCATAATACGGGCAGAATAATATCCAAATTGAGAGTTTAACAACATGTGACCTATTTGGCGATTCTGTGTCTGCAACGAATGCTCTAGTATTCTATATTGAGTCATGTATTGTGTATTCTATATATTAACCTTTGTAACCTTTTATGCCGTGTATGAATGAACGTATTGTGAGTAAGTGATGCCTCATACTAGGTGGGGGGGGGGCTCCGAGACCCAGGACTCGGAGACCCACATCCTGCATCCAGACTCTTTGATTGGCAGTTTTGACGGTTTTGTTACTTTATTTAGAAATAAAATATTAATCTTAATTTTGAACACTAAATGTTCACTCATGATCGTCGTATATGGGCCGAACTAGTCAAAACTGTCCATCATAAGTAAAACCTTATATATACCCATATGAAATGAGATTGTGCAGATTCCTGATTTGGGCTGCTTTAGATTGTTGTAATCTTAACTATACGATCACGCTTAATAAAACCGCTTGAGAAAGAAATACTGGACTTGTCATCCATAAGCTTGAGCTGACCCTCAATAGGATCCTGTAAGACAGAAGGCTTACAGTAAATACATTTATACATAAAGTTTAATAATGTTTCTGGTATTCAGGAAATATATATGATAATTGATGTGTCAATAATATGTTATTTTATACAAAATAAAATGTTGTTTACGTACTCATTATTGCAAATACACAAAATCGTCTATATGTATCGTATCAAACTATCTGATCATTATGTTCTGATTTAATCATGGGAGGGGTTCGGGACGGTAAACACAAAACATCCTAATGATTATTTTTTCAGACACGTATAAGTAGATTAGATACAATATACAAAAAAGAATAATAAAGTTTAATAGAAAAAATATATAACTATGATAATTTTAGTTTGATTTTTATATGTAAATTTGCTTATACTTGAAGTTTAACTAAGTTTGATTTGCATTAAATATACGTGATAATTAATGTGCCATTAATACATCTTTCATTTAGAATAAAATATTGTTTATACACTGATACAAACAGACAAAATATTATAAAGCATCTAATATTATTTTATGCTGCAGCTCTGAACTTACATGTACGTGGAAGGGGTTTGGGACGAAAAAAAACCCACTAAATTAATCACTTCAAGGAAATATTTAATTTGTAGTAAAAAAAAAAATCACAAAGCAAATAAAAAATATTTGACTATAACAATATTGATTCAGGATGAGAGAGAGAGAGAGAGAGAGAGAGAGAGAGAGAGAGAGAAAGAGTTTGTTTAACCTCTACGCGCATGCGAATCAAATTAAGCCAATCAAAAATCGAGAGAATTCTGAACCCGCCAAGCTGCGATGGAGATAACATGTCGGATTCGAGTGAAGTAGCGAAGTAGATCTATCAGAATTTAGTGCTCTTGGACTGATGAATCATCAGATTCGTACATCGACGAAATCTTTAGGAAAACATCCATTGTCAAGACTATTGTCAAGTGCCGAAAGGGAAGAAAAAGTCACCACCATGTCAAGCAGGTAGAGCGCTCGTGAGAAACAAGATGGCGAAACAGTCCCACAACGTCAGTCCTTTGCCCCAACTTCTGTTCTTACATGTAGCAGCACCTTGGAGAAAGGTTCGCCGGCCAGTAGTACCAGTTGTTTAATAGGTATGGTGGTGATTACGGTATCGATAAACAAGCGTCCCATTAACACATGCTTTTGTAATTTTATAGTTATTTCCCCTTGTGAACATGATTATTTCCCTTGTAAGAAGTAGGCCTACAGTCAACTCGTAACCAAACTGATTTGTAATCAAAGAGTCGGTTAGTCCGAGTGAAAAATAACTTCAAATTACATGATTATGCCCACAGTCATAACTTTTTAATATTGATATTCATTTAAATAAATATTGTCGGGTATGTCATATTATCAAATTACCATATTATCTACCGGTATAAGTATTTGTACTCACAGATGCTTGGGGACGGGACCCCAACCCCCATATTCACCCCCTCCCCCCCCCCCCACATTCACAAGTTATTTTTTCACCATTTGACACCTTATGAAATTAAAGAGACCATCATCTCCAGCCGGTCAGTACTTTTTCAGTTATGAGCCCGTCCTATGATATCGCGGTAGTTATATTATTTTGTTAAAAAATCTATCAATACGAAAATATTTCCAGAAACTAATGTTTTGTGAGTTTATATACCTCAGTAATGTTTAACGTGTCTGTTTTCAATGTCTAAAAATATTCCGACATCAAATGTCAATTTCAGCGCGTGCTACTATAAGTAAACAGAAATACCGCGATACCATAGAACCAGCGATATGATAGAAACAAGTATAAATAATTTAAGGATTTCCTAGCGAGGTGTCAAATTTTACAAGATGGTGTCTGCTGACATTGCAAATTTTTTGCTTTTTGTACCAGGGGTATATATTTTATTTCTACATAGCTTTTGCGTTAATTGTGTTTTTTAAATGTAGCATAAATCAACATATAGTTAAAAATAAATGATAAAAAAATAACCCAACAATGGAGGGGGGGGGGGAGCAATGATTAAACACACAAGTTTTAAATTTAATCAATGTTGATTATAATTTGTCCCAAGTTATTGTTTCCATCACTTTTTGATGATTTTTTATAAAAATACACCTATACTCAAATAGAAGTACAGTTGAAATCGATGAAATGGAAAATAAATCCATGATATCTCCACTCAATGACACATCATTTTTCACTCATAAAAGTTCACAGGAAGGTAAATTTCTTACGGAAATTTATAATAGGAATTGTCTACATCTTTTCACCATCTGGAAATCACTTGGAATATATACCTTGCACAATTTTCGTTATCCAGGCTATTTCATGGCTGGTGCAATGAAAAATCCCCATAGACTATTTTGAGTTGTATATTGAGATCTGAAGGGGCAAAAGCCAAAGGGGTGTTTCAAAACAGATAATCTGAAGATATTTCATATCTATTTTGAGGATGAACATAATTTGAGCACATAGGTATTTATGACTATCAAAATATCAAGAAAAAGTGAACGAAGAAAAAACTCGGGACAGAGTGTAGCTATTAACCAAGAATTGCTACCCATTATAGTCACAATCTGTGACCTATTGATTAAGAGTCGGCTTGGGTATACGAGTCTGTTTGGGTACGACTTGACTTGATTCCCCTTAGAGGCCTAGAATAACTCTTCAATGCCTGTATTTTGATTTATTTTCACTATTTTGATGAATAGGACCAGCATCGTGGCCACTTTTCAAGTTGAGAAAGATTGAGTTTCAGCAGGAAAAAATCTTGGAGGGGCAGAAGGAAATCATCACTAAATACTCTCTGAAAGTAATCCATCGCAAAAGAAAGGAAATAAGAAAGTTAAAATATGTGTACCCAGCCAAGTACATGTAAGTATATTTGATGTCAATAAAATATTGGTCTGATTTGCTATATTTAACATATAACCACAAAAAAATATAGGGATGGGACAATACACCAGTGCATCACGGTATATACTTTGACGATATTTGGATCGATACATTTACCATTAATACAACGATACTGTAGCGAACTACTATTTTATTTTCATAAAATATCCGAGCTTCATATACCAGCTATTTTAATTCCGCGCGCCTAATTTGAAAGTACAAAGATGGCAGAAAACCTCGTAAAGTTGTCAAATCGAAGCTAAATCTGGAGTGTGGAAAACTTTCGGATTACTTGTTTATGAAAAGTAGTGAATACAAGACGAAAGTAATTTGTAAATTGTTCAACGTTCATTTTAAATATAATGAAATCACTTTGGACATGTTGTAATACATAGACAGATTCAATAAATTTTAAGCCCTTATTCATGTTTTCATTAAGTTGCAATGTATCGTGATATGTATTATATCACATCTCATGTATCGTGATTTGTATCAAATCTGCTAAGTAAAGTATCGTCCCAGCCCTGAAAAAATTCATGACTGAATTGAAGCTGCAGATTTTTTTTTCAGTGATTAATCTATTGTAGCTTTTTGTTTAAATGTTTTTTGAATTAGGTTTTGCTGGAATCTTGTTTGGGTGGGGGGGGGGGGGCTAAGAATTAGAGGATTATGCGGTACATTCTTTGACAAAAAACAGGAATTAAAACAGTAGGCTTCATCTGAACACAACATTTTACAAAGCTTTGGCTAAAATAAATAAAAGAATTGAGTGATAAAGCCTTTCATTTTTGTTGTACACCTGATTTCCACACCTAAAACTCATGATGTTCTGTATACCTTACTGATTTTTTTTTTGCATGTTTGAATGTAATATTGCTGAGACATAACATACATATATTTGATAAGCATAAATGTTGTGACTGGCTTGTATATTAATATATATTCAATCATTTGTACACATCTAAAATTTTTGTTAACTGTATTATACAGGCTTATACTGTAATGTACATGTGGAGCGTATTGAGAGGAGTTATCTCAATATCAGCAACTATATAATTGTATGGCCTTGGTATGATATTTTGTGAATGCATACTTTCAGATTGCTGTGCATGATGGATACTCCCATGGAATTTCCCCAGGAATTGTAGTGAAAAATTAAATCTGATGATGGAAACCAAATATTGGAGTAAAACTTTTTAAAGAATTAATAACTTAGACCACACCAATAAAAATTTTTGTTTGCAGGGTTCGACACTAACCTTAGTCTGTTAGTCACAGACTAATAGATTTTCATACGGATTAACAAAATTTCTGTCTAGTCAGTCCGGTCAAACTAATAAAAAGTTTTGCTTACAAAAATGTGTAAATTAACGATGTGTGATTGTCGACATTATAATGGAAAACACTGACTGTATTTTTATTATCTAGCATATGATACATTGCAGTGATTATAGAGTTACCGAGCAAAACAACAGAGGTATGCAGGATATTATGAGTGACTTGATTTTTTCTTTGCCGTAAGGGGATGTCCGAGAATATTAATAGGTTACAAGCGCACGTGTTCACAACAACAGCTTCGAAAGGGACGCTTATGTGTTTTTAAAAAATATAGGTGAAACGAATCTCCTGTGAGTTGTTTAATTTAAATGAATTGTTTTACGTTAAATAATTTGTGATAAATTGCTTATTATTTTAAACAGATTTTTAAAGAAGTTAGACAATGAAAAGAACAAGGTAGCTCATAGCCTGGATCTAATTTGCATAGATCTATTTATAACATATGTAATGGCGGCATACACCTAGTACACAGATATAGTGAATACGCAGCACATTGCTATGTACTGCATAGCACAATACAACTAAACATGTGCAACACCTGTAAGAAAAACATTATAGTGTATATTATGCACCCCTTTCTTACAAATGCTATTTAAAAACTCCATACTATATATAAGGCAAATACGGTAATGCTTTTTAATTTATTTCTGACGGGCACATAAAATTGCCTGCGGACTAGTTAAAATGAACAGGCACTAGTCCGGCTGGACTAATGCATCAAACAGTTAGTGTCGAACCCTGTGTTTGTCAGATCCCCCGCTCTTGTATTTAAATAAAACTTTACAAATAATATTATAATTTTTGTTGCAATGTCATATTTTAGATGCAATAAACAGATATTTCCTGTCTATGCAAGATAAAGGAAGGAGAGAGTCGATTCTTTCAAGAAAGGAATGGATCTGTATCAAAGGAAACAAGGGTATGCCCAATTATATGCACTGCATGTTTTGAGAGTCTAGACCATACATATGTTCAAATGTCCCTGTTTACAACTGCCAAAATCATGAACTTGTATTGAAGTTCTAATTTATGCTGTATTATATACAGTGACTGTTTTAACTTACCTTTTAAGATTAATAAGGAGTTTTGATGTATAAATCGCATTTGCAGATAAGGCAAGAATTAACAGAAATGTAAATACTTGTTATTATGCCCCCTTCAGACAAGGGAGGGAATACTACATTGCTGTTGTTGATCGGCCGGTCCACCAACAATTTTCTTTAACACAGAGGTTGCTCCTATTGATATGAAATTTGACACACAGATTCATCATAATAATATTTTGGTCAAGTTTGATTTAGAGTCTAATTGAGCAATTTTTGACAGAGTTATGCCCCTTGGATATGGGAAAATCCCAATTATTTGCTTTTTCGTTCATTTCTTTGTAGAGGTCTCCAAGGAAGAAGGGGACAATTGTATTTCACAAATATCTCTTGTTTTTTGAAATATATAGTCTCATAACTGCAATAGTGTGTGCAGACAAATTTTCATGATGCACACACGCCTGTTACTCCTCTTTCAAAAAACAATGATTTAATGCTTAAATAAATTGTCTGAGGAATTTAAAAGAAAAGTCTGAACATTTTACAATGTTGGCTTTTTAAAGACAATATGTGTGTATAAACATGTGTATTTATGTGTGTATATATGTTGTAGAAAATGGAAGTTATACTATAGACAGGCTGTCAGGCTGTATTTAAACAAAAGACCTCCTGGGATGAGGAGAAAAAGAAACAAGAAGAACCTGTATTTCTTGTCGAGTACTTGATGATGTCATCAGAATATGAAAATGATTGGGAAGATGACACAATATATGAAATCACATCTCTAAAGTGGCGCTCTGACGAATGTTTAATTGGACACCGAAAGTTCCGCTCTGAAATCCAAATGTTCAAAAAGGCAAAGTATAAGACGTATACCGGTAAGGACCAACAATGAATCATCTAGAGACAAACCAAAAAATATATCAAATGAACAGAAATGGGCCATTTGAGATTTTTAAAAGAGTTGCAACTGTCATGTATAATTAGCTCACCTGAGCTGAAAGTTATTCTATGGTTTTACTGATATGCAAGCATTTTGACATATACTGTTACATTGTTGATTGTATAAAATTGTTAACTCCGTCCCATGGACAATTTTTGTTCCTCGCAAGAGGTTCATATTTTGATGTAGGTTTATTATCCATGTATAAAGAGTTGTTTAACACTTCTTGAGAACTGCAAAGCTCAATTTGTGATATGACTGTAAAATCATTGCAAAATAGCTTGATGTATTGTTGTGGTATGATGAACCTAAAAATATGCTGGGTATTTTTTTAAATACAGGATCTGATATTACTTGTTCAACGCATACTGTTATATAAAAGAATATTCATTGTGTATTTTTTTATTGTTGAATTTTTTTTATGCTGATCAATTACAGATTAAATTTGGCCATTATGATTTTCAATTTTTGTCATATTGGCATGTAACCAAGTCATACTTTTTTTTATCTCAATTTATTTACAAATATGTTTAAGTTTATTTCCAGTAATTAGTGCATACATCTCTATAGCATAATAGAACTGGACAGTAGGAAGTTATTTATTTTTAAAGGGAGCTCTGTTGGCAGTTAGTTGCAGATCTTGATACCCAAGTAGGAGAAAGGTGGCGTCTCTGACCGATCCTTTTGCTCTTGCTTGTGGGCGAGTGAGGCTTCCCTGTCAAAGGCTTGTATAAGTTTAAAATCATAGATCAAATTATAAACTAATCACATATATGAGTGATATAAAGTGGTTATTTTAATGAATATTTTATCATAATTTGTTTCTTTTGTTCTAAGTAAAGAGTTAAAGACTAGATTTTTGATAATTTATTGAGTAAAGAGTAGTTTTTATGGACATCTAGGCAGTTATACAGGACTTTTTGTATGTATTCTTTCAGAGCTTGTTCCTGAAACTTGGGCGTAGACTAGAAAATTTACGGAAAAAATACAATTTTTATCTCAAGTTATTTTAATCTACATATTTGTACAAGTTTCACTTATATAATTTATTAGCTTAATTAGCTCTATAGTGAACAAAATTTGTTGTTAAAAATATACAGGAGACAATGCAAGAGTATTTTGAAAGGGCTTTGCTGGCAGTAAGTTGCAGATCTTGATACCCAAGTAAGAGAAAGGTGGTGTCTCTGACCGATCCTTTTGCTCTTGCTTGTGGGCGAGTGAGGCTTCCCTGTCAGTTTCTTACAGATGCAAGGAATAAACAAACAAGACTTGATAAGACATTTCTGAGTAAAATAATGGGGAACTGTTTTCTTTTTATGATAAGTAAGATTGAGTTGAATATTTATAGTGTCATAACTATATTTTACATTCTGTACATGCATATGCCAGGTCTTATTTCAGACCTTAATAAGATAGACTAGAAGAATTTTTATTGAAAGTGAATTTTAAGCAGGAGACAATGAAAGAGTATTTTGAAAGGGCTTTGCTGGCAGTAAGTGGCAGATCTTGATACCCAAGTAAGAGAAAGGTGGTGTCTCAGACCGATCCTTTTGCTCTTGCTTTGGGCGAGTGAGGCTTCCCTGTCAGTTTCTTACAGATGCATTTCTGAGTAAAATATTGGGGAAACTGTTTTCTTTTTATGATAAGTAAGATTGAGTTGAATTTTTATAGTGTCATAACTTTTTTAGATTTTGTACATGCATATGCTTGATCTTATTCCAGACCTTATTAGGATAGACTAGAAGAATTTAATTGAATTTCCATGATTTAAATTTACCATTTCGCCAAATTTTGATAATCAATTATTGTTTGCATTGGAAGTTTGTGTAAATTAAAATTATTTTATATACGTTCCAAAATGTTAACTGAATAGTCTGGTCATTAGAATATGTATTTTTCTTTTCTGTATAATAAATTTTCAATATTATAATGTAAAACCTAAGGAATTTTTTTTAAAATCACATGAAGTGTTTAAAATTAGAGATGCACATGTACATCCTATTATTGAATAATTTGTTCATTCAATTTAGTATAATTTGGTATTTGTATGCATCATATATATAAATATATAGGGGTTTTTCAATGCTATTACATATAATATGATTGTTAATATATATCTTCTCTGAAGTGGTTTTCATGGAAACTCTTATCTATTTGCAGTTATGAACTATAGAGTATGTATGTAGTATGTATGTTTCTATGAAAACATGCTATTTTCAAAATACATGTACTAGGAAAGAGAATTTGTGTGTGCGTGTGTATGTATTTTAGTGACCAGTAAATAAGTAAAAAAAATTGATTACTTCAGTATTGTCAACTTTCAACAATTGCTTTTCTTTATCCACATGCATTATATAGAAAAACTGACTTTGTGTTGTAATTTATGTTGTATATGAAAATACGCAAGTTAATCTAGAATTTGTTATTTGCAGACCATGCAGCAATTTTTATGGGTCTGTTTCAGTTGTGTTTTTTTCCCTACTAGTCCATATAGATTCTATTATTTCCATTTAATGTGTATTAGCCTGCATTTGCTTAAGTCAAATGTGCATTTCACAATTCCAAATTTGGACATTTTACCTAAGTATTTTTTAAGAACTATATCAGAAATTGTAATGGCATCCATTCCATATGTATCTGATCATGACGTACGTATTGTAATTTTCTAAATTGTGACTTTTATGCTTAAAACTTTGAAATGAATACATGTATTTATTTTTTTTACATCATTGAGACTTTAACATGCAATAAAATCGAATCTTAAGTGGACTTGTGTGTGATTTTAAAAAAAAAAACAATTTCAAAGAAAACAACTGGATGTTTGAAGTTATATAAAGATGTATGCAGGTGGTATAATTATTTAATTAAACGAAAATAATAATGACGTAAAATATATACAATTCCAGTTTATATTGGCAGGTTTAATCAAAATATTATCGTCGCATAAACAAGAGGTATAATGTAAGTTGATAAAAGCGTTTATTTGAATGTTTTAGGAAGTTTAAGGTATCCGTATATAATTTAATTATTGACAGTTTTATAATGTAAAATGTAAATTAAACGAGAACAAATAATGAATTAAAATTCAACATTAAATTTTATTAACCAAACAAATTAAATATATCCATTAAACTTAATTTTTTGAGCATGTTTAATGAAAATTATACGTTTTATATACAAGAGGTATAATGTTAGTTTACGGAACACTTAAATCTGTACGTATGAGTAAGTTTAAAATTTTTCCGACATTAATAAATTTGTTCTTTTACGGAATCCAGTAAACTCATATTAAATGCTAATTATTTTTAAACGTTTTCGGGCACACAATATGTAATACTACATACTTAAATTTTAAATAATCGTAACGTTTAAATTGCATTTAAGGTGAAATTAAACGCGACTTTTCGTGCAGTGTTATCCAAAGAAAAAATTACATTTAACTTAAAACGTTTAATTATAATATATATTATTCTGTTCATAACTATATATGATAGAAGTTTAGCGTGTTCGACATGTTAATTTATTATAGCCACGTTCTCAGATTACTATCTTGCACCTTTAATGTGAAAATGAAAGTCTTGTTGTTTGATAATTGACCACTTTGAAGAAAGCACCCTTCGAACTGTTGATTAATTACATAACAATTGATGATCTGCAGTCATAAATAAGCTGGGGCTATATATGTTCTGAGCTGTTTTTCGCTGTTCAAAGTGACACAAGATTTTCGGTAGCACGTGGCGATTGAATTTACGCTATAAAGAAAGTTGAAATTTACAAAGACTGACCGAATAAAAAAAACGGATGGGAAAGAGAAACACGCTCAGGAGAAAATGTTACACATAAGAAGAAGTCACTATCAAATGATTTTCGACAGATCTGGAATTAAAAAAAAAAGAGCACTTGGCAGCGGGGCGGTGGGAGGGCAACACAGAAATAAGTTCGTTTTTCACAATGAAACTAACGACCATGTAAAAACACTACAGAAGTTATAAATATGTGACCGATAGAATCTAAACAAAACTTGTTTCAAAACTCATGTGAATATTCTTTAAAATAATCACCGAATGCCTTAATTCAGGGCATTCTTTTATCGTGTCAGCACCTACCGCAAACATGGCACTTTGATCATAATTTGATTTGATTTTTTAAATTACCTTGTACGCTGTCGTATAAATCAATGCTAAATCAACTGTACGAGTAAAATAAATTTATCTGTTCATCTGAAACCAATATAATAGTTTAAAACAAAATAAAAATAGTTGCGTTCGTACAAAATACCAAACAAGCACGCGTGATAAGGTACATGTAGAGGTCACTTGCGCGGGATCTCCTCGGCCATGTGCGAGGGATGATCATTATTTAAAGGTTTTAATATTAATGTTGTTGTTTTTTTTTTTGTTGATTGAAAACATTATTTGTACAGTTTTTAAAAGATTTAAGACTTACAAACCAACCATTCAAATATGTCTCACGAGTATTTCCGATTTGAGGTAATATCGCTTTTATTAATTTTCAGAACGACTTTTTAATTTACTCTCCAATGTTTAATTTAACTAAATACAAAATGAACAAACTTTTATAACATAAAATTAAAACAGTGTACAGTGTATTAACGGTTATATAAACTCAAACACGTTCATATTCATGTAAGTGTGCGGGTGCGAATCTTGTGTATTAGATAACCGTTTACCGCTAGGTAGTGCAGCCGTGGATGATTTCGTCGGCCGCGGGCGAAGGATAGATTACATAAAGGTTTAACACATACACACGCACAGCTAAGAACCTAGGAAGATTTGAAAAGTTTGCAATTTAATGACTAAATTCTATCAAATAGAAATTCTTTTTTTTACTTAAAGCCCACAATTGATATATATGTCTGATATTGCATTAGATTGAGAATGGCATTGCTTTTATTAATTAACTGAACGATTTCTTAATTGACACCCTATCGTTTAATCCAATTGAAGAATAAACCTTTATGTGTAATCAAAACTGAAATAATTCTTCAGTTCGCAGCTAAATTAACTCATATATGAGAGACGCACTCTTGTGTATTAGATAACCGCTGATCGCTAGGTAGTCCAGCCGCGACCATGGTGACCGATTTTCTCGGCCGTGGGCGAGGGAGAGCTTACGTAATAATACACATCTCTGATTCAAGGTAGATTTTAAATGCATGCAGAATGATAACTAAAATGTAATGCATAGAATTTTTTTTTCAATAAGTATTTTGTGTTTTACTAGAAAAGAAAAAGAAAGTTTTGTTTTTGGATTCTCGTCTTTAAGAATTGTACACTATAAGAACTAAACGACAATAACTTTAACTTCTATAAAAAAAAAAGCATGTGTTCTAAATTTTTTTCTCATGAATTAAAGCCTCCTGTATAAACCATAATACTTTCTTTGGTAACTTTTTGCCAGTTTTACGCGCAAAATTAAAGACTTTCGTTAACTTGCCAAATGAAAGCAGGTACATGTTAACATGTAAAGCTTTTTACACTCATACTACACAAATCACTTACAAAATAACATTGTAACGACCTTTATGAGATCCCAACAAACAACTTTTCCAGCGACAGCAATATCGAAATCCTAACCGTTTTCGAGTTATTAAGGAAAATCTTTTGAGGGCTACTGGCCCTTAATTTAAGGGGCCAGCCCTTTTTTATTGGTGTCAAATGAAAGCCCTTAACATTATGCACAACTTTTGTTCTATATGTATTTAGGAAATATTTCAAACTAAAAAGTTACGGAACTAATACATGAGAAAAATTTTGCTATTTTTAAAACATAGATTTCGATTGATTAATTCGAGTGGAATAATTGGAAGAAACTAAAATCAAAAAATCAGAGGACAATATTCAAAGTGTCAATAATAAAGATTTTTAGCTATAAATTATTTGCTACGGACCATTTCGGAGCCTTTGTCTGGAAACTAACGCCCCTAATATTTTAGAAAAAGGGGAATAACTCAAAACCGGAAGTTGCGATTTCAATTTTTTTTGTGCTCTAGATACCTAATTCAGTTTGTAATATACAGTGAAAATTTAAATGAAATCAGATGACAACCAAAAACGTTATTGAGGATTTAAAAACGTCTAGAAGAAGAAAAATAACTAGAGCAAAGCTCGTTGCAAAGCAACGAGTGGGTCTTCCAGTGGTGTCGGGAGTAAAGATAGAAGTTCCTGTAAGAAGCAGAGTTCTAAAACCAACTACAAAGAAAACAAAAAAAAATATTTTTAATGAATCGAAAAATTCTTAGTACGACTTAACAATGTCTGAATGATTTCAAGAACGAATTAACAAAAACCTTTACAATTTCTAGAACGACTTAATAAAAAAAGTCCCGAATGTCTTCAAGTACGAATTGACAATTTCCGAATTATTTGAGGTACGAGTTATTTTAATTTTTAACATAACTCTATTTTCTTAACCAAGAACGTGGAATCAAAATTTCCGGAAAACTCAATTTTTAAATCCCAATATTTTTGTAATGCATCGTCCGATTTTAAAACGTATTTCAGTTTTAAATTAAGCTTAATAAAAGCTCCTTTGTTGCTTCATGATTTTTATCAAATTGTTGGTCAGAAAGGAGTTATTATGAAAAGACTTAATAGCCCTTCTGGCCCCTAATTTGAGGGGTCAGCCTCTTTTTTTATATCCAATAAAAGGTCTCGCTTATATAAACATATTTTGTTTACAAATGTTCACGGATGGTTAACCGTTATCGAGATATCTAAACAACTGTATTTTTGGGGCCGACCCTTTAACTCTTTACCGGGGCCACTAGCAACAAAATGTATGGTATCATATTGTTCAGAACATAATTTTGAACAACTTTTGTTCTACATTGCTTTTAAAAATATTTCTCCTTTTTCAGATATTAATGATCAAAGTTTTGAATTCTGGCCCCTTGAAACCCCTAATTATGTAATATATGACTAAGGTATGATACTGTAGAGATAAACAGCTGTACAATGAACATTTTTGCTTCTATAATTAATAACAAATTATTGTTCAGTAAAGGGTTCTTGTAAGAAGATTTAAGACCCCTCTTGACCCCTAATTGGAAGGGCCAGCCCCTTTCTCTTGATATCAAATGAAATGTCTTGCAAATATAAACATATTTTGTTCAACAAGTATTCACGAAATGTTAACCGTTCTTAGGATATCTTTACAAATGTGTTTTAGGGGCCGGCCCTTTATCTCCTAAATGGGGTCATGAAGAAAAAGAATTAAGGTGGCATATTGTACAGAACATTAATTAAAGCAACTTTTGTTCTACGATGCTTTTCAAAATATTTCTCCTTTTTCATATATTAATGATCGAAATTTTGAAATTCTGGCCCCTTGAAACCCCTTATGACGTAACATATGACTTAGGTATGGTACTGTATAGATAAACAGCCGAACAATGAACATTTTTGCTTCTATAATTAATAACAAATTATTATTCAGTAAAGAGTTATTGTAAGAAGACTTTACAACCCTCTTGGCCCCTAATTTGAGGGGCCAGCCCCTATTTCTTGATTTTGAACGATATCCCGTGTATTTTGAAACAACTTTTGCATTACATGTTTTAACTAAATATTTATACATCAAAAGATATCACAGAAAATGTGCAAAAATTTCGTGAAAAAATTTGGTGCCAATTTTCAGGTTCAGGCGAGCTTTGAGGCCTTTAGCAATTTTCATCATTGGAAGCATGGGGATACATCTATATTCATTCATCTACAATCCCTGAAAATTTCAAGCTTCTATCTTGATTAGTTTCGGAGGAGATGCGTGGACAAAATGACCCTTAAAAATTTACAAAATCGTCAATATCTGAAACCGGAAGTGACGTCATCATTTAAAAATTTTATAATATGTAGCACCGATCATGCTTTATCCGTCCTAAAAATTTTGTGCGAATCGGTTGGGTAGTTTTTAAGAAATAGCGCTCCAAAAAAGTCAGAAAAAGAAAAAAAAGAATAATTAAATATATTTTGTTCAACAAGTGTTCATGAAATGTTAACCGTTCTTGAGATATCTGTACGAATATGTTTTAGGGGCCGACCCTTTAACTCCTAAATGGGGTCATAAACAAAAACATTTAAGGTAGCATATTGACAAGAACACCATTTTAAGCAACTTTTGTTCTACATTGCTTTTAAAAATATTTCTCCTTTTTCAGATATTATTGATCAAAGTT
Organism: Magallana angulata; assembly: GCF_025612915.1. NCBI lineage: Eukaryota > Metazoa > Mollusca > Bivalvia > Ostreida > Ostreidae > Magallana > Magallana angulata. The sequence continues at coordinate 2,074,058 of NC_069115.1, forward strand.
TTGAACTTCTGGCCCCTTGAAACCCCTAATTACGTAACATATGACTTAAGTATGATACTGTATAGATAAACAGCATTACAATGAACATTTTTGCTTATATAATTAATAACAAATTATTGTTCAGTAAACAGTTAATGTAAGAAGACTTTAGAGCCCCCTTGTCCCCTAATTTGAGGGGCCAGCCCCTTTTTTTTATATCAAAGGAAAGCTCGTGAAAATTGAAACAACTTTTGCTTTACATGTTATAACAAATTATGTGCACATCGAAAGGTATTACAGAAAATGTGCAAATATTTCGTGGAAAAATTTGTTGCTAGTTTTCAGGCTCAGGCGAGCTTCGAGGCCTTGAGCAATTTTCATAATTGGAAGCATGCGGGTACATCTATAGACATTCATCTACTACCCCTGAAAATTTTAAGCTTCTATCTTGATTAGTTTCGGAGGAGATGCGTGGACAAAATGACCCTTAAAAATTTACAAAATCGTCTATATCTGAAACCGGAAGTGACGTTATCATGCACAAATTTAATTATATGTAGCGACGATGATGTTCTATTACTCCTAAAAATTTCGTGCAAATCGGTTGGGTAGTTTTTGAGAAATAACGCTCCAAAAAAGTCAGAAAAAGAAAAAAAAGAATAACTAGAGCAAAGCTCGTTGCAAAGCAACGAGTGGGTCTTCCGTTAATGTCGGAAGTAAAGATGGAAGATCCTGTAAGAAGCAGAGCTCTTAAACCAATAGCAAGAGTAACAAAAATATAAAATATGAAAAAAATCGAATTATTCCTGGTACGACTTAACAAAATACGAATGATTTTAAGTACCACTTAACAAACACCGATTTCATGAACGACTTAACAAAAAAAAAACGAATGTGTTCAAGTACGACTTAACAATTTTTTTGGTACGAGTTAATTTTAATATAAACATTACGCTTTTTTTTAAACCAAGGACGCGGAATCAAAATTTCCGGAAAAATCAATTTTTAAACCCCGATATCTCTGTAATGCATCGTCCGATTTTAAAACGGGTTTCGGTTTTAAATTAAGCTTAATAAAAGCTTCTTTGCTGCTTTATGATTAATATCAAATTATTGGTCAGAAAAGAGTTATTATGAAAAGACTAAGTAGCCCTTCTGGCCCCTAATTGGAGGGGTCAGCCCCTTTTTATGGATATCAAATAAAAGGTCTCGCTAATATAAACATATTTTGTTCTACAAGTGTTCATGAATTGTAAACCGTTCTCGAGATATCTGTACAAATGCGTTTTAGGGGCCGACCCTTTAAACCCTTACCGGGGCCACTAACAACAAAATTTTTGGTATCATATTGTTAATAACATTATTTTGCAGAACTTTTGTTCTACATTGCTTTTAAAAATATTTCTCCTTTTTCAGTTATTAATGATCAGAGTTTGGAGTTCTGGCCCCTTGAAACCCCTAATTACGTAATATATGACTAAGGTATGGTAATGTATAGATGAACAGCTGTACAATGAACATTTTTGCTTCTATAATTAATAACAAAATATTGTTCAGTAAAGAGTTATTGTAAGAAAACAATAGAGCCCTCTTGACCCCTAATGTGAGGGGCCAGCCCCTTTTTCTTGACATCAAATGAAAGGTCTTGTAAATATAAACATATTTTGTTTAACAAGTGTTCACAAAATGTTTACCGTTCTTGAGATATCTGTACAAATGTGTTTTAGGGGCCGGCCCTTTAACTCCTAAATGGGGTCATAAACAAAAACATTTAAGGTAGCATATGGTACAAAACATTATTTTGAACAACTTTTGTTCTACATTGCTTTTCAAAATATTTCTCCTTTTTCAGATATTAATGATCAAAGTTTTGAACTTCTGGCCCCTTGAAACCCCTAATTACGTAATATATGACTTAAGTATGGTAATGTATAGATAAACAGCTGTACAATGAACATTTTTGCTTCTATAATTGATAACAAATTATTGTTCACTAAAAGGTTATTGCAAAAAGATTTTAGAGCCCTCTTGGCCCCTAATTTGAAGAGCCAGCCCCTTTTTCTTGATATCAAATAAAAGCCCGTGCAAATTAAAACAGCTTTTGCATTACATATTTTAACAAAATATTTATACGTCAAAAGATATTACGGAAAATGTGCGAAAATTTTGTGAAAAAATTTGTTGCTAATTTTCAGGTTCAGGCGAGCTTCTAGGCCTTGCGCATTTTTCGCAATTGGAAGCATGGAGGGAAATCTACAGACATTCATCTACAATCCCTGCAAATTTCAAGCTTTTATCATGATTAGTTTTAGAGGAGATGCGTGGACAAAATGACCCTTAAAAATTTACAAAATCGTCCATATCTGAAACCGGAAGTGACGTAATCATTTGAAATTTTAACAATCAGTAGCGACATTGATGCTATATAACTCCTAAAAATTTGGTGTAAATCGGTTGAATAGTTTCTGAGAAATAACGCTCCAAAAAAGTCAGAAAAAGAAAAAAAAGTATAATAATAAAGAAAAAGAAACCGTAGAATAACAGAAGGGTTTTCCGTTGAAAACGGAAAACCCTAATAAGAACTAGAGCAAAGCTCGTTGCAAAGCAACGAGTGGGTCTTCCGGTAATGTCGAAAGTAAAGCTAGAAGTTCCTTTAAAAAGAAGGGTTCTTAAACAAACATAAGAAACTAAGACGAAAAAAATCGAATTATTTTTGGTACGAATTAACAAAATCCGAATGATTCCAAGTACGAATTAACAAAGCTTATCGATTTCAAGAACGACTTAGCAAATACAAATCCGAATGTGTAAAAGTACGATTCAACAATTATCAAATAATTTTAGGTACGAGTTAATTTAAGTCTGAACATAAAACTATTTTCTTAAACAAGAATGTGGAATCAAAATGTCCGGAAAAATCAATTTTTAAACCCCTATATCTCTGTATTGCATCGTCCGATTTTAGAACGGATTTCAGTTTTGAATTATGAATAATAAGCTCTTATTTTCTGTTATTATGATTAATAACAAATTATCGCAAAAAATAAGTTATTATGAAAAGTCTTCGTAGCCCCTTTGGCCCCTTATTTGAGGGGTCACTCCTTTTTTCTTGATATCAAATGAAAGGTCTTGTAAATATAAACATATTTTGTTCTACATGTATTCACGAATTGTTGACCGTTCTAGAGATATCCGAACAATTGTGTTTTAGGGGCCGATCCTTAAACTCCTTACCAGGGCCACCAACATAAATGTTTTAGATACCATATCGTTAAGAACATTATTTTAAGCATTTTTTGTTCTATATTGCTTATCAAAATATTTCTCTTTTTTCTAGATATTAATGATCAAAGTTTTGGACATATGGCCCCTTGAAACCCCTTATTACGTATCATATGACATATGTATGGTACCGTATAGATAAACAGATGTACAATGAACATTTTTGGTTCTATAATTGATAACAAATTATTTTTCAGTTAAGAGTTATTATAAAAAGAATTTACAGCCCTCTTGGCCCCTTATATGAGGGGCCAGCCCCTTTTTCTTGATATCAAATAAAAGGTCTTGTAAATATAAACGCATTTTGTTCAACAAGTGTTCAGAAAATGTTGACCGTTCTAAAGATATCTGAACAAATGTGTTTTAGGGGCCGACCCTTAAAATCCTTACTGGGACCACCAACAAATTGTTTTTAGGGAGCATATTGTTAAGAACATTTTTTTAAGCATTTTTTGTTCTATAATGCTTATCAAAATATTTCTCCTTTTCTAGATATTTAAGATCAAAAGTTCGGACTTTTGGCCCCTTAAAGCCCCTAATGACGTAGCATATGACTTAGACATGGTACTGTTTAGATAAACAGGTGTATAATGAACATTTTTGGTTCGATAATTGATAACAAATTATTTTTCAGTAAAGAGTTATTGCAAAAATACTTTAGAGCCCTTTTGGCCCCTAATTTGAGGAGCCAGCCCCTTTTTTCTGAAATCAAACGAAAGATCTAGTTAATCTAAACAACTTTTGCATTACATGTCTTAACAAAATATTTACACATTAAAAGCTAGGGCCGAAAGTGTGCGAAAATTTCGTGAAAAAAATTGGTGCCAATTTTCGAGCTCGGGCGAGCTTCGCCGCCTTGCGCATTTTTCAAAATATAAAATAAATAGGATCATCTACAAACATTCATATACTATCCCTGAAAGTTTCATATTTCTATCGCAATTAGTTTTTGAGAAGTTACGTGGACAAAATGGTCCTTAAAAATTTACTAAATCCTCAAAATCTCAAACCGGAAGTGACGTCATCAGCCAGAAATTTTATAATATCAAGTACGTTTAATGCTCAATACGTCCTGTAAATTTCATGCAAATCGGTCGTGTAGTTCACGAGAAATAGCGTTCGAAAAAAGTCAGAAAAAAAATAAAAAATAAAATAATAATAAGGAAAAGAAACAATAGAATAACAAGAGGGTCTTCCGTCAGAAACGGAAGACCCTAATAAAGAAAAAGAAACCGTAGAATAACAAGAGGGTCTTCCGTTGGAAACGGAAGACCCTAATAAAGAAAAAGAAACCGTAGAATAACAAGAGGGTCTTCCGTTGGAAACGGAAGACCCTAATAATGAAGAAGAACCATCAGAATCAGTACAAGGTTGGAAACGGAAGATCTTAACTAGAGCAGAGCTCGTGGCAAAGCCACGAGTAGGTCTTCTGTTGTTGCTGGTGGTTGAAAATATATGTAATATGGTGACAAACGTTTATAATGACTAAACTTTCAGTTCTGCTTTTGTTATAAAAACGTGTTGTGATTGAAAGCCTGTATATAAAACGTGTTTTGAAAAAGAACGGAAGAAAATGTTTTAGGAAAACTATTTGTCAAACACAGGTTGTGTAATAGTTTCAAAAATTCTTTTAAAAAATCAGATGTTTAATGGCAAGCTAAATTTTCAAAGGGTAGCAAGCATTGTTATAAACAGTATGTACTCATGATTCATGTCAGGAATTGTATTTTTTTTTAAACCGAACTCGCCTACAAAACACGTAACCTTTTCTCTAAGATAACTTTTCTATTTAAATCTTTCTAAATTTTTGAAAACTATATCCAAGTTTAGAATTGTTACGTGCTGACAAAATTTAGTAATTAGTCAAAATTGATGACATCTCTGAACTTTTCTATATGGAAATCTGTGTCGTCTGATATTATTTAATGATACGAGTAGACTTGGACATTCAAAATAATAGATAATCAGCGAAGAAAAAAAAAGATCAGCGGGAGAATTTATGCAAAAGCGAGCAACTACACCAGATGGTGCTGTTTTATAGAGACACCGCAATGTGAATTAAATAAAATTATTTACAGAAATAAATATTACTTCTCTCAACGATATAATAATATGCAAAATCCTTATTTTTATGTCAGTGGGTTGACTAATTAAATTGAAAAAAAACTTCAATTGCGCTTGCGTAAATTGGAATTCTGGGAAGGAATTAGACAGTACGTGTTAGAGAAATTCGAAGAAGTTATGAAACTGGTCAGTTTCTAGATCAAACTGCGCTTTGATGTATTAAAAGACTATCATGGGTATCGTCTGTAGCCACGGTCCGGAATCCGTATGTGCAGTCATACATTGTATGTACATCGATACACCTTTATATCCTCACCTACAGCCATACAAATGAGGGTGCAGCCTTCATATACACACGCATAGTATTATAGTTCTAAATACTATTTATATTGTATTTTAATATATTGGGTATTCGTTGTTTACCTAAAATAAGTATTCCACTGGCTGCAGCTAACCTTGTAAGTAAATTAACGAGGCCGGGTCTAATTAGTTCTGCCCTAGATTTTTTAATGAAAATTTTTACCTGAATTTCTACTGATATAATTATTTTTTTAAGATTAAAAAATAAGACATTTACCACACCGTTTGTTTAGGGGGTCATCTCAAAGTTTGTTAATCTTTAACATAGGACCCTATGGTATTTTGCTTGAAATGTATCAATTTTGCACATTTTTTTAAACTTCTGCCCTAGGGATTTCTTTTTCCTTTCTACATATTAAAGTTATTGCTAACAGACATCAAATGGTCAAATTAAAAAAACCTTTTACCTCCTGGTTTGTTCCAGGGGTCTTATCAAAGTTGATTTTTGTATGCCCAATTTCCCAGATTTGTCAGATAATGGCTATTTTTTATTTGACAAAGGCGGAAAAGGTGATCTTTATAGTATTATTAAAGCCTTCAGACATATTTAAGTAATAAAAAAATATATAACATCACATATTAAGGGTCATTAATATAAAATACATGGTTACTGTCTTGAAATATATGAATTAAGCTATATTTAGGCGGGTTAAGAAAACGTGACAGAGGGTTTGGCCTGCTGAACCCTCTTCACTTTTTCGACCTGAGCCCAAATATAGCTTCTACTTCGAGACAGTTATGTTTATTCCACAATATAACATTAATTTTACGCATTAAACGAGCCATTTTTAACAAATTTCGCTGAATATCTGCAGATAAAACTCTCACGCCATGGCGTCAAACAAGCAAAAAGATGACGTCACAATACAAATGAAACGCTGCGCGAAAGCGTGCGTACTCGTTCTGTACTCGGCCTCGTTAAGTTGTATTACAACCTCATAATACACAACTTCAATAAAAAGTTTTTTTTAATCAATTTTCATACAATTAGCAATAAATAAAATTCCCAATAACTCACTTAACGAGGCCGGGTGTAATTAGTTCTGCCCTAGATTTTTTAATGAAATTTTTTACCTGAATTTCTACTGATATAATTATTATTTTAAGATTAAAAAATAAGACATTTACCACACCGTTTGTTTAGGGGGTCATCTCAAAGTTTGTTAATCTTTAACATAGGACCCTATGGGATTTCGCTTGAAATGTATCAATTTTGCACATTTTTTTAAACTTCTGCCCTAGGGATTTCTTTTTCTTTTCTGCATATTAAAGTTATTGCTAAAAGGCATCAAATGGTCAAATAAAAAAAAACCTTTTACCTCCTGGTTTGTTCCAGGGGTCTTATCAAAGTTGATTTTTGTATGCCCAATTTCCGATTTTTGTCAGATAATGGCTATTTTTTATTTGACAAAGGCGGAAAAGGTGATCTTTATAGTATTATTAAAGCCTTCAGACATATTTAAGTAATAAAAAAATATATAACATCACATATTAAAGGTCATTAATATAAAATACATGGTTACTGTCTTGAAATATATGAATTAAGCTATATTTAGGCGGGTTAAGAAAACGTGACAGAGGGTTAGGCCTGCTGAACCCTCTTCACGTTTTCGACCCAAGCCCAAATATAGCTTCTACTTCGGGACAGTTATGTTTATTCCACAATATAACATTAATTTTACGCATTAAACGAGCCTTTTTCAACACATTTCGCTGAATGTCTGCAGTTGAAACTATCACGCCATGGCGTCAAACAAGCAAAAAGATGACGTCACAATACAAATGAAACGCTGCGCGAAAGCGTGCGTATTCGTTCTGTACTCGGCCTCGTAAAGTGTAATTTTGGGAAGCGCATATATTTTGGGAGGCAGATATGTCACTATATTATAGTCTGCAAGTCAAGTGAACTATCATAGTCTTTCAAAGAAATAAGAAATCTGTCGACACTTGCAGTATTTTGATGATTTCTATGGCGATCGACTGCATTGCATAATGTAGTCGTATTTCCCAAGAACAACATTTCCATTGACTTCCAACTTTCAATAATAATATATTTTTAATTATCTGTTCATAACTAAAGACGTTTAGCGTGTTCAACAGGCAAATTTATTAAACACATTCTCAGGTTACGATTTCACATCTTTAATGTGAAGATGATTGACTTCGAATAATATTCTTATTGTTTATAAAAACACCCTTCCGACTGTAACTCAATTACATATGTTCTGAGTTGTGTCCGCTAAAGTGACAAAAGGTTTTCGGTCGCACGTGGCGATTGAATTAACAGACTGACCGAATAAACAAACGGGTGGGAAAGTGAACACGTTGAGGAGAAATTGTTACACATAAGAAGTCACCAAAAATGATTTTTGACAGATCTGGATATATTTTCGCCAATTTAAAAACAATCCAGCGCGAGCACTTGTCAATGGGGCGGGAGGAGGGGGGGGGGCGGGAGGAGGGGGGGGGGGGGCGCAGCAATAAGAAAAACTACAGAGTGATTAATATGTGACCGATAGAATCTAATCTTAAGTTGTTTAAAACTTATGTGAATATTCTTTAAAATAATCATCAAATGCCTCAATTTAGGACAATTCAGGACATTCTTTTATCGTGCTAGCATCTACCGCAAACATGTAACATGAAACTTTGATTATAATTTGATTTGATTTTTAAACTACCTTGTACGCTATCGTATAATTAAATAAATACTTAATCAACTGTACAATAAAATCAATTTATCTTTTCATCTTAAACCAATATAAGAGTTGAAAACATAATAAAATATAGTTCTGTCCATGCAAAATATGAAACATGAACGCGTGATTAGGTACATGTAGGTGTAGAAAAACACGAGCCGACCGCGGATCACTTGTCCACTCGCGCTGGATCTCCTGGGCCATGTGCGAGGGATGATCACCATTTATTATTTGTTGGGGAGGGGGGGGGGTTAAAATTTAAAAAAAAAAAAACCCATTAATTTATGTCTGACGATGTTTCCTATTTGGAGTAATATCGTTCATTAATATTCATTTAAACTTAAATGATTAATTGAATAAATACAAGATGGTCACACTTTTATAACATAAAACTAAAACAGTTCTCGTATTTACGGCTTTATTAACTCAAACACATTCATATTCATCTGTGTGCGTCACGGAGTGCGAATCTTGTGTATTAGATAACCACTTACCGCTAGGTAGTGCAGCCGTGGCTGATGTTCTCGGCCGTGGGCGAAGGATAGATTACGTAAAGGTACAACGCACAGACACCCACAGCTCAGAACCCAGGAAGATTTGAAACTTTTGCAATATAATGATCATATTCTATCAAATAGAAGTTCTTTATTTTAAACTTAAAACCCACAATTGATTTATGTCTGATAATGCTTTAGATTGAGAATGACATTGCTTTTATCAATTAAATGAACAATTTCAGAATTGACACCAAATCGTTTAGTCCATAAACTTTTATGTGTAATCAAAACTAAAACAATTCTTGAGTTCGCGGCTAAATAAATTCATATATGAGAGAGAGGGCCTCGAAGACAAAAGTAAAAGAAAAGATGTGTTTAACTACCTTCATGATAAAAAATATAACATTCTTTCTGCAAGATTCAGATTTTGTACAAGAGGACGAGAAAATAATACAAACACAATGGGGTTTTGAAGCTTAATTTAGTGCTTATAATTCATATGCCCGTGGAGTGGCAATATTATTTAAAACAATTTTGAATTTAAAGTTAATGATGCATTTTCAAATATTAATGGTAATAGTCTAATGTTAGATGCAATTATAGAAAATTCACAATACTTGCTGGTAAATGTATCTAGACCAAATGAAGACAATCCACAATTTTATTAAGATATAGGGGAAAAATTGAAACTGTATTAAATAATCACTACATTATTATTGGTGGTGAATTCAATATGGTTATGGATAATAACTTAGATACTATGAATTATAAAGACTTGAATAATCCCAAAGATCGATCTGAATTAATTAATCAAATGGAATCCCTAAATTTGAGTGATATTTGAGTGCAAATCAACAATTAGAACGATTTACCTGGAGGAAAAAAAAAATCCAATTAAGCAAGCAATACTACATTTTTTTCTTATATCATGTGCATTTTCTCCCTTTACACAAACTATTGAGTATGAAAATAGCTACCGTTCAGACCACAGCCAAGTTATGTTACTTATAAAAACTACAGACTTCTTACAGGGCAGAGGATATTGGAAGTTTAATATTTCTCTTTTGTCCGATAAAGAATATATACAAACAATAAAGACACTGATAATTGATACAAAAAGACAATATGCTGCTTTTTTCTGTAACAATAATGGAATTCAAAATATCAATTAAAGACTCCGAAATAGTATTTCAAATATCCGACAGCCAATTTTTCCATACACTATAAATGGAATAAGGGGGAAATCTATCTCTTTTAGCATATACAATAGAAGAAAATTAAAAGAGGAACAAAAACTTCTAATGTAATCTAGGACTTGTAATCTAGAATCGTGAAACTTTATCAATAAACAATTATCAAAGCTAGAAATTGAAAATGGTCAAATTATACAATCATAAGAAGAAATTGTAAACAAACCAAAGTTGTTTTTATGAATATCTATACCAAAAAAAAAACCTTTAAAAAGATACAACTTAGCTAAAATACTTAAAAAACTAACAGATCAAGTATCAAATAGTTTAGAAGTTCCAGTCACCAAAGCAGAAGTTTTAAAAACTCTAAAGCAAATGAAAAATGATAAGAGCCCAGGTGCAGATGGATTTACTGTAAAATTCTTTAGATTTTTCTGGGAAGACTTACTAGGTGAATATATGACAAGATTTATAAATGATTCTAACGTTAAAGGAGTATTTACAAATACACAAAAATTAAGAATAATAACTTGTATACCAAAACCTGATAGAAATAGGCAACTTTTAAAGAACTCGAGACCTATTACACTTCTCTCAGTAATTTACAAAATTGCTTTATCACCACACAAGATGGCAATTTAATTGGGAAGAAACAACGTTCGATTTACTCGGAATAAAGTTTTCTGTTAACTTAGTTGAAATGATAAATCTAAATTATACCAACAAGATAGTACATATATTAAAGTTAATAATACAGTGGAAAAATAGAAAACTTACCCCTCTTGAAAAATTATCAATCATTAAAACCCTTTTTATTCCAAAGATGAATCATTTGATATTAACTTTACCAAATTCCTCAGCCACTATATAATTTTTTTAGAATAAACTGTATGAATTTTGTAGGATGGTAAACTGAACAAAATTTAAAAAGCTGCAGTTATACAAGATTATAAAGATGGCGGTCTAAAGATGATAGAATATTCAGATTTTATAATTGCTCTCAAGATTAATTTGACAAGACGGCTAGTATCATGCACGGATTCAAATGGAAGAAATTATTTGAATTTGATTTAAATATTACTATACCAGAACTTATGAACTTTGAAATACACTTTGTCAAAAGTCTAAAAGATAGAACAAGAAATTACTTTTTACAATGCAAAATTAAATTTTCTTCAATATATAGGACTTGTTTCAGCAATCAGAAGTTATCAAAAGAAGGATGGCAGATATATAAGAAAGGATTATAATCTAAGATACACAAATAGAGTAATAATTTATTTGAACTCAAACAAGGGCTGTAAGGAAATGTATAATGCACTTATCTCAAAAAAGAAAGAGTTGTCCACATCTGAAAAAATGGAAAGAAACAGGATACTACTTTACAAGAAAAGAATGGACTCTTATTTATAATTTGCCGTTTAAATGTACTCAATAAACTAAGTTATAATGGCTTCAAGCTCAGTTACTTCACAGAATTTCTGCAACAAATAAATACTTATGTAATTGCAACTTAATCAACTCTGCTTCATGCTCTTTCTGGGGACAGTTAACAGAAACAATAGACCATTTATTTTCTGAATGCTACCTCATAAAAGAACTTTGGGACAACATTAAGCACTGGCTTGATGACTTACAGGTAAATGTGATTGTTAAATTTTGATAATAAATCTATTTTGTTTGGTAAATATTTGAACAGTGTTATACATCGTTTTGAAAATCTATTAATCTTGATAGTAAAACAATATATAGATGCCTGTAAATTTAGTTTCTCTAAAGAATTAAACGTAGAGGCTCTGAAACATATCATTATTAACATGTTGAAAAATATATTCTTCTAAAAAACTGCAATTACTAAGAGTATAATAACTATTGGTTAAGGAAGGAGTCTTTTTATTATCAAACATACTTCTTATAATAAGAAATGCATGAAATTTTGACACAGTCAAACGGATCATATTACTTAATGATTCTATCAGTTTAATTAAATTTGACCTTTTTGTTTTCGGATAAAGGTCAGGTCAAGGTCACTACCTTTTTCCTCAACGTAAAGAGTGATAAAAATAAGTGTAGCTCTTTATACTTCTGTAGACATTTGTTTAAGATTTGAAGATTTAAATCTTCAATGAAACCATAGACCATGAGAGTGTATATCAGCTTATACTACTAAATTGGAATAAATATTTATTCTAAAATTGATATTGCTTAGCCCGCATTTCCTCTAATTTTCTTAAATTTTGAAGAAATTTTGATTATTTTTTTATGCTTCCAATAATAAAATATTTCTAATTTTTATGTATTATGAAGACTTTATATAAAGATATAAATTGACAGAAAAGCTAATATATTGACCGTTTCATAAGAGAGAAAAACTGATTTTAGTGATTTTTTTCACAAAAATCAATGTATAGAATGGGCGCTTTAAAAAGCTTATAAAAATGTTATTTGATAGGCAAATCATATTTTAAAAACATATTCTGAAACCCAAGCATCATATTATTAGTTCACATTAGTAAAAAAAATCCAACATTATTGTTATTGTTTTTAAAATGATAAAACAGACTCATTATATATATATATAATCTGCTGCAATTCTGAATTGCGCAACATGTGATATTTTCCTACGCCAAAAATATAGTCCTTGTTCCATACTAAACATTGATTACATTTTTCTATGCCTAGTTGTATGATAGTAAAAAAGAAAGAAAAATATACTATTTTAATTTCCTTTCATCTTGATTTAATGAACAATTAATCAAATTTACGTTTGACAAGTCGAAAACCAGAAAAGACTCCTTCCTTAAACATCTTCCAAAAACTAGAATCATAGATAATTGCTTTCATCTACTTCTATTTTAGTACCTTCCCCCTACCCTCTGCTTTATTTTTTTTTTCTATTCCTTTCCTCCTCCCAATAGGTAAATTAAATCAAAATCATATGCTGGTAAATACTGATTTATGGAAACACACTTTGTTATGAATGTGTATAATGTTTGTGTCTATGCCAATGTACATGTCATACATGTATGCATTTAAGTATACACAAGAATACAAGAGCAAGATTAATTTATAGTAAGGCAGTGAATTTCCTTTTTAAAATTATGAACAAATCACCTAATTTCTACCCCTCCCTCATCTCCTCGCCCCCATTATATACAACCAAAAATATCAACTTTCATGACAATGATAACATTATAATGATAATGTACACTGGTGTATAAACATCTGTATAATCATATTATATTAGAGAAATGTATCAATCAAATTTATTATAAGTTAATGTGTCTTATACCACTTGTATCTGTTCTTTCGTTTGTGAAAGTTGTATTTAGATATTAAAAAAAACAAAAACCATTTTGTTTATAAATCTCAAAAATTAAATCAATCAAGCAATTTCAAAAATATTTATGTGCATTAGGAGAGAAAAAGCAATCAAGAAATGATTTAAAATTTGCTACTGTTTATGTGGTAGTGGGTTGTCCCAAATATAAACTACACTTAAGGTGGAATATCCCTCTGATAAGAGAGATAACTTCTGTAGAAAATAATCTCACTTTGTTTCTGTTAACTCACAATTATTAAGGCATGTAGCAATGTTGGAAGGCAACATTTATTTATTATTCAATTATAGAAAAAATGAAATTTGAACCAAACAAACTAAACCCAAACTTTTAGCAAGTTTAAAAAAGTAAAGAAAACTTTCCAAAAAAATGTAAGAAGCGAATTATATTTATTAAAATTTTAATGAGGCACTCGAAGTGTCTACATGTATACCCCTTCCCCTCCCCCAATGGATTAATTTTTTTTTAAGAAATATTACTAAATTTTATGTACTAGTGTTTGATGTTTTAGGCCATAGAATTTTGGGTGAAATTTTGCTCTCTCTCTCCCCATTTATAGCTCGTTCACAAAGGTGAATGAATTATAATTGAGAAAAACGTGACCAAGACAATTGCAAACTCTAGACTTAATTATCATCGTTTGAAACATAACATTTCAAATGTTTAAAATTGAATATGGGTTTTCTTGTCTGAGAGAGCATATATGAGACAACAAAATTAAACAAATTATAATATTACATTTTATTCAAGACAATATATCCCTATATTGAGATCATACCAATTACTGGAAGATCATTCATTTGATCCCCTTTTAGTGTTATAACAAAATGCTCTCACGGCTGTTATGTTTATTATGTTTTCTAATATGAATTGGCAATGTATATAACTATATATTATTTTCATTTACATTTAATATTTTAAATTTTACGTTGCGATGGTAACATTTTGCTTTTTCTTTTCACTATGTCTAGTTTTCTTCATAACATGATTAGACACATTAACAATTTTAGAAAAATCTAGCAGCGCTTTATCACTTCAACTTAATTTCATCTGAATCTATTAATATTGACTTTCATGAAAATCAAAATGAAATTTAAAAAAAGGTTATGGTGAAATTAATAGCAGAGGGTTTTACACCTTAAGGGTTCTTCGTTTATTCAGATACATGGATTTAAAGGATTAAATCTTATAATATAATCAATAGATATCTGCATAAAAATGATCAATGTTTACAAGACGTTTCAGCATAAAAATACAATCATATTTAAATACATATTCATGAAATACATTAATGCTCAGAGTTCACTGATCAAACTATTTGTAAAGAAGGATAACTCTGATTATAATGCATCATTCTTTCAGTGTCAAAAAGAGTTACTGTCCTTAAACACAATTTACAAAAATATAGAAATATGCTCTATATCATTATCAATATCAATATTTAATTAAATAAAAACATATACTTACAAAGTAGCTCCTTTGTAGATTACATTATATCAAGATACATATAATAAATATAAAAGTATAACTTTGCAACGATAACCTGTTTATGGAACAAGGTTTCACAATTCTGATCACTCTGATAATGGTAGTACTCTCTAACTACAAGTATTATATGGTAACAATAACTCACCTTTCACATTTAATAGAAATGAGATACTATAGCTTAGATATCAAAACTATGAATTACTGGAATAATTTATAAAATACATTCTTTTATAAATAATGTATTATAACCTCAAAAAGTAGAATTGGCCAAATGTACCAATAAACAGAAAAAATCCTTATTATCTATTAAATTATTTATTAAAGTTCAAGAATACAAAAAAAATAGAACACTTATTATAACTTACTGCTTCAAGCTTAATATATTGATCAAATAAATAAATAGGTCAAATTGCCTCTTGTAGAAAACAGGTCTTTCTCGAATGAAACCTAACCTTGCTCTGTCACAAAGGCTACTCAGAGCGGGAAAAATTATAAAAAAACAAAGTATTGGCTAAGTAAAGCACCTGATCTTGTCCTTATGTATGTAAGTGACCATACAGGTGAAATGACTTAAGGCTATTAAATATAAGAAGCCACTAGAATAGGTAATTAAACAAGCATTCTGAGAGTATTGCATAAGCAATACACGTCCCCTACCGGTTTGTAGTAAGCTGTGAAAACAATACACTGTTATGCAGAACATCATTTCTGACCGTCACAACAGACCACCAACCCGATAACAAACCTGATTGTAATAATACATAAAACCCTGTCGATTAAATTTACAACACAATGCTTGACACTATTTTACAGAACTTATTTGTTTTTTAGAAACAATAAACAATAGAAACAAATAAATAAATAAACAAACAATAAAAGGAATGGTCCAAGAAATGCACGATATTATTACTGACAACATACTTTCCAAGTTTATTTGATACACAACGAGCCCGATAACGAACCCGAACATTAAAACATTGAAATATAAAAAAAAATATTTTTCTCGAACATATGTCAACCAGACGCTACAAAAGTGTAAACTTGATTTGTAGTTTTAAATTTTTGAAGCTATTCAGCAAATTTCAAATTATTCCTCAAATGTATAAAGAAAAAAAGTGTGGAAAACTGAAGTGGGACAAACAGACGGACGGACAGATAGACGGACTGACGGATGCAGAGGAAAACTATTGTCCCCTCCGGTGAAAACCGGTAGGGGACTAATAATGATTACTTGATAAGCGCATAAAAGACAGGGAGTTATAGGGATAGTAGTCTGTTTCTAAATATGTAAATGTAAAATATGAAATGTAGAATAATAATGATAACTAGAGCAAAGCTCGTTGCAAAGCAACGAGTGGGTCTTCCGGTAATGTCAAAAGTAAAGCTAGAAGTTCCTGTAAAAAGCAGGGCTCTTAAACCAACATAAGAAACTAAAGACGAAAAACCGAATTATTCTTGGTACGAATTAACAAAATCCGAATGATTCCAAGTACGAATTAACAAAGCTTATCGATTTCAGGAACGACTTAGCAAATACAAATCCGAATGTGTAAAAGTACGATTCAACAATTATCGAATAATTTTAGGTACGAGTTAATTTAAGTCTGAACATAAAACTATTTTCTTAACCAAGAATGTGGAATCAAAATGTCCGGAAAAATCAATTTTTAAACCCCTATACCTCTGTATTGCATCGTCCGATTTTAGAACGGATTTCAGTTTTGAATTATGAATAATAAGCTCTTATTTTCTGTTATTATGATTAATAACAAATTATAGCAAAAATAAGTTATTATGAAAAGTCTTCGTAGCCCCTTTGGCCCCTTATTATAGGAGTCACTCCTTTTTTCTTGATATCAAATGAAAGGTCTTGTAAATATAAACATATTTTGTTCTACATGTATTCACGAACTGTTGACCGTTCTAGAGATATCCGAACAATTGTGTTTTAGGGGCCGACCCTTAAACTCCTTACCAGGGCCACCAACATAAATGTTTTAGATACCATATCGTTAAGAACATTATTTTAAGCATTTTTTGTTCTATAGTGCTTATCAAAATATTTCTCCTTTTCTAGATATTAATGATCAAAGTTTTGGACATATGGCCCCTTGAAACCCCTAATTACGTATCATATGACATATGCATGGTACCGTATAGATAAACAGATGTACAATGAACTTTTTTGGTTCTATAATTGATAACAAATTTTTTTTCAGTTAAGAGTTATTATAAAAAGAATTTACAGCCCTCTTGGCCCCTTATTTGAGGGGCCAGCCCCTTTTTCTTGATATCAAATAAAAGGTCTTGTAAATATAAACGCATTTTGTTCAACAAGTGTTAAGAAATTGTTGACCGTTCTAAAGATATCTGAACAAATGTGTTTTAGGGGCCGACCCTTAAAATCCTTACTGGGACCACCAACAAAATTTTTTTAGGGAACATATTGTTAAGAACATTATTTTAAGCATTTTTTGTTCTATAATGCTTATCAAAATATTTCTCCTTTTCTAGATATTTAAGATCAAAATTTCGGACTTTTGGCCCCTTAAAGCCCCTAATGACATAACATATGACTTAGACATGGTACTGTTTAGATAAACAGATGTACAATAAACATTTTTGGTTATATAATTGATAACAAATTATTTTTCAGTAAAGAGTTATTGCAAAAATACTTTAGAGCCCT
The DNA here is from genome assembly GCF_025612915.1 of Magallana angulata. NCBI lineage: Eukaryota > Metazoa > Mollusca > Bivalvia > Ostreida > Ostreidae > Magallana > Magallana angulata. The sequence continues at coordinate 2,091,647 of NC_069115.1, forward strand.
TTTGGCCCCTAATTAGAGGGGCCAGCCCCTTTTTTCTGAAATCAAACAAAAGATCTAGTTAATCTAAACAACTTTTGCATTACATGTCTTAACAAAATATTTACACATTAAAAGTTAGGGCCGAAAATGTGCGAAAATTTCGTGAAAAAAATTGGTGCTAATTTTCGAGCTCGGGCGAGCTTCGCCGCCTTGCTCATTTTTCAAAATATAAGATAAATAGGATCATCTATAAACATTCATCTACTATCCCTGAAAGTTTCATATTTCTATCGCAATTAGTTTTTGAGAAGTTACGTGGACAAAATGGTCCTTAAAAATTTACTAAATCCTCAAGATCTCAAACCGGAAGTGACGTCATCAGCCAGAAATTATATAATATCAAGTACGTTTGATGCTCAATACGTCCTGTAAATTTCATGCAAATCGGTCGAGTGGTTCACGAGAAATAGCGTTCGAAAAAAGTCAGAAAAAAAATAAAAAATAAAATAATAATAAGGAAAAGAAACAATAGAATAACAAGAGGGTCTTCCGTCGGAAACGGAAGACCCTAATGATGATGATGATTATCATAAAATGCACCCTATTATATTTACATGTAAGAAGACTGAATCTTTAGAACCAGGTTTGATTTGGGTGTGTGGATGTGAAGTATAAACAATTATTATTGGAATCATTTCTTGTTTTTAATTTTAACTTGTCACTGAATATTAGTTATTGATCCCAAGGTAGAAATATGACTTCTAATCGTATCTCAAAAGATCATTTGTCAATTATGCAAGGTATAATATGATTTTTGTTTAAGAATAACATTTTTTACCGGTTTAAAAAACTTTTAAACCAAAATAATATTTTGATTTTAATAGATCATTTGACAATGAAGAAAATTGTAAATGTAAGGTTATTTTCAGTTTAAGCATAAATAAATGCAAGCTGTTTAATTTAATTGTATCTATAGCTTGAAAAGGAATGCACGCTCGGATTCAGAACATTTTCCAGGGGGAATGGGGGGGGGGTGGGGAGTTTAAATTTGAGTTTGTTTGGGGATGGGGGTTCCAAGTCATATATTTGGCAATTTTTGGATGTGATTTTTAATAAGACTAAGCCATACTACAGTCATAAACATGAATAGTACAGAAGAAAACAAAAACTAATATATATATATATATATATATATATATATATATATATATATATATATATATATATATATATATATATATATATATATATATATATATATATATATATATACGAATTAATAGGAAGTATTACAAAACATAGATGATAGATCTATATCTGGGTTCTTAATTTGAATCATAAATCATGTACATATTTTAGTGTTTCTTTGTTCAAGGCATTTCAGATGGTTTGTAGGTCATGATCCCAAGTGCTCTTCCCAAAATTATCAAATATTATAAAAACCATTAAGATTCCCACCTTAATCCAAAGATATTATTCCTTCTTCGGTCATGCATGGTGCATCAGATTATTATGATATGTAAGTCATGACCCAAAGAGGTCATCCTGACCCCCTTAGAATAAGAAATTGTCAATTATCTTTAAATTATTGATGTTTGATGATCCTATCTCTATCTAGTCTTTATTGTTAAGTCTCTTAAATGAAATTTGGAGACTTATTGTTTTTGTACGGTTCTTATTACATGTATTATTATTTTTCTTTTTTTTCTTCTTTCCCGCTCTGAACTTGTTTCTCAGAGATGGCTGAACAGAATAATACAAAACTCAAGGATACAATCGGCCTGCATATCTAATTTTTCACTCTAGTTTGTTTTTTCTCATTTGGAGTTAGACAACAACTTTTTCACTTTTTCTACGGGGAGGGGGGGGGGGGGGTCAAAAAGGTGTGGGGTCTAACATTGAGCCATATGGGAAGAATCGTAGACTCTATTATAAATGGTAACTTGAAAACGGACAAAGATAATAATATAGGGTTTTCATAATCATTTATTGGCTGTTACTGGCAATGTATCGGGTTTATTAGATCTGACCCCTGGGGTCATCCCCCCCACAACCAGGAATTGGAAATTACCATATATCTCAGAAACTGTTAAAATCATGACTCCTAACCATATATATTCTTGTTCCTTATGTCAAGGGGCATCGAATGTTATGTAGGTCATGTTATGGCCATGTGGGTGGTCCTGACTTCCTCGAACAGCAAGTCCCTTAATATCTTCAAAACAGTTGAGATCCCCACCCTTTAAACATATATATTCTTGTTCCTTGTGTCAATGGGCATCAAACGGTATATAGGTCATGGGCCTCGGTGTTGGTTTTGACCCCCTTCGAACAGGAAGTGCATGAATATCTCGAAAATAGTTGAGATCCCTACCCCTTAACCATTTACATTCTAGATTCTTAAAAGGAATCAAACGGTATATAGGTAATGGGCCTCAAGGTTAAACTTAATTTTTCAAAACCATAATGCACATCTATAGAACAGCCCCTATCATATCCATAGATATGATGTGTCTATCCATTAAATCATAAGAGGAGTTCTGGGATCTATTTATTTTTAGTGATAACCGTCAAATTTCTGCTACTATTTGACTCCCTGGATGAAATTTAAATTTTTAAAACCTGATTGCACATCTATAGGACAGCCCGAATTATATTTCAAGAGATGACGTAGCTACTCCAAAAGTTGTAAGAGGAGTTCTGGGAACCATAATTGTTGGCAAAAAATGTCATTTTTTGTTGCCCACTGATCCCCTTAATAAAAAATAAAAAAAATCTGGAACTTGATCACACCTCAATATGACACCCCAATCATATTCTAGAAGATCATTTGGCTACTGCCAAAAAATAATGACGTTTTTGAAACCAGTTTTTTTGTTAAAGAAAACGTCATTTTTCGGCCATTAAATGACCCCAAGGACAAAATCAAAATTTCCGAAACCTTATTGCGCATCTATAGAATACCCTAAATCCGGACTGACGGATTCTTAAATCAACAATTTGAACTTCATTATTTGTAATGTCAATAACCCAGACAGCAACACAACTGGTACAGTTCCGTAGGGTGATTTCAATGATATAGAAATCACAAGATACAATTTAATACATTTCATAAGTAAGAGGTCACAATACTTTATATCTTGATAATTCAATAGAAAAGAAGACAGTTTATAAGTTGAAACACAAGTTCGCTTCCGTACATCAGTGATGTTATAATGCAGATATGAGGTCATGAGAAACATTTTCAAGCATATGTTTTAAAATAAACCTGGGAATATTTTTGACTATGAATCTTCGAGCGCATGCTTACTTATCATCTCTTACTATGATAGTTATAATCACATAACAAAAACCTTTCGTCAATAAAGTTATTAGCAGCGATATGCTCTGTGTTCCTGTAGACGAATATGAAGAAAGAAGACCATTTGAACTTTTGTTTATAAAAGTGAGGGAATTTTCCCTTTGAATGGCGTCATCGAAAACAGTTATTAGACAATGGTGTGTAATACGCACATTTCCATATTTGATAAATTTGTTGATAAAAAATGTTTGAATATGATTTTATTCAAAGATTGCAAACAGTTTTCGCAAACATTTGAACATTTAAAATACCGCTCGTTATGCTATTGATTTTAATTCAGCAACCAAATCACACATTGCAGCCTAGTACGGATGACGGATAATGCATTAAAAACTGTCCTCAATTTACACGTGTATTGTGAGTTATCACAGGAGATAACTAGTCACGGGCCTTTCCAAGGTGACTGCAACTTGCGACTTTGGCCCACCGTTGTTCCTTCGTTAAGCCTATACACAAGGTCTCCCTCTGAGTATGCCTTCTCATTGAGTTTCATATCATAAAGCCGTGTTTGTTACCTTTAAACACTGTCAAGTTGTTTCCTAGCAAATGAATGGGCTTCCGCCATAACCTTGTCTAGATGTCTCACCCACTTATCTGGCTCATAGTCAAAGTAAGGCTTGCCATTCCAGTGACAATATCGACTGGTAAAACAACTTCACGTCCAAGCATTAACTTGTTGGGTGTGTACCCTGTTGAAAATTTACAGTTGCGTGAAGAGCCATTACCAAAAGTGGCAGGTCAACATCCCAGTTCCGCACCTTGCCTTCTATATAACAACGAATCATCTGTAGGAGAACTCTATTATAACGCTACACTTGCCCGTTCGAAGATTGGTGCTACGGTGTTGTTCTCGTCTTAGTTATCTGAAGGGCAGTGCACATGGCCTTGAACAAGTCCAAATCAAAGTTGCGACCTTGGTCTGTATGAACAGAAAGTGGACATCCAAATGTCATGTTGAAATGGAGAAGAAAATCCTTGGCTATTAAGAGTGCAGTCTGGTTTGGCAACGCTGCGCACTCTATAAACTTTCGTGAATTGGTCAATCATAACAAGGACATAAACATTTGCATGTTCACTTGGTGTAAATGGGCCTAAAATATCTAGTTGCACACGCTCCATTGGAGATCCTGCATGATGACGCTGGAGCGGAGCCTTGGACTTGACAAACGACTTTTTATTCTTGTTGCACACGGAATATGATTGAACATTCTCCCGACAGTCTTAGGACATTCGATATCACATTTAATGCTGCTTGCCTCGCTGCAATGTTGTCCAAGATGTGCAGATGACTTCATGTCATGACAACAGTGCAAGACCTCTTGCTGCATGACCTTTGGGACCAAGAGACAAAGTCTTCGTTGCGAATCATTCAGCCAGGCATAAAATATTAGTCAACCCCTTACTATCAATTGATTCTTGCACATCCAGTATGACATTGAGGCTTGGCTACTCAATAAAAGATCATGTGATGTAGGTGGTTCTTCTAGCCATTGGGACAACACTGAAAGATCACCATCCTCATGCTGCAATTTAGACAATCCTTCCCTTGTATTGTTTCTGCCCAGTTAATTTCACAATTGAGATCACCTGTTGGTATAGCTTTATCTGCAATCAGTATTGCAGCAACATCGCCTGGGGGCTCAGGAGTTTTGATGGCTAGTGGTACTACATTGTCAACATCCTCTGAAAATCTCTCCCACTGTTGACATGCTCTGGAGCAATAACTGCATCCTCCGCAAGGAAGGGATTTTAAATGAGCACCTGCATGGTAACAATCATACGGCTCTAATTTATCCGGTATACGTGACAGGCCATCTGCATTGGAATGCCTATTGCCACTATGATGGACAATTTGCATGTCGAAATGAGAAAGTTCTTCGAACCATCGAGATAGTTGTCCTTCGATATGTCGGAATCTAAACAACCACACTAAGCTGTTATGATGGGTCCGGATAATGAAACGTCGTCCCAAAAGATAATGCCGAAAATGGCGACAAAACTTCACAACGGCTAAGAGTTCCTTGCTTGTGGTGCAGTATTTGCATTGTGCTAGTAAAAGGACATGGCTAGCATATGCAATAGTACGCTCCTTCCCTTCTTGTAACTGTTTTAGTTCAGCACCTATTGTTGAGTCCGATGCATCAGTGTCGAAGATGAACTCGTCTGTGCAAGTTGGGTCCCGATGATAATTAGCATACCGAATGAATGATTCAACTTCCCTCTTATCTGTAGGAACTGGCCACGACTTGACAGCATCCAGCTTGGCTGGTGAAATGCTCACCAAATCTCGACTGATTTTCTTGCCCAGGAACTCGCATTCTGTCTGAAACAAGAAACATTTTCTGGGCTTGAGTTTCAGGTTATATCGTTGGAAGCGTTCCAGCACCTCGTCAACATTCCTTAAATGCTCCTCGAATGACAGACCCAAGACATTAACATACTCCAGGAATGCAATAACATCCTTCCAGGTCAGGCCCCGCAACACTAACTGTATTACACCCCATGCGAACATGCTCAAATAATCCAAACCTGGTAATGAATGCTGTCTTTTTTCTATCAGCTGGGTCAATTTTAACTTGGTAATATCCGGACTCCATGTCCAGCGTGCTGAAATATGTTGCGCATGACAGTGTAGTGAGGCAGTCTTCTATATGCGGGAGGGGGTATGAATCCTTGACTGTCTTTTGGTTTAGCTGGCGGTAGTCAATGCACCATCTGTCTGACCCGTCCCTCTTCCGTACTAACACAAGCAGAGATGACCACTCTGCAGTTGAGGGCTGTATAACGTTGGCATCTAACATCTTTTGTAAGTGGGCCTCTTCTTCCTTCTGAAATCCAAAGGGAGTTCGACACATTTTTTGTCGCACTGGAGAAGCAGATACTGTGTTAATCTGATGCTTTATTTCAGAAAAACACCCCAAATCCAAGTCATATTTAGCAAAAGACATCTTTGTATCAGATAAGCTCTGCATTCAAATTTTCACAAGCCCTCACATACAATTTGCAAAAGTGAGTTGGCAAATCCGGACTCTCTAGATCTGGTGTGGTCACATTGTAAACAGGTGCAGTACTCCTTTAGTCAAAGTGTCCTACCGTTTCTAATTCTTCGCCCAGGTCTACTGCATTGCCAATGTGCTTTCCAGGCTTTATAACAATGGTACCGTTTGTAGGATTCATAATGTTGACTACAGCCACATTGCCTGGATTAATAACGGTCTCTGCCATGACATTTTTTTTATTCGTCTTCAAAGGTTCAAGGACAACATGCAAGCCCTTATTGATACTGGGCCCATCTAGAGCAACATTTGCACAAATGTCTGTATTTGGATGGATAACTGTCCTTTTCTGCACAAAAATGTTTCTAATGTCAATGTTGCCATCCTCAGTCCTCTTTACAATTCCTGTGATGGTGCAGCTGCCCAACTGTAAAGTGTTATCCTTGAGGTCCACAATGCATTTGTGCTTTAGCAGGAAGTCTAATCCAAGCAAGATACTGTCTGCTATATCTGCTGCATAAAAGTCAGCAAAGTAGGTTTTGCCTAAGCAGATGGGAACATCTCTTATCACGTAACCAGGTATTCTTTCGTTGGGTACAACGCCCCTAAGGTATATGCACTGGGTGTCATCAACATGAAGTCCTAATTCTCTGGCAAGTGAAAGGTTTATTGCACTTGTGCAACAGTATGTACAACAGCAGAAATTCTTTTAGACTGTATATGGAGAGAAATCACCAAGCTATCCACGATAATCTCCTTCAATTTTACTTCCTTTACATCCATGTCGTTGGATGAATTCGGTGTATTACCAAGCTCATCGACAGACACAAAAGATGCATCCAGAGTGTCCTCTAAGTCTTCATGACAAGTTTCATAATTCTCATCTTAACTCCCGTCCATCAGTAATGTATGGCCACAACTTACTGATTGGGTTATGTGTTGGCAGACCTGATCAGTACATTCAAGTTTAAATCATTCCTGCTGGGGCTTTAGCTTCTCCCTTGACCTTTAGCTTGGGGGGGGGGGGGGCAATCCTTTTGTAAGTGGCCATATCCCTTGCATAGATAACACCTACGCCTTTGAGGACTTGGTGGTGAAGGAGATCTAGATCTGGCTCGATCCCTTTGTTCCATTAGCCCTATGAGTTTAGTGATTAAGCCCTCAAGCTTCTCAGAGGAGTCTCGTTTTGATTATTGAAGGATGCGGATAGACGCCTTATCTGTCGTTGGCCCAACATACTCATCTTGGAAACTGACACGGCGAGTATGATAATTAGCTCTCGAGCCAAACAGTGCCCTACGATTGTTCACAGCAGCTTTGACATACTTCAGTGCCTTGTAGATACTTTTGGGATTCTTTTCCACCCCCCACAGGAATGCTTCTACTGCCTTTTGGTCAACAGTACTGTCATTATCTTTTGGGAGCCCCACCATTGCTAGGAAATGCACCCTTTGTGAAAACTCCTCAAAAGTTTCTTCCTCGTTATATAGATACAGGTGCCTCCCTAGTACTGAATTGCCTTGACATCTTCTTCAAAAGGTCCTGTAGTTGCACCTTGTCACTTCACTGGCAAAGTCTAGCGCCTTGTCTTGCAGACAACCAAGTAACCTTTCTTTTGCCTTTCGCTCACTCCAGCAATAGTGATTGACTTGCCTCTGGAACTGAAAGATAAAATAATTCCAGTTCTTGTCACCACGAAATGAAGGCAGTTTCGGTCTTGTAAGGCTTTCTCGTGACTTGCAGCTATGAGCTATTCTTCTTGATAAGAGGTAGGAGTCATCAGACTGGCTGGAATCTTTTGAAGTTGATGAGTCTGACCGATGATTTCCTAAAACTAAAAGCACATGACCAGATGTTCCGCGCCGTTCTAACCTCGTCGCTAATGTTTTAATGACATTTATAATTCGAAATACATAAACAAAGTACACAAAAATTTGATGCATCGAAAGGCGCACACAGCAGCGAGTCTCCGACAAGGTGAGGCGCACACAGGAGCCCCAGACTGCACACAGCAGGTCAAAGTACAACAAAGTAGTTTTAGTGCTTACACACAGGAATGGAGTCTTTGTCTTCTACACAGAAACTGATGACGTCACTCACATATACGCATAAGGGGCACAACACGGGAAACATACAGGGGATCAGTACATGTTACATTATAACATTCAGTCCGTACTACACATGTATATTACTTTTATCAATGTATATATACAATGTTTAATACAATTGATCTGTGTTTAATCATCGGTACATTTGTAAATAATCAATCCCCAAGTGTAAAAAAAAACTAGAGATGACTACTTGTATACAGTTTCATTTTATTAAAAAGATTTAATTAGGACAAACTGTATTTATACAATATTGATACATGCTTGTATCTTTTCTTCCATTGTTTTTATTACAAATGAATTAATTACTTTACAGGCATAATTCATTCTGAAATGGGTCCATCTCATGTTGTAAGCTTTTTTTTAAAGTGCATGCAACATCCCACCAATCGACCCAGGTAGAATCAAGAAGAAAGAAATTTATCCATCTTTTAAAAGGCAGGCATCAGAGTCATGCAATAATGCATTAGCTGAGGAGTGTGAAGTCATTGAGCCAAACGAGCTTGAGTGCAATTTTAATGCAGGGTGGCAGACTTGGGGGTCTGGGTGGCAGTTATATGTTATATAGGAATTGAATGCCAAAAAAAGGTTTACACTACATTGCTATATATAGCAATATAGACAGTGGGATAATGTTTCATGTAAGGCCTACTTGTTATTGAACAACAACTTTTTTCTTCAATAATACATTACCTGTTACTTGTGAGAGGCCTTAAAATTGCTATGTGATCATATACAATTACATGTGGATATTCAATATTACATGTATTAATTAAAATCAAAATATGCTTACACTGATTTTATTACCTTAAAAATATGTACATTTTTGCACTTGGGGAATGAAATAGCATATATATATATATATATATATATATATATATATATATATATATATATATATATATATATATATATATATATATATATATATATATATAAACATGCACTAGCATGTTTAACAAAAAACAGTGCATGGTTCTTTTAGATCCCAAAAAGTGCATTGGTGAAATGGTGTATACTCATGTGATTGTATTTTAGGACATGCTAGTCTTGTTGGAGTACAAACTGGAAAAATCCTTGACTTTGATGTGAGGAATAAGTAGTGCAGCACCTGTCAATATTACTCAGGAAGGAATGAAAGTGTCCCTAACCACAAATGTAACTCAAACTGGAGAGGTAATTATTAATATAATAATTATACCGAAGTGTAGTACATTAATCTTGCAATGTGCAATAATCTATTTATCAATATTTAAATGGATTGTTTAAAATTCTTAAAATCATAAAACATTAACTATTGAAGTAAGATTTGAAACATATTCTACTGTCAAATTTATTAGGATCCAGCAAGGCAATGGAACCAGACATGGCCTCAGCCATGTTGAGGAATCTTCGGACCCATGGATATGAGGCAAACACACTTCATGGAGACAGTGACTCGACAACGATGGCTAGATTAAAACCAGAATTCAAGGCTTTAAAGAAGACAAATGACAAGAATATCTTTAAAAAAAACCCTCAAAGGAACTACAACCTTTCTCAGACTCATAAAGAACTGAAGACAGCAGTAGTTATTTCATGTTTGACTCGTTGCTACCCTATCTCCAGTAAGTGTGCTACAGCAGAGGAACTTGCCAATAAGTTGGAAATTATTGTGCCCCATCTGTATGGAGACCATAGCCACTGCCATTCACCAAAATGGTGTACATATCACAAATCACCTTCAACTTACAGGTAAGATTATTTATATTTTATGAACAAAACTTTAAAAAAATTATACCTCATAAATAAAATATTACTACAGTCATTTCATGCATATCTTTTACAAATGTATGCTATGCTATGGTATTCGATTTTAATGATATGCTATGAGATTTGTATGCTTTGCTGTGAGATATGTATGCTTTGCTATGAGAAATTGAAATGAAGGGCTTGATGATATGGTATGCTATGGTATGCTATGAAATTTAAACAAAAACGCCTCTATACACTATACACAGAAAAGTTCCTCACATTTCGAAGGTAAATACTAAGAAGCCAAAGTTTACCACAAATATATTATGTAAACATTTATTTTTTCAAATAGAAACATTTAAAACCGAGTTAAAAGAATGTTGTATGCTATGCTATGGTATGCTATGGTATGATATGACGAATGCGATTCTATGAGATTGTATGCTATGGTATGAGATTCCAATGCTATGCTATGAGATTTCAATGCTATGCTATGATATTTCAATTCTGTGCTATGCTATGGTGTATGTTGTAAAAGATATGCTTGAACCGACTGTAAGATGTATTTTTATTTTAATACAGAAATCTAAATATTAAGACACTTAAGGAATCAAAATTAGCTTAAAGGCTGATAAATGTTTCTGTAAAGAATGTATCTTGAAATCTTTAAGTATTATGTGAGTAATGTTCTAACAGAATTAGGGTTTTCCGTTTTCAACGGAAAACCCTTCTGTTATTCTACGGTTTCTTTTTCTTTATTAGGGTCTTCCGTCTTCAGCGGAAGACCCTTCTATTATTCTATTGTTTCTATTTCACTTTTCTTATTAAGGTCTTCCGTTGGAAACGGAAGACCTTATTGTTTTTGCTTTGTTTCTTTTCCTCTATTATTATTATTAAGGTCTTCCGTTTCCAACGGAAGACCTTATTGTTATTGCTTTGTTTCTTTTTCACTATTATTTTTATTGTTTTTTTTTTCTGTCACGTTTTCTCAAAAATGCTTCAGCCAATTTTCATGAAATTTTCTGATCTTATTCATGACAAAATTTGTAAGAAAAGTACACGGGCTTTTTTTGATCGTCACTTCCGGTACCGAGATATTAAAGATTTTACGTTTTTGCTTGTTCACGATTTTTCTCAAAAAGTATTTACGATAGAACCTTCAAATTTTCAGAGAAGGTAGAGAGTGAATGGCCGCAGTGCCCTTTGTATATCCGAACGTCCGCCGTCACTTCCGGTCGTCACCGGAAGGAAATGAAAAACCTTAATTTTTCAAATTTTTAGATTTGAATTTTTTTTATATTTTTATTCGATAGAGACGCTTAAAACACTTCAGAATATGAAATTCGTGTTAAAATCGATCCAGGCATTCCCGAGATTTTGAGTTCAAAAGTTCTGAAGCTAGAGTCCGCGTAGCCCAGTCGTTAGAGTGTTGGACTTGTGCCCAGGCGACCCGGGTTCCATCCCCGAGTGCCGATTATTTGTTCTTCCCTAATTTTGTTTTGTTTAACGATTTTACCTTTAAAATGATGGTTTTTATTTTTTTCCGTTTTATTTTTATCATCAATAAAAATAATAACAGCTTTTTTAGTACAAATATAGAGCTCGTTTTTGTCAGCAGTTCGCATCGCCGCCATCAAAGACATGCCGCCGAAGCGCCCCTGCAGTACGACCGCATTAGAGTTCACTGGGTCGCTTTGCCGGCATCAAAGAAATGCCGCTATCTCAATGACTGTATGCACACAACATTTAGCAATGCACCAACGTTATTCTACATGGCTTTAAAAGGAGGACTGATTAGTATTTGTTCACATATATAGATACACGCTTGCATGTATGCATGCGTTTATTGACATACGTTGCTGATATACTAATTCCCTAAACACTATAAAAAACTAGAAAATCTCTCTCTCTCTCTCTCTCTCTCTCTCTCTCTCTCTCTCTATCTCTCTCTCTCTCAAGTACATAAGAACTAAGTACAGGTAACATGCAGTAAATTGGATAGAGGCTAAATGTACATTGGCGTCAAAAAATTATACATGTATATATTTCAAGTTACGGGATAATGTCTATGGATTCAAATAATTTGAAATTCATTGTTTAATGATTGTCTTCTTACTGATTGGAAATCAACGCTAAAAAGTCATTTTTATTAATGATGGTGTACTTTTTCCTTTTTTGTGCATGTCTATATACTGATACAAATCTGTTGCCTGTCTGGGATTAAGAAAAACCTCCGAAGTTTATACTCGTAACTATACAAATGAACGGGTGACTGCGACAAGATTTGAAAACTGACCACCCGTTTATGAGTGTTTGAGCCTAAAAATAAACAGATGTAAAAAAAAAATCAATAGTTACATCTTTCAAACAACGCTTATACATGGTTTTTAACATATGTATTTTATTTAATACCACATATTGCAATATGTGATATTTAGAATTTAATTTTCTACGTTTAATATAGAAGTCACCGACCGACCCCCCCCCCCTCCAAATTCATAAAATCATTTAGTTTTTAGGGCCCGATTTTACTTGATCTTTGATCTTCGACCTTTAATTTCAACTAATTACCATTATAGATTACTGTACTAATTACCAGACCAATTCGTTCATTATTAACAGAGTTATGAAGCTTTTGGCATTTGAGTTTTAGTTGTTGTGTTTGACATGTACTGTAAAAAAAAATTCTGACTCCCAAGCCCTTCACTCAATCCTAATGAAAATTCGTGAAAATGAACCTCTGACCCCATTCTTATTGTCTGTCAAATATGCAGCGGATTTAACAATTAAGACGAAATTCCTGAGATTAAACGGCGCTTGTTGCCTATACGTGGAAATTAAATTTACACACTGTACACGCACCGACCCCCCCCCTTTCCTATTCACAAAATCATTTAGTTTTTCTGGCCTTATTTTACTGGATCTTTCATCTTGAGCCTTTATTTTCAATCTAATTCAATTCTAGATTACTGCACTAATGACCAGACATATTCGTTCATTTTTAAGAGAGTTATAAATTTTTGGGCATTTGAGTTTCGATTGGCGTGCTTGACATGACTGTAGAAAAAACCTTGGACCCCATTCTTATTGTCTGGCAAATATGCAGCGGATTGAACAATTAAGAAGAAATTCCTGAGATCAAACGGCGAGTATAGCCTGTACGGAGACTTAAAATTTACACAGTACAAGGGATGTAAGCAGCCGCGTTATATTTCTGTTGCATGTATATTTCTTGTTTTCTATTTTGTCTGTATTTACGATAGCGTGTGAACTACTTATGAATGTTAGAACTGTGGAAATTACTGTCATCAAATTTTTACCGAATAAATTTACGTGTTACTGATTTCGTTATTTCTACATTTATAAAGATTTTATCAATCAAATCAAACAGTCAAACATAATAGAAAAACGACACGAAAAAAAATCTCAACACTGAAATACATGGGTAAAATGCATCAGTCATTGTTTTAGGACTTCCCTTAATTGTTGTTAACCGCATCCGAGATCCACACCTCAAAATTCTTTTTTCGATTTATTTAAGACGGAAAATCAAGCTCGGGTCTTTTCAACCCCCTCCAGACACAAACACGCATCAATATTTCAAATGACCTCGCACTGTTACCAAACCTGAATAGTCAGACATCTTACACGTTGTTTTTCATTTCATACAAAAACTCAGCTCCTCTTCCGGGCGAAAACGCCCCAAATTCAAAGACAAATTCGGGAATTATTTCGCGTCAGCCATGTTTTGAGATACCTGCAAAGGTTGTGTGTTCGAATCTCGCTGGAGCCAAGCTTTGCTCTTTCTCTCTATTACTTTCTCTCCTTTTTGTTTCTTTTTCTAACTAAAATATTCAACATAAAAGGGTTGTTGGACTGTAGTACAAGTCGAAAAACACTCTTCAATTAAGATTTAGACAAAAACAGTTTTTTATTATTAGGGTCTTCCGTCTTCAGCGGAACACCCTTCTATTCTTATTGTTATTAGGGTCTTCCGTTTACAAAGGAAGACGCTCTTTTTTTCTTTGGTTTCTTTTTATTACAGGTCATTAGACCTGTTATTAGGTCAAAAGATCTCTTATTTAATATGATATAAAATGGGGCTGGTCCTTCAAATTAGGAATCCAACGGGGTCTATAATCCTTCATCCATCGCTCTTTTAGATCACATCTGCATTTCTTGATATGTTTCGTTGATGAAGATAAAAGGCAAGGTCATTTCCTCTTCTAAAAATCGGACGGAAGACCTCCTCGTTGCTCGCAACGAGATCGTGTCTAGTTATTATTATTTTTTTTTTCTGTCACGTTTTCTCAAAAATGCTTCAGCCGATTTTCATGAAACTTTTAGATCTTATTCATGACAAAATTTGTAAGAAAATTACACGAGATCTTTTCGGTCGTCACTTCCGGTACCGAGATATTAAAAATTTTATGTTTTTGCTTGTTCACGATTTTTCTCAAAAAGTATTCGAGATAGGACTTTCAAATTTTCCGAGAAGGAAGAGAGTGAACGGCCGCAGTGCCCTTTGCATATCCGAACGTCCGCCGTCACTTCCGGTCGTCACCGGAAGGAAATGAAAAACCTTAATTTTTTAATTTTTTGGATTTGAATTTTTTTTAGTTTTTCATTCGATAGAGACGCTTAAAACACTTCAGAATATGAAATTTGTTTAAAAATCAATCCACGCATTCTTGAGATTTTGGACTCCAAAGTTCTGAAGCGAGGGTCCGCGTAGCTCAGTCGTTAGAGTGGTGGACTTGTGCCCAGGCGACCCGGGTTCAGTCCCTGAGTGCCGAATCTTTTTTCTCTCTCATTTGTGTTTTGATTAATGGGTTTATCTTTAAAATGATGGATTTGAATGTTTTCCGTTTTATTTTTGTTATAAATAAAAAAAGATACCGGCTTTTTTTTAGTACAAATATAGAGCTCTTTTCTGTCAGCAGCTCTCTAAATTACGACGCTCGTCGCATCGCCGACATCAAAGACATGCCGCCGAAGTGCCCCTGCAGTTCGACCGCATTAGAGTTCGCTGGGTCGCTTTGCCGGCATCAAAGAAATGCCGCCATCTCAATGACTGTATGCACACAACATTTAGCAATGCACCCACGTTATTCTACTCGGCTTAAAAAGGAGGACTGCTTAGTATTTAATCCCATATATAGATACACACATGCATGTATACATGCGTTTATTGACAAAGGTTGTTTATATATTGATTTCTTGAACATTATAAAACGCTATGTAATCAATCTCTCTCTCTCTCTCTCTCTCTCTCTCTCTCTATCTCTCTCTCTCAAGTACAAATGTTTTAGCATTTGAATAAGAACTAGTACAGGAAACGTGGAGTAAATTGGATAGAAGCTAAATGTACATTGGCGTCCAAAAATTATACATATTTTATATCAAGTTACGGGATAATGTCTATGGATTCAAATAATTTGAAATTCATTGTTTAATGATTGTCTTCTTACTGATTGGAAGTCAACGCTAAAAAGTCATTTTTATTAAAGATGGTGTACTTTTTCCTTTTTTTGTGCATGTCTATATACTGATACAAATCTGTTGCCTGTCGGGATTAAGAAAAGCCTCCGAAGTTTATACACGTAACTATACAAACGAACGGGTGACTGCGACAAGGTTTAAAAACTGACCACCCGTTTATGAGTGTTTGAGCCTAAGAATAAATAGATGTAAAAAAAAAATCAATAGTTTCATCTTTCAAACAACGCTTATATATTGTTCTAACATATGTATTTTATTTAGAAATTGTGTAATATGTGATATTTAGAATTTAATATTCTACGTTAAATAAAGCAGTCAACGACCGACCCCCCCCCCCCCCCTCCCGATTCATAAAATCATTTAGTTTTTCTGGCCCGATTTTACTTGATCTTTGATCTTGGGCCTTTAATTTTAACTAATTACCATTCTAGATAACTGTACTAATTACCAGACCAATTCGTTCATTAATAACAGAGTTATGAAGTTTTTGGGATTTGAGTTTCAATTGTCGTGTTTGACATGTACTATAAAAAAAATTCTAACTTCCAAGCCCTTCACTCAATCCTAATGAAAATTTGTGAAAATGAACCTCGGACCCCATTCTTATTGTCTGTGAAATATGCAGCGGGTTGAACAATTAAGACAAAATTCCTGAAATTAAACGGTGCTTATTGCCTATACCTGGAAATTAAATTTACACAGTACACGCACCGACCCCCCCCCCTTCCTATTCACAAAATCATTTAGTTTTCCTGGCCTGATTTTACTGGATCTGTCATCTTGAACCTTTATTTTCAACCTAGTTCAAGTCTAGATTACTGTACTAATGACCAGATCTATTCGTTCATTTTTAAGAGAGATATGAATTTTTGGGCATTCGAGTTTCGATTGGCGTGCTTGACATGTCTGTAAAAAAAATTCTAACTCCTGAGCCCCTTACTCGATCCTAATGAAATTTTGTGTAAATGTACCTCGGACCCCATTCTTATTGTCTGTGAAATATGCAGCGGATTGAACAATTAAGAAGAAATTCCTGAGATCAAACGGCTAGTATAGCCTGTACGGGGACTTAAAATTTACACAGTACAAGGGATGTAAGCAGCCGCGTAATATTTCTGTTGCATGTATATTTCTTGTTTTCCATTTAGTTTGTATCTACGATAGCGTGTGAACTACTTATAAATGTTAGAACTGTGGAAATTACTGTCATCAAATTTTTACCGAATAAATTTACGTGTTACGGATTTCGTTATTTCTACATTTATTAAGATTTTATCAATCCTGCTGAAATAAAACAGTCAAACATAATAGTAAACGACACGAAAAAACATTCTCAACACTGAAATACATGGGTAAAATGCATCAGTCATTGTTTTAGGACTTCCCTTAATTGTTGTTAACCGAATCCGAGATCCACACCTCAAAATTCTATTTTCGATTTATTTAAGACGATAATCAAGCTCGGGTCTTTTCACCCCCCCCTCCCTTCAGACACAAACACGCATCAATATTTCAAATGACCTCGCACTGTTACCAAACCTGAATAGTCAGACATCTTACGCGTTGTTTTTCATCTCATACAAAAACTCAGCTCCTCCTCCGGGCGGAAACTCCCAAAATTCAAAGACAAATTCGGGAATTATTTCGCGTCAGCCATGTTTTGAGACACCTGCAAAGGCTGTGTGTTCTAATCTCACCGGAGCCAAGATTTGTTCTTTCTCTCTATTTTTTTCTCTCCTTTTTGTCTAATTTTCTAACTAAAATATTCAACATAAAAGAGTGTTTGACTGTAGTACAGGCTGAAAAACACTCTTTAATTAAGATTTAGACAAAAACAGTGTTTAATTATTAGGGTCTTCCGTCTTCAGCGGACGGAAGACCTCCTCGTTGCTCGCAACGAGATCGTGTCTAGTTCTTATTATTATAATTCTTTTTTTTTCTTACCGATTTTGTGCAGACGATTTCTCAGAGATGGCTCAACCGATTTCATTCAAATTTTCCAGATTAACGCGACTTTATCTGAAGTTTATTGTTTTTTATCCATTTTTGAAAATACACTTCCGGTCGGAAGTTATCGTCCGTTTACGATTTTTAAAAGTCAATTTTGTCTGTCGGGTTTCTCAAAAACGAGCAAAGATATTGAGCTGAAATTTTCAGAGGTGATAGTACTACCGTTTTTCTAATGTACCTCGGTCAAGAGAATGTCCGCCGTCACTTCTGGTCGTCACCGGAAGGAAATTTCAAAATTTTAATTTTTCGACTTTTTTATTTTTTGATATTTTTTTTTGAAATTTTTAAACCTTATAGTGACCCTTTCACTGATTCAGAATATGTAATTTGTTTTAAAATCGATCAAGGCATTCTCGAGAAATTAAGCGTCAAAGTTCTGAAGCGAGAGTCCGAGTAGCTCAGTCGATAGAGTCGTGGACATGGCGAAAGCGACCCGGGTTCAAGCCTGGAGTGCCGCAAATTTTTTTTTACTATTTTTCGCTTCGATTTACTTTTTTTATCTTTGAATTGATAAGTTTGATCAAATCTATTCAAAAATCGCACGGAAGACCCACTCGTTGCTCGCAACGAAATCGAATCTAGTTATTATACTTTTTTTTCTTTTTCTGACTTTTTTGGAGCGTTATTTCTCAGAAACTATTCAACCGATTTACACCAAATTTTTAGGATTTTTTAAGCAATAATGTCGCTACTGATTATTAAAATTTCAAATGATTACGTCACTTCCGGTTTCAGATATGGACGATTTTGTAAATTTTTAAGGGTCATTTTGTCCACGCATCTCCTCTGAAACTAATCATGATAAAAGCTTGAAATTTGCAGGGATTGTAGATGAATGTCTGTAGATTTCCCTCCATGCTTCCAATTGCGAAAAATGCGCAAGGCCTAGAAGCTCGCCTGAACCTGAAAATTAGCACCAAATTTTTTCACAAAATTTTCTCACATTTTCCGTAATATCTTTTGACGTATAAATATTTTGTTAAAACATGTAATGCAAAAGCTGTTTCAATTTACACGGGCTTTTATTTGATATCAAGAAAAAGGGGCTGGCCCCTCAAATTAGGGGCCAAGAGGGCTCTAAAGTCTATTTGCAATAACTTTTTAGTGAACAATAATTTGTTATGAGTTATAGAAGCAAAAATGTTTATTGTACAGCTGTTTATCTACACAGTACCATACTTAAGTCATATATTACGTAATTAGGGGTTTCAAGGGGCCAGAAGTTCAAAACTTTAATCATTAATATCTGAAAAAGGAGAAATATTTTTAAAAGCAATGTAGAACAAAAGTTGTTCAAAATAATGTTTTGTACAATATGCAACCTTAAATGTTTTTGTTTATGACCCCATTTAGGAGTTAAAGGGTCGGCCCCTAAAACACATTTGTACAGATATCTCAAGAACGGTAAACATTTTGTGAACACTTGTTAAACAAAATATGTTTATTTTTACAAGACCTTTTATTTGATGTCAAGAAAAAGGGGCTGGCCTCTCAAATTAGGGGTCAAGAGGGCTCTAATGTTTCCTTACAATAACTCTTTACTGAACAATATTTTGTTATTAATTATAGAAGCAAAAATGTTCATTTTACAGCTGTTCATCTATACATTGCCATACCTAAGTCATATATTACGTAATTAGGGGTTTCAAGGGGCCAGAACTCCAAACTCTGATCATTAATATCTGAAAAAGGAGAAATATTTTTAAAAGCAATGTAGAACAAAAGTTCTTCAAAATAATGTTCTTAACAATATGATACCAAAAATGTTGTTGTTAGTGGCCCCAGTAAGGTGTTAAAGGGTCGGCCCCTAAAACGCATTTGTACAGATATCTCGAGAACGGTTTACAATTCATGAACACTTGTAGAACAAAATATGTTCATATTAGCGAGACCTTTTATTTGATATCAAGAAAAAGGGGCTGACCCCTCAAATTAGGGGCCAGAAGGGCTACTAAGTCTTTTCATAATAACTCTTTTCTGACCAATAATTTGATATTAATCATAAAGCAGCAAAGAAGCTTTTATTAAGCTTAATTTAAAACCGAAACCCGTTTTAAAATCGGACGATGCTTTACAGAGATATCGGGGTTTAAAAATTGATTTTTCCGGAAATTTTGATTCCGCGTCCTTGGTTTAAAAAATAGCGTAATGTTTAAAGTGAAATTAACTCGTACCAAAAATAATTGTTAAGTCGTACTTAATCCGAACACATTCGGATTTTTTTTGTTAAGTCGTTCTTGAAATCGGAAAGGTGTTTGTTAAGTCGTACTTAAAATCATTCGTATTTTGTTAAGTCGTACCAGGAATATTTCGATTTTTTCATCTTTTATTTTTAAGTTACTCTTGTAATTGGTTTAAGAGCTCTGCTTCTTAGTTTTACTTACTTTACTTACTTTTAGTTTTACTTCCGACATTAACGGAAGACCCACTCGTTGCTTTGCAACGAGCTTTGCTCTAGTTTTATTTACTTCTTTCCAAAAAAAGAATTTCCAACAGGAGACAGTGAAGACTGTAAAGGAGGGACAGACGTATCAGACGAATGCAAGTGCTACATCTCCTGATATTGAATCGATTCCATCCATTGCAACTATCTCCAAGGAGACAACATTCATTGCTTTTGACATTAAAGCAACAAAGTTGTCAAGGTCCTCTGATATTACACAGCTCTCTGCAAATGATGGCAAGGATTCCTTTAATGTTTACATCGATCCGCGTCAGCCAATAAGCCCAAAGGCTACTGATATCACAGGGCTGTCCTACTGTTTCCAAAAGAATAAAATATATCGATATGGAAAAGAAACAGACAGTGTTCACATCCATCAAGCCTTGCTTAGTTTTTTTTAGATTTCCATAAATCAAAGAGTAGCCCTGTCTTTATAGGACACCATATTGGATCGTATGATGTTCCAATTTTGTCAAGATTACTGGAAGAGTTTGAACTTTTGGCTGCATTTCTACAGTTAATCAGTGGGTGCATAGACACTTTAAAACTAGCAAGGAAAGTCTTCTCAAAAAGTGAAATTTCAAACTACAAACAGTCCACTCTGGTAAAAGCATTTCTTGGAAAGGACTATGATGCACATAATGCCTTAGAAGACGTGAGGAGTTTATACCAGTTGTTTGAAGAACAACTGCACGGTCATTGCAGAAATGTGAGATATTTCCCTTTCATTTGGCAAAATTGGAAGCCAGCTATGCATCACTGGTTTTGGAAAAGAAAATTTCAAAGGCTGAAGCAAGAAAACTTACAAACTCTCGACTTGGGTTAAATCATTTTCATCTTTCATTCAAGAGAGATCGAATTGCTGGTGTTAAAAGCATTCTTCAGGAGCGTGGTTTTAAAAGTAAGACCTACGTTGTTTCCAAACTGTCTTTGAGGACACACATTCAGAAGAATAAGATTGTTTAATTGTTATTGATTATAGGATTATAGAATATGTGTATAATCTATGCACACCCAGTCTTTAATTCTAATGTAAAAAACAAATGTTTCCAATATTTGATGAATCATGAAGTACTTGTTTTAAAAAGTGTTGATGATCGTTTTTGACATGATTTTTTTTTCGATGATTCAATTTTATATTACTACTATGTGTTTACAACTTATAAGATTAATTTAAATTAGATTCTTAAGTCTTATTTTGTAAAATTAGTCAATTTGAATCGATTTTGACATTTCCTTCATTTTTTAGGTGACAAACATTGTAGTTATCTGAATATATGTAAAGATTATCATCTTGAAGTTTTTAAGTGCAGAAAGGTCAATAATGCAATTTTTGGGTTAGATGAGAATTATTTGTTTTACTAACAGCAAATATTGTATTTCAAATGACTTATTACACAGAATTTACACATATTTGTTGCAAATTTTCCAATCAATTTTTTGTATTTATGATTGATAACAGTAATTCTTCAATAATACATCTGATTTTGAACAGGTAAAGGGTTCATAAAAGTAATTGCAACATTAGATTGAATTCCATTTGGGGGCATTGTTTTTCATGAAATTTAAGATATCTATTGACTCACTATATTGTGGAGAGAAATGGGAAATTTGATGGATATTTTTTTTCTCAGTCAAATGAAAAGCAGGACTTTATGTATATTGCAGATATGATAATTCATGCAAATTTGACCATATGGCTTTGGTAAGGTGTTTCCAATTTTTCATACATATCTTGCCAAATATAAAAATGATATCAAATTTTAACTTCTGTTGAATTACTTTAAACAATATATATGACAAATGATCTTATGTGTTCCAATAAATGTTTTATGGCCATTATTATATGGTCGTATACACTTATCTTATCTTACTTTTTAAGTTTTAAGCTCACCTGAGCTGAAAGCTCAAGTGAGCTATTCTGATCACATTTTGTCCGTCGTCCGTCTGTCCGTCTGTCCGTCCGTCCGTCTGTCCGTCTGTAAACTTTTTACATTTTGAACTTCTTCTCTAAAACTGCTTATTCAATGTCAACCAAATTTGGCACAAAGCATCCTTATGGGAGGACGAATATAAATTGCAGAAATAAAAGTCCGATTTGTATTCAAAGCGGAGAAAACCTTGAAACTGTAGAAAAAGGGGGGTGCATTTTTAAAAATCTTCTTCTCAAGAACTACCGAGGCAAATTCAACGTAGTTTAGCATCAGTTATCCTTATGGGAAGGAAAATATAAATTGCAAAAATTAAGGGGTAATTCTGTTTCAAATCTGAGTTATTACGAAAATAATAATAAAGGAAAGGTGTGTTTCAATCAGTTTAATAGCTTCGGTCTCGGCATCCGGTAAAATGTGTAGACAAGACATGGCCTGGGCAAAACAAATGATTGGCAGTAATAAATCTGCCAATCTCATTAAAATTTCAGGATATTTGATGGACTAGTATATTTGTATTCGTTGTAAATATTGCTGCAAAATAATGCGGATTTGGAATCGACGATTGCCGATCTGCCCCAGCTTTTATTTTGCCACGGCCCGGGTTTGCATACCCATTTTACCAAGACTCGTATTCCATACTTCTAAAACGAGGTTCTTTGTTTAAAGCAGCCATGACATTATACGAAAAAGGGTCGATCTGACTATGATGAATTTGCTTGTTGTGCAACAGTTCGCACATGAAGGGAAATTTTGAAACATGCAAAATATATTTGTGCCGATTTTGTGAAGTAAATTGAGGCTAAATATTTCAATGCGTTGACAGTTTTCACACATGACGTTGGTGCTAGCTTGTTCTGATTTTCGTTTCGTTTTCATTATTTATGCTCTGTAACCTGGAAACTATCGTCTGTATTTAGTGATTTTTACGTATCAAATCAAACAGAGACTTCGGTAAATCAAACAGGTAACCGTTTACCTGCGCAAATTAAGCAAAATCTGATGTAGGGGTACTGATCATGATATACAATTCATTCTATCGGTAATTCGGCATTATCTTTTGCTTAATGGTAGATTAATGCAATAGGTATTGTTGAGATGCTCGGCATTTTCTCGAGTTTATTCAGTTTAAATAGAGTTTGATATCGCTGACGGAAATATGTAGGTATATACATGTATATATATGATTCATTTCAAAAAAATAAATTGTGTTCTTTATTTGTTATACATGTAGTGCATGTTTTCTTGTGTTAAACTGTTTACAATTTTATGTACTAACCATATTTGAGTGTTAAGCTTCGAATTATAAGCAAGATACAGAGATTTACTCACAATTCTATGTTTGTACACTGATCTTAAAAACTAAAGATTAAAAAGTAAAAAAATTGTCAATATTTATTAAGAAAATTTTCAAAGTCAACTTTAACAACTTATTGTATTGTAAACTTAACCTTTTTAGCTCACCTGAAGGTGGGACCACAATGGGGGGTCAACGTTTAACAAATGAATATATAGAGTAAATCTTTAAAAATCTTCTTCTCAAAAACTAAACAGCCAGGAAAGCTAAAACTTGTGTGAAAGCATCCTCAGGTAGTGTAAATTCAAAGTTGTGAAAATCATGACCCCTGGGGGTAGGGTGGGACCACAATGGGAGATCGAAGTTTTACATAGGAATATATTGACTAAATCTTTAAAAATCTTCTTTTCAGAAACTAATCGGCCAGGAAAGCTGACACTTGTGTGGAAGCATCCTCAGGTAGTGTAGATTCATAGTTGTGAAAATCATGACCCCTTGGGGTAGGGTGGGGCCACAATGGGGGATCGAAGTTTTACATAGGAATATATAGAGTAAATCTTTAAAAATCTTCTCAGAAACTAATCGGCCAGGAAAGCTGACACTTGTGTGAAAACATCCTCAGGTAGTGTAGATACAGAGTTGTGAAAATCATGACCACCGGGGTAGGGTGGGGCCACAATGGGAGGTCGAAGTTTTACATAGGAATATATAGAGTAAATCTTTAAAAATCTTCTTCTCAGAAACTATTCAGCCAGGAAAGCTGACACTTGTGTGAAAACATCCTCGGGTAGTGTAGATTCATAGTTGTGAAAATCATGACCCCTTGGGGTAGGGTGGGGCCACAATGGGGGATCGAAGTTTTACATAGGAATATATAGAGTAAATCTTTAAAAATCTTCTCAGAAACTAATCGGCCAGGAAAGCTGAAACTTGTGTGAAAGCATCCTCAGGTAGTGTAAATTCAAAGTTGTGAAAATCATGACCCCCGGGGGTAGGGTGTGCCACAATGGGGGATAGAAGTTTAACATAGGAATATATAGAGCAAATCTATAAAAATCTTCTTCTCAGAAACTTATCAGCCGCAAGCTGAAACTTGTGTGGAAGCATCCTCAGGTAGTGGAGATTCAAAGTTGTGAAAATAATAACCCCTGGGGGTAGGGTGGGGCCGCAATGGGGGGTCGAAGTTTAACATATGATTATAAAGAGTAAATCTTTAAACATCTTCTTCTCAGAAACTAATTAGCCAGGAAAGCTGAAACTCGTGTGGAAGCATCCTCAGGTAGTGTAGATTCAAATTTGTGAAAATTATAACCCTGGGGTTAGGTTTGGGCCACAATGGGAGGTCGATGATTTACATAGGAATAAATAGAGTAAATCTTTAAAAATCTTCTTCTCAGAAACTAATCAGCCAGAGGCAGGAAAGCTGAAACTTGTTTGAAAGCATCATCAGGTAGTGTAGATTCAAAGTTGTGAAAATCATGATCCCCAGGGGTAGGGTGGGGCCACAATGGGGGGTCAAAGTTTAACAACGGAATATATAGGGCAAATCTTTAAAAATCTTCTCAGAAACTAATCAGCCAGATGATTCTTTATAATTGTTAAGACTTTGGCCCCAGGACAATTCTTTGGCCTCACGAGAAGATTCAGAGTTTGATGTACGTTTATATCCCATATATAAACTATTGTTAAGGATCTTTTTGAGAACTGCAATACTCAACATATGATATGACTATAAAATCATCCTGTTAGAAAAGGGACTAATGATTATAAACATAAGAATATCCAGGGGAAAATGGGTTTTATTTATACAGGATCTACATGTATTATTGAACATTGTCCAGATAGTTTGTATTATGACTCCATTAAGCTGATTTTATCATACCTATTGTTCCTCAGGTGAGCGATGTGGCCCATGGGCCTCTTGTTTTAGGGGCTGGAGGAGGTCATACTGAAATTACCTAATTCTCTAAAACTAGCTTGATGACATTGTATAATACTCTACTATAATTTCAAACATTGTTTCAACTTAAACATATAAAAAATCTAGACAATTTCAATGATCAGTTTTTTTTGCTGTAACCTATCAATCTCTACCTTGAATGCAATAACAAAACAAAAAAAAAGCGGATTTTTTTTAACCGTTTGGCTTTAAATTATTTCGTTTTTGAATAACAAACTGTTAAATGGCTAAAAGAATCTTAATAACAATAGAGTTCCTAAGTGTTTAATAACTAAAGTTTTACTCATATGAACGCTACTTCCAAGCATATACATAAAAAATAACAAAGTTATATATATATATATATATATATATATATATATATATATATATATATATATATATATATATATATATATATATATATATATTATATATATATATATATATATATATATATATATATATATATATATATATTATATATATATATATATATATTTATATATATATATATATATATATATATATAATATATATATATATATAAACATACCGACACAAATTATTCATTTAAGCGAGCTCAGCTCGCCGGCGCGAAGCGAGCTCTTCCGGCAAGGCGTGTGTGAATAGACAATTTGGACTAGCTGCACATTCATTCCACGGATGTTTTTGGCGTCAGTAAATAGGACCAGTAATACATTATTTTAATCTATATATAATATATATATATATATATATATATATATATATATATATATATATATATATATATATATATATATATATATTATATATATATATATATATATATTTATATATATATATATATATATATATATATATATATATATATATATATATATATATATATATATATAACCGAATCTCGTCACATAGTGGCAAACCGTCTGAGGTGTCACATACAGGCAAAGGGTTGTTTTTATAGGGAAAAAGCATCTTTTAAGAAATAATTCATGATGACATCGGAAGTAAAGAAGAATTTAAGCAATGATCATATAATTTTTGGTAAGGAAGAAAATTAATTAAAAAATTATTTAACTTAAACAATTTTGTTTGCCACTATGTGATAAGAAGTTTTTACGGAATTTTTGCCATTAAGTTTAAGTGTCACATAATGGCAAACGAAGGGAGAAAACCACTCCGGCCTTATTCTTGACTGACCATTTTTTTTTCATTTACATATCGGAGGGGGGGGGGGGGTAGGATAAATCTATTTTAAGTAGGAATTTTCACTTGTTTAAAATAAACTGAAATAGTTTCTAAACGATAAGTATTTATTCATTCATTGAATTATTATTATTACCAGCAATTAATGTCAATACTAATTGAAATCTTTGTTTAGGTCAACTTATAATCATTGTGGGCCTTTTTAAACAATGTGTTGAATGACCACTGTGTACCTAATGTAACACTTTATTTAAATTTATACGATCCGCGAACGCTGAACTATAGTATAAATATCGACATTTGCATGATCGATTTGATTGTGTCTTGCGATGACCAGCATCGACAAATTTAATTAGGAGCACACAGAAAAATATAATTATGCTAATATGTCATGTATTCTATTTTTTTCCATTTAGTTTCTATAAAAATGCATCAGTTTATTCGACTCCAAGACTTCGCCGATAGATCTATTGTTTGCTAAATATACTTCAAAACAAAACACGTCATTTCCGACTTGAATGTGGGTCAGATCTAAAAGGCTGCGTCGGGAGCGGATCGAGTGTGCTTTAATGCATAGAAGATATCTAAGCACATTTATTAAGTGATATTTTTTAACAAACAGCTGAGTTAACTATTCTTATTAACTTCTATATAATTGGTTAATAAATTAATTTATTAATTAATTGATTGATTAACAAATTTTGATGAATAATTGTTTTAGGAATTATAATATTAAGTTATCATTTTTTTCTTCCATTTTTGCGAAAAGATTCGTGCCTTTTTTTTTATTTCTTTAATATTTTTCAAAGCAGAAAAAAGATTATATCTTATTCGTTTTTTACATCAATTTGAAAAGATACAAATGATTTTTGGAAATGCAGAAATGTTTTACATTCTTACAATATCTTGCAGCTTTCAAAGCAGCTGATATAATGCTGGAAAATAAATAATCTGTTTTTAAAGGAATGTGTTTAGATTTAACTTTTTTAATAATATTAAGGTCATTTATTTTTCAAAATAAATAAGTTTTGTTTTTACCCTCGCGATAAATTGTTATTGATAATATTGATAATATTCGAGTTTGTGATTATCTGAAACAAACAAAATTTTCTACACAAAAAGTTTACTGTGGGTTTTTTTCCTTTAATTATTCAAAGCCTGCATTTGTTATTGTGAAATTATAAAGTTAAACTGGCTAAATGTCTATAGTAGTGGACAGTAAAAGAAGATTTGCAGCTGATTAAATAAAATGCAATTCATTTTCGACGTTTGATTGTTTGTTACGTATGCAGTTAATAGATGCAGTTAAGATATTTTCACTTTTTGATTTTTTTTTTATGTTAAATGTAAACCATCAGGCGCATATTAGTCTTATTTCCCGAACGGATTCTCGCAAAAACAAAAACTTATATATTTTACCAGGTAATTATGAGATCCTCTTAAGGGACACATGTAGAATTTACCCGTGTTTACCTGGATATCAATATGCAGTAAAAATATTGTGAATTCAAATTAAAAATTCATGAAAGTTTCTATTTTAATAAAGGGTTTTAAGCAAAATACAAATGGAGTTTTCAGCCAATTTTTTTTTGATTTGAAAAAACATTGTTTTACACGTGTATACAATGTCATGTAGTAACTTTATTAAAAACATTTTTAAGTTCAAAATGCTCTGATCTAATTCATGGTTTTTATAGATATTTTATTATATATTTTAAAACTTCACCAGATATACTTCGTCCAATTTCGTATATATACATGTATACATCTTTGAAACTGTATGGAATCATATGCTTCTCTTTTACGGATTACCCACTCTGGAATATCTGGAGGAAAAACAATCTGTAAAATTTACTTTAGATGGATAACATACGTAATTCGGTATATGCACAGAGAGAATGATACCACCTAGTCAGTCTTTCCCTTTAATTTTTTTTAAAAGCGGTGACATAATTAATTGTCTGGAAATACCCAGATAGCCCATACACATACTTTTAATCATTTTTGTCAAATTAAAAAGATAGGGTTAAAGATTGTGCAAATGCCCATTAAGTGTTGTCGTAAAATACAATTTAATTTTTTCTCTCAATTAAATATATGTAATAATATTTGCAAAAGAAAAATTTCTAATTATATTCAGCTGTTAATATTTTAATATAATTTTTATATGTTATCAAACGATTAAAAAAAAGTTGCCATACATTTTGGCGTTATCGAACCCACAAGATAGAAAGCCTAGATATGTAAGAATACCTTGTGTCTCCTTTTCTAACCACTTAGCCATTCAGCCACAACATAGTGAGGTATTTAAATGCTATGTCTGACTTTGTCCACTAATTTTGGGAATTTTATTTTTGACTGTTGACAAGTATTTGGATACAAAATGATGTATTTATTGTTTAGTTGGTCATTTCTCCCCATTTTTGATGATTGAAATTGGTTTGTGGTCTATTTGACCTTATTTAAACTACATTTATCAGAACAATCTGGAACACAGACCAACTGTATTAAAAAAGGCATTCATGTTTTGAAAAACGTCGTTATTTAGAGGTTTTGATACCTACTCGCCAGTTTTAATCATATTTCAATCAATGACCATATCTCAGGGTTACATATCGATGATATGTTAAACATATCTTGTGGTGAATAATTTTTTGAATTATTAGATTTGTTAATAATCTAATTTTTAGCATCTTATCCGTCCTAGTACAGGCATTTTACATCTTTGCTTTAAATACTGTATATACACCTATTTTATTCAACTGGTCTCACCGTTTTTGACAATTTAACAAAGTTACACGAGACCATCACAGTATTTATAGGCTATAGCTTTTGTACTATCTTATAGAATCGGGGATTTTTTCATCTAAAAACTTCATAAGCCTTCTGGAAATTAATCACAATATTACATTGAAAAGATCACAACATACAACACATTGAAGACCTTAGATTTTTGAGGTCACAACATTTAAACATTTGATTCGTAAGTCTTATGATACAGTTACATATACCTGAGAGGATCACAACAGTTATTAATTACTTTCCAATAAAGATATACATATAAACCATGCCTTTAATTAAGTCCTCCGAGAGAACTACCAGTGTTAAACATTAGTATCTTAGGTTTTTGATACAATCTACTTAGGAGATCACAACCTCACATTGTACACTAAGAGCCAGATAACCATTACACCTAAGTGTCCTAGAGTCAACTAAAAAGAGCATAATAAATACATGTTAGTACAAAATAAGTTTGATAAATTTCACTTTAAGGATCACAACACTTACATATCAGTTCTCTATAGTATTGATAGAATGCATTAAAAGAGTCATAACAGTTACTGACAAGTACCTGTCCTATTGACTGAATTCTCTGAGAGGAATAAAACAGTTATTCATTAAGTTTACTTGGCTATTGAACCGTTCCACTGAGATACTCACAAAAGCTTCAACTTAGCTTAGTACATGTATCAAAAGCTATTAATGTAGTCTTCCAAAAGAATCACAACATTTACACATTAGTATTCTTTACAGTCTACAGATAGGACCACACAATTTAATACTTACTCTCTAATAATAAGCTTTTGATACAGTCCACTATGGGGTCACGTCAGCTATACATTGCTACCTAAACTAAAAACAAAGTCCACTTAAATGATCACAACAGCTGCACATTTGTACACTAATTTATTGAAACAGTCAACAAAGATGATCACAACGGTAATATATTAGTATCCTAATCTATTGATAGAGAATCATAAATGTTTTTACATAATATCTTTTGCTATTGGTACAAGATACTTAGTAAATCACAGCATTTTTTCATGATAACGATTACGTTCGGTTAGAGGATCACATCAAGTAATTACTCTTAGATATTGATAGAGTCCACTGTGAGAAACACAACATTTTTAATTAGTACATTATGCATATAGTACATTCCAAAGAGAAGATCACATAAGTTAAACATGAGAACCCCAGAATAATAATAAGGTCTATTGATGGGATTACAACATTATCACATTGCGCCCTAAGCTATTGATACAGATTACCAAGAGTTGCAACACATTAACATCTAAGTCTAATGATATAGTCATCTTAGAGGATATTCTTGTACTGTAATTTATTGATATATGCACAGTCAAGTCAAAGGATAACAGCAGTTTTTTTAATTAGCGCTAGCTATTGACACTGTCAACAAACTGAGGGACCATGTCATTTCTACAGTAGTACATTCGTACTTTAGAATAATGATAATGATATAGTCTATTGTCAGGATCACAACACATACACAATGCCTTAAACCTTTCATACATATAACTGAAAAGATAACTACAGAAACACATTAGTATCTGAAACGTATGGTACTGTTTGCTGAGAGCTTCACAAAACACAATTGTGCCCTGAACTATTGATACAGTCTACAGAGAATATAACAACAGTTGCACTTTAGAACTTGACGCTTTGATCATGTCGATGAAGAGGGTCACGGGAGTTATACAATATTCCCCTTAGCTGTTGATCCAGTTCACCAGGAAGGTCAAACACTTATAATTCAGGATCCAAGACAACTGATACAGTCCACTGATAGGATTACAGCAGTTAAAAGTACTCTATACTATGAGCATATTGATAAATTGAACCGAGAGGATTACAACACTTTCACATTAGATTCCTAGATATTGTTAATGTGTTTTGAGAGAATAACAATTAGCACACATTGGTATCCTTTACTATGGATTCAATCAAATGAAAGGCAAACCAAAGCAATTGATATCTTCCATTGAGTTTTGTATTAGTATAGTTTACTTAGGTGATAAACATATTTA
The DNA here is from genome assembly GCF_025612915.1 of Magallana angulata. Lineage (NCBI taxonomy): Eukaryota > Metazoa > Mollusca > Bivalvia > Ostreida > Ostreidae > Magallana > Magallana angulata. The sequence continues at coordinate 2,122,967 of NC_069115.1, forward strand.
CACATTTGCTCATTATGTTATTCATTGATTTAACTGAAATAATCACAAGCCTTATACATTAGTACTATAGGCCATTGAAACAATCTAATGAGAATATCATAACCGTTATACACCAGTAATAGGTTATTGATATAGTCCACTGAGAAGACCACAGCAGCTTCACATTGTTACTTTTGATAAAGTCTACTGAAAGGATAACAACAGCTACAGATTGGTACTCTGTGCAATTGTAACAGTCAAAAGACGATTAATGAGGTTATACATTACGACGCTGTAATAATAATAATAATAATAATAATAATAATAATAATAATGAAGTCTTTTATCTAAACAAGATAACCCAATTAGTAACAGTGCACTAGTCTACTTTGTGATCCTGTATAAAACATTTGTATAAAAAGAAGTATAAGACACATAAATAAACATTATACATCAAATATACACTCACAGCAATAGATATATATACAGGGATTTGATATCATAATCTGTAAAATTTAAGTAGCTAAATAGTACTGTTGTAGATACTTTGTTTTAAAACAAGCAATGTTGTTACACGTCCGAACGCCATATGGCTGTCGATTCCCAAAAATAGCTGTTGGTATTCTAAAAGAGCGCTTCTAATGTTAAGTCCTTGATTTTGATACATGTAACAAACCACTTACACTACTTCTTGTTTCTCTATTACTTACTTAGTTTACTTGGCTATGCTATTGTTAGAGTCCACTGAGATGACCATAACAGTTTTAAATAGTATCATATGCTATTAATACAGTGTACTGAGAGGATAACAACAGTATCCCAGTGTAATGCTAAAAGTCCGTTGACAGGATCACTAAACTTACATATTGGTTCCGTATATGCTAATGATACAAATTGCAAAGAAAATCACACATACATTTCATAACCAAATGGATAAGTACAATTAGAGGATCACAACAGTAACGCAGTTTGGCAGTAATTATTACTACAGTCTACTGAGAAGATAACAACAATAACAAACTAGTAGATTGTTCTCAAACAATTAAATGTCTTTCCACCTCATTATTTGTTATGTTTGAAATATTTTAGTTTCAATAGAATTAATAAACCATTTTCTTTGCGTTTCTTCATTAAAAAGTCAAAAATTAAATATGCAGATTTCTAAGTTTGATATTTTTCCATCTAGGTTAGGTCACATTTAGGTGCAACTTTTTAGTGACTCAAAAATCATAAAGATAGATGTAACATTCAACAAATACATGTTGAATGTTGAATAAAACCTCAAATGTATACATCCAAAGATGAGACTGTTCACATGACAATCGACTATAAAAATTGTTTTGTAAAGTCTGGAACTTCGTTTCCCAATAGAAAACGCTTATTTCTATTGATCAATTTTAGAGTAAAAACATGAGAGTAAGATAGTTTGAACCTTGCAGTCATCATAACTCAAAATGTAATTACTTTTGAATCTCTTAGATTTTAATATATTTCCTGAGTCAATATATGGAAATTACACTACTGAACCAAGACTTATATACATAATTGAAAGATGTCAGCTGACAGTAAGATAAGATTAATGGAACTCGTTTAAATAATATTTCATACCATGTTGTAAAGTGTGATTTTTCACATTCTTGCAGGCGTCTGAAGTAGGTAAATTCCCGGACTTGCAGGCTGTTTTAATTGTTCAGACCAGATCGCTACAAATTGCCACAAGCAAACAGATTTCCCACACAGTGGCGCCTAAATGATATATCTGCTGGTAGCTTCTCTGAACAACAACCAAGCATGAATGCTACACCTGGAATCTTTAATTTAATTTGAAATTAGAATGAACACTCAAACGTAAGCGCTTTTGAAACAATTATCTTTATCAAGCTGGATCCAAATACAAATATTTTAATGTGTTCCCATTACAGACGATATGGCAGACAAGTCATCATTATTCAAACTGTTATTACTTCCGAGTCTCTTACCTTTTTCAAATAAAACTTTAGTCTATATCTGCAAATTTCACTTGAAAGATGTCAGCTGACAGTAAGATAAAATTAATGGAACGGGTTTTAAACAATATTTCACACCATGTTGTAAAGTGTGATTTTTCACAGTCTTGCAGGCGTCTGAAGTATGTAAAATCCCGTACTTGCAGGCTGTTTTACATATTCATACCAGATTGCTCCAAACCCGAAACAGGCATACACATTTTCCACACAGTAGCGCCTTTATGATAAAGTTGTTGTTGCTTCTTTGAATAACTGCCCAGTTTGGATGCTGTACTTGGCATGTTTCGTTTTAAACATACTCTAGAATTTCTAAACTTTTTGTAGTTTTGGTTGAATCATTATATAGAAATAATATTATTGAACCAAGGATTTTGAACATAATTGAAGAAACATGTCAGTTGACAGTAGGATAATATTAATGCAATATAAAACTTGTTTTGTAAAGTATCGGACCTCGTCTCTTTATAGAGGACGCTAATTATTATCGTTCAATTTCAGAGTTAAGATATGAAAACAAGATAGTTTGAACCTTGCAGACGAGTCATTATAACTCAAACCGTTATTAATTCCGATATCTCTAAAAATGTTGTTAACACTGCTTAAGTCTATGATTGGAAATTATACTTTTGAAACAAGAATCATAAACATAATTGAAAGATGTCAGCTTACAGTAAGATAAAATTTGTGCGACTCGTTTTGAACAATGATTCAAACCATTTTGTTAAGTGTGATTTTTTACAGTCTTGCAGGCGTCTGAAGTAGGTAAATTCCCGGACTTGCAGGCTGTTTTAATTGTTCAGACCAGATCGCTACAAATTGCCACAAGCAAACAGATTTCCCACACAGTGGCGCCTAAATGATAGATCTGCTTGTAGCTTCTCTGAACAACAACCAAGCATGAATGCTATACCTGGAATCTTTAATTTAATTTGAAATTAGAATGTACACTCAAACGTAAGCGCCTTTGTAACAAATATCTTTATCAAGCTGGATCCACATACAAACATTTTAATGTGTTCCCATTACAGATGATATGGCAGACGAGTGATCATAACTCAAACTGTTATTACTTCCGAGTGTCTAACATTTTTCAAATAAAACTTTAGTCTATATCTGCAAATTACACTTGAAAGATGTCAGCTGACAGTAAGATAAAATTAATGGAACAGGTTTTAAACAATATTTTATACCATGTTATATAGTGTGATTTTTCACAGTCTTGCAGGCGTCTGAAGTATGTAAAATCCCGTACTTGCAGGCTGTTTTACATGTTCAGGCCAGATGCTACAAAACTGCCACAGGCATACACATTTTCCACACAGCAGCGCCTTAATGATAAAGTTGTTGTTGCTTCTTTGAATAACTGCCCAGTTTGGATGCTGTACTTGTCATGTTTCGTTTTAAACATACTCTAGAATTTCTGAACTTTTTGTAGTTTTGGTTGAATCATTATATAAAATAATATTATTGAACCAAGGATTTTGAACATAATTGAAGAAACATGTCAGTTGACAGTAGGATAATATTAATGCAATATAAAACTTGTTTTGTAAAGTCTCGGACCTCGTCTCTTTATAGAGGACGCTAATTTCTATCGTTCAATTTCAGAGTTAAGATATGAAAAGAAGATAGTTTGAACCTTGCAGACGAGTCATTATAACTCAAACCGTTATTAATTCCGATATCTCTAAAAATGTTGTTAACACTGCTTAAGTCTATGATTGGAAATTATACTTTTGAAACAAGAATCATAAACATAATTGAAAGATGTCAGCTTACAGTAAGATAAAATTTGTGCGACTCGTTTTGAACAATGATTCAAACCATTTTGTTAAGTGTGATTTTTTACAGTCTTGCAGGCGTCTGAAGTAGGTAAATTCCCGGACTTGCAGGCTGTTTTAATTGTTCAGACCAGATCGCTACAAATTGCCACAAGCAAACAGATTTCCCACACAGTGGCGACTAAATGATAGATCTGCTGGTAGCTTCTCTGAACAACAACCACGCATGAATGCTACACCTGGAATTTTTAATTTAATTTGAAATTAGAATGTTTACTTAACGTAAGCGCTTTTGTAACAATTATCTTTATCAAGCTGGATCCACATACAAACATTTTAGTGTTTTCCCATTACAGACGATATGGCAGACGAGTCATTATAACTCAAACTGTTATTACTTCCGAGTCTCTAAGATTTTTTAAATAAAACTTTAGTCTATATCTGCAAATTACACTTGAAAGATGTCAGCTGACAGTAAGATAAAATTAATGGAACAGGTTTTAAACAATATTTTATACCATGTTATAAAGTGTGATTTTTCACAGTCTTGCAGGCGTCTGAAGTATGTAAAATCCCATACTTGCAGGCTGCTTTACATATTCAGGCCAGATTGCTACAAAACCGCCACAGGCAAACACATTTTCCACACAGTAGCGCCTTATTGATAAAATTGTTGTTGCTTCTTTGAATAACTGCCCAGTTTGGATGCTGTACTTGGCATATTTCGTTTTAAACATACTCTAGAATCTCTCAACTTTTTCTAGTTTTGGTTGAATCATTATATAGAAATAATACTATTGAACCAAGGATTTTGAACATAATTGAAGAAACATGTCATTTGACAGTAGGATAATATTAATGCAATATATTTACATTTTCCAGTGTCTTTGCCTGTGATAACACTACGTATCGATTTTGTACTATATATCCCATAATACAAATGACGCCAAATTGAGGCGCCAGTGGGGTTTGCTTATTTATATTTAAATATTAAATCGTGCGATGGCTTAAAATTATACAAATATATGTAATAAGGAATCATTCTTTGAATATTATGAAGTGATAATTTCGGTCGGGGCGTGATCAAATCTATCATAAAACCCTTCGGGCTTTATTGGATTTGATCACGCCCCGACCGAAATTATCACCTCATAATACTCAAAAATGATTCCTTATTTCATATATAAAACTTGTTTTGTAAAGTCTAGGACCTCGTCTCCTTATACAGGACGCTAATTTCTATTGTTCAATTTCAGAGTTAAGATATGAAAACAAGATAGTTGGAACCTGGCAGACGAGTCATCATAACTCAAACTGTTACTTATTCCGATATCTCTAACAAATTTGTTATCACTGCTTGAGTCTATGTTTGGAATTGCACTTTGAACCAAGAATCATAAACATAATTGAAAGATGACAGCTTACAGTAAGATAAAATTTGTGCAACTCGTTTTAAACAATAACTCAAACCATTTTGAAAAGTGTGATTTTTCACCGTCTTGCAGGCGTCTGAAGTAGGTAAATTCCCGGACTTGCAGGCTGTTTTAATTGTTCATACCAGATCGCTACAAATTGCCACAAGCAAACATATTTCCCACACAGTGGCGCATAAATGATAGATCTGCTGGTAGCTTCTCTGAACAACAACCAAGCATGAATGCTACACCTGAAATCTTTAATTCAATTTGAAATTAGAATGAACACTCAAACGTAAGCGCTTTTGTAACAATTATCTTTATCAAGCTGGATCCAGATACAAATATTTTAATGTGTTCCCATTACAGATGATATGGCAGACGAGTCATCATTATTCAAACTGTTATTACTTCCGAGTCTCTAAGATTTTTTAAATAAAACTTTAGTCTATATCTGCAAATTTCACTTGAAGGATGTCAGCTGACAGTAAGATAATGGAACAGGTTTTAAACAATATTTCATACCATGTTATAAAGTGTGATTTTTCACAGTCTTGCAGGCGTCTGAAGTATGTAAAATCCCGTACTTGCAGGCTGTTTTACATGTTCAGGCCAGATTGCTACAAAACTGCCACAGGCATACACATTTTCCACACAGTAGCGCCTTTATGATAAAGTTGTTATTGCTTCTTTGAATAACTGCCGAGCGTGGATGCTGTACTTGGCATATTTCGTTTTAAACATACTATAGAATCAACCGTTTTGTAGTTTGCGTTGAATCATTATATAGAAATAATATTATTGAGCCAAGGATTTTGAACATAATTGAAGAAACATGTCAGTTGACAGTAGGATAATATTAATGCAATATGAAACTTGTTTTGTAAAGTCTCAGACATCCTCTCCTTATAGAGGACACTAATTTCTATCGTTCAATTTCAGAGTTAAGATATGAAAAGAAGATAGTTTGAACCTGGCAGACGAGTCATCATAACTCAAACTGTTATTAATTCCGATATCTCTAAAAATTTTGTTATCACTGCTTGAGTCTATGTTTGGAAATTGCACTTTTGAACCAAGAATCATAAACATAATTGAAAGATGTCAGCTTACAGTAAGATAAAATTTGTGCGACTCGTTTTAAACAATAACTCAAACCATTTTGAAAAGTGTGATTTTTCACAGTCTTGCAGGCGTCTGAAGTAGGTAAATTCCCGGACTTGCAGGCTGTTTTAATTGTTCAGACCAGATCGCTACAAATTGCCACAAGCAAACATATTTCCCACACAGTGGCGCATAAATGATAGATCTGCTGGTAGCATCTATGAACAACAACCAAGCATGAATGCTACACCTGAAATCTTTAATTTAATTTGAAATTAGAATGTACAATCAAACGTAAGCGCTTTTGTAACAATTATCTTTATCAAGCTGTATCCAGATACAAATATTTTAATGTGTTCCCATTACAGACGATATGGCAGACGAGTCATCATAACTCAAACTGTTATTACTTCCGAGTGTCTAACATTTTTCAAATAAAACTTTAGTCTATATCTGCAAATTACACTTGAAGGATGTCAGCTGACAGTAAGATAATGGAACAGGTTTTAAACAATATTTCATACCATGTTATAAAGTGTGATTTTTCACAGTCTTGCAGGCGTCTGAAGTATGTAAAATCCCGTACTTGCAGGCTGTTTTACATGTTCAGGCCAGATTGCTACAAAACTGCCACAGGCATACACATTTTCCACACAGTAGCGCCTTTATGATAAAGTTGTTATTGCTTCTTTGAATAACTGCCGAGCGTGGATGCTGTACTTGGCATATTTCGTTTTAAACATACTATAGAATCAACCGTTTTGTAGTTTGCGTTGAATCATTATATAGAAATAATATTATTGAGCCAAGGATTTTGAACATAATTGAAGAAACATGTCAGTTGACAGTAGGATAATATTAATGCAATATGAAACTTGTTTTGTAAAGTCTCAGACATCCTCTCCTTATAGAGGACACTAATTTCTATCGTTCAATTTCAGAGTTAAGATATGAAAAGAAGATAGTTTGAACCTGGCAGACGAGTCATCATAACTCAAACTGTTATTAATTCCGATATCTCTAAAAATTTTGTTATCACTGCTTGAGTCTATGTTTGGAAATTGCACTTTTGAACCAAGAATCATAAACATAATTGAAAGATGTCAGCTTACAGTAAGATAAAATTTGTGCGACTCGTTTTAAACAATAACTCAAACCATTTTGAAAAGTGTGATTTTTCACAGTCTTGCAGGCGTCTGAAGTAGGTAAATTCCCGGACTTGCAGGCTGTTTTAATTGTTCAGACCAGATCGCTACAAATTGCCACAAGCAAACAGATTTCCCACACAGTGGCGACTAAATGATAGATCTGCTGGTAGCATCTATGAACAACAACCAAGCATGAATGCTACACCTGAAATCTTTAATTTAATTTGAAATTAGAATGTACAATCAAACGTAAGCGCTTTTGTAACAATTATCTTTATCAAGCTGTATCCAGATACAAATATTTTAATGTGTTCCCATTACAGACGATATGGCAGACGAGTCATCATAACTCAAACTGTTATTACTTCCGAGTGTCTAACATTTTTCAAATAAAACTTTAGTCTATATCTGCAAATTACACTTGAAGGATGTCAGCTGACAGTAAGATAATGGAACAGGTTTTAAACAATATTTCATACCATGTTATAAAGTGTGATTTTTCACAGTCTTGCAGGCGTCTGTAGTATGTAAAATCCCGTACTTGCAGGCTGTTTTACATATTCAGGCCAGATTGCTACAAAACTGCCACAGGCAAACACATTTTCCAAACAGGAGCGCCTTTATGATAAAGTTGTTGTTGCTTCTTTGAATAACTGCCAAGTTTAAATGCTGTACTTGGCATATTTCGTTTTAAACATACTCTAGAATCTCTAAACTTTTTGTAATTTTAATTGAATCATTATATAGAAATAATACTACTGAACCAAGGATTTTGAACATAATTGAAGAAACATGTCAGTTGACAGTAGGATAATATTAATGCAATATGAAACTTGTTTTGTAAAGTCTCAGACTTCCTCTCCTTATAGAGGACACTAATTTCTATCGTTCAATTTCAGAGTTAAGATATGAAAAGAAGATAGTTTGAACCTGGCAGACGAGTCATCATAACTCAAACTGTTATTAATTCCGATATCTCTAAAAATTTTGTTATCACTGCTTGAGTCTATGTTTGGAATTTGCACTTTTGAACCAAGAATCATAAACATAATTGAAAGATGTCAGCTTACAGTAAGATAAAATTTGTGCGACTCGTTTTAAACAATAACTCAAACCATTTTGAAAAGTGTGATTTTTCACAGTCTTGCAGGCGTCTGAAGTAGGTAAATTCCCGGACTTGCAGGCTGTTTTAATTGTTCAGACCAGATCGCTACAAATTGCCACAAGCAAACATATTTCCCACACAGTGGCGCATAAATGATAGATCTGCTGGTAGCATCTATGAACAACAACCAAGCATGAATGCTACACCTGAAATCTTTAATTTAATTTGAAATTAGAATGTACAATCAAACGTAAGCGCTTTTGTAACAATTATCTTTATCAAGCTGTATCCAGATACAAATATTTTAATGTGTTCCCATTACAGACGATATGGCAGACGAGTCATCATAACTCAAACTGTTATTACTTCCGAGTGTCTAACATTTTTCAAATAAAACTTTAGTCTATATCTGCAAATTACACTTGAAGGATGTCAGCTGACAGTAAGATAATGGAACAGGTTTTAAACAATATTTCATACCATGTTATAAAGTGTGATTTTTCACAGTCTTGCAGGCGTCTGAAGTATGTAAAATCCCGTACTTGCAGGCTGTTTTACATGTTCAGGCCAGATTGCTACAAAACTGCCACAGGCATACACATTTTCCACACAGTAGCGCCTTTATGATAAAGTTGTTATTGCTTCTTTGAATAACTGCCGAGCGTGGATGCTGTACTTGGCATATTTCGTTTTAAACATACTATAGAATCAACCGTTTTGTAGTTTGCGTTGAATCATTATATAGAAATAATATTATTGAGCCAAGGATTTTGAACATAATTGAAGAAACATGTCAGTTGACAGTAGGATAATATTAATGCAATATGAAACTTGTTTTGTAAAGTCTCAGACATCCTCTCCTTATAGAGGACACTAATTTCTATCGTTCAATTTCAGAGTTAAGATATGAAAAGAAGATAGTTTGAACCTGGCAGACGAGTCATCATAACTCAAACTGTTATTAATTCCGATATCTCTAAAAATTTTGTTATCACTGCTTGAGTCTATGTTTGGAAATTGCACTTTTGAACCAAGAATCATAAACATAATTGAAAGATGTCAGCTTACAGTAAGATAAAATTTGTGCGACTCGTTTTAAACAATAACTCAAACCATTTTGAAAAGTGTGATTTTTCACAGTCTTGCAGGCGTCTGAAGTAGGTAAATTCCCGGACTTGCAGGCTGTTTTAATTGTTCAGACCAGATCGCTACAAATTGCCACAAGCAAACAGATTTCCCACACAGTGGCGACTAAATGATAGATCTGCTGGTAGCATCTATGAACAACAACCAAGCATGAATGCTACACCTGAAATCTTTAATTTAATTTGAAATTAGAATGTACAATCAAACGTAAGCGCTTTTGTAACAATTATCTTTATCAAGCTGTATCCAGATACAAATATTTTAATGTGTTCCCATTACAGACGATATGGCAGACGAGTCATCATAACTCAAACTGTTATTACTTCCGAGTGTCTAACATTTTTCAAATAAAACTTTAGTCTATATCTGCAAATTACACTTGAAGGATGTCAGCTGACAGTAAGATAATGGAACAGGTTTTAAACAATATTTCATACCATGTTATAAAGTGTGATTTTTCACAGTCTTGCAGGCGTCTGTAGTATGTAAAATCCCGTACTTGCAGGCTGTTTTACATATTCAGGCCAGATTGCTACAAAACTGCCACAGGCAAACACATTTTCCAAACAGGAGCGCCTTTATGATAAAGTTGTTGTTGCTTCTTTGAATAACTGCCAAGTTTAAATGCTGTACTTGGCATATTTCGTTTTAAACATACTCTAGAATCTCTAAACTTTTTGTAATTTTAATTGAATCATTATATAGAAATAATACTACTGAACCAAGGATTTTGAACATAATTGAAGAAACATGTCAGTTGACAGTAGGATAATATTAATGCAATATGAAACTTGTTTTGTAAAGTCTCAGACTTCCTCTCCTTATAGAGGACACTAATTTCTATCGTTCAATTTCAGAGTTAAGATATGAAAAGAAGATAGTTTGAACCTGGCAGACGAGTCATCATAACTCAAACTGTTATTAATTCCGATATCTCTAAAAATTTTGTTATCACTGCTTGAGTCTATGTTTGGAATTTGCACTTTTGAACCAAGAATCATAAACATAATTGAAAGATGTCAGCTTACAGTAAGATAAAATTTGTGCGACTCGTTTTAAACAATAACTCAAACCATTTTGAAAAGTGTGATTTTTCACAGTCTTGCAGGCGTCTGAAGTAGGTAAATTCCCGGACTTGCAGGCTGTTTTAATTGTTCAGACCAGATCGCTACAAATTGCCACAAGCAAACAGATTTCCCACACAGTGGCGCATAAATGATAGATCTGCTGGTAACATCTATGAACAACAACCAAGCATGAATGCTACACCTGGAATCTTTAATTTAATTTGAAATTAGAATGTACAATCAAACGTAAGCGCTTTTGTAACAATTATCTTTATCAAGCTGTATCCAGATACAAATATTTTAATGTGTTCCCATTACAGACGATATGGCAGACGAGTCATCATAACTCAAACTGTTATTACTTCCGAGTGTCTAACATTTTTCAAATAAAACTTTAGTCTATATCTGCAAATTACACTTGAAGGATGTCAGCTGACAGTAAGATAATGGAACAGGTTTTAAACAATATTTCATACCATGTTATAAAGTGTGATTTTTCACAGTCTTGCAGGCGTCTGAAGTATGTAAAATCCCGTACTTGCAGGCTGTTTTACATATTCAGGCCAGATTGCTACAAAACTGCCACAGGCAAACACATTTTCCAAACAGGAGCGCCTTTATGATAAAGTTGTTGTTGCTTCTTTGAATAACTGCCAAGTTTAAATGCTGTACTTGGCATATTTCGTTTTAAACATACTCTAGAATCTCTAAACTTTTTGTAATTTTGGTTGAATCATTATATAGAAATAATACTACTGAACCAAGGATTTTGAACATAATTGAAGAAACATGTCAGTTGACAGTAGGATAATATTAATGCAATATGAAACTTGTTTTGTAAAGTCTCAGACTTCCTCTCCTTATAGAGGACACTAATTTCTATCGTTCAATTTCAGAGTTAAGATATGAAAAGAAGATAGTTTGAACCTGGCAGACGAGTCATCATAACTCAAACTGTTATTAATTCCGATATCTCTAAAAATTTTGTTATCACTGCTTGAGTCTATGTTTGGAATTTGCACTTTTGAACCAAGAATCATAAACATAATTGAAAGATGTCAGCTTACAGTAAGATAAAATTTGTGCGACTCGTTTTAAACAATAACTCAAACCATTTTGAAAAGTGTGATTTTTCACAGTCTTGCAGGCGTCTGAAGTAGGTAAATTCCCGGACTTGCAGGCTGTTTTAATTGTTCAGACCAGATCGCTACAAATTGCCACAAGCAAACAGATTTCCCACACAGTGGCGCATAAATGATAGATCTGCTGGTAGCATCTATGAACAACAACCAAGCATGAATGCTACACCTGGAATCTTTAATTTAATTTGAAATTAGAATGTACAATCAAACGTAAGCGCTTTTGTAACAATTATCTTTATCAAGCTGTATTCAGATACAAATATTTTAATGTGTTCCCATTACAGACGATATGGCAGACGAGTCATCATAACTCAAACTGTTATTACTTCCGAGTGTCTAACATTTTTCAAATAAAACTTTAGTCTATATCTGCAAATTACACTTGAAGGATGTCAGCTGACAGTAAGATAATGGAACAGGTTTTAAACAATATTTCATACCATGTTATAAAGTGTGATTTTTCACAGTCTTGCAGGCGTCTGAAGTATGTAAAATCCCGTACTTGCAGGCTGTTTTACATATTCAGGCCAGATTGCTACAAAACTGCCACAGGCAAACACATTTTCCAAACAGGAGAGCCTTTATGATAAAGTTGTTGTTGCTTCTTTGAATAACTGCCAAGTTTAAATGCTGTACTTGGCATATTTCGTTTTAAACATACTCTAGAATCTCTAAACTTTTTGTAATTTTGGTTGAATCATTATATAGAAATAATACTACTGAACCAAGGATTTTGAACATAATTGAAGAAACATGTCAGTTGACAGTAGGATAATATTAATGCAATATGAAACTTGTTTTGTAAAGTCTCGGACCTCGTCTCCTTATAGAGGACGCTAATTTCTATCGTTCAATTTCAGAGTTAAGATATGAAAACAAGATAGTTTGATCCTGGCAGACGAGTCTTCATAACTCAAACTGTTATTAATTCCGATATCTCTAAAAAATTTGTTATCACTGCTTGATTCTATATTTGGAAATTGCACTTTTGAACCAAGAATCATAACCATAATTGAAAGATGTCATCTTACAGTAAGATAAAATTTGTGCAACTCGTTTTAAACAATAATTCAAACCGTTTTGTAAAGTGTGATTTTTCACAGTCTTGCAGGCGTCTGAAGTAGGTAAATTCCCGGACTTGCAGGCTGTTTTAATTGTTCAGACCAGATCGCTACAAATTGCCACAAGCAAACAGATTTCCCAAACAGTGGCGCCTAAATGATACATCTGCTGGTAGCTTCTCTGAACAACAACCAAGCATGAATGCTACACCTAAAATCTTTAATTTAATTTGAAATTAGAATGTACACTCAAACGTAAGCGCTTTTGTAACAATTATCTTTATCAAGCTGGATCCAGATACAAATATTTTAATGTGTTCCCATTACAGATGATATGGCAGACGAGTGATCATAACTCAAACTGTTATTACTTCCGAGTGTCTAAGATTTTTCAAATAAAACTTTAGTCTATATCTGCAAATTACACTTGAAAGATGTCAGCTGACAGTAAGATAAAATTAATGGAACAGGTTTTAAACAATATTTTATACCATGTTATAAAGTGTGATTTTTCACAGTCTTGCAGGCGTCTGAAGTATGTAAAATCCCGTACTTGCAGGCTGCTTTACATATTCAGGCCAGATTGCTACAAAACCGCCACAGGCAAACACATTTTCCACACAGTAGCGCCTTCATGATAAAGTTGTTGTTGCTTCTTTGAATAACTGCCCATTTTAAATGCTGTACTTGGCATATTACGTTTTAAACATACTCTAGAATCTCTAAATTTTTTAAAATTTTGGTGGAATCATTATTTAGAAATAATACTATTGAACCAAGGATTTTGAACATAATTGAAGAAACATGTCAGTTGACAGTAGGATAACAATAAGGCAATATAAAATTTGTTTTGAAAAGTCTCGGACCTCGTCTCCTTATAGAGGACGCTAATTTCTATCGTTCAATGTCTTAGTTAAGATATAAAAGCAAGATAGTTTGAACCTGGCAGACGAGTCATCATAACTCAAACTGTTATTACTTCCGAGTCTCTAACATTTTTCAAATAAAACTTTAGTCTATATCTGCAAATTACACTTGAAGGATGTCAGCTGACAGTAAGATAATGGAACAGGTTTTAAACAATATTTCATACCATGTTATAAAGTGTGATTTTTCACAGTCTTGCAGGCGTCTGAAGTATGTAAAATCCCGTACTTGCAGGCTGTTTTACATGTTCAGGCCAGATTGCTACAAAACTGCCACAGGCATACACATTTTCCACACAGTAGTGCTTTTATGATAAAGTTGTTATTGCTTCTTTGAATAACTGCCGAGCGTGGATGCTGTACTTGGCATATTTCGTTTTAAACATACTATAGAATCAAACTTTTTGTAGTTTGGGTTGAATCATTATATAGAAATAATATTATTGAGCCAAGGATTTTGAACATAATTGAAGAAACATGTCAGTTGACAGTAGGATAATATTAATGCAATATGAAACTTGTTTTGTAAAGTCTCAGACATCCTCTCCTTATAGAGGACACTAATTTCTATCGTTCAATTTCAGAGTTAAGATATGAAAAGAAGATAGTTTGAACCTGGCAGACGAGTCATCATAACTCAAACTGTTATTAATTCCGATATCTCTAAAAATTGTGTTATCACTGCTTGAGTCTATGTTTGGAAATTGCACTTTTGAACCAAGAATCATAAACATAATTGAAAGATGTCAGCTTACAGTAAGATAAAATTTGTGCGACTCGTTTTAAACAATAACTCAAACCATTTTGAAAAGTGTGATTTTTCACCGTCTTGCAGGCGTCTGAAGTAGGTAAATTCCCGGACTTGCAGGCTGTTTTAATTGTTCAGACCAGATCGCTACAAATTGCCACAAGCAAACAGATTTCCCACACAGTGGCGCATAAATGATAGATCTGCTGGTAGCTTCTCTGAACAACAACAAAGCATGAATGCTACACCTGAAATCTTTAATTTAATTTGAAATTAGAATGTACACTCAAACGTAAGCGCTTTTGTAACAATTATCTTTATCAAGCTGGATCCAGATACAAATATTTTAATGTGTTCCCATTACAGATGATATGGCAGACGAGTGATCATAACTCAAACTGTTATTACTTCCGAGTGTCTAAGATTTTTCAAATAAAACTTTAGTCTATATCTGCAAATTACACTTGAAAGATGTCAGCTGACAGTAAGATAAAATTAATGGAACAGGTTTTAAACAATATTTTATACCATGTTATAAAGTGTGATTTTTCACAGTCTTGCAGGCGTCTGAAGTATGTAAAATCCCGTACTTGCAGGCTGCTTTACATATTCAGGCCAGATTGCTACAAAACCGCCACAGGCAAACACATTTTCCACACAGTAGCGCCTTCATGATAAAGTTGTTGTTGCTTCTTTGAATAACTGCCCATTTTAAATGCTGTACTTGGCATATTACGTTTTAAACATACTCTAGAATCTCTAAATTTTTTAAAATTTTGGTGGAATCATTATTTAGAAATAATACTATTGAACCAAGGATTTTGAACATAATTGAAGAAACATGTCAGTTGACAGTAGGATAACAATAAGGCAATATAAAATTTGTTTTGAAAAGTCTCGGACCTCGTCTCCTTATAGAGGACGCTAATTTCTATCGTTCAATGTCTTAGTTAAGATATAAAAGCAAGATAGTTTGAACCTGGCAGACGAGTCATCATAACTCAAACTGTTATTACTTCCGAGTCTCTAACATTTTTCAAATAAAACTTTAGTCTATATCTGCAAATTACACTTGAAGGATGTCAGCTGACAGTAAGATAATGGAACAGGTTTTAAACAATATTTCATACCATGTTATAAAGTGTGATTTTTCACAGTCTTGCAGGCGTCTGAAGTATGTAAAATCCCGTACTTGCAGGCTGTTTTACATGTTCAGGCCAGATTGCTACAAAACTGCCACAGGCATACACATTTTCCACACAGTAGTGCTTTTATGATAAAGTTGTTATTGCTTCTTTGAATAACTGCCGAGCGTGGATGCTGTACTTGGCATATTTCGTTTTAAACATACTATAGAATCAAACTTTTTGTAGTTTGGGTTGAATCATTATATAGAAATAATATTATTGAGCCAAGGATTTTGAACATAATTGAAGAAACATGTCAGTTGACAGTAGGATAATATTAATGCAATATGAAACTTGTTTTGTAAAGTCTCAGACATCCTCTCCTTATAGAGGACACTAATTTCTATCGTTCAATTTCAGAGTTAAGATATGAAAAGAAGATAGTTTGAACCTGGCAGACGAGTCATCATAACTCAAACTGTTATTAATTCCGATATCTCTAAAAATTGTGTTATCACTGCTTGAGTCTATGTTTGGAAATTGCACTTTTGAACCAAGAATCATAAACATAATTGAAAGATGTCAGCTTACAGTAAGATAAAATTTGTGCGACTCGTTTTAAACAATAACTCAAACCATTTTGAAAAGTGTGATTTTTCACCGTCTTGCAGGCGTCTGAAGTAGGTAAATTCCCGGACTTGCAGGCTGTTTTAATTGTTCAGACCAGATCGCTACAAATTGCCACAAGCAAACAGATTTCCCACACAGTGGCGCATAAATGATAGATCTGCTGGTAGCTTCTCTGAACAACAACAAAGCATGAATGCTACACCTGAAATCTTTAATTTAATTTGAAATTAGAATGTACACTCAAACGTAAGCGCTTTTGTAACAATTATCTTTATCAAGCTGGATCCAGATACAAATATTTTAATGTGCTCCCATTACAGATGATATGGCAGACGAGTCATCATAACTCAAACTGTTATACTTCCAAGTGTCTAATATTTTTCAAATAAAACTTTAGTCTATATCTGCAAATTACACTTGAAAGATGTCAGCTGACAGTAAGATAAAATTAATGGAACAGGTTTTAAACAATATTTTATACCATGTTATAAAGTGTGATTTTTCACAGTCTTGCAGGCGTCTGAAGTATGTAAAATCCCGTACTTGCAGGCTGCTTTACATATTCAGGCCAGATTGCTACAAAACCGCCAATGGCAAACACATTTTCCACACAGTAGCGCCTTCATGATAAAGTTGTTGTTGCTTCTTTGAATAACTGCCCAGTTTAAATGCTGTACTTGGCATATTTCGTTTTAAACATACTCTAGAATCTCTAAATTTTTTACAATTTTGGTGGAATCATTATTTAGAAATAATACTATTGAACCAAGGATTTTGAACATAATTGAAGAAACATGTCAGTTGACAGTAGGATAACAATAAGGCAATATAAAATTTGTTTTGAAAAGTCTCGGACCTCGTCTCCTTATAGAGGACGCTAATTTCTATCGTTCAATTTCAGAGTTAAGATATAAAAGCAAGATAGTTTGAACCTGGCAGACGAGTCATCATAACTCAAACTGTTATTACTTCCGAGTCTCTAACATTTTTCAAATAAAACTTTAGTCTATATCTGCAAATTACACTTGAAGGATGTCAGCTGACAGTAAGATAATGGAACAGGTTTTAAACAATATTTCATACCATGTTATAAAGTGTGATTTTTCACAGTCTTGCAGGCGTCTGAAGTATGTAAAATCCCGTACTTGCAGGCTGTTTTACATGTTCAGGCCAGATTGCTACAAAACTGCCACAGGCATACACATTTTCCACACAGTAGCGCTTTTATGATAAAGTTGTTATTGCTTCTTTGAATAACTGCCGAGCGTGGATGCTGTACTTGGCATATTTCGTTTTAAACATACTATAGAATCAAACTTTTTGTAGTTTGGGTTGAATCATTATATAGAAATAATATTATTGAGCCAAGGATTTTGAACATAATTGAAGAAACATGTCAGTTGACAGTAGGATAATATTAATGCAATATAAAACTTGTTTTGTAAAGTCTCAGACATCCTCTCTTTATAGAGGACGCTAATTTCTATCGTTCAATTTCAGAGTTAAGATATGAAAAGAAGATAGTTTGAACCTGGCAGACGAGTCATCATAACTCTAACTGTTATTAATTCCGATATCTCTAAAAATTTTGTTATCACTGCTTGAGTCTATGTTTGGAAATTGCACTTTTGAACCAAGAATCATAAACATAATTGAAAGATGTCAGCTTACAGTAAGATAAAATTTGTGCGACTCGTTTTAAACAATAACTCAAACCATTTTGAAAAGTGTGATTTTTCACAGTCTTGCAGGCGTCTGAAGTAGGTAAATTCCCGGACTTGCAGGCTGTTTTAATTGTTCAGACCAGATCGCTACAAATTGCCACAAGCAAACAGATTTCCCACACAGTGGCGCCTAAATGATAGATCTGCTTGTAGCTTCTCTGAACAACAACCGAGCATGATTGCTACACCTGGAATCTTTAATTTAATTTGAAATTAGAATGTACACTCAAACGTAAGCGCTTTTGTAACAATTATCTTTATCAAGCTGGATCCAGATACAAATATTTTAATGTGCTCCCATTACAGATGATATGGCAGACGAGTCATCATAACTCAAACTGTTATACTTCCAAGTGTCTAATATTTTTCAAATAAAACTTTAGTCTATATCTGCAAATTACACTTGAAAGATGTCAGCTGACAGTAAGATAAAATTAATGGAACAGGTTTTAAACAATATTTTATACCATGTTATAAAGTGTGATTTTTCACAGTCTTGCAGGCGTCTGAAGTATGTAAAATCCCGTACTTGCAGGCTGCTTTACATATTCAGGCCAGATTGCTACAAAACCGCCAATGGCAAACACATTTTCCACACAGTAGCGCCTTCATGATAAAGTTGTTGTTGCTTCTTTGAATAACTGCCCAGTTTAAATGCTGTACTTGGCATATTTCGTTTTAAACATACTCTAGAATCTCTAAATTTTTTAAAATTTTGGTGGAATCATTATTTAGAAATAATACTATTTAACCAAGGATTTTGAACATAATTGAAGAAACATGTCAGTTGACAGTAGGATAACAATAAGGCAATATAAAATTTGTTTTGAAAAGTCTCGGACCTCGTCTCCTTATAGAGGACGCTAATTTCTATCGTTCAATTTCAGAGTTAAGATATAAAAGCAAGATAGTTTGAACCTGGCAGACGAGTCATCATAACTCAAACTGTTATTACTTCCGAGTCTCTAACATTTTTCAAATAAAACTTTAGTCTATATCTGCAAATTACACTTGAAGGATGTCAGCTGACAGTAAGATAATGGAACAGGTTTTAAACAATATTTCATACCATGTTATAAAGTGTGATTTTTCACAGTCTTGCAGGCGTCTGAAGTATGTAAAATCCCGTACTTGCAGGCTGTTTTACATGTTCAGGCCAGATTGCTACAAAACTGCCACAGGCATACACATTTTCCACACAGTAGCGCTTTTATGATAAAGTTGTTATTGCTTCTTTGAATAACTGCCGAGCGTGGATGCTGTACTTGGCATATTTCGTTTTAAACATACTATAGAATCAAACTTTTTGTAGTTTGGGTTGAATCATTATATAGAAATAATATTATTGAGCCAAGGATTTTGAACATAATTGAAGAAACATGTCAGTTGACAGTAGGATAATATTAATGCAATATAAAACTTGTTTTGTAAAGTCTCAGACATCCTCTCTTTATAGAGGACGCTAATTTCTATCGTTCAATTTCAGAGTTAAGATATGAAAAGAAGATAGTTTGAACCTGGCAGACGAGTCATCATAACTCTAACTGTTATTAATTCCGATATCTCTAAAAATTTTGTTATCACTGCTTGAGTCTATGTTTGGAAATTGCACTTTTGAACCAAGAATCATAAACAAAATTGAAAGATGTCAGCTTACAGTAAGATAAAATTTGTGCGACTCGTTTTAAACAATAACTCAAACCATTTTGAAAAGTGTGATTTTTTACAGTCTTGCAGGCGTCTGAAGTAGGTAAATTCCCGGACTTGCAGGCTGTTTTAATTGTTCAGACCAGATCGCTACAAATTGCCACAAGCAAACAGATTTCCCACACAGTGGCGCCTAAATGATAGATCTGCTTGTAGCTTCTCTGAACAACAACCGAGCATGATTGCTACACCTGGAATCTTTAATTTAATTTGAAATTAGAATGTACACTCAAACGTAAGCGCTTTTGTAACAATTATCTTTATCAAGCTGGATCCACATACAAACATTTTAATGTGTTCCCATTACAGATGATATGGCAGACGAGTCATCATAACTCAAACTGTTATTACTTCCGAGTGTCTAACATTTTTCAAATAAAACTTTAGTCTATATCTGCAAATTACACTTGAAAGATGTCAGCTGACAGTAAGATAAAATTAATGGAACAGGTTTTAAACAATATTTTATACCATGTTATATAGTGTGAATTTTCACAGTCTTGCAGGCGTCTGAAGTATGTAAAATCCCGTACTTGCAGGCTGTTTTACATGTTCAGGCCAGATGCTACAAAACTGCCACAGGCATACACATTTTCCACACAGCAGCGCCTTAATGATAAAGTTGTTGTTGCTTCTTTGAATAACTGCCCAGTTTGGATGCTGTACTTGGCATGTTTCGTTTTAAACATACTCTAGAATTTCTAAACTTTTTGTAGTTTTGGTTGAATCATTATATAGAAATAACATTATTGAACCAAGGACTTTGAACATAATTGAAGAAACATGTCAGTTGACAGTAGGATAATATTAATGCAATATAAAACTTGTTTTGTAAAGTCTCGGACCTCGTCTCTTTATAGAGGACGCTAATTATTATCGTTCAATTTCAGAGTTAAGATATGAAAACAAGATAGTTTGAACCTTGCAGACGAGTCATTATAACTCAAACCGTTATTAATTCCGATATCTCTAAAAATGTTGTTAACACTGCTTAAGTCTATGATTGGAAATTATACTTTTGAAACAAGAATCATAAACATAATTGAAAGATGTCAGCTTACAGTAAGATAAAATTTGTGCGACTCGTTTTGAACAATGATTCAAACCATTTTGTTAAGTGTGATTTTTTACAGTCTTGCAGGCGTCTGAAGTAGGTAAATTCCCGGACTTGCAGGCTGTTTTAATTGTTCAGACCAGATCGCTACAAATTGCCACAAGCAAACAGATTTCCCACACAGTGGCGCCTAAATGATAGATCTGCTTGTAGCTTCTCTGAACAACAACCAAGCATGAATGCTACACCTGGAATCTTTAATTTAATTTGAAATTAGAATGTACACTCAAACGTAAGCGCTTTTGTAACAATTATCTTTATCAAGCTGGATCCACATACAAACATTTTAATGTGTTCCCATTACAGATGATATGGCAGACGAGTCATCATAACTCAAACTGTTATTACTTCCGAGTGTCTAACATTTTTCAAATAAAACTTTAGTCTATATCTGCAAATTACACTTGAAAGATGTCAGCTGACAGTAAGATAAAAATAATGGAACAGGTTTTAAACAATATTTTATACCATGTTATAAAGTGTGAATTTTCACAGTCTTGCAGGCGTCTGAAGTATGTAAAATCCCGTACTTGCAGGCTGTTTTACATGTTCAGGCCAGATGCTACAAAACTGCCACAGGCATACACATTTTCCACACAGCAGCGCCTTAATGATAAAGTTGTTGTTGCTTCTTTGAATAACTGCCCAGTTTGGATGCTGTACTTGTCATGTTTCGTTTTAAACATACTCTAGAATTTCTGAACTTTTTGTAGTTTTGGTTGAATCATTATATAGAAATAATATTATTGAACCAAGGATTTTGAACATAATTGAAGAAACATGTCAGTTGACAGTAGGATAATATTAATGCAATATGAAACTTGTTTTGTAAAGTCTCGGACCTCGTCTCTTTATAGAGGACGCTAATTTCTATCGTTCAATTTCAGAGTTAAGATATGAAAACAAGATAGTTTGAACCTTGCAGACGAGTCTAGTAACTCAAACCGTTATTAATTCCGATATCTCTAAAAATGTTGTTAACACTGCTTAAGTCTATGATTGGAAATTATACTTTTGAAACAAGAATCATAAACATAATTGAAAGATGTCAGCTTACAGTAAGATAAAATTTGTGCGACTCGTTTTGAACAATGATTCAAACCATTTTGTTAAGTGTGATTTTTTACAGTCTTGCAGGCGTCTGAAGTAGGTAAATTCCCGGACTTGCAGGCTGTTTTAATTGTTCAGACCAGATCGCTACAAATTGCCACAAGCAAACAGATTTCCCACACAGTGGCGACTAAATGATAGATCTGCTGGTAGCTTCTCTGAACAACAACCACGCATGAATGCTACACCTGGAATTTTTAATTTAATTTGAAATTAGAATGTTTACTTAACGTAAGCGCTTTTGTAACAATTATCTTTATCAAGCTGGATCCACATACAAACATTTTAGTGTTTTCCCATTACAGACGATATGGCAGACGAGTCATCATAACTCAAACTGTTATTACTTCCGAGTCTCTAAGATTTTTTAAATAAAACTTTAGTCTATATCTGCAAATTACACTTGAAAGATGTCAGCTGACAGTAAGATAAAATTAATGGAACAGGTTTTAAACAATATTTTATACCATGTTATAAAGTGTGATTTTTCACAGTCTTGCAGGCGTCTGAAGTATGTAAAATCCCATACTTGCAGGCTGCTTTACATATTCAGGCCAGATTGCTACAAAACCGCCACAGGCAAACACATTTTCCACACAGTAGCGCCTTATTGATAAAATTGTTGTTGCTTCTTTGAATAACTGCCGAGTTTGGATGCTGTACTTGGCATATTTCGTTTTAAACATACTCTAGAATCTCTCAACTTTTTCTAGTTTTGGTTGAATCATTATATAGAAATAATACTATTGAACCAAGGATTTTGAACATAATTGAAGAAACATGTCATTTGACAGTAGGATAATATTAATGCAATATATTTACATTTTCCAGTGTCTTTGCCTGTGATAACACTACGTATCGATTTTGTACTATATATCCCATAATACAAATGACGCCAAATTGAGGCGCCAGTGGGGTTTGCTTATTTATATTTAAATATTAAATCGTGCGATGGCTTAAAATTATACAAATATATGTAATAAGGAATCATTCTTTGAATATTATGAAGTGATAATTTCGGTCGGGGCGTGATCAAATCTATCATAAAACCCTTCGGGCTTTATTGGATTTGATCACGCCCCGACCGAAATTATCACCTCATAATACTCAAAAATGATTCCTTATTTCATATATAAAACTTGTTTTGTAAAGTCTAGGACCTCGTCTCCTTATACAGGACGCTAATTTCTATTGTTCAATTTCAGAGTTAAGATATGAAAACAAGATAGTTGGAACCTGGCAGACGAGTCATCATAACTCAAACTGTTACTTATTCCGATATCTCTAACAAATTTGTTATCACTGCTTGAGTCTATGTTTGGAATTGCACTTTGAACCAAGAATCATAAACATAATTGAAAGATGACAGCTTACAGTAAGATAAAATTTGTGCAACTCGTTTTAAACAATAACTCAAACCATTTTGAAAAGTGTGATTTTTCACCGTCTTGCAGGCGTCTGAAGTAGGTAAATTCCCGGACTTGCAGGCTGTTTTAATTGTTCATACCAGATCGCTACAAATTGCCACAAGCAAACATATTTCCCACACAGTGGCGCATAAATGATAGATCTGCTGGTAGCTTCTCTGAACAACAACAAAGCATGAATGCTACACCTGAAATCTTTAATTCAATTTGAAATTAGAATGTACACTCAAACGTAAGCGCTTTTGTAACAATTATCTTTATCAAGCTGGATCCAGATACAAATATTTTAATGTGTTCCCATTACAGATGATATGGCAGACGAGTCATCATAAATCAAACTGTTACACTTCCGAGTGTCTAACATTTTTCAAATAAAACTTTAGTCTATATCTGCAAATTACACTTGAAGGATGTCAGCTGACAGTAAGATAATGGAACAGGTTTTAAACAATATTTCATACCATGTTATAAAGTGTGATTTTTCACAGTCTTGCAGGCGTCTGAAGTATGTAAAATCCCGTACTTGCAGGCTGTTTTACATGTTCAGGCCAGATTGCTACAAAACTGCCACAGGCATACACATTTTCCACACAGTAGCGCCTTTATGATAAAGTTGTTATTGCTTCTTTGAATAACTGCCGAGCGTGGATGCTGTACTTGGCATATTTCGTTTTAAACATACTATAGAATCAACCGTTTTGTAGTTTGCGTTGAATCATTATATAGAAATAATATTATTGAGCCAAGGATTTTGAACATAATTGAAGAAACATGTCAGTTGACAGTAGGATAATATTAATGCAATATGAAACTTGTTTTGTAAAGTCTCAGACATCCTCTCCTTATAGAGGACACTAATTTCTATCGTTCAATTTCAGAGTTAAGATATGAAAAGAAGATAGTTTGAACCTGGCAGACGAGTCATCATAACTCAAACTGTTATTAATTCCGATATCTCTAAAAATTTTGTTATCACTGCTTGAGTCTATGTTTGGAAATTGCACTTTTGAACCAAGAATCATAAACATAATTGAAAGATGTCAGCTTACAGTAAGATAAAATTTGTGCGACTCGTTTTAAACAATAACTCAAACCATTTTGAAAAGTGTGATTTTTCACAGTCTTGCAGGCGTCTGAAGTAGGTAAATTCCCGGACTTGCAGGCTGTTTTAATTGTTCAGACCAGATCGCTACAAATTGCCACAAGCAAACAGATTTCCCACACAGTGGCGCATAAATGATAGATCTGCTGGTAGCATCTATGAACAACAACCAAGCATGAATGCTACACCTGAAATCTTTAATTTAATTTGAAATTAGAATGTACAATCAAACGTAAGCGCTTTTGTAACAATTATCTTTATCAAGCTGTATCCAGATACAAATATTTTAATGTGTTCCCATTACAGACGATATGGCAGACGAGTCATCATAACTCAAACTGTTATTACTTCCGAGTGTCTAACATTTTTCAAATAAAACTTTAGTCTATATCTGCAAATTACACTTGAAGGATGTCAGCTGACAGTAAGATAATGGAACAGGTTTTAAACAATATTTCATACCATGTTATAAAGTGTGATTTTTTCACAGTCTTGCAGGCGTCTGAAGTATGTAAAATCCCGTACTTGCAGGCTGTTTTACATGTTCAGGCCAGATTGCTACAAAACTGCCACAGGCATACACATTTTCCACACAGTAGCGCCTTTATGATAAAGTTGTTATTGCTTCTTTGAATAACTGCCGAGCGTGGATGCTGTACTTGGCATATTTCGTTTTAAACATACTATAGAATCAACCGTTTTGTAGTTTGCGTTGAATCATTATATAGAAATAATATTATTGAACCAAGGATTTTGAACATAATTGAAGAAACATGTCAGTTGACAGTAGGATAATATTAATGCAATATGAAACTTGTTTTGTAAAGTCTCAGACATCCTCTCCTTATAGAGGACACTAATTTCTATCGTTCAATTTCAGAGTTAAGATATGAAAAGAAGATAGTTTGAACCTGGCAGACGAGTCATCATAACTCAAACTGTTATTAATTCCGATATCTCTAAAAATTTTGTTATCACTGCTTGAGTCTATGTTTGGAAATTGCACTTTTGAACCAAGAATCATAAACATAATTGAAAGATGTCAGCTTACAGTAAGATAAAATTTGTGCGACTCGTTTTAAACAATAACTCAAACCATTTTGAAAAGTGTGATTTTTCACAGTCTTGCAGGCGTCTGAAGTAGGTAAATTCCCGGACTTGCAGGCTGTTTTAATTGTTCAGACCAGATCGCTACAAATTGCCACAAGCAAACATATTTCCCACACAGTGGCGCATAAATGATAGATCTGCTGGTAGCATCTATGAACAACAACCAAGCATGAATGCTACACCTGAAATCTTTAATTTAATTTGAAATTAGAATGTACAATCAAACGTAAGCGCTTTTGTAACAATTATCTTTATCAAGCTGTATCCAGATACAAATATTTTAATGTGTTCCCATTACAGACGATATGGCAGACGAGTCATCATAACTCAAACTGTTATTACTTCCGAGTGTCTAACATTTTTCAAATAAAACTTTAGTCTATATCTGCAAATTACACTTGAAGGATGTCAGCTGACAGTAAGATAATGGAACAGGTTTTAAACAATATTTCATACCATGTTATAAAGTGTGATTTTTCACAGTCTTGCAGGCGTCTGAAGTATGTAAAATCCCGTACTTGCAGGCTGTTTTACATATTCAGGCCAGATTGCTACAAAACTGCCACAGGCAAACACATTCTCCAAACAGGAGCGCCTTTATGATAAAGTTGTTGTTGCTTCTTTGAAAAACTGCCAAGTTTAAATGCTGTACTTGGCATATTTCGTTTTAAACATACTCTAGAATCTCTAAACTTTTTGTAATTTTGGTTGAATCATTATATAGAAATAATACTACTGAACCAAGGATTTTGAACATAATTGAAGAAACATGTCAGTTGACAGTAGGATAATATTAATGCAATATGAAACTTGTTTTGTAAAGTCTCAGACATCCTCTCCTTATAGAGGACACTAATTTCTATCGTTCAATTTCAGAGTTAAGATATGAAAAGAAGATAGTTTGAACCTGGCAGACGAGTCATCATAACTCAAACTGTTATTAATTCCGATATCTCTAAAAATTTTGTTATCACTGCTTGAGTCTATGTTTGGAAATTGCACTTTTGAACCAAGAATCATAAACATAATTGAAAGATGTCAGCTTACAGTAAGATAAAATTTGTGCGACTCGTTTTAAACAATAACTCAAACCATTTTGAAAAGTGTGATTTTTCACAGTCTTGCAGGCGTCTGAAGTAGGTAAATTCCCGGACTTGCAGGCTGTTTTAATTGTTCAGACCAGATCGCTACAAATTGCCACAAGCAAACAGATTTCCCACACAGTGGCGCATAAATGATAGATCTGCTGGTAGCATCTATGAACAACAACCAAGCATGAATGCTACACCTGAAATCTTTAATTTAATTTGAAATTAGAATGTACAATCAAACGTAAGCGCTTTTGTAACAATTATCTTTATCAAGCTGTATCCAGATACAAATATTTTAATGTGTTCCCATTACAGACGATATGGCAGACGAGTCATCATAACTCAAACTGTTATTACTTCCGAGTGTCTAACATTTTTCAAATAAAACTTTAGTCTATATCTGCAAATTACACTTGAAGGATGTCAGCTGACAGTAAGATAATGGAACAGGTTTTAAACAATATTTCATACCATGTTATAAAGTGTGATTTTTCACAGTCTTGCAGGCGTCTGAAGTATGTAAAATCCCGTACTTGCAGGCTGTTTTACATATTCAGGCCAGATTGCTACAAAACTGCCACAGGCAAACACATTCTCCAAACAGGAGCGCCTTTATGATAAAGTTGTTGTTGCTTCTTTGAATAACTGCCAAGTTTAAATGCTGTACTTGGCATATTTCGTTTTAAACATACTCTAGAATCTCTAAACTTTTTGTAATTTTGGTTGAATCATTATATAGAAATAATACTACTGAACCAAGGATTTTGAACATAATTGAAGAAACATGTCAGTTGACAGTAGGATAATATTAATGCAATATAAAACTTGTTTTGTAAAGTCTCAGACATCCTCTCTTTATAGAGGACGCTAATTTCTATCGTTCAATTTCAGAGTTAAGATATGAAAAGAAGATAGTTTGAACCTGGCAGACGAGTCATCATAACTCTAACTGTTATTAATTCCGATATCTCTAAAAATTTTGTTATCACTGCTTGAGTCTATGTTTGGAAATTGCACTTTTGAACCAAGAATCATAAACATAATTGAAAGATGTCAGCTTACAGTAAGATAAAATTTGTGCGACTCGTTTTAAACAATAACTCAAACCATTTTGAAAAGTGTGATTTTTCACTGTCTTGCAGGCGTCTGAAGTAGGTAAATTCCCGGACTTGCAGGCTGTTTTAATTGTTCAGACCAGATCGCTACAAATTGCCACAAGCAAACAGATTTCCCACACAGTGGCGCATAAATGATAGATCTGCTGGTAGCATCTATGAACAACAACCAAGCATGAATGCTACACCTGAAATCTTTAATTTAATTTGAAATTAGAATGTACAATTAAATGTAAGCGCTTTTGTAACAATTATCTTTATCAAGCTGGATCCAGATACAAATATTTTAATGTGTTCCCATTACAGACGATATGGCAGACGAGTCATCATAACTCAAACTGTTATTACTTCCGAGTCTCTAACATTTTTCAAATAAAACTTTAGTCTATATCTGCAAATTACACTTGAAGGATGTCAGCTGACAGTAAGATAATGGAACAGGTTTTAAACAATATTTCATACCATGTTATAAAGTGTGATTTTTCACAGTCTTGCAGGCGTCTGAAGTATGTAAAATCCCGTACTTGCAGGCTGTTTTACATATTCAGGCCAGATTGCTACAAAAATGCCACAGGCAAACACATTTTCCAAACAGAAGCGCCTTTATGATAAAGTTGTTGTTGCTTCTTTGAATAACTGCCCAGTTTAAATGCTGTACTTGGCATATTTCGTTTTAAACATACTCTAGAATCTCTAAACTTTTTGTAAGTTTGGTTGAATCATTATATAGAAATAATACTACTGAACCAAGGATTTTGAACATAATTGAAGAAACATGTCAGTTGACAGTAGGATAATATTAATGCAATATAAAACTTGTTTTGTAAAGTCTCGGACCTCGTCTCCTTATAGAGGACGCTAATTTCTATCGTTCAATTTCAGAGTTAAGATATGAAAACAAGATAGTTTGATCCTGGCAGACGAGTCTTCATAACTCAAACTGTTATTAATTCCGATATCTCTAAAAATTTTGTTATCACTGCTTGATTCTATATTTGGAAATTGCACTTTTGAACCAAGAATCATAACCATAATTGAAAGATGTCATCTTACAGTAAGATAAAATTTGTGCAACTCGTTTAAAAAAATAATTCAAACCGTTTTGTAAAGTGTGATATTTTAAGGTCTTGCAGGCGTCTGAAGTAGGTAAATTCCCGGACTTGCAGGCTGTTTTAATTGTTCAGACCAGATCGCTACAAATTGCCACAAGCAAACAGATTTCCCAAACAGTGGCGCCTAAATGATACATCTGCTGGTAGCTTCTCTGAACAACAACCAAGCATGAATGCTATACCTAAAATCTTTAATTTAATTTGAAATTAGAATGTACACTCAAACGTAAGCGCTTTTGTAACAATTATCTTTATCAAGCTGGATCCAGATACAAATATTTTAATGTGTTCCCATTACAGATGATATGGCAGATGAGTCATCATAACTCAAACTGTTATACTTCCGAGTCTCTAACATTTTTCAAATAAAACTTTAGTCTATATCTGCAAATTACACTTGAAAGATGTCAGCTGACAGTAAGATAAAATCAATGGAACAGGTTTTAAACAATATTTTATACCATGTTATAAAGTGTGATTTTTCACAGTCTTGCAGGCGTCTGAAGTATGTAAAATCCCGTACTTGCAGGCTGCTTTACATATTCAGGCCAGATTGCTACAAAACCGCCACAGGCAAACACATTTTCCACACAGTAGCGCCTTAATGATAAAGTTGTTGTTGCTTCTTTGAATAACTGCCCAGTTTAAATGCTGTACTTGGCATATTTCGTTTTAAACATACTCTGGAATCTCTAAATTTTTTAAAATTTTGGTGGAATCATTATTTAGAAATAATACTATTGAACCAAGGATTTTGAACATAATTGAAGAAACATGTCAGTTGACAGTAGGATAACAATAAGGCAATATAAAATTTGTTTTGAAAAGTCTCGGACCTCGTCTCCTTATAGAGGACGCGAATTTTTATCGTTCAATTTCAGAGTTAAGATATAAAAGCAAGATAGTTTGAACCTGGCAGACGAGTCATCATAACTCAAACTGTTATTACTTCCGAGTCTCTAACATTTTTCAAATAAAACTTTAGTCTATATCTGCAAATAACACTTGAAAGATGTCAGCTGACAGTAAGATAATGGAACAGGTTTTAAACAATATTTCATACCATGTTGTAAAGCGTGATTTTTCACAGTCTTGCAGGCGTCTGAAGTATGTAAAATCCCGTACTTGCAGGCTGTTTTACATGTTTAGGCCAGATTGCTACAAAACTGCCACAGGCATACACATTTTCCACACAGTAGCGCTTTTATGATAAAGTTGTTATTGCTTCTTTGAATAACTGCCGAGCGTGGATGCTGTACTTGGCATATTTCGTTTTAAACATACTCTAGAATCAAACTTTTTGTAGTTTGGGTTGAATCATTATATGGAAATAATATTAATGAGCCAAGGATTTTGAACATAATTGAAGAAACATGTCAGTTGACAGTAGGATAATATTAATGCAATATAAAACTTGTTTTGTAAAGTCTCAGACATCCTCTCCTTATAGAGGACGCTAATTTCTATCGTTCAATTTCAGAGTTAAGATATGAAAACAAGATAGTTTGAACCTGGCAGACGAGTCATCATAACTCAAACTGTTATTAATTCCGATATCTCTAAAAATTTTGTTATCACTGCTTGAGTCTATGTTTGGAAATCACACTTTTGAACCAAGAATTATAAACATAATTAAAAGATGTCAGCTTACAGTAAGAAAAAATTTGTGCGACTCGTTTTAAACAATAATTCAAACCGTTTTGTAAAGTGTGATTTTTCACAGTCTTGCAGGCGTCTAAAGGCGTCTGAAAGATGTCAGCTGACAGTAAGATAAAATTAATGGAACAGGTTTTAAACAATATTTTATACCATGTTATAAAGTGTGATTTTTCACAGTCTTGCAGGCGTCTGAAGTATGTAAAATCCCGTACTTGCAGGCTGCTTTACATATTTAGGCCAGATTGCTACAAAACCGCCACAGGCAAAGACATTTTCCACACAGTAGCGCCTTAATGATAAAGTTGTTGTTGCTTCTTTGAATAACTGCCCAGTTTAAATGCTGTACTTGGCATATTACGTTTTAAACATACTCTAGAATCTCTAAATTTTTTAAAATTTTGGTGGAATCATTATTTAGAAATAATACTATTGAACCAAGGATTTTGAACATAATTGAAGAAACATGTCAGTTGACAGTAGGATAACATTAAGGCAATATAAAATTGAAAGATGTTTGAACCTGGCAGACGAGTCATCATAACTCAAACTGTTATTACTTCCGAGTCTCTAACATTTTTCAAATAAAACTTTAGTCTATATCTGCAAATAACACTTGAAAGATGTCAGCTGACAGTAAGATAATGGAACAGGTTTTAAACAATATTTCATACCATGTTGTAAAGCGTGATTTTTCACAGTCTGAGCCAAGGATTTTGAACATAATTGAAGAAACATGTCAGTTGACAGTAGGATAATATTAATGCAATATAAAACTTGTTTTGTAAAGTCTCAGACATCCTCTCCTTATAGAGGACGCTTATTTCTATCGTTCAATTTCAGAGTTAAGATATGAAAACAAGATAGTTTGAACCTGGCAGACGAGTCATCATAACTCAAACTGTTATTAATTCCGATATCTCTAAAAATTTTGTTATCACTGCTTGAGTCTATATTTGGAAATCACACTTTTGAACCAAGAATTATAAACATAATTAAAAGATGTCAGCTTACAGTAAGAAAAAATTTGTGCGACTCGTTTTAAACAATAATTCAAACCGTTTTGTAAAGTGTGATTTTTCACAGTCTTGCAGGCGTCTGAAGTAGGTAAATTCCCGGACTTGCAGGCTGTTTTAATTGTTCAGACCAGATCGCTACAAATTGCCACAAGCAAACAGATTTCCCACACAGTGGCGCATCAATGATAGATCTGCTGGTAGCTTCTCTGAACAACAACCGAGCATAATTGCTACACCTGAAATTTTTAATTTAATTTGAATTTAGAATGTACACTCAAACGTAAGCGCTTTTGTAACAATTATCTTTATCAAGCTGGATCCAGATACAAATATTTTAATATGTTCCCATTACAGATGATATTGCAGACGAGTCATCAAACTCAAACTGTTATACTTCCGAGTCTCTAACATTTTTCAAATAAAACTTTAGTCTATATCTGCAAATTTCACTTGAAAGATGTCAGCTGACAGTAAGATAAAATTAATGGAACAGGTTTTAAACAATATTTTATACCATGTTATAAAGTGTGATTTTTCACAGTCATGCAGGCGTCTGAAGTATGTAAAATCCCGTACTTGCAGGCTGCTTTACATATTCAGGCCAGATTGCTACAAAACCGCCACAGGCAAACACATTTTCCACACAGTAGCACCTTAATGATAAAGTTGTTGTTGCTTCTTTAAATAACTGCCCAGTTTGGATGCTGTACTTGGCATATTTCGTTTTAAACATACTCTAGAATCTCTAAACTTTTTGTAATTTTGGTGGGATCATTATTTAGAAATAATATTATTGAACCAAGGATTTTGAACATAATTGAAGAAACATGTCAGTTGACCAATAGGATAATATTAATGCATTATAAAACTTGTTTTGTAAAGTCTCAGACATCCTCTCCTTATAGAGGACGCTAATTTCTATCGTTCAATTTCAGAGTTAAGATATGAAAGCAAGATAATTTGAACCTGGCAGACGAGTCTTCATAACTCAAACTGTTATTAATTCCGATATCTCTAAAAAAAAATTGTTATCACTGCTTGAGTCTATGTTTGGAATTGCACTTTTGAACCAAGAATCATAAACATAATTGAAAGATGTCAGCTTACAGTAAGATAAAACTTGTGCGACTCGTTTTAAACAGTAACTCAAACCATTTTGAAAAGTGTGATTTTTCACAGTCTTGCAGGCGTCTGAAGTAGGTAAATTCCCGGACTTGCAGGCTGTTTTAATTGTTCAGACCAGATCGCTACAAATTGCCACAAGCAAACAGATTTCCCACACAGTGGCGCATAAATGATAGATCTGCTGGTAGCATCTATGAACAACAACCAAGCATGAATGCTACACCTGAAATCTTTAATTTAATTTGAAATTAGAATGTACACTCAAACGTAAGCGCTTTTGTAACAATTATCTTTACCAAGCTAGATCCAGATACAAATATTTTAATGTGTTCCCATTACAGACGATATGGCAGACGAGTCATCATAACTCAAACTGTTATTACTTCCGAGTCTCTAACATTTTTCAAATAAAACTTTAGTCTATATCTGCAAATTACACTTGAAAGATGTCAGCTGACAGTAAGATAATGGAACACGTTTGAAACAATATTTCATACCATGCCGCAAAATGTGATTTTTCACAGTCTTGCAGGCGTCTAACGTAGGAAAAATCCCGTACTTGCAGGCTGTTTTACATGTTCAGGCCAGATTGCTACGAAACTGCTACAGGCACACACATTTTCCACACAGTAGCGCCTTAATGATAAAGTTGTATCTCTAAAAATTTTGTTATCACTGCTTGATTCTATATTTGGAAATTGCACTTTTGAACCAAGAATCATAACCATAATTGAAAGATGTCATCTTACAGTAAGATAAAATTTGTGCAACTCGTTTTAAACAATAATTCAAACCGTTTTGTAAAGTGTGATTTTTCACAGTCTTGCAGGCGACTCAAGTAGGTAAAATCCCGGACTTGCAAGCTGTTTCACTTGTTTAGACCAGATTGCTACAAATTGCCACAGGCAAATAGATTTCCCACACAGTGGCGCCTAAATGATAGATCTACTGCAGCTTCGCTCAACAACAAGTTTGAATGCTATAACTGAAAAGTTTTAGTTTAAGATTACTCTAAAATGAATTTAATTTGAAATAAGGGTGTACTCTCAAACTGGAGCGCTTTTGTAACAATTGTCTTTATCAAGCTGTTACCAGATACGAATATTTTAATTTGTTTCAATTACAGATTCTGAAGCATTTACCGGTAATAAATGCACAAGATCAGGAACCCCAATTAGACGCACTCATTGAGAGCCATACTTTCAAATAAGACTGTTACGAACTGGCCAGTAGCATCGGAAGTAATAACAGTTTGAGTTATGATGACTCGTCTGCCAGGTTCAAACTATTTAACTCTCAATTTTTTACTTTAAAATTGAAGGATAGAAATTAACGTCCTCTATAAGAAGACGTAGTCCAAGATTTTACAAAAAAAAATATATTGCACCTACACTCAGCTGATATGTTCTTTCAATTATGTTCAAAATCCTGAGTTCCATAGTATAATTTCTATATAAAGATCCGACCAGTATTACAAAAAGTTTAGAGGTTCAAGGGTAAGCTTAAAACGAAAAATGTCAAGTACAGCATCCAAGCTGGGCGGTTATTTAAAGAAGCAACAACAACTTTATCATAAAGGTGCTACTGTGTGAAAAATTTGTGTGCCTGTAGCAGATTCGTAGTAATCTGGTCTGAATAATTAAAACAGCCTGCAAGTACGGGATTTTACCTACTTCAGACGCCTGCAAGACGTAATCACACTTTATTGGTTCAATAGAGTAATTTCAATATATAAACTCACAAAATATTTACAAAATGTTAGAGACTCGGAAGTAATAACAGTTTGAGTTATGATGACTCGTCTGCCAGGTTCAAACTATTTAACTCTCATATTTTTACCTTTAAAATTGAACGATAGAAATAAGCGTCCTCTATAAGAAGACGTGGTCTGAGACTTTACAAAAAAAATCTTAATATTGCATTTATTTTATCCTACTGTCAGCTGACATGTTCTTTCAATTATGTTCAAAATCCTTGGTTCAATACTATAATTTCTATATAAAGATCCAATCAGTATTACAAAAAGTTTAGAGATTGTAGAGCATGCTTAAAACGAAAAATATCAAGTGCAGTATCCAAGCTGGGCGTTTTTTTAAAGAGGCAACAACAACTTTATCATTTTACCTACTTCAGACGCCTACAAGACTGTGAAAAATCACATCTTACGACACGATAATTGTTTAAAACGTGTCGCGTTAATTTTACCTTACTTTCAGGTGACATCTTTTAGTAATGTTTATGATTCTTGGTTCAAAAGTGTAATTTCAAAATATAGAGTCAAGCAGTATTAACAAAATGTTAGAGACTCGGAGGTGATAACAGTTGGAGTTATGATGACTCGTCTGCCAGGTTCAATCTATCTTACTTTAATATTTCAACTCTAAAATTGAACGATAGAAATTATTAGCGTCCTCTAGAAGAAGACGAGATCTAAGACTTTACTAAACCAATTTTATATGTCTTGCAGGCGTCTGAAGTAGAAACAATTCCAAACTTGCAGGCTGTTTTACATGATGAGGCCATATCGCTGGTAAATGTCACGATCAAATTTCCCAATCAATATTTGATATAAGGGTTTACACTCGAACCATGGCGCTTTCGTTACAATTGTTGTCACTTAGCTAAAATTATGTACAGAAATATCAATGTGTTCCTATTACAGATTCCATTGCATTTACGGTCAAATATTGGGCGAGAGCTGGAACACTAATTACACGCATTTTTTTTTAGAAAGCCGTACTTTCAAATAGGACTGTTATTTTATGGACAAGCGCATCTTCATTATTGTTTACCATCTAAGTAAACTCAGTTTCGGGTGCTATATTCAAGTAACTCACAAGTCAAGTCAGTCATAAGCACAGCTGTTTCAACGAAGTATGTTTATGTTGAACAAAAGCTCAAATCTTAAATATTTAAAGATGTGACTGTTGACTTGATAACCAGCTCTTAATAGATGTTTTGCAATCTTAAGTCTTCGTATACCTATACAAAACAATTATTTCTATCGAATACATTTAGAGTTCAATAAATGAGAATATGATTGTTTGAACCTGAGCAGAGAGCCATCATTACACAAACTGTTCTTTTTTCTGAGTCTTTAAGATTTTGTTGATACTAGTTGGGTCTCTATGTGGAAATCTAACCAAGGATTATGTACATAATTTAAAAAATATGACCGCTAAAAGTAGAGTTAAATAAATGAAACATATTTAACAATATTTACACCACGTTGAAAAGTGTTTTTCACACTCTTCCATGCGTCTGAAGTAGAAAAAACCCCGGACTTGCATACTTTTAACTTGTTGATAACATATCGTTATGAAAATGTCACTGGCAATCAAATAAGCACCCAGCGATTCGTTTATGATATACTTATGAACAACCGATCAGCTTCGATGCTATACATGACAATTATCAGTTTAATCCTTCTCTAGAATGCAAGTTATTTGAAATACGGTACACTCGAAGCGCGGCGCTTTCGGTATAATTGCTGTTATCTAACTGAAACGAGATACAGAAGATTTAATGCGTTCCCTTTACATATTCTATTGCAGGAACAGGAACAGTAACTAGACGCATTGATTGAGAGACATACTATCAGTATGACTGTTATCCAATGGTCAAGTGCATCATTACTATATTTTACTATCTAGTTTAAATCAGATATAGGTGCCTTTTTCAACTAACCTCAAACCAAGTCAGTCATATACACAGATGTTTAAACGGAGTAACGTTTATGTTAAAAGCTCAAATCTTAAATATTAAAAGATGAGACTGTTGACTTGATAACCAGCTCTTAATAGATGTTTTGCAATCCTATGTCTTCGTATATAAAAGGATAAAATTAATGTACCATGACTTTAGTAATATGTTATACCATTTGGTAAAGTGTGTTGTTTTACTGTCTTGCAGAAGCCTGAAGAAAGAATCACGGACTTTTTAAAGTTGAAGCCAAATTGCTAGAAAAATGCCACGGGCAAACCAATTTCCTAACCAGTTGCGCCTTTATGAAATACTTTTGTGTTGTTTCTATGAACAACCGCTCAATTTACAGTTTAAGACTACTATAGAATGATACTTATTTAAAATAAGGGTGAACACTCGAAGCGCGGCGCTTTCGCTACAATTGTTGTTATCTAGCTGAAACCAGATACAAAGTTTTAATGTGGTCCCTTTACAGATTTTCATTGCATTAACGGCCAAAAAATGTGCCAGAGCAGGAATACTAGACACATTTTAGAGAGACATACTAACAGTCGGTCTGTACTTCTTTCTGAGTCTTAAAGAGGTTGTTGATACTGGTTGAGTCTAAGTGTGGAAATTATACAATTCAACCTCGGATTATGAACATAATTAATGTTAGCTAAGAGTAGGATAACAAAAAACTGAAACATGTTTTAACAATATTTACACCGTGTTGTGAAGTGAGTTAATTTACTGTCTTGCAGGCGTCTGAAGTAGAATGTATCTCGGACTTTTAACTTGTTGATGCCATATCGCTATGAAAATGCCACAGGCAAACAAATTTCCCACC
Organism: Magallana angulata; assembly: GCF_025612915.1. Lineage (NCBI taxonomy): Eukaryota > Metazoa > Mollusca > Bivalvia > Ostreida > Ostreidae > Magallana > Magallana angulata. The sequence goes on from NC_069115.1 coordinate 2,160,298, forward strand.
CAGTGGCGCCATGATGATATACTTTTGCGTTGTTTCTATGAACAACCTCTCAGCTTGGATGCTATACATACCAATTTTCAGTTTAAGCCTAATCTAATATGAAACTAATTTAAAATAACGGTTTACAATCGAAGCGTGACTCTTACATAATTATTATCTAGCTGAAACCAGGTACAGAAGTTGTAATGTGATCCCTTTACAGATTCCATCGCATTAACGGCCAAAAATGCGTGAAAGGAAAAAGCCTAATTAGACGCATTTCATAGAGAGAGAAACATACTTTCAAATAGGACTATAATCCAATGGCCAAGCGCATCCTTGCCATAGTTTACCATTCCGGTATGGTCAGATTCAGGTGCTTTTTTTAAGTCACTCAATGGATGCTATTTTATCTCCCTTAAATCACATTATTACCCACTTTGTGTAATCTATAGTAACTAAGAACATTGTAGGATTTGTTTTTTCATTTGATTTAATTGTGATAACAGATTTCAAACATGATATCTATTAATTATTCATATGTACACATTTGATGAATTTCCACTTATCACACTTCTTCTTTTTTTCTATTTAGCTCGGGGTGACTTTTTTGTTATTAGAGTTATCCAAACAAATTAAACTTTATGTAATTGCTCATTAAAAGTTATGATACCAATTGACCCTTTGTCAAAGAACTCCCAGAACTTACAGAGTTATTGCCCTTTGAGAAGGAAATGCTTGTTATCGCTACTCCTCTGAAACCATAAGAGATAAAGATTAGGACCCTTTACCAATGTCTTTCTTACACTTAGAGGGTTCTTCAATCTATTCATACCAAAAGGATCTGAGGCTCCCTTGTAGTAGTTATTGCCCCTGAAAGAATTTAAATTTCCATAAAATCACTTCCAACTTTTTTACTATTTATCATAGAGACTTCGGACCACTTGGGATGGAAGCGTCTACCTTGGCCGAACAAAATGACATAAAGGTCAAAGTCATTTGAGAAGCTGTTAATTAATGAGTTTTTATATCTCTTTTGTTTAGGGTGGTAGAGAAAAACTTTTTTATGGATATAGTAGGACATCTTAAGACATTTTAAAATATAGCCCCTTGGCTCATACGTTTGAATAATTACAGAGTTGTAGCCCCTATTGTACGAAATGCTTGTTATCGCTACTCCTCTGAAACCATAAGAGATAGAGATATGGAACTTTTACCATTGTCTTCAGTACACTTAGAGGGTTATTCAATCTATTCATACCGAAAAGATCTAAGGCCCCTTTCTAGCAGTTATTGCCCCTGAAAGTATTGAAACTTCAATAAAATCACTTCCAACTTTTTTACTATCCATCATAGAGAGTTCTGACCACTTGGAATAGAAGCGTCTACCTTGGCCGAACAAAATGACATAAAGGTCAAAGGCTATGGTCATTTGGAAGTCGGCTAATTAATCAATATTTATATAATTTGATATACAGAATTATAGTTAAGGTTTCAATAGCTTGCTGGATTGCGCAATAAGGTATTCAATTGGGTCAGCCAGGTATCATATCAAGTCCTGTGGTTACTCAAGTGGAACTTGTTTTTACAGTCAACCCATTCATTTTTTAAAAGACAGCTAGCCTGTAGAACACTCTCTTCTATTGTTAGCTTTACTTTTTATATGATTGTGTAAAGAAATGTATTTATTAAAGGTCCAAATAACACGTGTTCGTGTTTATTTACACCTGTTATCTATTGGTTAGTTGTTGGTCACCTTGTCAGGTGACATTTAAATATTCATTGCACGGGTTTTAACTGACCGATGTTAGCGCAGAAAGTTATATAGCCATTCGAAGGCTCTTTTCAGTGCAGATAACTTAATTCCCACCCACCCGCCCTTGCTTTTGATGTTTATTGGAATATTATGTTAAAATATTGTTCTATTTTGTAGAAATGAAGATAAAGAAGAAAACCATGTATTTAGATTTGTGTAATAAGTAAACTGCACTTCAGAGCGCTTCACATCCTAATATACGTGTTTGTGTTTTCTTTTATAAATTATTTATGTTCGTCTGAGTGGAACGAATAAGAACATAATATTACCTTGGCTCAGTTTTGTTCATAGTGGAAAAAATTCAGAAATGTAAAGTAATTCAATAAATGTTAACGATATATACAATATGGAATTCTTAAAGAAATGGCTTGAAAAAAAAAATCACTTAAAAAATCGTTTATCATTTTATGGCTTTGTGGTTTTCCCATTTTATAGTACAACATGTATCATAGGTATAATAGTTTTTTGTATACCTTATTGAGCAATCTAGCAATTCATTAAAAATATTAAGGTGGAAAGACCTCTAATTGTTCGAGAACAATTAGCCTACTAGTTTAAGATGATATTGGTCTATGTTTTGTATTTCAATCATTTAAATATTCTTTACCGATTCATCAAATAAAATATTGCAGGTGTGATGAGGACATTAGACATGTTAGATTTTGCATTCTTATCTGTCTTATAGACTTAACTAAAAAAAACATGGAAAGCTTATATATAGTTGATATAGTCTATCAATGATTTCTACTTTTCTTTTCATAACCTTTTATTATCTTTTGTTCCTTTATCTTTCCTAACTGTGTGTTTGTGAACTAAAACTTCGTAAGAACTAAGATCCACACCTTTTGCAGTTGTTGTATAAATTTATGATCTTTGATCCCGATCACTTGGATACCGATATGTTAGTAATTGATGTCGGGATCGAAATTCCGAAAAACAAGTCGATAAACATATTCCCAGAATGATAATTTAACTATTATAAACTTATCATGGAAAGAACTATATATGATTTTAGTCAAATTTGGCCCCCATAATTAGCTGTTTTTAAAATGATTCAGATACATTAATTTGTTGTGTTATTTTATAAAACAGTTGACATAAAATTTGTTTTTCACCTATTTATTTGATTTATATGCACTCAATGACAGTATATGACGTCAGAAGTGACGCTATTTTTAAAATTCAATCAAAATCAGTCAAAAATTAACATTTTTCTTATCTTTTTTCAAATGGGAAATATAGAGCGACTCATTGAACAAGAATGAACTTTTTGTCACTTTTAAGTATTGGAGAGATATATCTTTGGTGAAAATATTTTGTTTGTTCAAGCAGTCGCTCAATGTTTCCTAAAAGACAAACTGCTTCAAAACAAGCCGTTTTATGCTTAAAATGAGAAAATGGCATAAAAAGGTTAACTATATGATGTCATATTTTTCAATTGTGGGCACTAAAATCAAAATGAAAATTATGAAAATACATCAAATGAATATTTGTACAAATAAAACAAAGAATTACAGTAAAATGATAGTGTTCATTTAAGGGGGCCATTTTAGGCTCAAACCGTATATAGTTCTTTCTTTTTCTTAATTTTTGATTACTTCTTTTAATAAAAAATGATTTTGACATTTTAGAATCTACACTATCTTAGAATAATTGCATAGTAATCTCACGAACTGTAGCATTGTAATTCTTGAGAAGAAGAGTTAAAAATAATTTTCCCATTATATAAGTCTATGTTAAACTTTGAACATGTTGGGGCCCTAGTATTAGTCCTAGTGTCACGGTTTTCACAATCTACATTATCTTAGGGTACTTATATAGTAATATCACTAATTGTAGCATTGTAGTCCATGAGAAAATATTTTTAAAAACTCTTTTCCCTTTATATTTCTATGTTAATTTCATCTTTCAGTTAATAAACTTTGAACTCCTCTTGGGACCCCAGAATTGACCCGGTGATCACGATTTTTACAATTTAAAATATTCACATAGAAGCTTTGGTGTAAATATTAGCATATCTGGTGCAGTGGTTCTTGGGAAGAAGATTTTTTTAAGACACCCACCCAATTTTCACAATTTCGCAATTATCTCCCTTTTAAAAAAGGGTTGTGTCCTTAATTTTAACAATTTAGAATCCCCTTCCCATAAGGATGCTTTGTACATAGTTAGGTTAAATTTGGCTCAGTGGTTCTAGAGAAGAAGTCAAAAATGTGAAAAGTTTACAGACGAACGGACAACAGGTGATCAGGAAAGCTCACTTGAACCTTTGGTTCAGGTGAGCTAATAAAAACCATTCTGAATTGGGAGGAATATTTGAGAATCGACTTAAACAATACAAAATTATATGTACATGTTTTCATATTCAACCTTGAGAACTAATTATACAATATGTATTACTGGCAGTAAATAATAAAAGGACAATTTTTAAACCCTTGTCTTTTAAATAACTAACTATATTCAATTTCTGAAATTGACTTATGTCAGAAAATAGTCATAATCATTTTGAAAAAAAGTTATTATATTTGTCTAACATTATCAACAATTATCTCTTAATAACAGACTTCCCTGAGAATTTTAAACAACTTATTTTTCTTCAATATTTGTTAAACATCTATTTCCCTAGATTTCTTTGTGGTATTGATCCATGAAATCAAATGTTCAATTCAAACCGTACTAACAGATGTTTAAAATACTGGTACATGAAGTGTCATTGTTCTTGGATATATCTATCCTCGAAAAATGAAAATGTGACTTTAATCCATTAAGATGTATACCAATGATTATTCAATAATTATGAATGAAACCATAGCAGGTAAAAAAAAAAAGCAAAATACATAAAAATACACATCATAATCAAACACATCTAAAATATGAGCACAATTACATTTACATGCACAATTGCATGAAGATGATATGATGTACATGTCATGGTAAATCAATTACAGCATTGTTTATTAATTAAACAAAGCAAATCCTGTTCATACTCAATCAGACTTGCACAGGTAATATAAAGACTAATGTATTATATAAAGGTAGCTTCAGATAGACAACTTGATCATAATTAACTGGAAGCTTGGACAGGTGTTAATTTTCATTGAGTAGTTGATAGTAGGTAAATTGAATATTGAAAGAAAATTCTGTCCTGACCAACTTTTCTGGTTCATGTTGATTTGAAACATAGGTTCAGATCAGAACCTGATCCCCATTATGAAAACGCTTAGAAAAACTGGTCCTACTTTACTCCAATTAACTTCATAGATATGATTGACAATATATGACAGGTATGACAATCCAAGGGCACCTGCTTTGAAACCTTTAACCCTCTCCAACATCTGAAACCAGCATCCAAGTCAAGTGCATCATTATTACAAGATAAGCATTAGCAATGAAAGTTTGGTAAAGATATGACCATCAAAGGGCACCTGCTCCAAAACCTTTAACCTGCTCCAAAATCCTTTATCTCCTACAACAAACCTTTATGCTCAGGATCTAAGCCTGTCAAACGCATTAGTAAATGTATCATATGATGCACCATTCCTGCAGGTTTGGTAAAGCTATGACCGAGGAATAATTTACATAGGGTCTTCAAAGGGCATCTGATTTAAAAACTTAACATTTTCACACATCTGAAGTGGATGGCTAAAGTTCAGCATTCACTAGTCTTTTAAGTCCATTACTATGCCCAGATGTCCCATCCATCCAAGATTGGTGAAGGTAGGACCATTACTAACTTAAATACAGGACCTGCTCAAAAACTTTAACCAGGTCTTGATGCCAACTTCAAGGGTCAAGCATAAGCTCAAAACAACTTTGTCTACAAATTGTTGGTAGACCTTCAGTTAATAATAAAGCAAATCAAAATATCCATAGGGGTTGAAACCCCCTAATAATTTCACAAATTCTGTTTCAGAGGAAACAGACAGTTTTATGTGTGTGTTTCATTTCATTTTAGGAAATTGAATGAGTTATCAGTACATGACCAATAGTTAACTTCAGATGACCTTACCCTAGACGAACTATATTTGATATGGTCAAATTACACCCACCCCCCTTTGCCAATTTATTAATAATATCATAACAAAATTTAGTGAATATTTTTAATGTAAAATTACAACGAATAAACATGCTATTCTACCTAACCGTGAAATAGTTTTCGTGCTATCTACCCATGGTAAATAGTCATCAAACTATTCACCGGTGCCATTCGATTTCCCTCCTGTTTAAACTTGGAACAGCTCTGTTGCATTGAATTTAAACTCTGATCACTCTAATTTGTTTATCATCAAGAAAATCTGCATCGCCAACTAATTTAGTTTTCTTTGGTATAATGAAATACCTATTTACTGACTTTTCAGATGATAGCAAATTTATTGTCTCCCTCAACAGCAACTATTTACCTCTGCTTCACCTTATGAAATAGTTGCTATCTTGGGGGACAGCCTTAGGTCAAGGTCAATGAATCGTTCTTTACAATTTAATACTTAAGTGGAAATCAGTCACCCTGATGGCAAGACAACTTAATGTGCTTATTTCATATATGAAATACATTATTCTGTGTGAACTCTAAGCTTTGTTAAGAGTACATGCTCTGAAAAAAAGGATTTTTGTGTTTTCTAATATGTCCTTGACCCTTAATCTAAAAACTTTATTCATAAACAATGTAAATCCTTAGACTGTAGACATTCTGTGAGTGAAGTATTCGCCAGATTGAACCAAGGGGAGAGAAGATAAGCCATGGGCAACGATTTTATATATAATTCTGCGATGACTTTAACCTTGAACCTATAGCTAGAAACATAGTTCAAGATAACTGCAAACCCTATTTTCAAAGGCACTCTGTGGGTGAAGTATGAGCCAGGGGAGAGAAGATAAGCAATCACTAATGGATAGATAGACTGAGCACTAAAAGGCGCCCTTAACTTGATATCAGCTATGACATCTCTAAATTGGGCTAATAGCTGCAAACATGCAAGCAAATTAAATTACAATTTTTCCTTCATATTTTGCCTTTAAAAGTATTGAGCACAGGTCTGCTCTAGTACAATTATAACATGATTTTGTTCATACAATTCTTCACATCATAGTTAAAAATGGTACTTGAGCAAGCATGCGTTCGATGTTTTCCAGTCAAAAAACACCAATATTTTACTTCAAAACATTAATTTATCAAAATAAAACAATCTTCAAGATGTTTTCCCTACATAATAACTTCACTGGCATTATAACTTTTAACTTATTTCAATATGATTTTAACAACCCTCAACTTGATAAACCAAAATCCCTTTTCCCATACAGATGCTATTCACCAAATTAGGTTTAAGCAAATTTAAAAACGTGTCATCTTTTACTTTGTGGCATGTTTGATTGGTTTTAGAGGAAATGTAATAGGTAAATTTTGTACAGATTGGTAGACAGCACATGCTATTCAATGTATCAGAAATGCTAAAAAAAAATTAAAGCTGAAGTGAGCTGAAAATGTAATTATTAACATTATTAATAACAAATAATAAAAATCATATGTAAATACACATCAATAAATAATGTAAACTCACAAATACATTTTTTCTGAAAGCAACCTCTTTCCAACTTGTTGAATATACAACACTGTAAAAGTGGTTATTTACTCAAGGGGCACTATTTACACAGTAAGATGAAAACCATGTAAAATACCATTACGCATATGGTGTAAAAAATTGAGAAAACTGAGGTGTGGTAAATCATGCATCCATGTACCTAATACCCATGCATATTGTTTGATCAAATAAAATGCGTACTTAACCACCAGCATAAATAACCACAGTATTTTATCTTACATGTAAATATGTACTTCACCATAGTAGAAGTCTGAACCAGTTGTTATACAAATAAATTACAATAATGTTTTTATAAAATGAATGAATAGATTGTAAAAGTAAGCATCTATACAAACATGTATTCATAATGATTTCTATGAGCTAATTTGCAATTAACTTTTTCGAGCTGCCTCTCTTCTGACCTCCATCATTTTAATTAGCAAAAGTGCCTTAAATAGATCCTTGCGATCTTGTCTTTTTAAGAAATTATACCGTCGACTATAGTAAAATTCTGGATATTCTCCGTCATTCAATTTCAATGATCCAGGTCTGTTTACAGGGGTGTTTTGAATTTTCTGCATACCTGTTGGATGGACTTTAAGGAATGTAACTCGTATCTGCAAAATAAAATTGTCAATGAATCGCTTTAATAAAATTTTAGACATAATTTCAATCAAGAGAGTAAAATCAAAAAAAAAAAATTCTAGCTTGTGTGTCAGAAAATATGCTTGATTACTTTTCAACTTTTATAATGAACACAATAAGGCCAAAAATAATTAACATTTTGTTTCTTAGACACCACCACATCAGTTGCATCAAACTTTTTTATTTGTTGTTTTTCTGGATTTTTCATCTTATTATCATTGGTCTGGTTGACTCAGAATAAGTGTCAGTCTCTGTCAAGAAAACATGATTTTAGCTGATGCATCAACCACTAAAATGTCTCTGTTATCGTCAGAAATTGAAACTTCTATAATATTACCATGTAGCAGGGATTAAGGACAATTGTATAGTCTGAGAATTTTCATACTAAGGGCATCAAAAATTATTTTCTTGGTTCTGAGGCCTGCGTGCATCTGATGTAACATTGCACATTGCCCATTAAATGAACCTTACATAAATAAAATTTTGGTAGTCAGAGCTTGCTTATTCCGGAAAATTTTTTTTAGGACGGCATTATAGATACTTGTCAGTAAAACGATCAACTTAATAAAGCTCGTATCACACCGCCAAAACACTAAATTAGTGTAGAGTCAAGTAAATGGAGGTGCGTGGCTGATGGGAGCCACCTTTTTGAAAATTTGGGTAAGGAAGATTTGCATAATATTTACCCTCAAGAAACCCAAGTCTCTAGCAATGAGAAAGTGTGTCTATGCTTGATAGAAAAGAAACGCTAAGAAACAACAAGAGGCCAATTGGCCTTAACGGTCACCTGAGTAGCATATATTTCATACACAAACTTGTCACGGAGTCTCATATATGCATCTAATTAATTAGGTTTCATACTGGAGTAGAAAAATTATAAATTTGTAATGACGACCACATTTCAAAAAGAACCGTGAAACCTATAATTTTGGTGAAAAACTAAAAGATCTGGTCTTCAAAATCATGAAATCAGTTTTCCTTTCAGGTGTGTGGGAGTAAAGAAGATAATTTTTTAACATTATATGCATTAACATCTATACATCCATTTTGGCCCTGCCCTAGAGTCAAAACCAATCCTTGAGGGGACATGAAAATTAAAATTTTAGTAGTGGACTTCCTGGTAAACATAATTATTAGTCAGTTTTTTTATACAGATGTGTGAGAATATAGAAGAAAATTTTTACACATTTATTTATATGCATTAACAATATATTGCCATATTGCGCCCCCCCCCCCCCCTCTTCATGTCATGAACCCCTGACCAAGGGGCCATGAATTTCACTATTTAGGTAAAGGAGATTGTGGATATCATAACCGTGTATTCAGTTTTTTGCCCACATGTGTGGGAGTAGAGAAGATTTTTTAAGATTTAAAACAGTTTTACTATATGGCCATATTGGCCCAACCCTAGAGCATGAACACCTAATGAAAGGGTCATGAATTTCACAACTTTAGTAGAAGCCCTCATGGACATCATAACCATGTATTCAGTTTTTTGCTCACATGTGTGGGAGTAGAGAAGAAGATTTTTTAAGATTTAAAAAAGTTTTACTATATGGCCATATTGGCCCCACCCTAGAGCCTGAACACCTAATAAAGGGGTCATGAATTTCACAATTTTAGTAGAGGCCCTCATAGACATCATAACCATGTATTCAGTTTTTTGCCCACATGTGTGGGAGTAGAGAAGAAGATTTTTTAAGATTTAAAACAGTTTTACTATATGGCCATATTGGCCCCACCCAAGAGCCTGAACACCTAACAAAGGGGTCATGAATTTCACAATTTTGGTAGAGAGCCTCATGGACATCATAACCATGCATTTAGTTTTTAAGAAATATATATGGGAGTAGAGAAGAAGATTTTCTAAGATTTAATACATTTTTACTATATGGCCATATTGGCCCCACCCTAGAGCCTGAACCCCTGACCCAGGGGTCATGAATTTCACAATTTTGATAGAAGGCTTAATGGACATCATAATCATGCATTTAGTTTTTAACAAATATATATGGGAGTAAAGAAGAAGATTTTCTAAGATTTAATACATTTTTATTATAGGGCCATATTGGCCCCACCCTAGAGCCAGAACCCCTGACCAAGGGGCCATGAATTTCACAATTTAGGTAGAGGGCTTCATGGACATCATAATCATGCATTTAGTTTTTAACAAATATATATGGGAGTAGAGGAGAAGATTTTCTAAGATTTAATACATTTTTACTATTTGGCCATATTGGCCCCACCCTAGATCCTGAACCCCTGATCCAGGGGTCATGAATTTCACAATTTAGGTAGAGGGCTTCATGGACATCATAATCATGCATTTAGTTTTTAAAAAACATATATGGTAGTAAAGAAGAAGATTTTCTAAGATTTAATACATTTTTACTATATGGCCATATTGGCCCCACCCTAGAGCCAGAACCCCTGACCCTGTGGCCATAAATTTCACAATTTTGGTAGAGGGCTTCATGGACATCATAACCATGCAACCAGTTTTTTCCTCACATGCGTGGGAGTAGAGAAGAAGATTTTTGAAAATTTGGCTTTTTTTGCATATTTGGCCCCGCCTGTGGCACCCCAGGGGTGGTAGAGCCATGAATTTCACAATTTAGATTCTCCTTACCATAGAGATGCTTCACACCAAAAATGGTAACAATTGGCCTGGTAGTTTTCAAGAAGAAGTTAAAAATGTAAAATTGTTAACGCACGACGCACGACGCACAGACGCACGACGACGGACGAAGACCAATTGCAATAGGTCACCTGAGTGACTCAGGTGACCTAAAAATTAACTCAGACTAATTACTGGGGTTTCATCAATATTTGTTGAATACTAATTTTCGTGGATTTCGTTGTTAAGTTTATCCATGAAATTAAATGTTCATTGAAGTGCAATTTCTGTTAATAATTTGTATTGATAGGGTCATTGACCACGAATTTATGTATTCTTGAAACTGTGATTTTCACTTTATCCACGAAAATTAATACCCTTGAATATTAATGAAACCACAGTACGACAAACTATTATAAAAATGGTTATTTTTGTCTTTGATGTTTTTAAATTCTGAACTATTTATCGATTTTGATTTCTATCGATCGCCTTTTTAAATAAAGGTCTAAATAATAGGATATGACCAAAAATTTATTTGAGATAATTACAGTATTTCTATAATAAATAGGAAAAATTGTCTTTAAATAGGCATTAAACATTTTCAAAAAAAATCATATGTCCCGGAGAAAGGGGGGGTTCCGACCCCCGGAACCCTCCCCCCCCCCTTTGAACCGCCAATGCTACCAAACTTCGATTCATGCGCAAGCTGAAGTTAAAATCAGGACGGGTTATACACAGATGTTTTACAAATTAAATACCGGTAGGTGTTTCATTGGCTTCCAGTCTACTTGCAGTATGACTGCTGTTCATCTCTAAAGGAATTTTGTACAAAGAAAATAAAAACAAGTCTGAATTTGCCTTCTCTTTCGTTGGCTCTTTAGTTGATTAAACTGAATTTAAATTTTAAACAATGCATTGTAAGCTGCATTGTAAGCATAATCTATAATAGATTATACATTGAAGACTTATACATCATATAATATATACAATATTATCGATTGAAGAACCAAGTTAAATGTTAATGTTCATGTTTTCCGACTTAGTTGAAATCAGGCTTGGGGTAAATTACATTGTAAAATAATGCATTACATTACCATTACTTCATGAATTAGGGCATTAAATTACCATAGCCATTACTTAATTTCCTTGAAATAATGCATTACATTACAGTAACCATTACATGAGTAAAGTAATGCATTACCTAACCATTACTTTGTGACAAGTCAATAAGTTTTTAAAAAGTTATTTAAAAACTAAATAAAGAGTTTTTGTAAAGTTGCACTTGTAGTTATCAAAGTAAGGTTGGTCCTACTTAACATTTACACGCTAATGGTGGGGTTGACAATCTCTGTTATTTATGTCTCTGATTTTCAGAGTATGATTTTTAATGAAAGGAACGGTTGTATTGTAATTCGTGTAGGTGATCCACGAGTTTACACAAAAAAGTAGTAAGTGGCGAACAGATTTATTTTTACCTATTAATTTTGCATGAATCGCAAATGAAGAAAATCGTGTCAGATAAGTCGGTCTTAAAAATCAAAATGGCAACCGTGACAAATCTTTTTATTTTAAAAAGTTCTTAGAATCTTATTGTAAAAAAAATATTTCTAAAGTCAGGTGCCTGTGTTTGTTATCCGTATACAAATGTTCACTTTGTTTGTTAATTCAGCAGTTTTAGAGTTTTCGGGGTTTTCATAAAACTTTTATTATGGATACTGTCCGACTTGTAAATTTTCCCTTGGATCACAAAATTGAATAAATCTAATGATTAAAATTATCTACCTTGATATAGTTGTTTGATTTTCCCGGTTAGTAGTAATTTTTAAAATTTTTCCTTGGGGTCTTATTTTACATAATATACCATTGTGTCAATTTTCTTCAATTATGAAGGCCGGAATTGAGTAAAATTTTGACAAAGTATCAGACAATCGCAAAAAACCCAAATTAACATAGATTGTAACAACAAATTCAAACTCATAAATTTTAGAAGCATATTCAAGGAAATCCAGGACAATTACAAATTCAAAATTTCAAGACCCCGTCTTTCAGTACTCTCAGTACTTTGATTTTTCTTACGTTTTAGTTACTCTTGTTATTGGTTTAAGAACTTTGCTTCTTACAGGTACTTCTAGCTTTACTCTCGACATAATCGGAAGACCTATTCGTTGCTTTGCAACGAGCTTTGCTTTAGTTATTCTTTTTTTCCCTTTTTCTGACTTTTTTGGAGCGTTATTTCTCAAAAACTGTTCAACCGATTTGCATGAATTTTCAGGACTGGCAGAGCATCATCGTCGCTACATATTATAAAATTTTCAAATGATGACGTCACTTCCGGTTTCAGATATTGATGATTTTGTAATTTTTTAAGGGTCATTTTGTCCACGCATCTCCTCTGACACTAATCAAGATAGAAGCTCGAAATTTTCAGGGATTGTAGATGAATGTATGTAGATGTACCCCCATGCTTTCACTTATAAAAATTGTGCAAGGCCTCGAAGCTTGCTTGAACCTGAAAATTAGCACCAAATTTTTTCACAAAATTTTCAAACATTTTCTGTAATATCTTTTGATGTATAAATATTTTGTTAAGACATGTAATGCAAAAGTTGCTTTAATTTTTATTAAAATTAGGGGCCAAAGGGGCTCTTAAGTCTTCTTACAATAACTCTTTACTGAACAATATTTTGTTATAAATTATTGAAGCAAAAATGTTCATTGTACAGCTGTTTATCTATACAGTACCATACCTAAGTCATGTTACATAATTAGGGGTTTCAAGGGACCAGAAGTTCAAAACTTTGATCATTAATATTGGAAATAGGAGAAATATTTTGCAAGGCATTGTAGAATAAAAGTTGTTCACAATAATTTTTATATAACAATATCATAATAACTAAAATTTTGTTGTCAGTGGCCCCGGTAAGGAGTTAAAGGGTCGGCCCCTAAAACACATTTGTAAAGATATCTCGAGAACAGTTAACAATTCAACAAAATATGTTTATATTTCCGAGACCCTCAATTTGATATCAAGAGAAAGGGGCTGGCCCCTCAAATTCGGGGCCAGGAGAGCTCAAAGGTCTCCATACAATAACTTTTTACTGAAAAATAATTTGTTAAAAATTATTATAGCAAAAATGTTTACTGTACAGATGTTTTTCTTTATAGAACCTTACTTAAGTCATATATTACGTAATAAGGGATTTCAAGGGCCAGAAGTCCAAAACTTTGATCATTAATATTGGAAAAAGGAGAAATATTTTGCAAGGCATTGTAGAATAAAAGTTGTTCACAATAATGTTCTTAACAATATGAAAACTAAAATGTTGTTGTTGGTGGACCCGGTAAGGAGAAAAAGGGTCGGCTGTTCAAATATCTCGAGAACGGTTAACAATTCGTGAACACTTGTTGTACAAAATATGGGTATATTTGCAAGACGTTTTATCTGATATCAAGAAAAAGGGGCTGACCCCTCAAAGTCTTTTTACAATTAAACTTTTCTGAGCAATAATTTAATGATATAAACCATTAGACAAAAACAAAGAACTTTTTAAGCTTAATCTAACGCTGAATTCCATTTTAACTTCGGACACTGAACTTCAGAAATATTGGGGTTTAAAAATTGATTTTTCCGGAAATTTTGATTCCGCATTCTTGGTTCAGAAAAATAGTTTAATGTTCAAAGTTAAATTAATTTGTACCTAAAATATTTCGATAATTGTTAAATCCTACCTAAACACATTCGGATTTTTATTTGCATAGTCATTCTTAAAATCGAAAAGATGTTAATTTGTACTTAAAATTATTCGGATTTTGTTAACTCGTAACAAGAATTATTCGATTTTTTTTAAAGTTACTTGATGTGTTATATTCCTTTAAGAACTCTGCTTCTTACATGTACCTATAGCTTTACTTTGAACATTAACGGAATACCCACTCGTTGCTTTGTTTGCTCTAGTTCTTTATATATTTCAACGTAAACATCCCTCCCCCCTGTTGTGACCCTATCCTATCCCCAGGGATCATGATTTGAAACAAGAGGCCCATGGGCCACATAGCTCACCTGAGCAACAGTAGGTATGGTAAAATCAGCTTAATAAAGTCATAATTCAAACTATCTTGGCAATGTAGTATAAAACACGTAGATCCTGTATAAGTGAGAGTCTATTTTTTTTACCCTGGATATTCTTATGTTTATAATCAAGTCCCTTTTCTAATGGATGATTTTATAGTCATATCACCTGTTGAGCATTGCAGTTCTTAAAAAAATCCTAAACAATTGTTTATATAAAGGATATAAACCTACATCAAACTCTGAACCCCTTGTGAGGCCCAAGAATCGCCCAGGGGCCAGATTCTAAACAATTTGAAAGAATCAGGAATATGTCGATATGCTTGCATATAAGTAAAACCATATATCATAACATTTCATTTTTTGTGAAAAATTAAAATATTTTCCTTTGTAAAATTGGAATCCCAATGTGGCCCAATTCTTAGCTTCTCAAGATTTTGATTTCAAAGAATTTAAATCTACATTATTTGAGGTTGCTTTCATTATGATTAAAGCTTTTCTGGGCAAATGGTTTTTAGAAAAAGATATTTTAATTTTTTTCTATTTATATTCCAATGTAAATTTTTGCACTACCTCCCCCCCCCCCCCCCCCTGGACCATGATTTGAACAAACTTGAATCTACACTACCTGAGAATGCTTTCACATAAGTTTCAGCTTTCCTGGCTGATAAGTTTCTGAGAAGTAGGTTTTAAAAGATATACACTATAGATTTCAATGTAAAGGTTTGACCCTACCCCCACAATTTTGATTTTCACAAATGTGTATCTACACTACATAATGATGCTTCCACATAAGTTTCAGCTTTCCTGGATATTTAGTTTCTGAGAAGATTTTAAAATATTTACACAATATATTCCTATGTAAAAGTTTGACCTCTATCAATTGTGACTCCACCTTCCCCCCAGTGACATGATTTTAACAAATTTGTATCTACACTACATAATGATGCTTCCACACAGGTTTCAGCTTTCCTGGCTGATTAGTTTCTGAAATAAAGATTTTAAAAGATTTACACTATATTCCTATGTAAAAGTTTGAACCCCCTCATTGTGGCTCCACCCTCCCCCTGATTCATGATTTTCAAAAATTTTTATCTACACTACATAAGGATGCTTTCACACAAGTTTCAACTTTCCTGGCTGATTAGTTTCAGAGAAAAAGTTTTTAAGGGACTATATATAGTTTAAGCCTAAAATAGCCCCCTAAAATGAACATAGTCATTTTACTGTAATTCTATACATTTGAAGTTTTTTCATAATTTTCATTTTGATTTTAAAGCCCACAATTTAAAAATATGACATCATTAAGTTTACCTTTTCCCGCCATTTTCTCATTTGTTAGCATAAAACAGCTTGTTTTGAGGCAGTTTTTCTTTAAGGAAACATTGAGCGACTGCTTGAACAAACAAAATATTTTCACCAAAGATGTATCTCCCCAATACTTATAAGTGACAAAAAGTTCGTTCTTGTTCAAAGTGTCCCTCTAAAATTCCCATTTGAAAAAAGATAAGAAAAATGTCAATTTTTGATTGATTTTGACTTATAAAAATAACGTCACTTCTGACGTCATATACAGCCAGTGAGTGCATATAAATCAAATAAATAGGTGAAAAACATATTTTATGTCATATCGTTTATAAAGTAACACAACAAATTAATGTACCCGAATCATTTTAAAAAATAGCGAATTTTGGGGGCCAAATTTGACTAATATCATATATAGTTCTTTCTACTCTATATACTCCAATGTAAAACTTTGACCCCCATTGTGGCCCACCTATCCCCGTGGACATTGATTTGTACAAATTCGAATCTACATTCTCTGAGGATGCTTCCACACGAGTTTCAGCTTTTCGGGCCAAATGGTTTTTGAGAAGAAAATTTTAAAGATTTACACTTTATATTCTTTAAAAGTATGACCAGACCCCCCCCCCCCCCAATTTTGGCCCCACCCTACCTCTGGGGAGTCATGATTTTCACAACTTAAAATATGCGCTACATGAGGAAGCTTCCACACAATATTCAGCTTTCCTTGCTGATTGGTTTCTGATAAGAAGATATTTAAAGATTTACTCTATATATTCTACATAAAACTTTGACCCCCCATTGTGGCCCCACCTTACCCTGGGGACAATGATTTGAACAAAATTAAATCTACAACACTATCTGAGGATGCTTCCACACAAGTTTCCTTTTTCTGGCCAAATGGTTTCTGAGAAGAAGATTTTTGAAAAATATCAACAAATTTTCAATAAATCCTAATCATTTCCCCTTGAAAGAGAGTGTGGCCCTTCATTTTAGCAAACTTGAATCCCCTTTACCCAATGATGCTTTGTGCCAAGTTTTGTTGAAATTGGTCAATTGGTTCTGGAGAAGATGTCGAAAATGTAAAAAGTTTACAGACAGATGGACAGATGGACGTCGGACTAAAAGTGATCCGAAAAGCTAAGGTGAGCTTAAAATTGAATCTACACAACCTGACGATGTTTCCACACAATTAGTATCAGCTTTCCTGGTTGATTAGTGTCTGAGAAGAAGATTTTAACAGATTGTTCACTATATACTCCTATATAAAAATTTGACCCCCCATTGTGGCCCCATCCTACCCCTGGTAGTCATGATTTTCACAACTTTGAATCTACACTACCTGAGGTATTCTACGTAAGTTTCAGCTTTCTTGGCTGAGTGGTTTATGAGAAGAAGATATTTAAAGATTTACTCTACATATTCCTATGTAAAAATCCCCCCCCCCCCCCATTGTGGGCAACTTTGAATCTACACTACTTAAGGATGTCTCCACATAAGTTTCAGCTTTCCTGGCTGATTGCTTTCTGAGAAGATTTTTTAAGGATTTACTCTATATATTCCTTGGTAAAATTCGACCCCCCATTGAGGGCCCTCCCTAATCCTGGGAGTTGTGGTTTTCACAACTTTGAATCTATACTACCTGAGGATGTCAATACACAAGTTTCAGATTTCCTAGCTGATTGGTTTCTGAAAAAAGATTTTTAAAGATTTACTCTATATCTTCCTATGTAAAAATTCAAACCGCCACTAGGGGTCATGAATTTCACAACTTTGAATCTACACTACCTGAGGATGCTTCACACAAGTTTCAGCTTTCCTGGCCAAATGGTTCTTGAGAAGAAGATTTTTAAAGATTTACTCTTCATATTCCAATGTAAAATTCGACCCTCAATTGTGGCTCCACCTTATCCCTGGGGTCATGATTTTCACAAATTGGAATCTACACTCCCTGAAGATGTTTCAACATAAGTTTCAGCTTCCTGGGCCAAATGGTTCTTGAGAGGAATATTTTTAAAGATTTCTTAAAATTTTTCAAGAATTCCTGATAATCTACCCTTGTAAATGGGTGTGATCCTTAATTTTCAAAACTTTGAATCCCCCTTGTCTAAGAATGCTTTGTGCCAAGTTTGGTTAAAATGGCCCAGTGGTTCTGGAGAAGATTTTGAAAATGTGAAAAGTTTGTGGACAGACGGACGACTGACAAAATGTGATCAGAAAAGCTTACTTAAGCTTTCAGTTAAGCTAATACAGTCAAAACTGTCTTAGCGGCCACTTAAAATCAGCAGCCACCTTCCATCAGCGGCCACTTTTTCTTTCCCCTGACATGTTTCCTTATATATTTGCCTTTGAATAAGCGGCCAATTGCATAACGCGCCAACCCACACGTAATTTCACTGTATTTAGTGGCCATTTTGTCCATTATTTTGTCACGTGATATTTCACCTGTATTAGTTGATTCCAGATCGTGATCAAAATAACCATTTTGATAGTTATGAAAACATGGAGTCGCTTTGGTAATTAAAAAATTATTGTGTACCTTATATGTGTTTTAATCAAATACGATGAAATATGTTTACCTTCTTTATGTTTTATTTATGTAACCAGTATTAAATTACAGCGCTAGCGTGTTGGATTGGTATACGTGTTTAGAGTGAGTGATTATGTATGAGAGTTTAATATCTGTAACGTGGACAATGACAAGACTGGACAATAGGGTCACATGACTAACTCTGCACGCACCCTTCCCCACCAAAATCTTATACCGGACTGTCACTCTCCGCCTAGCCCTTGAACGGGTCAGAACTATAGCTGTATAGCAATATACTTAAGCATAAGGATTGTTTGTCCCGGTAAGACTTAATGTAATAAATTAAAGTCATTCTAAATTGTAATATTACTGTTTCATTTCGTTTTCTAATGTGTATGTTTGTCTGTGTCTAATTGTCTTGTCATTTTTGTCTATTCTGTGTTATTTGTTTAATTACGAAATTTCAGGTATATGCTGTATTAATAAATATTTAACAACGACCCAAGCTCGACTTATTTCGACCACTGGCTACATTTATTTAAAAAAATTCATGGCTTCTAGTACTCGGAACGTAAAGGGGAAAGTATCTAAGTGAAAAGTTCTTGGGTTAGATAAAGAAGATATGTCATATCGAAAGACAGCGGAAAAAGTTTGAAAAACTCACACTAACAACATTTTAAAAATAAGTACACGTATCAAAAAAATTATGAAATCAATCAGACCATGAAGCACCATTTAATTTATCAGCCGTGGAACAAGGATATAAACAAATTTTGTTGGGTGGTTCAACAGTTCAATGATGTGACATCTCGTAGAATAAATGTCACAGGACCATCATTACAAGGAAAGCCCTTGTACTTTTTATTGATACAAAGGTGTATAATAAATGATGTCCATTTAAACATGTGAAATCACATATGCAAATAAATTTGTAATTATAATAAAACATGTTTTTTGCATACTCAACTGCATACCCAAGTTTTCTCAATGGTAAAGCCAAGTACTCTATCAGATATCGGTGACAATTCCAGGTGTACAAACAGTTCGCCTATATGCTGAGACCAGATCTTTTGGTCCCCAATGTAAGAAGTTTCAGCATCAATAAGGGAGCTAGTTCTGAGCTTCTTTTTGGGAGGTGACAAATCATCATCATCTCTTGACAAGGTTTTCTTTACCTAAAAATTAAAAAAAAAATCTTTCATATGAACTTCTTGCTTGGTCATACAAGAAAGTGATTATATTTAAACACCTCTGATTCACAATTTTTTCACTGACAAACAAGAGGCCCACAGGCCACATCACTCACCTGAGCTACTGATCATCTGACAAGCTTCTGTATACTAGCACAATTCTATTTAATCCCTTTGAATACTATGTGAAAATAGATGAGACTCAGTATTGAATATATAGAGACAAACTGACAGGAGGCATAACATTTACACAATAGAAAGAAATAAAACACAGGTTAAAGAGATCACTGAGAGGAGACATAACTAATTAATAAGAATACTAATTTTATATGAAAAATCAAAGTTGCAGTACAGCTCATGAGTATCCCTACAAAAACACCGACCACTGTGTTCAAAAGTCCATGCTGAACGTGGACATGTCGGTACCTTTGATCTATTGTTCTCTATTACGGCCACGAAGCGAGAAAAAACATGGTGCAACACGGACAGTTACACAGTGTAACACGCGGTATTTACCTGTGAAAAAAGGAGGGTTTAGGAATAAAACTTATAAAGAATAAATATTTATTGATGTACAAAAGAGAATTAAAGAAAAAGAAATAGAAAATTGAAATAAAAAATTTTTAATTTAAAGGGGCATGGTCACAATTTTGGACAAAAATTGTATTTCCGATCTTAATATTTACAATGCTTCAGAACAGTATTTTTAATAGGCAACGAAAATTTGAGTGTCATTTGTTGAGTTATAAGCGAGTTACAGAGCTTGAAATTCTTCGCTATGTAAACAAAGTGTTTGTTTACATTTTAAACGTTGAGTAAGAATTTCAGTTTTAAACCTAAAACGAATGTGTTAAGCGTTAGAAACTGTTTATATATCTGCTTAAAATAAATGAAAAGATAGACAAATAAGCAAGAAAAATATTTTTTACTGGTATATTGAACCCTTTTTAACAAAAACAGGGTACGAGCCTTGTTTACATGACAAAGAATTGTGAGCCCTGTATCTTGCTTATAACTCTACGAATGCCTCTCAAATTTTATTTGATCATTAGAAGTGCATTTCTAAAGCATTGTAAATAATAAAAACATAAAAATAGAAATTGACCAAAATTGTCATCATGCCTCTTTCAAAAAAAATTGGTATTTATAATCCAAGTTCACATTTAAATTTTTATACCTATGCGATTGTTACGGTTGATTTTTGTTGATATTAAAAACAAAACAAACTAGAACTGTCCTAATGGGACTAATACCCCCGCTAGGCTAATTTCAAATGGGACAAATAATTGAATTGAATAATAATTAAGGTTTGGAACACATAAAAAAAAAAAATTCTAGAATTGTAAAAAAAAAAAAAAAAAGTTAACAAAGAAAAATTAAAATCAAAATTGTCAGAATTTCACTGTAAAAACATATCTATAACAGCAATACATTTACAAATGTATGTTTTTGATGATATATTTTTTTAATTTAATTGATTTAAGGAAAAACCAACAAAATGACAATAACCCCTCCCTTTGCAGTGAATAGAAATACCGGTAGCCAAGCAATGCTCTTCTGTTGATAAAACTTTCAATATCTTTCTAATAAGAGTCTTGACAGATGCAATTAGTTGTTTCAAATTTTCCTCACTTTCTCCTATGGCACAATTGAACTCCATATCAGAAAATTGATCCCATAGGACTATGATTTTCTTTGATGAGTTTGTTAAATTTAATAAACTCCCAAAACATTACCATAATTACCATACTATGTAAAAATATGTAAAAAAGAAAATTTAATATTACAAACAATTTTAAAATTGCCAAAACACTACAATCATATCAGTAATTTTGAATTTCATTTAAATTAATGCCCAATAGGGTCACTTCATCAAATTACTTGACAAATAAATTTCAACAACCTCTAAAAATAGTTTAACTTCTTTATTAATAATTATATTATTTATTTCCTTATAATGATAGACCTTTTGGTTTACATGAAACAGTTTTAAAATAGCCCCAAAACCATCACCCATTTTACAGATTATCAATTTCCCCTAAACACATGCTCCATCTGAGCCATGGCTCAGATAATGGCTCCCTTGGGACAAATGAATTCAGCCACACTTGTCTTTGATGTTCTCATTAGCTCCTAAGAATTTATCACTGACAAACAAAAACTTTGCATTGTCAGTTGATAGAATACTTATAAAAAATAATTTTTTTTTATTAATTAAGACATAAAGACAAAAAACTCCATCTGGATGTATTTATATAAATATATTTTAGAGCGTTTTCTATTAATTAATTAATAAAATCTGTAAGGATTACCTCCCTTACTTTTCAACATTAGTGTACAATATATAGAATAAGGAAAATGAAAACTGTCATAAAATCATTAAATCTTGTCTGATCTTAAAAAAAATTGCAGGTGCACATCTTCAGATGGTGTTCAACATATGTACAAATTTTCAAACTGTTCCATGCAGTAATAAAAAATTCTATAGGGGGGACAAAGTTGCGTCTACAGACAGACGGACAGACGGACAGGGTGAAACCAATATACCCCCCTAAACTTCGTTTGCGGGGGTATAAAAATCGATATCGCCCACAAAAAGGTTTGATCAATTAAAACACAAACACTTTCTTTTCCTTTTTAAAACTGAAATATACAGTTTAATAAGTTTTTGTTTCAGTCCGTTTTTAAACGCAGTAGAAATCTTAGTAGTTCATGCACAGTTTCAGTTTTGTATAGAATTGTAAGGGTGATTTTTTTACACTTGTACTCTATTCAACGATAACAAATCTATTGGGTTGTTGAGAACAACTGTACTTTCTCTAAATATTATGATTATACAGCTTTATATTTTGTATAATTTCAAATTTTCTTTCTATTATACATATGTGTGATGTACTTGTCCATGTAGTACCGCACAGTACATATTATTCATTGCACGTAGAATCCGTGAATTGGTACTAGATAATTTTTTATTTCATCTTTATCAAACAACTTTAGTTTAGAAATTATTTGTGTTCCAAGAAACTGCCCAGTATTGCAAAAATTACTGTTTGATTGTTTAATGATCAACATGAGAAAAAGAGAGAGAGAGAGAGAGAGAGAGAGAGAGAGAGAGAGAGAGAGAGTACCGGTACGTCTTACATGTAGACTTAACGAGGCTGAGGGGTGGCTGCCATTTTAAACCATTTTTATCTCTATACAAAAAAGATTTTCAGTTTAATTTTCTATAGCTCTTACATTGTTATGAAATTGTCTTTTGAAAGAAATGAATATAATGGTATTGAAGTGTCAATTGATGGTAAACCAAGGGTTGCAAGATGCAAAAAAATCATTTCAGCTGTTTTTGAGCATTTTCTAACTTTTCAAAGGGAGGTAACTTGTAAAATTCCAAATATTTTTTTGTAATATTCTCCTTTTATTTCTTTTTTTTTTAATTTCACCACCAAAATTTTTTTTACACATGTATTGATTATAATTATGTTAAAATTTGGAAATAATATTGTGGCTACTTTTTTTTTGTTTTACAGATTTGCATTTGTATGACATACATTTTTTTGGTAAAATTGTGATATTTTTCTTTATAGCAAATAATATTTAGTTTTTCTTATTGTGTTAATTTTTTGTGATGTTATTTGTATGCTTTTTGCCTTTTTTTATATTTCAAATATTTTTCATAATTTTTTTTTTACATAATGTGCAATTTCTTCAGATGCAATAAATGATAAAATTAACGATGATTGTGATGTGGTCTTCCATATTAAAATGTAATTTAAGATTATATGAAACATTTCTGCAAATTTGGTGAATTTTAGAATATGTTTTTTGGACCCCCCCCCCCCAGCCTCCTTAACTTTAGTACATTTTACTTGACATGTAATTCAGTGTAATAAGTTAGTTTTATAGTTTCCATTATATTGAAACCTTTTCCCTAAAACTGCAGCAGCGATTCATGCAGTCAGAGTCCACGTGCTACCCCTGTCAATCAAATCAGCAGCGAGATACACCATGCTCCTTCCATGATAGGGAAATAATATTGTTCTATTGTTTTTTTTAAAGAAAAATGTTAAACAATGAAGTATTTAGTGATTGCAATGTTTAGTTTCTTCATTCTTATACTTCATGTATGAATGTTGGAATACCTCGTCGTTAAAACTCTTTCTCTCTCTCTCTCTCTCTGAGTATGTAATTGTGTGCAATCATTTTTGAATTATAAGAGTTTTATTTGTATGAATTAAAGACTCATGGTTTTAATAACGATTTCAACACAATGACGTAAAGTTTGTACAGTACACAATGTAATCAGATTTTTCATTAAAATTTCGACACTATTTCACATCATAGATATTAGATTAGTTATGAAGAAAATAAAGTTGTGTTTGTTCCAAATGCTTGCAAAAAGTTACTGTTATTATCTCATTCATCTATTAAATTAATCAGGGTTGTTTTATTTTGTACATGTATATCCCCGGTTAATGATTTCTAATTGCAAGTTAATACTTTGTGAAATTCCCGCATTTTTAGAGTTGCTGAATTGTTCTTCGGATCCACGCACCGATAGTTTTACGTTTAGTTGTTTGTGTACATATCTACGAACACTTTTTGTGAAACTAACAAAGTAGAAGTAAAATATATTCAGACCATACACACGACAGGTTGTGAAGAGTTACCTAACAGGTGTACGTGGAAAGGTGTGAATAACGGCATCTCGAGTACACCTGTTCAGACGTACTAATATACACAGAGTTAGTTGTAAAATACAATCACACCTAACAAGAAAGACAATAACACCTGTTGTGTATAAAACCCAAGATGAAAGACAATGCTGTGTATCTGATCAGCTTCTGTACAGGTGTATCGCACAGGTGATTTTTTGTTCATGTGAAATCATGGCGCCATTATCAGCTTTACGGGAAATAAAGTGGAAAGTTATTTTATGAAATTCGGGTATATTTTTAGTACATGTACAATGCTTGAATATAATTTAACAAGAGTTTGTACATGTATTTATCTATAATAGCTATCATATAAAAGTGATATTTTGTTTACTTATTGCTACATAAATAGCGGATCGAAGTACTAATCATTCGAGTCCCCGGTAATATAGGGTTGTCATTTACTACAGCACATCCACATGAATTTTAAAAAACATCATCTGAAATGTTTTCATTTCCCATTTTTTATTGGTTTAAAGTATTAGGTTGTAAATTAATTAATATAACAGAGTTTTCAGATAACAGAAAATAAGATGTTAAGCTCCTTACATTTTAATCGGATCGTCAGTTACAACATCATGTGTGTTCAGAAAAAAAACCCTGATGAATTTAATTGATTTGAATTTTGGTTATAATTGATTAATAAAATATATTTGGTGAATTTTTTTTCAATTTTATTCAAAAACAAATGAATTAAAGGGTACCCATTTACATCGAGTTTTCAGATCACAAAAACTTATCTTCACGTTAAAAGCCCTGACAATTTCTGAGTCCGCATAACTAAGTTGACATTACTTTTTTTTAATTTTCAAAAGAGATATATGTTTCAAGCCATAACTTGTTTATTTCTAAACATACACTGTTTCTATCAACACACACACGCACAGCAGCGATGCTATATCCCGTTAGCAACAAGTTGCGCGAGGGGACAATAAGATACAGGACCTGCTCGAAAAACTTTTACCAAGCCTGATGCTAACTCTGAGCATCAAGCATAAGTTCAAATGGATGTTGACAACATGATTCCAAGCAAGTGGAAGCAAATGTAAGAGAACGAAAGAAAACGCATTGTTATCCATGCGACGGGTTAAAAGTTATTGGTGAACAAATAAGGTGATGTGCATGAACTTGTGTAAATGTGTTAATGCTGTTACAGATACTTTGCCTATTAAAATCAAATTGTCTGAATCTCATCTGAATAGATCTTGCAATTTTTCCAGCTAGTTATGGTTACTCATATATAAATATTTTTAACGGTAAAAAGGCATACAATATGTAGGGTCCACATGAATGGATTTATGTAAATGATTGAACTATGAGATTGGTAAATTGAAAAGATACCTGAATTCAAGACAATTGAAAAGTTGTTTCAAACCAGAGGCCATGGGCCACATTGCTCAGCTTAGCAATAATTGCTTTATACAGGCGTTCAAAGGATATTGTGCCATGTGGCTCCTCGGTAGATTAACAATCAAAGGTTGCAACGGCCACAAAGGCGTTGAGCATTTTGTTTACATCAATGAGAACGAATCATTAAATTCCCTCTTATTCATTCTCAAAAACTAATATGTTTTTATGTACATGTGTGTATAACTTGGACATATTTCTCTTCGCGATGCAATCAAACAGTGTTAAAGAACCTATTTATTTCCAATTTAATGTTCATATATTGTGGTTTCATCAATATTCGTTGAATACCAATTTTCGTGGATTTCGTTGTTAAGTTAACCCATAAAATCAAATGTTCATTGAAATGCAATTTCTAATTAACATTTTGTATTGATAGGGTCATTGGCCACGAATATACGTATCCTTGAAACTGTGATTTTTACTTTATCAACGAAAATTGATACCCTTGAATATCAATGAAACCACAGTATTTAATTGCAAAAAAATAAAAAAAGCAAGAGGCCCATGGGCAACATCACTCACCTGAGCAACAATAGGAATAGTAAAACCAGCTTAATGGAGTCAAAATACAAACTTTTGGACAATGTAGTACAATACATGTAGATCCTGTATAAAGAAAAGTCATTTTTTTACCCTAGATATCTTTATGTTTATAATCAAGTCCCTTTTCTAACAGGATGATTTTATAGTCAAATCACATGTTGAGCATTGCAGTTCTCAAAAAATTCCTAAACAATTGCTTATATATGGGATATGAACCTACATACACTTTTGAACCCCTTGTGTGGCCCAAGAATCGTTCAAGAGCCAAATTCTAAACATTTTGAAAGAATCAGCAATATGTCAAAATGTTTTGCATTTAAGTAAAACCATATATCAAAACATTTCATTTTTTATGAATAATGAAATATTTTCCTTTGTAAAATTGGAATCCCAATATGGCCCATGCACCCTACTCCTCAAGCTTTTGATTTGAAAGTATTTAAATCTACATTATCTGAGGTTGATTTCACTAAAGTTACAGCTTTTGTAGGCAAGTGGCTTTCAGAAACATAGGTAATCACAGATTACAAAGCTCACCGAGACGAGGCAACACCTTTATGAGGAATCATCTTTATGAGACCACCTTTATCATATTATTTGAAAATCATAGTTAATAATGATCTTGGATATACATGGATACTGTTTTGACACAATATCGTATAACAATATCATATGTTAAAAAATTGTATAATAATCATATGTTCATTTCATAGGGTATTATATGACACAATGTTTAATATCAATACAATCATATAAAATACGATATTGCATCCTATAATACCTACAATTTATATCATAATAATATATTACAATAAAATTCTGTAATAAATAATGATGAAATATGATATTGTAACATATGATATGACATTGAATCTTGTTATACATTATTGTATTTTATCACATAATACAATATCATAATAAATTATGATATTGATATTATATGATACAATATAATAATATATGATACAATATCATATCACATAATACATCACAATATTGTAACATATGATATTATATAAATAGTGCCTGTTTGGGAGGGTAACAGTTGAAATTGACACCCCGAGAAAACCATTGTCAACCGACGCGAAGCGGAGGTTGACAATGGTTTTCGAGGGGTGTCAATGTCAACTGTTATCCTCCCAAACAGGCACTATTTATTTTGTTATACTGAATGTCTTTTTTAAAATTTTTAAGAAAATTTTACTGCTTTTATATAGGAATAACGTGAATTCTACAGCGAACCGTACGCGCATAATTTTCGCGCATGTAATATTTTTTAATGTTACCCGTTGCCAAGTGCGTTGCTAACGCTGAGGGTAATAGTAAATATTATTAACTGCGTCTTAACCAATCAGATTTCAGTATTTAACATGAAAGTATAACAAAGTAATATATTGTTTAATATAATTATAGAATGAAATCAATTGTATCATATTTGATACATAATAGGATATTGTATCATATGATACAATCAAATTAGATACAACATTGTATCATATCAATTGATACAATATCAGTTGATATAGTACTATATTATATAATACAATATCATATTATACTATATTGTATTATATGATAAAATATCACATTATACAAAATCATATAATACATTTTCAAATGATATTATACAAATATAGCCCTTTCATGAGGTTGCAATCTACCTTTTACTTTAACGTCTGCAACTTCCATCTTTGTTGTTTGTTTACGTGGAGAGAATTTTGATTGGTTGGGTTAAATCATGCCAGCCAATCAAATTCATTTTAACATTAGAGCAAAATTTCCCTTATCTATATTTAGAAAGTACAGGTCAATCCCAGTTTTTAAAGCTTATTTTCAGAAAGTACAGGTCAATTCGCATTTTTATACTTCGACACGTGATATCAAAAGAACCAATGATAAAATTCGTTATAATGCATGACAATAATATAATATTATATAAACCAATATCATATTATACAATATCGTATCATATGATACAATATATATTATACAATATAATATCATATGATACAATATAATATGTTGCAATATCATATGAAATAGCATGTGATAAAATTGTATATTATACAATATCATATTATACAATATTGTATCATAATAAACAATACTATTGGTATTGCTTAATATAGAGTATTTCAGCAATATTTAATAGAAAAGTTCAGACTGTTTCAGCAATTTTCAAAGCAGTTCAGATTTTTCAAACAAATTCAGAACAATTCAGATTTTTAAGACAGTTCAGCAATATTGCTGAAATATGTTTAGAACTGGTTCAGAGGCACAAAATGGTAGTAAGCTATTTTTCAGATATGATTCAGATATATTTCAGTGAATTTAAGGAAATTTTCAGAAAAAATTTTTCATGAGGGTATATACATAACAATATCATGATACAATATCATATCATAATGTACAAAAAATTGATACAATATCATATTGTATCATATAACTTTTTACAATATAATATATGATATAATATTGTATCATATAAAACAATAGTGTATCATATCATGCAATACTATATCATAGAATTCATATTATATCATTTAACAACGAACACATCTATCAAACAGGTTTGAGATAGGAGAGTGAAGCTACCTCTGCAGTTCATTAATATTATAGTTAAATCAACTATGCAAGCTATTATGTATAAAGTATGTGACCTGTTCGAAAAAAACAAATCTCATCCAGCATCCGAAACCTACGCCTTAGATTCAGCATTCAAGCCTGCCAGGTGCATCAGTATCATAAGATGCATCATCCATGCAAGTTTGGTGAAGTTAGGATAAGTAATAACTAAGATATAATCATAAGAGAGCACCTGCTCCAAAAACACCAGCTCTTAAAACCTTAACCTCCCTCCAGCATCAGAAACCTATGGGTCAAATTTAGCATTCATGCCTGTCAGGTGCATCAGTATCATAAGACGCACCATCCATGCAAGTTTAGTAAAGTTAGGACCTGCAGTAATAACTAAGATATATTTTTTTAGCATCCTTGATAATGAAGATCAGGCTCTGCATCGGAAGCTACCTCTGCGATTCATTTTTATTATAGTTCAATTCACTATGCAAGTTTGAAATAGTAAATATTTATTAAACATGTGACCTGTTCCAAAATACTTAACCTAATCTTTGGCTCAGATTCAGCATTCAAGCCTGTCAGATGCATCAGTATCATAAGACGTATCATCCATGCAAGTTTTATGAAGTTAGGACCAGTAATAACTAAGATATAATCATCAGAGGGCACCTGCTCCAAAAACTTTAACAAGCTCTTAAAACCTTAACCTCCTTCAGCATACGAAACCTATGGCTCAGATTCAGCATTCATGCCTGTCAGGTGCATCAGTATTATAAGACGCACCATCCATATAAGTTTGGTGAAGTAAGGACCAGTAATAACTTAGATATAATCATCAAAGGGCACCTGTTCCAAAACTTTGAACCAGCTCTAAAAACCTTAACCTCATCCAGCATCCGAAACCTATGGCTCAGATTCAGCATTCAAGCCTGCCAGGTGCATCAGTATCATAAGAGGCACCATCTATGCAAGTTTGGTGAAGTTCGGACCAGTAGTAACTAAGATATAATCATCAAAGGGCACCTGCTCCAAAAACTTTAACCAGCTCAAAAAACCTTAACCTTATCCAGCATCTGAAACCTATGGCTCAGATTCAGCATTAAAGCATGTCTGGTGCATCAGTATAATAAGATGCACCATCCATGCAACTTTAATTGGTAAAGTTAGGACCAGTAGTAACCTAGAAATTGCTATCAAAGGACACCTGCACCAAAAACTTTAACCTGCTCCAAAAACCTTAACCTCCTCCAGCATCTGAAACTCATGGCCCTGATTCAGCATTTAAGTCTTTCAAGTACATGAGTAGGTCAAGATGCATCATCCATGCAAGTTTGGTGAAGATAGGACCAGTAATAACTTAGATATAATCATCAAAGGGCACCTGCTCCAAAAACTTTAACCAGTTCTAAAAACCTTAACCTCATCCAGCATCCGAAACCTATGGCTCAGATTAAGCATTCCTGCCTGTCAGAGGCACCAGGTGCAACAGTCTCATAAGAGGCACCATCTATGCAAGGTTGGTGAAGTTCGGACCAATAATAACTTAGATATAATCATCAAAGGGCACCTGCTCCAAAAACTTTAACCAGCTCTCAAAACCTTAACCTCATCCAGCATCCGAAACCTATGACTCAGATTCAGCATTCCTGCCTGTCAGAGGCATCATTATCATAAGACATACCATCTATGCAAGTTTGGTGAAGTTAGGACCAATAATAACTTAGATATAATCATCAAAGGGCACCTGCTCCAAAAACTTTAACCAGCTCTCAAAACCTTAACCTCATCCAGCATCCGAAACTTATAGCTCAGATTCAGCATTCAAGCCTGCCAGGTGCATCAGTATCATAAGAGGCACCATCTATGCAAGTTTGGTGAAGTTCAGACCAGTAGTAACTAAGATAGAATCGTAAAAGGGCACCTGCTCCAAAAACTTTAACCAGCTCAAAAAACCTTAACCTTATCCAGCATCTGAAACCTATGGCTCAGATTCAGCATTAAAGCATGTTTGGTGCATCAGTATCATAAGACGCACCATCTATGCAAGTTTGGTGAAGTTCGGACCAGTAGTAACTAAGATATAATCATCAAAGGGCACCTGCTCCAAAAACTTTAACCAGCTCAAAAAACCTTAACCTTATCCAGCATCTGAAACCTATGGCTCAGATTCAGCATTAAAGCATGTCTGGTGCATCAGTATCATAAGATGTACCATCCATGCAAGTTTAATTGGTAAAGTTAGGACCAGTAGTAACCTAGAAATTACTATCAAAGGGCACCTGCTCCAAAAACTCTAACCTGCTCCAAAAACCTTAACCTCCTCCGGCATCTGAAACTCATGGCCCTGATTCAGCATTTAAGTCTTTCAAGTCCATGAGTAGGTCAAGATGCATCATCCATGCAAGTTTGGTGAAGATAGGACAAGTAATAATTTAGATACAGGACCTGCAAAAAAAACTTTAACCAGGTCCGGACACGGATGCTGAGGGTATAGCATAAGCTCCCCCCCGACTTCGTCTCAGTGAGCTAAAAAGATGTTTTTAAAAAATTTTATGTAAATTTTTAACCCCCCCCCCCCCAAAAAAAACGTTGTGACCCCATCCTACCTCCGAATATCATGATTTAAACAAACTTGAATCTACCGTACCACACATTTGTATCTACACTACGTAAGAATGCTTCATTTAATTTTGAATTCTCCTGGCTGGATAAAAGTGCTTAAATTTTTTAAATTCATCACAACCAAGTTATACTGCAAGGCAAGATGTACTTCCACACAGATGAGACCTCTAGATTGAAATACTCTAAACTGGTAAGAGGTCTGTGGCTAATATAGGGGTTTCAGGAAGAGGGGTGATGAAAGAGAAATATGGCAGGCAGTTAATCTTTGAGTGGTGTTCAGATTTAAGAACAATGATAATGCATTTATCCTCATAAAAATAATGTGTCAGAACTATGGAAACTGTTCAAAAGAAGTCAATTATATTTACTTGTTTGAAAATTATCAGCATTGGTGTAGAATTCATTTAATTCATTATATAGAGGGGCCCAAGAAAGTAGTTATAGCACACCATCCTTTTCCTTTTTTTTGTACAAGTATTCAATGTTTAGTAAGACATTTCTAATGAACAACCAAAATTTCAGCGTCAATCATAGAATTATAAGCAAGATACAAAGCAAATGCTATGTTTGAGTCATGTTTATGTTCACATGAGTTTATTACATTCAACTTAGATTTTTAACTTGGTATTTCCTATTTATCTATGTAATGTCATGTGATGACGCTTTCAGCAGACGATAAGTTTCCGGGCTTCAGTGATGTCAGAAATTGACAACAGAAAACTTCTTCTTAATCTTTATGAAAGCGGAATCGCTTCGGCACAAAAACTGAGTGAAATAACAAACATACCAAGGACTACAGTGTATGACAATTTGAAAAGATTTCGTGAAGGGAAGTCCGAGATACTGTGTCCGGGATCTGGCAGGAAGAAAATTTTTGACATGAATGACAACAGACGGGCTGCACAACTTGCTGCTTCTCATCTGCAATGGTCAGCACAGCAAATTGCCAATGAATGTGCAAGAAGAGGATCAGCTTTAGTGTCAAAATGGACTATGGGCCGGACTCTGGCTCGCAGTAATTATTTTAAATCTGTGCCGCAAAAGGTGCCACTAATGACCGCAGAGCACATGCGTAAAAGAGAGGCATAGTGTATCGCTCAACAGAATTACAATTTTGATAATGTGATTTTTACGGACGAAAGTCGATTTCAGTTCTACAGATGTACTCGGAAAAGGTGGGCAAAATTTGGACATTGTCAAACAAGTGAAAAGCTGTCAATGTGACAGCAAACCGGGTTTTCTTTTATGTGAACTGTATCCATAATCCATGTCAACCCGTATCCAGTGAAATGGATAAGGTGAAAGGGTACCCTATATGCAATATTTTGCCAAAAAAAGTTCAAAAGCTGGTATTTTTTTCATAAATTATCGAAATCTAAATCCTAGCAATATGCACACCTCTGATATATGTACAATTATCTGCAAAAGAACATTTTCCTATCTTGAAAACTGTAGGAGGAATTATCCGTACAATGAGGGTACCCTATATGCAATATTTTGCCAAAAAATGACTAAGTTCAAATGCTAGTATTTTTTTCATAAATTATCGGAAATCTAAATCCTAGCAATATGCACACCTCTGATATATGTACAATTGATCTGCAAAAGAACAACTTCCTATCTTGAAAACTGTAGGAGGAGTTATCCGTACAATGAGGGTACCCTTTTGGCAGCCGCCCGCCCGCCGTTTTTCACCATTTTAATAACCGGATTTTTTCTGCTGGAAAACCCGGTTAAAAATGGTGCCGAAATTCTCACCAGCTGTTACTGTGTGGGGTGGAATAAGCAAGTTGGGTATAACTGATCCACTTGTTGCTGTGAATGGAAATATATCCACAATCAAGTACTGTGAAATTTTAGGGGAGGGATTACTGTTGTCTATTATTGTGACAAACGATTTACCGTATGTTTTACAACAGGACAACGCTAGTCCGCAGCCTATACCCGTGACTGGTTCACACAAAATCACGTGACCGTAATGGAATGGCCTGCTGCTTCCCCAGATTTAAATCCGATAGAAAATGTTTGGCATATCATGAAAGATCGTGTGGAAAAAATTCAGCCAGAAAATATCAAGGACTGGAAAGTTACAATCATGGAAACGTGGATGGGTCTGGATCAGAACTATATAGACATTTTGATAGACAGTATGCAACGATGCATCGCTCAGTGTATAGAGCGACACAGAGGTCTGACTGACAATTGACATTATGCATTTTGAACTCATTGGTTCTATATTCATTCATTTGATTCAAAATGATGATAGTGTTGCAAATTGAAAAATAAAACGACTTAAATTGAAATCCGGATTTTTTGTGCACTTTACTCTATATATGATATATATATATATAATAAGAGTTAAATTTGGTCCCCATAATTTTTTTTAAGTGTTTCCGGTACAATACATGTAAAATGTTAACATATTTTTTTTAGAAGAGTTGATATAAAATATATTTTTTTCATCTATTTATTTGATTTTTTTCACTTAGGCGAGAGAAATTTAATTTTTAGTTTTACGGATTTTGTTGTAAAAAATTTGGGTCGGAGGAGGGAAAATAAAAAAAATAAAAAACTGGGGGCAAATTTTTATTAATCAAAATTACATATTATTTGCTTGAACTTATAATATTAAGTTTAATTTGTCCACTATCCATTGTGTACTTTGTGTTTGTTTCAAGATCATTGGTATTAACCTTACTAAACTTGTTCAGGATGACATATTTTCTTTGCTTTTCATAAAAACTTTTAAGCCAAACCATGCATGGCTGACCTCCATCTTAAATACTCCATGTTATAGAGACGCTTACACTTGATTTTAAAAGCTCCCTTTGTCAAACGTTTTGCAGATTTCAAATAAAATAAAGTAATTTTAAAACCAAGATCGGTCAAACTTGAAAATTCCGGAAAAATTTCCGAAGATACAATTTTTTTTCATTATTTTTTTTTTTTACAAAATCGGAAAAATTGGGTCGGCGGATCCGTAAAACTAAAAATTAAATTTCTCTCGCCTTACTGGCAGTATATGATGCTATTTCAATAATTCAATCAAAATTAGCCAAAAATTAACATTTTACTTATCTAATTACAAATGGGAAATATTGAGCAGATGCTTGAACAAGAAAATTTTTTTTGTCACTTATTAGTCTTGGTTAGATACATCTCTGATTAAAATATTTTGTTTGTTGAAGCATGCGCTCTATGTTTTCAGAAGGAAAAACTGTTTGAAAACAAGCAGTTTTATGCTAAAAATGCAAAAATGGCGGGAAAAGGTTGTCTTTACAATGTCATATTTCTAAATTGTGGGCACTTGAACCAAAATGAATATTATGTAAACACATTACATACATATCTGTACTAAGAAAACAAAGAATTATAGTAATGTGATGATGTTCATTTTGGGGGCCATTTTAGGCCCATATCATATATAGTCCTTTGATTGAAATTGGCCAAGTGGTTTTAGAGAAGAAGTTTGTAAAAAGTTTACAGATGGTTTACATATAAAATGTGATCAGAAAAGCTCAGGTGAGTTAAAAATTAATAAAATAACAAAAAAATTCCTACCTTACTTTTTAAATAATGTAACTGTAAACAAACACATTATTTTCTTAAAGAATAGTTCCAGAACCAAATTGTTAAGCAAAATAGTTAAATTGGTAAGAAAAAAATTTGTTGAAAGTTAGGAAAATGTATCGATAGTTCCGACTTCTTGAGATCACTGATGGTTAAAAATGGGTCACACTGGACAATCAAAAAGCAAATTCTTGTGATTATTTCAAATAATTCACATGTTAGAATGATAAAGCATTTGCATTGTAAAAGTGAGGTCATAATTTTTTTTCCTGATTGTCCAGAGTGCAATCAGATATTTTTAAAATCGGGCATTCCTGGTAGTAAATATAAGGTAACTTCATTTCAAAAATCTAAACTATCGATGAAAATGTCCTTTATCTCACCTTAAAACAGTTTCCATGAATGGACTGAAAAATCATGTTTTATTGAGTACTGGCACATCATACTTTTAAAAATCTACTCTTTGATATTCACAGTAACTGTCTACTTTAAGTACATACCTCACAAACAAAAATAACTGGGTGTACCAAATCATCACGACAACACAAAATGTCAGCTTTTGATGATGTAGTTCTACCCAAGATTTGAGCTTTCTGTGTAACTATAAATGGATCACTCCTGAAAAACAAATGAAAATAAACCAGCATTATAAATAATCCATTTCTAGGTAATATAAACAACACAAATAAAACTATGAAGTTTTACTCTCTGGTAACCTGACAAACAAGATAAAAGCTGTCAATAAGACCTTTTTTTTTGTAAATTGATAAACACTACATGCATGCACTTAGCCTGAGAAATGGGGTACCCTATCTGCAATATCCTGCAAGAAAATGACTAAGTTCAACGGCAGGTATTTTTTAAACAAGAGGCCCAAGGGCCACATCGCTCACCTGAACAATAGACCTGAACAATAGTTCCTTGTAACATTCTATTTTGTAGCATATCCATTTCTGTCTTAAACTTTGAACCTCTTTCTGGGGCCCCACTATTAGTCTGTGGTTTATGGTTGGCTTTAACAATTTAGAATCTACACTATAATAGGATGCTTGCATAGCAATCTCACAAACTGTAGCTTTGTAGTTCTCGAGAAGAAAATTTTTGATTTCCATATATATTTCTATATTAAACTTTGAACCCCGCCTGGAGTCTTAGTTTTAGTATGGGGGCCACAATGTTTACACTTAATAGAATATTCTCTGTAAATTTCTGGTGCAGTGGTTCTTGTGAAGACTCTTAAAAAATGTTCCCACATATATCTATGTTCAACTTTGAACCTCATCTGGAGACCAAGTTTTGATCCAAGGGTCACAATTTTTTAAATTTAGAATCTTCACTACATATACAAGCTTTTAAAAATTTAGAATCTTCACTATATATACCACCTTAAATGTAAAGATTTGCATATCTGCTGCACTGGTTCTTGAGAAGATTTTTAACGACATACACCATATACTCACTGTTTCGCAATTATCTCTTTTTTAAAAAGGCTAAGTCCTTTAATTATGCAATTTAGAATTCCCTTACCATAAGGATGCTTTATACCAAATTCGGTTAAATTTGGCCAAGCATTTTTAGAGAAAAAGTTTAAAATGTGAATAGTTTACAAACAGACAGACGGGCGTATATTTCCTTATAAAATAGGTAGTGATGCATTTATAATACAATAACTCATGATCATGGTTAGAAAAATCAAAGAAATTTCAAAGTTCAAAAATATATTATCTTCTTTCTGCTTTAAATAGTCTTTGAACAATTTTCACAGGTTCATAATTTGAATACATTAACAGTGTGTCCCTAATTATAAAAATAAAACATACTTTTATTAATTTCAATTCCTGTTTGAAACGGTATGGTTGTTTACAAACAAATCCACAACACGTACTATCTAAAATGCTTGACCAAACCAACTGCAATATCGTCTTCATTCATTGCAAAAAAATCACTAGACATGTTTATCGCTTACATTTATTTTGGAGACCGTGCCCGATAACAAATATATTTACATATAAAATTTTATTTCTATCAGGCATGGTCTCCAAATAAAATGTAAGCGATAAACTAAATATTTAGTGAACGTTTAGTGAACGTTTAGAACTTATTGTATTCATCCGCCTTTCTTGATTAAGCAAATTTATACTTAATATATGCAATGAGTTGTCAATAACTGTTTTATACCCCCGCTCATATCATGTGAGAACTAAAATAAGTAAATTATGCTGACTTAATGCATAACATTGGGACTCAATCATACTTCTTCTTTGCATTTCACTTCAAGATATTACATCCATAACTATCATATTTAACATCAAATATTGTTTGTTTGAACACTAAAATCTCATTATGATTTTAAAAGGTTCATTCACCTTTGAAATTGAACAAAAAATAAATAGTAAGGAATTCATCAGATCGTGAAGTTAAAATTGAAGTAAATGGGGAAAGGTGTACAGTCAAAATTGCCGAAGCGGCCACCCCTATTAAGCAGTCACCTTTCGTATGCCGTCATTTTATTCCCTCCCGATGACAAATCCTATATAATTGCCCTATAAAGAGCGGTCACCTGTCTAACGCGGTCAGCGGTCATCGTATTTTGATCCAAAACTGTACAGTCAAAATGCATTAGGCGGCCATTTTGGCCGGTCACATGATATACACCCGGGGATTTTAAACATGGCTTCCAAATGTCGGGTAATAAATGTAAACAATAATTATACGCTTGAGGCGAGAGAAAACAAATTAATCAATGTATTTATAATAGTTACATAATTGGCAGATCAAATACGAATGGGAATCAAATGAATTGTTTAAACATGTATTGACAATGTTTGTTTTATAAACATGTTTATTTGATTTTATTTTTTTTGATACCCGGTATTGATTTTGCTCTACATCGCTGTTGCAAACAATGGCAATAATAAGCAATTAGAACGGTAATGTATGTATTCTATCATACTTACAATATATATCATATAATACAATAAAATACTGTAATAAACAAAGATGATATTGTAAATATGAAATGACAGTGTATTTGTTAAACCTTATTGTATTTGATCACATAATACAACATCATTATATATAATACAATATTGTATTATATGATACAGTATCATATTACATAATACATCATAACATTGAAACATGATATTATATTGTATAATATAGTATGATATTGTATTGTATGATATTGTATAATATTTGATACATAATATGATATTTTGTTTTCCCTCGGACTGAAATGTCACATTTTCATTAGATTAAACATGACACGTGATTGCCTCATATATCTCTATGTAGGTTCTTTGAGGATTAATATTAGGCAATATGGCCGTCATTGGCCGCCGCCTCACCTACTCATCTCGATATTTCATATTATTTAACACAGAAATCGTGTTCAGTAAGTCATTAAAATATTTAGAGTAGTGGCCCTTTGGAATTATTTTTAAATTAGAGTAGTTGCCCTTTGAATATTGACGTCACGTTGTGTCTGGAGCAGAACAAAATGGAAGTGTCTAAATTTGCACAAATCTCTGCAGAGGTTTAAAATTGAATAGCAACAAAACAATGTAGGTAATATGGGTGAAGCGAAGATTTTTAAAGCGTATTTGAAAGGTGGTTTTGATAATTTTGAAGAGTTTAAGTGAGTTTAATTGAACGAGATGTAAGGCATCTTGTACATGGCTTTGCGTAGATCACCGCTATTTGTGAATGAATATGTCGCTTGATAGTCCTCAGGAAAACAAAACACTTATTAGGTTAGTTACTGACTCACTACGGAAATATATTGGGTTGATCAATCTAGGCGAACTATAATATAGTTAAATCAACTTTGCAAGCTATCATCTATAAAACATGTGACCTGTTCCAAAAAACTAAACCTCATCCAGCATCCGTAACCTATGGCTCAGATTCAGCATTCAAGCCTGTCAGGTGCATCAGTATCATAAGACGCATCACCGTTGCAAGTTTGGTGAAGTTAGGACCAGTAATAACTAAGATATCATCATCAGAGGGCACCACCAATTAAAACCTTAACCACTTCCAGCATCCGCAACCTATGGCTCAGATTCAGCATCCATGCCTATCATGTGCATCTGTATCATAAGATGGTGCGTTTTATCCATTCAAGTTTGGTGAAGTTAGGACCTGTCATAACTAAGATATATTTTTTAGCATCCTTGATAATGGAGATTAAGCTCTGCATCTGAAGCTTCCTCTGCGATTCATTCATATTACAGTTTAATCAACTATGCAAGTTTAAAATAGTACTATTATCTATGTAACATGTGACCTGTTATAAAAAACTTAACCTTATCCAGCATCCGAAACCTATGGCTCAGACTCCGCATTCAAGCCTGTCATGTGCATCAATATCATAAAACGCACCATCTGGTGAAGTTAGGACAAGTAATAACTAAGATATCATCATCAGAGGGCACCTGTTTCAAAAACTTTAACCAGCTCTTAAAACCTTAACCTCCTCCAGCATCCGAAACCTATGGCTCAGATTCAG
Source organism: Magallana angulata (assembly GCF_025612915.1). Classification (NCBI taxonomy): domain Eukaryota; kingdom Metazoa; phylum Mollusca; class Bivalvia; order Ostreida; family Ostreidae; genus Magallana; species Magallana angulata. The sequence goes on from NC_069115.1 coordinate 2,199,972, forward strand.
CATTCAAGCCTGTCAGGTGCATCAGTATATAAGACGCACCATCCACACAAGTTTGATGAAGTTTGGACCAGGAGTAGCTAAGAAATAATCATTAGAGGGCACCTGCTCAAAAAACTTTAACCAGCCCCAAAAACCTTAACCTCCTCCAGCATCCAAAACCTATGGCTCAGATTCAGCATTCAAGCCTGTCAGGTGCATCAGTATCATAAGATGCACCAACCATACAAGTTTGGTGAAGTAAGGACCAGTAGTAAATAAGATATTATCATCAGAGGGCACCTGCAACAAAAACTTTAACCAGCTCTTAAAAGCTAAACCACCTCCAGCATCCGAAACCTATAGCTCAGATTCAGCATTCAAGCCTGTCTGGTGCATCAGTATCATAAGACACACCATCCATGCAAGTTTGGTGAAGTACGGACCAGCAGTAACTTAGATATTGCTATCAAAAGGCACCTGCAACAAAAACTTTAACCTGCTCCAAAAACCTAAATCTCCTCCAGCATCCGAAACCCATAGCTCAGATTCAGCACTCAAGCCTGTCTGGTGGATTAGTATCATAAGACACACTATCCATGCAAGTTTGGTGAAGTTAGGACCAGGAGTAACTTAGATATTGCTATCAAAGGGCACCTGCAACAAAAACTTTAACCTGCTCCAAAAACCTTAACCTCCTTCAGCATCTGAAATTTAGGACCCAGATTCAGCATCCAAGTCTTTCAAGTCCACAAGTAGGTCCAGATGCATCATCCATGCAAGTTTGGTGAAGATAGGACAAGTAATAGCTTAGATAAAGGACCTGCAACAAAAACTTTAACCAGGTCCGGGCGCCGACGCCGAGGGTATAGCACAAGCTCCCCCCGACTTCGTCTTGGTGAGCTAAAAATTAGGTTGGATGACCTGTGAGCTGCAGTTCTGTACCTGTTAAAAATTTGCAATTCACGACCTACAAATACATGTTTTGGATTGATAAACTCTTATTTTCACACATACTTTGTGGATACAGTTAGTACAATTAAAAACTTCAGACAATTTACTACCGACTCTGACTTTTTCTTCAATACGCTTATCGAAAATGAAGTATGTAACATTCATGCGCAGATCAAGTGTCCCTATTTTTATTGAAAGAGGCCCAAGGGCCACAAAGCTTATCTTAGCAACAATGTACTCTGACAGAATAATAATTCTTACTATCGAGATCATTTATTATGTTGATGCAATATATTTGCAAATCTAAATTTAATGCAAAATACTTACAAAGTTGTTAAACCAAATGCCTGCAGCACTTTTTCAAATAGAACCTGATATTTTAATTCTGACACAACTCCACCAGGCTTCATTTGTGAAATAATGGATGCTATGCAACGGTTTATTTCTGTCAATTTCCCTAAAAACCTGCAAAAGAGGAATCAGTTTCAGTTCAATATAAAACAAGAACTTGAAAGTGAAATGCTTTTATCTAAAGTAATTTTGGCATAACTTATTATAAACAAGAGGCCCATGGGCAACATTGCTCACCTGAGCAACAATAGCAATAATGAAATCAGATTCATGGAGTTAGAATATACAAATATCTGCACAATGAACTAGAATAAAGATATACAAAGATTTCAAAATTTTCTTCAGATATACAGTCTAGACTACCTTAACAAATCTCTGTATTACTTAGACTGCCTAACGTAATTTCCTATATGAAAACCCTGCATTAAGCGACCCCTTTTTAGACCCAAACTGCTGTGTAGACTGTTTTAAGCGACTTTTAGCAAATTAAAATGGTGTCCTAAGCTTAGAAATAATTACAGTTTGCGACAAATCCCGGGAGTCCGATGCCCGGGGCCTGGTAAAAATGAAAGAGGGCATGTGAAACTTACACACTCGCAAGCCCGATGGGCATGTAAACTTTCAATCTCCAACAGATACTTTATTTACGTTCGTCGCCATTTTTTATAACATCGATTCGTTCAATAAATTAACTAATATGAATAAATCTTCGTACAACTTAACTTAATTCGAATCATACAAACGTTTGCAATACTCGACTGTGCTCGTAGATATGAAAGCGTCTTTTTAACGTCAATGGCAACAAATTTGCCATGAGATCTCGCCATGATTCCTGGGCTGAAATATCTGACTTGCATCTTTCTGTTGTAACAGGTTGAAATGGAAGGAGAGACTGTCACTGAGCACTGGCGTCGGAAGCAAATTGAAAGTGGGGGGGGGGGGGGGGGGGGGGCTAGACTGATCCTCAGAAATATTGAGAGAAAAAACCTAATTCCCAAAATCATAACTTAGCAAAAAAAGTGTGGGCTAAGCCCCCCCCCCCCCCCCCCCCCCGGGTTCAAACGCCTATGCTGAGAGTGACACAGAATCAGATTCTGATAGTGATAGTGATAACGAACTAACAGAGCTTGAAGTTGAAAGAGAACTAGAGAGAATATAAATACATAAATGCAGATATTAACTTTAAGAATAAAATTACTTTAATAAAACTTTTCTGTGGGTTTTTTCTTGGGCATGTAAATTTTTGTTCGGGCTGGTACAATTCATTGATTCACCTGCCCAAAGGGCAGGTGTTGGCAAAAAAATTTGGTAAAGACTGTAATTAGAAGTGTTTTGTTTTGATAACCAATTAGAATATTTATCACCTTTCATGTTAACAGTTATTACCATTAACCCCCATACGTGAGGTTTTCCAAGACTCCTGCTATATCTCTAATGAAGACTTTTGTTGCTTAGTCACATAAACAAACACGGCGGATATCGAGTCAGACATACACGTCCGATATATATGTACGAGTAGGCCAATTTTAAACACAAGTTTAGGGTCAGATTAATAGATATGAAAACGTGTGTAAAACTATGCATGGTTAAAGCTGTTTACTGTTACTAGGTAAACGGAAACATCATAAAGAAAACATCATAGATTGTTATGTTGCAGAAATGTAGTTAACATCGTTTTACCAGCCAGTCATAAAAAGATACAAAACAATTAAAACATACTGCCATAGTCCATTTGGTGGAAACAAAAACATACTGAGTTTACTTATACGCTCCCATTTGTTTATATATGTGATTCTGTTCTAAATCAATTTTTTTTTAAGATGATGAAATTCTAATTTCAGTCTATCAAAAACTAGTTTATTGCTAAAAGATATATAAATCAACTACAGGTGACACTCGATGGCTCGAACTTCGATCTCTCGAAGTTCTTGATCTCTCGAAGTGAACTCACGGTCCCAATTTTTTTCTCTATATACCTAAGCAAATTTACTCTTGATCTCTCGAACTCCGATCTCTCGAAGTTCTTGATCTCTCGAAGTAAAACGTGGGTCCCGTTATACATATTTCATTGTTTTTCACTCTTGATAACTCGAAGTGGTTGCTGTGTACACACGCGGCCGATCAAGCGTATAATTATAGCTCCGCGTGGACCTTAGCTGGATGGTTGAGAGAACTCCTGGGGGCTAGCGTGGAAGTGTCAATTGGTTGATTACGTAATTGACACTACCCCTTGCTTCCTTCAGAGGGTAGATAGGTAATTTATAAGTGATCTATTAATTTTAACAACTTGTGAATGTTACGGTAAATGCTCTTTATTTAAAATAAACGTTATGATTAAGAAAACATAATATGCTTAAAAGTTTTTCAACGTGAAAAAATATACTTCATAACCACACAAGTAAGTTCTGTATTGTTTAAATTAAAGTAAAGTAGCAGGAAATAAGACTGAAATCATGTCAAACTACCCTTCCATGTTATAAATATAAATTTCCGGCTACTATAATTTTAGAACCAAAGTGACCGGAACAAAAAATTCCGGATTTTTTTAAACTTTCGATCTCTCGAACTCTTGATCTCTCGAAGTTTAATCATGGTCCCCTGAAGTTCGAGTTATCGAGATTCACCTGTACATACGTATTTGGTATTTTTTATATGCCATACAAGACAAACTTTAATTAGATTTAATACGCATAAAATAATCAAAAATAATTTCAATCGAGAATTTTATAGGCAAAAGTCACCGATGTACACACATTTAGGGTGAATTTTTATTTTATTGGACAAATTATCAACAAAGACATCACAATTAGGATTAGACTTCTATATGGTACACATGCTGATAATGTATTCTAAGCTTTGTATACAAAAAGCCGTCTTCATCGAAATGGACACAATCAATCTTTGAGAAAGGAGTGTAAATGCTTTTTACGGTTCACTGGATATACATTGACCACACGACAAATCAACACTGATCAACAGGTGGCTGATAACGAAAAGATGTATGCATTGGGAATTAAATAATCAAGTTTTTTGACGGAATAAGTTAAGTTTATCATATATGTACATGTTTACACGTGATATCGACTGTCTTTCTCCCGCGGTATTCAGAAACACTTGTGTCAAAAAAATCGCTTGCATCTTTCCTTTTGTTTAATGCATTTCACTGTTTGTCTGACAAAAAAACCCCACAACTAGCTACTAATACATGCTATCGCTTGTTCTACATAAAGGTATAGGAATATATATTTACTTACGAAAGTACAATGTTAACATTGCCATAATTTAATTTTTTCTGTTTGTTAGCAATGTTCATGTACCTCATATTCTGCTGAAATTGAATAATACCGAGGTACATAGAAATAATGCTTTTAAAAAATGCAGACTTTACTGGTAAGTTCTATTGGCAAAATACTGAGAGAACTCAAGATTCCATGTACAGATTCAACTGACGTCGCAAACGTCAAACTATATGACGTCATTGATGATGCACGATGTTAGCATGATTACATAGACTAGTATCAAATTACTAGATAAAACATTTTAAAGTTCAGTTTATATGCATTTCTTCCTCAAATATTTAATAAAATGATGATTTTGTAAATAGTAACAAATAATTTTTTTATTGAAATAGCAGAATTTAATTACGGTAATAATGATAAAATCATTATTACCGTAATTGAATTCTGCTATTTCAATAAAAAGTAACCAAATAATTACCCTAAAATAGAGTGGTCTGTTTTATTTTCTGCTACTTAAATTTTCAAAATTTGTAAAATACATATTAACCCAGGGCTCGACATTAACGCTTGTCCGCTTGTCCGGTACCAGTTAAAAAAAATATATCGACAAGTGAATATTGCTTGCCACTTGTCCGACTGGACAAGTGCATTTTTATGTAAAGAAGTCTCCAACATTTTAAAAAGTAAAGACAGTTTTGTGATTAGTTTATCGATTAGTTATTTTGAATTTCGATCCCGACTTCAAATTGAAATGCAATTGACTTACTCTTGATCGGGATTGAAGTTCACTAATTACAAACAACTTTCAATATTGAACTGTAAAGGTGTGGATCTTAGTTCTTACACAGTACCAAACACACATGTTATCAAAAAGAAAGGAAGAACAGGTAGCAAAGATAAACTTAAGGATTATGGAAAGAAATGTAATTTATATTAGGTTTCATTCATCATTGATAGACTATGATGACTTTCCATGTTTAGCTTAAACAAGAGGCCCATGGGCCACATCGCTCACCTGAACAGCAGTTCCTTGTAACATTACATTTCGTAGCATATGCTTTTTCTATTTTAAACATTGAACCCCTTTCTGGGGACCCAGTAATGGTCCGAGGTTTATGGTTGGCTTGAACAACATAAATAGTAACATAGGAATGAAAATGTGTAGCACTGCGGTGGGACCGCACGTACACAACCTGAAAAACTGAACGTAGAAGAGTTCCACTTCAAGAGGAATAACTCTCAGACTGTACAGAACATTAAGAAAGATAACTCTTGGTTCCACTACATTAGAGTTTACACAATTTGAGGATCCTTGCATAGTAATCTCACAAACTGTAGCATTATAGTTCTCGAGAAGAACTTTTTAAAAACATTTTCAATATATCTTTCTATGTTAAACTTTGAACCCCTTTTGGGGCCACAGTATTAGTCCAGTGCTAAAGTTTTAATTATTTGGAATCTACATTATTTAAGGATGCTTGCATAGTTATCTCACAAGCTGAAGCATTATAGTTCCCTAGAAAAAGATTTTTCAACATTTTCCCTCTATATTTCTATGCTAAACTTTGAACACCTCTTGGGGCCCCAATATTAGATTGAGGTCACGGCTTTTATAATTTCGAATCTACACTATTTGAGGGTGCTTACGTAGTTATCTGACAAATTGATGCATTGTAGTTCTCGAAAAGAAGATTTTTAAACATTTTCCATATATACATTTAACTTTAAACCCATCTTGGGTCCCTAGTATTAGTCCAGGGGTCACTATTTTAAAACTGTCGAACCTTCATTATCCAAGGTTGTATGCATGATAGTAATCTCACAAATTGAAGCATTGTAGTTCTCGAGAAGAAGATTTTTTAACCTGTTACCTTTATATTTCTATAATAAACTTTGAGCCCATCTTGGGGCCCCATTATTGGTCCGGGGGTCACGATTTTACGAATTAGGAATCTACATAAGCGAAGGATGCATGCATAGATATTCCAATAACTAAAACATTGTAGTTCTTGAGAAGAAAATTTTTAAACTTTTCCTTTGTTTTTTAAAATGTTTAAATTTTGAACCCCTCTTGGTGCCCATCAATTGTTCGGGAGTTACAATTTTTTGAATCTACATTATTTAAGGATGTACATGTATGCATAGTAATATCCCAAACAGTTGCACGATGGTTCTTGAGAAGATTTTAAAACATTTTCCTATATATGTTAAAATCTAAACCCCTCCTGGGGCCCCACTTTTGTTCGGGGGTCACGATTTTTACAATCTTCACTTTATATACAACCTTTTGTGTATGTATTGGCATTTTTGGTGAAGTGGTTCTTGAGAAGAAAATTTTTAAACATTTTTCATATGTAGTTCTATGTTAAATTTTGATCCCCGCCTGGGGCCCCAGTTTTGGTCCGAGGGTCACGATTTTTACAATTAAGAATCTTCATTATACATACAAGCTTTTGTGTAAATATTGGCATTTCTGGTGCAGTGGTTCTTGAGAAGAAGATTTTTAAAACATTTTCCTATGTATTTCTATGTTAAACTTTGAACCCCGCCTGGGGCCCCAGTTTTGGTCCGAGGGTCACGATTTTTACAATTAAGAATCTTCATTATACATACAAGCTTTTGTGTAAATATTGGCATTTCTGGTGCAGTGGTTCTTGAGAAGAAGATTTTTAAAACATTTTCCTATGTATTTCTATGTTAAACTTTGAACCCCGCCTGGGGCCCCAGTTTTGGTCCGAGGGTCACGATTTTTACAATTTAGAATCTTCACTATATATACAAGCTTTTGTGTATGTATTGGCATTTCTGGTGCAGTGGTTCTTGAGAAGAAGATTTTTTAAACATTTTCCTATGTATTTCTATGTTAAACTTTGAACCCCGCCTGGGGCCCCAGTTTTGGTCCGAGGGTCACGATTTTTACAATTTAGAATCTTCACTATATATACAAGCTTTTGTGTATGTATTGGCATTTCTGGTGCAGTGGTTCTTGAGAAGAAGATTTTTTAAACATTTTCCTATGTATTTCTATGTTAAACTTTGAACCCCGCCTGGGGCCCCAGTTTTGGTCCGAGGGTCACGATTTTTACAATTTAGAATCTTCACTATATATACAAGCTTTTGTGTATGTATTGGCATTTCTGGTGCAGTGGTTCTTGAGAAGAAGATTTTTTAAACATTTTCCTATGTATTTCTATATATGTTAAACTTTGAACCCCGCCTGGGGCCCCAGGTTTGGTCCGAGGATCACGATTTTTACAATTTAGAATCTTCGCTATATATACAAGCTTTTGTGTAAATATTGGCATTTCTGGTGCAGTGGTTCTTGAGAAGAAGATTTTTTAAACATTTTCCTATGTATTTCTATGTTAAACTTTGAACCCCGCCTGGGGCCCCAGTTTTGGTCCGAGGGTCACGATTTTTACAATTTAGAATCTTCACTATATATACAAGCTTTTGTGTATGTATTGGCATTTCTGGTGCAGTGGTTCTTGAGAAGAAGATTTTTTAAACATTTTCCTATGTATTTCTATATATGTTAAACTTTGAACCCCGCCTGGGGCCCCAGGTTTGGTCCGAGGATCACGATTTTTACAATTTAGAATCTTCGCTATATATACAAGCTTTTGTGTAAATATTGGCATTTCTGGTGCAGTGGTTCTTGAGAAGAAGATTTTTTAAACATTTTCCTATGTATTTCTATGTTAAACTTTGAACCCCGCCTGGGGCCCCAGTTTTGGTCCGAGGGTCACGATTTTTACAATTTAGAATCTTCACTATATATACAAGCTTTTGTGTAAATATTGGCATTTCTGGTGCAGTGGTTCTTGAGAAGAAGATTTTTAAAGACATGCACCCTATACTCACTGTTTCGCAATTATCTCCCTTTTGAAAAGGGCTGTGCCCTTTATTTTAACAATTTATAATCCCCTTTCCATAAGGATGCTTTGTACCAAATTTGGTTAAATTTGGCCCAGTGGTTTTTGAGAAGAAGTTGAAAATGTGAAAAATTTACAGACGGACGGACAGACGGACGGACGACGGACAACAGGTGATCAGAAAAGCTCACTTGAACCTTCGGTTCAGGTGAGCTAAAAACAGATGAGAAATCAATATAAGAGTTACATGTCTTTTAAAACCTGATGCTAAATTTAAAATGTTTTGTAATTTGCCATGACAAAGCTACAGCTAACAAATCATGTTTAATGTTATATGGAACCAATACATTTAGGAAAGACACTATAAGTTTCCATTTAAGAAGTCAGGTTATTAATTATGGCAAGAATAATCAATAAATGACTTTATTTTAGTAATACAGAACTGTAGTTTTCAAGTTGACAATATTTGATCTTTAATATTGAAAATTTTTTGGACAAGTGAAGTTGAAGTTCAGACAAGGAAATATCTTGGTCACTTGTCCGAATGGACAAGTAGGAAAAAAAGTTAATGTAGAGCCCTGTAACCCCACTTGAGTACCTCTACGAAATTTTTCAGGCAGAAGCATTTATGCAATATCTCTCAGGTTTAAAAGTTTCAAAGAGGTACTCAAGTGTGGTCACATTCAAATTTGGAAAATACAGTTTTATACTGCAGTAAAATCGACAATTTTCAATTATTTTTAACGACCATAGTATGTTTGATGATGCGCATGTGCTAAACGGGTGGGCAGAAGTGAAAAAATTTCATATGCATAGAAGCAGAATATAGTGCCCTACATTATAAGTAATTACAATTTGTATTGTTTTGCCTCGGACTAGAATGTCGCGACGTCATTGGATAAAACGCGTCACGTGGCTGCCTTACAAATTTCTTTAAAAGGCAAGCGTCAAAATTTATAGCGCAACATGGCGGACGTAACGTTATTTGAACTGATTTTCTACACAAACGTTTGTTTACATATCAAACTTTAGGTCCTCGACAAAACAAAACACTTATTAGGTTTGTTACTGACTGTTTAAAGAAATTTGTGGGGTCGGTAAAGTCCATAGAAAGCTCGGCTCCGCCTCGCCTTCTATGGACTTTACCGACCCCACAAATTTCTTTAAACAGTCAGTAACAAACCTAATAAGTAATATTGTTTCAAACTTGAGTTTTGTGAAAATTTTAAGGCACATTTTGATGCTTTGTGGCTCTAGTTTTTCCTGATATTCGAATGTATATATTTAGCATTCAAATATTTGATCACATGTTTAACACCCATATTAAGCACTGTAAACCATGCAGCATCGTGTTATTTCGTTATGATGGAAAAGAGCAGCTGGAAACATTTTACTCTGAACAAAAATAAAAGGTGGCATGGGACAGTTTTTTTTTATTCAAATTCATTGTAGCCAGGGGATGCGTGTCCTCGGAACTTTGTAACTAGAATTTCCGCAGTTCCCATTCAGCACAAATACCTTTAATTCACTCTTTAGAAGGCCAATCACCAATATCTGAAGAAAATTACTAGTCAAAACCTGTAAAATTCTCTACATACTGGTTTTTATGAGATTTTGACCCTTTCATATTTTGCTAATTTTTCAGTCTACACATACACCCAATTAGTAATATACAAACTATTATGCTTAATACCTTGTCTATGACATTTACGAATATTCAAATACGAATCGAATAGCACTCAGGAATATTCGAATACCATACATGTTAACTCTACCGATTTACGCAGAAGTCTACCGCTTTTTAGCTCTGTCTCCCGCCTACCGCTTTTATTTTAAAATCTACCACTTTTCTTCAAAATACGTTCCTTGTTTTGATAGATAGCCATTTTGGAAGCCATTGTGGTCAAAAATTTTCGTCGGGTTTGAAATTAGCGCGTGACTTTGAATCGGAGGCACACAAAGGCTTTATTTAGACGCTTGGATGACAAGTTTTCAAGCATGTGTTTTACATTGAACGATGAAAGAAACCACTTCCCGTGATTACATTAGTTACAAGACATGTCGATATTATCCTTGCAAAGGAAAAAGAAGCTTTGCAATTCCACACGTGGCTTCAACGAGGACTGAATATATCTTAAGTTTTAATTTGGCCATAACAGTAAACTTGACTTGCAATTTATTGAATGCTGCATTTGTAATTAATAAGCATGTAAACATCGTTTTGATATTGAAAAAGAACATATGAATTCCTACTAGTTCTTACTGCTCTTATATGATCAATTTTGGCAACTTAACCTATTTTTCTGAACAAAGGTAATTGTTAAGGGCTCTGCACTCAAATATTTTTCCTTAAAAATAGCTTTAAGGAGGCCGATTTGGGTTTTTTTGTGGAAAAACTACAATAGCATAACTCTTTATTTTTTAACCATATGTAATTAAAACCAATTCTAGTTAATTTGCGAAGATTCATGAAAATCGACCGTCTGGTTCTTTTTAGGGACCATCTCAAAATAGAGGTACATTTACTATAGGAATATATAGCATTTATTAGGAAACTGTCATTTTCCGCACAGCTAAGCAGTTTAAAAAAATACTACAATAGCTTTTTTTCTCAAATTGTTATATATGATTAGTAATATAATTTCCTACCTTACATATAAAAAACACAAAATTCTACCGTCTGGTTTTTAGTGGGGGCCATCTCAAAATATTATAATGCACCAAATTTTGCTATATATTTGGATCATCACGAATGATGATTGGTATAATGGATTCATTCCAAAAATAAGGAAAATGTCCTCGAGGATAGCATCATTCTGTATATAAAATTTCAACAGCCCACAATTTTTACTTTTTCTTTTATGTTATTTATTATAACGTACTCCTACAAAGCTTCATTTTATCATAACGTCATAAAAGCGCAATGGCAAGGCTCCCCTACCGCACAATGTAAAAATCGTGTTAAAAATAAAAATTTCCTTTAAAAATCTAAATATTTTTATCTGTATTTTGTTTATTGTGTTCGATTTTATAAATGATATCGAAAAAAATTCATAAGAAGTATAAATCAACTGTATTATACTAGAATGCGCAAAAACATGCGCAATGCAAACTAAAGTCGGCCTCCTTAAATGCATACGAACATTTTTATTGCTAGTGATAATATTACTAAATTTCAAAAGTCTTTTATATTTTAGTTGATATCGATAATTACTAATCAGAAACCCTTACTACATATGTACTACGTAGTACATAAAAATCTGTGCTTTGAATATACGCGAAAAAGGCCGCGCGCGATGCTACCGCTTTTCGGTTTAAAATCTACCTATTTTTCATCACTGTAGGTTAACATGTATGCGAATACTGATTTACGGTATTCGTTTCAGCACTAAAGTTTACTCTGGGTTTACTACAGTGGACCCAGAGTAAACCCCAAGTAAACCCATACCTGTTAACCCTCCCGCATTGCGCGGGAGACTCCCGCAAAACGGCCTAAAAATCTAAGATCTCCCGCATCCAACCTATCTCCCGTGCGGGAGACACATTTCTCCCGCAATCGTATTTGTCCCCCCCCCCCAATTCTGAATCTTTACATGCAAATTTCAACATCCACTACGGGTTTTTCTCTGATTTTGAACTCAAAAAGCTGCTGTGTAGCTTGAATATTTCAAAATCAATCCAAGTACTGTCTTCCGTGATCATAGTATGACATGTTATAGCCCAGTTTACTTTTTACGATTACTTCCGGTTTTGACATAAATCAGTTACGTATTTAGTTATGCATAGGCCTTATAAAAAATAAGTGAAAGCTTAAAACATCTTTATTTTACTCTGTAACACCAAAGAAAACAATAACAGCCAGTGGTGTCACTTAACAGGTGCACAGGTAAAGCACCCAAGCCACGTGCAGTAAGTCGTGACTAATTCTGTCTGGCCAGCACGCTCGGTAAAAATCAAAGTGAGTTTGGAACACTGAGTGTTTATACAAGCTACCAATAAAGTGAAGCTCGAGGAAAAAGTGTAAAAGCATTTCACAAGAGTTTTTAAAGTTTATAGTACCTGTACTATGAATTACAGGGATGCTATAGATATTGCAACAGAGATCATTTTTAAATGATACTGGAGAAATACATGTTAAAATTGTTTTGTGAATTAAAAATCTATCCTATATAGAAGGCAAAAAATAATTTTAATGAATATTATTTTCTTAACCGGGTTTCACTGCAAATTCAAAATAGGCAAAATAAATCTTCTGTGTAATTTACCCTAGATGTAAGCATGCAGTGATGGTTCAATACTGAACAATAAAAAGACTTAATATAAAAAGTGGCACTATTGACTTCTTGTATTGTACCATGCAAACAAAAGAAAAGTTTTCTGAACTTGTACAGCAACACATGTTGTAATTGCACACTGGCAGTCATAGAAATAAAAAAATTTAAAATGATTGCAAATGCATTAATTACAATGGTAAAATAAGGTATCTAACAGTATTTTTAATATATATTTGCATTTCACGTGAAAAAAACGTCGTTTACGCAAAATCTCCCCCTTAGCCAAGTTGGTAAGGGGGAGATTCTTCCACATAGCAGCTTTGAAAGGTTAACAGGTATGGTAAACCCAGAGTGGACACAGAGAGTAAACCCCAATCAGAAGTATACCCTGAAAGCAGACACTACATGTGTATTTGGAATATACAAGGGGCAGGAATCACAGGCAGTAGGATGAGAAGATAAAAAGCAGGTCTGCTTCACAATTCAGTGTGTATAGTTGACTCAAAAAGCAATTCTCGAGTAAACCCAAAGTAAACCCCGAGTGGACCAAAATTTTCAAAAAAAAAAAACCCAAAGAAGACCCAGAAAGTAAACTTGGGGTTTAGTTGGGGTTTACTCTGGTGTTAGGTTGGGTCTGATCGGTACCTTCGGACGGAGTATACACTATAGACACTTCTTCCTATCACTGATCAGACAAATACGGAACTTTTCATAAACAAGTATTTCATCTGAATGTCAAAACATCATGTAAACCTTCTTCTTTGACCTTACAACTTCAAGCTTACCATTTCGATACCAACGGTTCTCTTAAAATGTCGTTCTCTTGGGTTTGAACGCGGGTTCTCCATTGAATCTCAGGCGCAAAAGCTTTTTCAACGGGTATGTCTTCCAAAGAATCGTAATTAGCCTCTAAATCACATGCTTTGAGACAGCTCTCAACTTGAAGATAGTCTTCTTTAAACAAATTAAATAAACGCCATCGGTTCAAGATGATTTCATAGATGTCGCATTGTCTGTATCTCACCCCCAGTTTGTCAACAAAATGACAGTCCCATGCAGATGTGCTCTTTGGAAACTCGTTCAAACTTCCTGAACCATCAGAGTCAGATGTTATTTCGCTTGAGCTTTCGGATGTGTCCGTCACAGTGACACAAACTGCATTATGATCACTAACAGTTCCAGTGCCCTCCATATTAGCGGTCATACTAAAACACGCCTGCCGACGCCTGCCGGGGAAAACACGCCTGCCGAGAGAAAACCACACGCCTGCCGTTTGCCTGATGGATTATTTTAATATTTCCTTTAATATTTTATTTAACTTAACTAAATTAAGTATCATAATAACAAAAAGTTGACTTTATATTGATTATTTAGCACAAAATTAGCAAAAATGTTCAATGTTGGTAAAGATAGATAACTCTTACGTAGAATTCATACGCCTGCCGAGGAAATCTAGACGCCTGCCGTTTATTTGATGGATTATTTTACTTTTTTCTTTGATATTTTATTTCTTTTAACTAAATAGATGATAATAGAAATCAAAAGTTGATTTTATATTAATTAATTAACACAAAATAAGTAAAAATCGGGTAAGCTGGTAGCTCTTACGAAGAAATCATACGCCTGCCAAGAAAATGTATACGCCTGCCGTTTATTTGATGGATTATTTTAATTATTTCTTTGATATTTTAGTTTACTTAGCTTAATAATTGTTAACAGAAATAAAAACTTGACTTTAAATTCGTTAATTAACACAAAATTAGTAAAAATCGGTAAAATAGATAACTCTTACACAGAATGCATACGCCTGCCGAGAACATCTATACGCCTGCCGATTATCTGATATATAAATTTTTTTCTTGGATATTTTATGTTTCTTAACTAAATACATGATCAAAGAAATAAAAGGTTATATTGTATTCGCTGTTTAATGAAAAATATTATTAAAAATCTTCAAAGTCTGTAAAGAAGACAGAGAGTTCTTACCCTGCTTATGCCTGCCGAGACACTGAGTTGTAAGCCTGCTGATTTAATCATTTATCCATGTCTTTTATTTTTATTTATTGAAAAACTTCAGCTTTTTACATAGTTATCGTTATACTGTATTAGTGTTTTCATACCCTTATTATTTTGTTGCAATTAATTAACGATATATTACAAACTCGAATCAGGGACATATACATGTACTGTTAATTTTATACATGTACATGACTTTGTATGTCTCTGCTCGAATTTTAAGATTAAAGTTTTCGAAGAACCCTTAAATATGCATGTATATTACGTATAATCAAAATATTTTATGTTATATATTCATACGATCTAAAAGTGGTGTCTGAAATAAGAAGGAAAGTATACTGATGTGAATATATATAATTAAATAAAATTTAATGCACTGTTATACTAAGTTCAGAAATACGTATGGAGTCAAACTGTATACGTAAATACTGTGTTGGGTGAACATGTAAATACAAAATTCAAGACATGTAATGGAAATTAATATTTACACCAACTCAATCAATTCAAAAGATGCAATTCGACAATTTCATTTCTTTAGAGAAGTGGACTGGCATAACCTTTATCCGTGTATGAAGGCTATATAATGTATTTCTTCAACAAACAGGCTAGCGTACTTAAATTGTGTAAGCATTCCAGATTTTATAAATATTTATGCTCCTAAATTATTAATTCTAGTAAATGTATATGGGGAAAGGTTAGACTTTTTAGGCAAAGTGCATTTACATTTTCGTACACAATGATTAGTTCTGTAAAATGTTTGTAACTGCATGTTTACATATTGAAAACTTTTTCATCTGAAGACTTTCACTGCCTATTTCACCAAACTATATCTAAATCTCTAGATTCTGATTCTGTTTCGCTGCGTTTTTAAAATCAAATATTTACATGTACAGGACATTCATAAGCCTGTAGCAAAATTTTACACTACATGATATCAGTGTAGCGGATAATTATCCATTCAAGGGAAAGAGGGGTAGGGGGTATCAGTTTGAATATTTATAAAACCCGGCTTTTTCTAACAAGAAAATCTAACACAGACTCAATCATACCCCACTATAGACTTTTGAAATCCAATACACGCTTAACCTTCCAGTGATGACTTATTCTGTTCGTAGAAGAAATAAAGCAGACTTATAGAGCATGCAATTACCAAATCAAAGCAGAACTCTGTAGGTTGTTTCAATATTCAACACAATCAATATACCGGTATAATTATTGCAGCTACATGTTCAGTATATGCTTTATTTTGAGGCTATCATTCAGTATTAAGTTCGTTTAATTTTCCCAAGCTGATGAAAATGTGACCGGGTTAAAATTTTACGATTTATGGTCTCAGTTTTTAATGGAGAAAAAAACGTTGTAAAGTGATTCAAATTATGTCAATATTCTTGGTTATAAGCCTGGACTGTCTCGTAAATAATAATGAATGATAATTTCCCCTACAAAATAAGTTTTGTTTTTCTGTATCATGCACGTAGCATCGTTTTTTAAAGTGGTGGGGCCAGACTCATCCAAAAAATCTTGACAAGCAAAAAAAAAAAAACAGGAACATTTTTAAGTTTCCCAAAATATTCAAAACCCTAATCCGGTGGGGGGGGGGGGGGGGGGGGGGGCTGGCGTAATATATAACTTTAATTTCACTCCCCATTTCCTTATTTTCATATCATTTACCTACATACTCCCAAAAAAGTGGGGGGGGGGGGGCAACTCCATGATAATTCAATTTTTTATATGTAAATTTTTGCTGCGAGAAAAATTGGGGGGGGGGGGCAGGCCCTCCCCCCTGCCCCCCCCCCCCCCCCCCCTTGATGCTACGTGCCTGTGTATATTTTATAAGCTTCTCGAAGATACATAGTAACACAAATGTTTCAATGTTTACGGTTATGAATGGACTATACACGTTTTATGAAGAGACGTAAGTCTGACTAATTAAAAACTGATGGCTTATTTATCAGAAATAGTTTTTTATTAAGTGCTTGTACATGATATATACATATATAAGGATAAAATGGTATTCTTCTTCAATTTCATATAGATACATAAAAAATACAAATATAAGTAGTCTGAAACCATGATATGGCGACCTTGCTCTATCAATTGGAATATAATTAAAGTGGACTGCAATGTTTTAATAATACTTTTGGGTTAATAATTAGGTGTAAGTTCAAAGGCTATACATAGTATCTTAAGACATACTTAGGTAGATCGACTCGTTCATTACTATTTTTCTCAGTCACCTAGAACACATGAGAGAGAGAGAGAGAGGGGGGGGGGGGCTTGTGTACAAAGTGTGTGCTTCACGGGCGTCTTCCAATATACAGGTAGGTAAGGTCTATTGTTTCTTAAGAAACAAAAACCCGTTCAATTCACACAGAATACACAAGAAACTAACACGTGTATGTATACACGTGTACATACACGTGTATCAGTAGAGCAACGATCACTAGTTATCTTTGGACATGTAGCCTCAACCCCGATTCGCCCAAAATATTATAGCAAAGAACATAATGAGTAAATTATTTTGTTATTCGTACATGATTTGTAATAAAATGAGATAAAAATACATTTATCTGTAGTGTATGTGCATGTTCAGATTGTGGTCCCGATTTTTTATTTACAAAACTGTGAGTGTGACCGTTTGAGGGATAGTGAAGTGAATGATATTGTAAGCCGTATGGTATGATTATATACATTGAAGAATCAATAATTACGAATGCATGCATTTTTAATTTCTTTTTTTTTTATCAAAACCTCCACGACCTACGATTAATTATAGTCAGTATGGTTGATCACTATAAAAATTGTCGGGAAGATATTTTACGTTCATTAAGTTCAAAGACAACCGATCTGCATAGAATATCGGGTTCATTTTTGACTCAGAAAATTTTTACTCATGAAATAAATTAAAACCGAAAAAAAAAAAAACACCCCGTTCAGATGTCGAACATTTGGAATGTGAATGTCTTACGCTTACCGACTCGCTGCATATTTTTATTGAATTTTTTTTATTGAAAAATACAAGTACTAGAACAGTTGAACGCAGGTGCAACTACATTTATTATTATTGTTAAAAAAAAAAATTCTTACATACCAAAAATTTTTCCCCACAAATCTTGAAATTCCTAATCCGGAGGGGGGGGGGGGGGGCTATTATACCTGTGACTCCAACATCTCAATATTTCCATCTCTTCATTGTAAATTTCGCAAAAATTATCTTTCTTGCGAGAAAAAGGGGGAGGGGAGCTGAACCCTCTAATGATGCTATGTGCCCATTGGTTGGGTCTAACTTAGCAAAAAAAGTGGGATGGGGGGAGGGGGGGGGCTCAGCCCCCTAGCCCCCCCCCCCCCCCCCCCCCCCCTCCGTTCCGACGCCGATGTATAGGAAACCACTGGTATCACGATTTCTGTTGGTTTACATTTTTAAAACACGATTTTTTATCCAGTATTTAGAAAATCTTTAAACAGGATTGGTCTATAGACCATACTTGATCGTGGAACAGTATCATAGATCGGTCCTTGTGATCAGTATAAGCTGTCGTGGATTAGGATATATCAATATCAATGCTCTTGCTAACAATAACAATGTTAGTATAACTCATCAACGTCCATCAAATACTCATTTCAGTCACCATTCATTAATTTTAGGGGGGTAGATCTAAGAATTTTTCTTTGGCTTTGTAAATGATTTTCACTCATTCTTTTCATGAGTGGATCTACTCAAGGGGAGGTGGGTAGAGTTACCCCCCCCCCCCCCTCGGTAAAACTCAAATTTCGTACGGAAGTGGGGTTGATGGAGTCCCACCTCCCTTGGAAAATATTTTTTTTTTACATACTAGTAAAATCACAAAAAATTTGCCTTGACACCACCCCCCCCCCCCGGACAACCCTAAAAAAATATACTGGATGCACACGTTTCGTGTTACGTTTTAATATCATTGAAATCTAATTTTTATGTCTTTATTCATTTACTTGGTAAAGTAAAATGAAATATGAAATATTGTTTGAAAATACAAGATTATCAATTTTTGCGTTTGGCGAAAAGTTATGATATTGATTAACAGTATCCCTCTTTACAACACAGTAAGTTTTATTTCATTCTTATTCTATGATCATGTACACAGCTGACTGAAGAACAAAATTAATGAAAAAAATCACATCATGCAATAATATAGGTATATTCGTATTCATGTAAAATCGTATACACATGTATATTCCTTGGGCGATTCGTATCTATAGTTGATATCTGTTGATAAATCTTACCCTGTATTTCTATCATAAAAAGCTTCTGTGACAGGAGTAATAATCAAAATATTAAGTTCTGATAGAAAACAAAACTTTGTCAAACTTAAAAGGGATGACATACATATTATATCATACTCGTATCACCCGACTTCATATAATATGATGAATCAATAGCAGCAATAAGTAAAGTTCTGAACATAATTATAAGGCAAAATGTTAATGCTATATATAGCAATCTTAAGTAATTCATAAATTAAATTATACAAATAAAAATGACATAAATAAAATGACAAGCGTGCATATTAAATCGACAGTCATAAGATTTCTACATAAGAGTTTTCTCTTTATTTTTAAGCCCTTCGCAATTTTTTCCTTTTTATCTATGCTTGCTATTTAGTACAGTAAAATAAAATACTAACGTAAGAAAAATATTGAATCATCTTCAGGTAAACGGCAGGCGTATGGATTCCGAGTATATTTACCCATGTTGTGTTAATTAAAAAATGTGGTAAATTTTTATTTAATCTGATCATTCATCAAGTTAGAAAACATTAAATATAAATAAAAAAAATTAAAATCAGCCACCAGGTAAAGCGGCAGGCGTGTACTCTTCTCGGCGGGCGTATCCATTCTGCGTAAGAGTTATATACTTTCCCAATTTTCCCTAATTTTGTGTTAATTGATGAATTTAAAGTCAAGTTTTTATTTCTATTATCGTTTTTAAGCTAATTAAACTAAAATATCAAAGAAATAATTAAAATAATCCATCAAATAAACGGCAGGCGTATACATTTTCTTGGCACGCGTATGATTTCTCCGTAAGAGCTATCAGCTTACCCGATTTTTACTTATTTTGTGTTAATTAATTAATATAAAATCAACTTTTGATTTCTATTATCATCTTTTTAGTTAAAAGAAATAAAATATCAAAGAAAAAAGTAAAATAATCCATCAAATAAACGGCAGGCGTCTAGATTTCCTCGGCAGGCGTATGAATTCTACGTAAGAGTTATCTATCTTTACCAACATTGAACATTTTTGCTAATTTTGTGCTAAAGAATCAATATAAAGTCAACTTTTTGTTATTATGATACTTAATTTAGTTAAGTTAAATAAAATATCAAAGAAAATATTAAAATAATCCATCTGGTAAACGGCAGGCGTGTGGTTTTCTCTCGGCAGGCGTGTTTTCCCCGGCAGGCGTCGGCAGGCGTGTTTTAGTATGACCCCCATATTAGCGTGGTTTCTAACGGTGCGTCAAAATACCCAAATGGCCCTACATCAACCCAAGAAATGGCGATTTAAAAAGAAAATGATTCCTTGTTATTTATCATGCGTTGTGTTATTTATCAAAATAGGTTTTTAATAGTTCTCAAAACAAATTTTTTAAATATTGCTTTATAGTGAATTTACCCACAAAATTGACAAATTGGAGGAGATAAACTAATTTAAATTCAAGGGATGGCGATCCCGATCGGTTTAGCCAACAATATGCAGGTGATCCAATTACTGTAAAAAATGAAATCATATGAGTTAAGACATTTTATGATAAGTAAAATAATTTATAGCTATTTCTCTCTTATTTGAAGTGACCACGTAATAAGTGTCACGTAATCTAGAAAGTTTTAAAACTGACCGGTTCGCTACATGTATTTCATATCAGTGGCGTAGCTGCCGTTAGGCACTTTTAAAGGCACGTGCCTACACATGATTTTAAGACCAAAAATTAAAAATGTTAAAATATCACATTTAATTTTTAAAAAAAATTTTAAAAAGCAAACAGCAAATATCTTTCTTTTCCCTATTTCAAAACTCTGATTGTTTGAGGTCACAAATATGTGACATCGATGATGCTAATTATTGCGCAGTCAATCCGGCAGTGAAAAGCATGTCGGGCAATAAACCAAAAGTAAGAACACTGGATGAAATGTTTAAAATCATATTCATAGATCGAGGCATATTGCAATCTCAACTATCATTGACAAATTTGCGGCTAATAAAAACAGACGCCTTAAATTGACTTCGTGTAACATAATGTACGACTTAAAAAAACCCAAAGCAATATATCTGTTTTCTTATTATTATCAAAATTTATAGTAACCATTACAACTGTTTTTGAATCATGGCATTCAATTACAAAGTCTTGTTTTCCCTTTAAACTAAACTATAGAGACAGATAATAGCTTTAGTGTAAGAAGATGGGTGGATAAGGCGTGTAAAATATCTATGCACGGACGGAAAAGATACCGAAAAATTTAAATATCAATAAATCTGATATTTAAAAAAATAAACATTTAAAACAATAAATATTTAACATATCATCGGTTTTTAACCTTTAAATATGTCCAATACTTGGAATATGTTGACTCAAACAGGCGTATACGTACATGTATATCAAAACTTCCAATACTGTGTCATTTTTTTGTACAACTTCAAGGTTTTTTCTATTATATAGTGAGTCTCTGGTCCATATTTTTCTCATAGACTAAATAAGGTTTTATGGAAAACAAACCGATTTCAATCAACAAAAACGTGGGGAGATGACCCACTATACAATAGAAATACCATATTGTATTAAAAAAAAAAGACTGCTGGTGAAAACAATGTTGGATTGTATTAAAAAATGTTTTTTGCCATTTTACTACGAAAAAAATCTTTTTAAAAAAACTCAAAATTTTATGTAGGATAAGTGCCTAAAATTTGTTCCTGTGTGTTCTATAAAACATGAAATCCGTTTTTCGTCGGGGGGCTTCGCCCCCCCCCCTGAACCCCCTACCAGGGCGCTGCCCTGGACCCGCTGGGGGCCTTGAGCGGCCCCCAGACCCCTCGCCGTATTTGGTGCCTATACTTCATTCTAGCTCTAGCTACGCCACTGCATGTAATCTTTTTTTAATTGGAAAATGTATTTAGATTGCCTTAAATTTCCATTGGCATTTAAAAAACACATCGGAGATCAATCATCGCTTGTATTCGACGAACTTTGTAAATCTACAGTCAAGTCGTACACATCTATGATTTTGGGAACATAAATATAGAGGTCAAAGGACGTTGGATCTTGCGATCAAAAGTCTTAAAGTTTTTTTTCTAAAGTAATTTTTAAAAATCCTACCACATAGCTTAACCAAAATTCAAAACAAAATTTTGGGGTCTATATGCTTCATTTGGCGCTACAGTGTATTTAATATGACCTCTCTGCACTGAAAGTGCAGATTGCACACAAATCGCTTTTCCCTCTATATTTTATAATCGGAATGAACTATGGCTTCAAATACAAATTTATACTATTTATAATGAATAGAATTAAAATTATCATAAAGAAAAATATTACAATTTCTTCAGCTAATTGATATTTTGACCTTTTTGCACTGATAAAACGCTATTTTTATCCGTTACCAATTCAACATGCAAAGAAATTTTTAAAAAGTCTCAAGCCTTTTCTCAAATTATGATAAATTCGTCAGAAAAATCTTAAAATTTCAGAAAATAAAACAAAAAGTATGGGTCTATTATGTAAAATTTGAGATATGGCATGAAATAAGCTGATTTTAGGCAAAAATTGGGATTCATTTTTCCTTCACTTTTATGAAATTAAAGCTAACTTTGCCAATATGTGTCGATAGAAATATTGAAAAATTGTAAAATTATGTTGTTTGTAACAAAATGAAGATATCCTGCTGCACAAACTATCTAGAAATTTTGTTTGCGCTGAAAATAAGGAAGTTATAGTTACATTACTCTAAAACAACTGCGTTATGAAAACTGTTCATTTTCTTCTTGAAAACATTCCGCCACAAAATATAGTCCCATATGTAATTTTTCCGTTACTATTTTATTCAAGATACTTCAATTGGTATTATAAAGTTTGAATTTATGAGTAGAATCAATATATGATGCATAATTTCTAGAATAGAGGTGACCCAAAATGACTACCCAAAAACAGAGGAACGAACCTCTTTAATAAAGAAGATCCACATCCTTCCTAACGGTTTACAATGCAGTTATATTTTCCAAAACACCAAATAAACTTTGATTTAATTTTTTAATATATATTTATAAGCACCAATTCAGTTCCAGGCACGTAGCATCGTTTTTGAAAGTGGGGGTAGGGGGGGGGGGGGGGGGGCTCATCCAGAAATTCTTGACTATACTCTGTCCCGAGTTTTTGCTTCCATTACATTTTGCTAGTGTCCAGATCAGTGGCGTAGCTACCATGTATGCTTATATGCCTGAGCATGCACATCATTTGGGAAAAAAGGAAGAAACTCAGTAAAAAAAAAAAAAGAAAGAAAAAAAAATTAAACGAAGAATTCAAGTATTAAGGTCCATACTGAGTTATTCTATCGACAAATTTAACAATGCTAAACATAAAAGTACCAAATATAGACAGGCAACATGGTCTTACAGTACTTTATTAAAGAAACAGAACACAGTGCATGTACATAATAAAGCAAAGATTTATTTTGCATTTGAACTTAGTTAATTGCCCCCATAGAATATCACAGCTTTTTGAGATTTTCATTACCATAAACTAGGTGAAAATGAACTTAAGAATAAAAGCTTTGATTGGGTCTAAAACAAACGTCAAAACTTTTTTCTTCTTTTAGCTTTTAATAAGTTATGTAATTTTATTTTATGCCTAAACTAAAACCAAAACAATTTTAACTGCCTAAAAATATGTTTAAATAGTTAGCATTCCTTTCAATTTCTGCGATGATTTTTAGTGTTAAAAATCGTCAGAATCCATGAGCTTCCGGGGCCTTCGTCCTAGACCCACTGGGGGCCTCATGGTGGCCCCCAGACCCCCTAGCATTTTAAGCATGCAGTTCGTTTCTGGTCTAGCTACGCCACTGCAGATTATCTGTTTTGACGGTCAGACCGGTTCGAAGACCGGAGCCAGATAGCTCAGTTGATAGAGCACCTGACTAGAGATTCATGGGGCCCGGGTTCAAAACCCGTTACAGGTGATTACCAATTTGTTTTTATTCTTCCGCAATTAACAACCTGGATTTTTTTTTATTTTACAATTTTGCACGTACGCATTGCATTGATTATTATTAATGATTTTATTGTAACAATTTCCATTTATATTGTCATTAAGATTCATTTGAATCGCCATTTGGGTTCATTTGAGTCAATTTGGGTAAATAAATGCACCCCTCCCCCCAGAAGCCTCGATTTGATGTGTTAAATAATCAACAATGGAGGATACCAGATCTGTTATTCCTGTTCCGGATTACCCAAGCTTTCCTCTGTCTTCTTATGTGTGTTTTAAAATTACGAGTTGCAATGCACATTTAGCGTGGTCGTTTTCAGAAGCATATATTGATATGGTTCCCATGCAGAATGATCAAGAAGATGTGTACTTTTTTCCTCTACATTCTTTGATACCAAAGGCATATTCGTTTCTTTTGTCAGAAACGAATGATCTTGCTACAGTTCGAATAGCTAACCTAGAAAATGTGAATGAAGATCAAAGAGCAGCCTTTGATTGTCTCATACAGTTTCTTCAAAGTAAGTCGAACTCCATATAGTTAGATGAGCGCGTCGATTCGTATGGTTACGCGTGTAGGGACAGTACTATAGAAGAAAAACAAGGAGCTGATCGATAATCTGGATTTAATCAAATTGATATGTATGTACATATATAAACAGATGCATAGTTGATGCATTTGCAAATGCTTTAATTTCAAGTAATTGTTATAATTTGTGACGGTATAATCACATTCCGTATTATTGTACGCGTGTATGTACATGTATACACCATCGTGCATTCATCTTTCATGGTACATACATATCTAAAGTATATTCATGCAAACTTTATTAGTATTTAAATGGATATATATAAATTTACTCATGCAATACTTTATGCACTGATCAGTCTGATCTTCTGTTCATGTCTCAACTAACACTACTGGCACTGTACCAGTTATCGGCTAAAATTTAACGTTTTCTGTTTGTATTTCCTTATTTCTTGATATTTTTGGACAACAATTGACATACTTTAAATGGTGAACTCCTTTTCTATCCATCTGTTTGAATATATATTGTTATTTAAGCCCAAAAACCTCCTGTTTTGTGATTTTTAGCAAGCCCCGAATTTGCCGAGTTTTCACGATTTTCTGTACCAGTTATCGGCTTCATAGTGAAATCCCTGTACATGCTCTGCAAAATGTAATTATGCCCTTTGTGTTGTCAGACTAAAGGTCATAGGGGTTATGATACATAAACAAACCTCATAAAATTATTTGTTTGTTATCATGCAGTAATCGTTCACTATTCAATACATAATTCTGTAATCAGGCGTTCAACTGTGCTATGAATCTCTTAGAATTTAGTGAATTCCCTTTCTTTATGCATGATATATGTATTGATATTTTATGTCAAATCAAAAAAAGGATATAATAACGTATTATAAAGAGGTAATATTCTATTTTTAACTTCACATCCCCCACTGCTTGAAAATGCAAAGATTGAAATCAGCGGTAAACAATGATTGTTTAAGCTCATGTTTAAAACATATTCAAGAAAGTTTTCAAGCAAACTTACTTTTCTTTATTTGAAACAGACCACTGAATTAAAAAATCTCGGATAGTCGCGTGCTATTAACCTGAACTCTTTGTTTAGCCAATAACTGGTTCTAGCCGACAAGAAAGGCCAAAAAAAAATATTGCGTGTTTCCGGTTTCCCGACCGACTCTATTTTTTATGCGCCGACCCTAACACTTTTTATTCCAAATCCACAATACCAACCGTAATTTCTTAAACAATAGAGTCTTTACAGATCAGAGTTTAAAAAACATTTGAAACAATTCAATTGAAAACACCACCTATCAAAGCGTTTTAAAGATTTTTAAGTGCAGATTGACAGCATGGATGAAAGTTATCCTTGGTTATTTTAGCTAAATTATCAATGCAATAAATAGTTTCTTATGGCAGTGATGTTTTATAAATTAATATAAAGATGTACATGAAAAAAGCAGAGGCAGAGGTTTTTTTTTTATTGCTGTTGGTGTGGAGACTGCAGACATCGTAAGTCTTTGAATAGGCAACAATTATTCACATAAATATGATTTTAAAATGCTGCATTTCAATTGCAAATGAAATTTTTAAAATTAGTCTTAAACCATTAACTATGTATCTATTTTTTTTTTTTTAATTATTGAAAAGATTTAATTCTAAGGCTCCGTCTGATCAACCATAATTTCCTCTGTTTCTGAATTCAACACATACAATTATGAATTATGATACTTATGTCTACTGTTATGTCAGTTGACCAGGAAACTAGAACTAATAACTACTATTATATAATATATTTGTGGTAATGAGTATTATACTCTGTTAATCCATAGTGGCTGTCATACAGTCATTTTACCGGTAACAAATATTTGCCAGTATCGAATAATTTTTAGAGAAATTATTGGTGAAAGACAAAGTTAAGGTTTTAAAAAATCCTAGCCAGGTAATTATATTACAGAAATAAATATTCTATCAGTGTTTGACATTTGCACGATTATTTACCGAATTGTTTACAAATTAAAAAGGTGACCCAGATGTGAGCTGCCGGAAGTGCAAGGCAGAAAAAAACGAAAGGTTTGAAAAAAATTAAGCTTAACTATGAAAATAAGTTTGTAATTGAACCCTTGTTTGGTGGATAATTAGTAATTATAATCCATTTAATAAGATAATGCATCATATTATGTAATAATAGAGCTTTGAATGAAATTACGACTTCAAATAGAACCACGTGTAGTTTTCCTAGTTTCGGTTCATTGCGATACAGTAACTATAGAAGCATTATTTGGCTGAATATATTGATAGATATATGGGCAAAACAAAGGCAAATGACAATTACTTATCGTCAATTACTTTTATAGATTGTTTTCATGAAAATTCAATTTCATACAATAAAGTAATGCAAATGAAAACTGTTTAAGACCAGTTTCAATTTGGCGGGAACACGGTATGATAAAAATAACTATCATATTATTTGTTTAAATCTAATATTCCCACAATTACTTTTTTCTTTCTTCAGTTATAAGTCCATTAACATGTACCTCTAGTATATTTTTAAAATTAATTTGCCTCAAAATATTCGGTCAGAAGTAATAGAGGGCACTTGATTGGATACTGGAAAACGAATCAGAAACTAGGAAAATGGAGGGGGTATTAAAATTACTATCTCCGTAATTCATCCTTTATATTTTTGGAAGTTTGATACTACATTTTAGAAGGACAAAGAAATGTGACTTAAACAAAAAAATAAAAACATTTGGAATTCCGATAATAATAGTCGCATGCACGACGTAACGCATACTGATTCGTTAAAGGTAAAATGACTGTATTTAATTTTTCTATTTACATGAAAAAAAATCTTCGTATACATTTTAAATTAATCTTTAAGTACGATTGAAGAAGGCTTTAATTCTGTAACAGTTGTCACTATCCACAATCGCTCAACCTGTAAAATACATTTTCTTAATGTATAGAAAAATCATAATCTAGGAAAGGGGAAAACTTAAAAGTTCATTAAAAAAAAAAAAACGACCTACCTACCCTATTTTAAAATTTGATGAAATAAGAAACTCAAGTTTTTTTTTGGCCTAACTATAAACCCCCTCCCTTTTCATTTAACTCTAAAGACACAATAAACAATGAATACACAATAACAAACAAACGATAATGAAAAACAAACAAATTAGAACATATGTAATAGATAAATTGAATTATAATATATGAAATATTTCAATGAAATAAATATGAAGTACATACTTATGAATACTACAAATGATAATTTGAATTAGTACCGGTATATGATGAAGTTTATCAATCAATATAACCCTCTTATACATATTGTACCAATTTCTACAACACAAATCATCATTCCTGCATAACTGATGTCCAGCTACAGCAACTAAAGCTAAAATCACAATTTAATAGAATTCTGAGTTAAATAATTATTCTGAGTTAAAGTAATAACCTGTTTTTAACTCATATAAACATGATAAGTCTCTAAACTTGTCAAATAAAAATTTAAAAGGTCATAACCAGGGTTGTGGATTTGCTCGCCCTCTTCCATGTGCAAATAAAATTTCATGTAGGCTATAAGAAAATTAAAATCTGGTACTCCACATTGACGAGCAGTTTTTTAGCTCACCTGAGCTGAAAGTTCAAGTGAGCTTTTCTGATCACATTTTGTCTGTCGTCCGTCTGTCCGTAAACTTTTCAACATCTTCTCAAGAACTACTGGGCCAATTCAACCAAACTTGGCACAAATCATCCTTAGGCAAAGGGGATTCAAAGTTGTGAAAATTAAGCGCCACACCCTTTCTCAAGGGGAGATAATTAGAAATTAATGAAAAATTTTGAGAAATTTTCAAAAATCTTCTTCTCAAGAACCATAAAGCCAGTAAAACTGAAACTTGTGTGGAAGCATCCTCAGGTAGTGTAGATTCAAAGTTGTGAAAATCATTACACCTGGGGGTAGTGTGGCCACAATGGGGGTTGAAGTTTTACATAGGAATATATAGAGTAAATCTTTAAAAATCTTCTTCCCAGAAACTAATCAGCTAGGAAAGCTGAAACTTGTGTGAAGTATCCTCAGGTAGTGTAGATTCAAAGTTGTGAAAATCATGATCCCTGGGGGTAGGGTGGGGCACAATGGGGGTCGAAATTTTACATACGAATATACTCTCAGAAACTAACCAGCCAGGAAATCTGAAACTTGTGTGGAAGTATCCTCAGGTAGTGTAGATTCAAAATTTTGGAAATCATGATCCCTGGCAGTAGGGTGGGGCCACATTGGGGGGTTGTTATTAAAGTTTTACAAAGGAATTTATAGAGTAAATCTTTTAAAAAAATCTTCTCGAAAACTAATCAGCCAGATGATTCTTTATAATTGTTAATACTTTGGCTTCAGGAAAATTCTTCGGCCTCCAAGAAGGTTCAGAGTTTGATGTAGCTTTATATCCCATATATAAACAATTGTTATGGATCTTTTTGAGAACTGCAATACTCAACATGTGATATGACTATAAAATCATCCTGTTAGTAAAGGGACTAATGATTATAAACATAAGAATATCCAGGGGGGAAATGAATTTTATTTATACAGGATCTACATGTATTATTGTACATTGTTCTATTGTTCCTCAGGTGAGCAATGTGGCCCAAGAGCCTCTTGTTCTAGATTGCATTTGGTTTGTTTTTTGATATTTGTTTGAGTGAGTCCCATAAAGTCCTGTGTATAATTCACACCTTTATCCAGCCAAAATTTGATCAAATTTTTTTTTTTTGGGGGGGGGGGAAGCATATTTTTCTGAATGCCACAAAAGTATCACTGTCAATATCTCTCAGACCACTGTTCCCTGCATAAAACAAGTTCTTGCCAATATGTTATCAGTCACCTGTTGACTCGTCGCATGGTCAATGTTTGTTTAACAATGTTAGGTGTCAGAAGCATGCCTCTGTTTTATTTCAGTCTTTAAAGTTTATTCAAGTGCAGGAAGATAAGCAGTAATTATGATTTGATTTAGAACTTATTTACTTTATTTCCCATTATGCAGTTACCGGTAGATGTTATTGTGTTATGAGAGACACTATAAAAAAAAAAGGTTGATCATATAATGACAAGACCTTTCTTCACAATGCTGATTTTTTATTTTAAAATTTATTGATGTAGTGTGTGGGCTCATAGGGTTTGCTGTGGTTCCATAGACTTTGAAAAGTTGGGGGCCCATTTGGCCCCTTAGGTTTCAATTGTTAACCACAACCCTGCATAACTTTTTCAATTAAAATTACATAAACTAGTGTACAAATGCAATAGTATGAATCTTAAAGGCTGAAATTTTCTCATTAATCATGGCATTAAATTTCAAAGTCACATAAAATCTTTGGGGTTTTTTGTCTTCAATGTGTTCAACACAATGCAGACATTACAAAGCTCAAGTGTTCAAGATTTTTATTGGGTAAAGAAAAATGAATTACCACTGGTAATTGTTTTCATATTTTTTAAATTATCATTTTCAGATCAGGAAGAACATGTACAGAGAATGCAGGCCATTAAAATGGAAGGTCTAAATGAAACCAAAATTTGTTGTATGTTGGCCGTCCATTTATTTTCTCAGCTAGTACCTGGAGGTCAGGTGATTGTTGACAGCAAAATGAAAGGAATTGACAAATTTTCATCCTGTCCTTGCAAATGTGGAAGGAAGGTGAACATTGGAAATACAGGAATTGGTAAGATCATCTGGTTAATGTTATATAAAGGTATTTTAGTTCACTTTAGTTCATGTGGAGCACATGACTCAGTGGTCAAAGGCATAAGGCCAGTAACTCAAAGGTCGCTAGTTCAAACCCTGCTGTGACCACTTGATGGTGTGTGTTGTACCCTAAGACAAGGCACTTTACCAACATTGTCTCAGTCCACCCAGCTGCAATTGGGGACTGATCAATGCAGGGTTTTAACCTGTGATGGACTGGTGTCCCAACCAGGGAGTGTCATTGATTCTCATGTGCATAGCACCTGGAAAAGGGGGACAAACACTGGCCTCATGGCAAGGAGAAAGATTTAACTAAAAGTCCAATAGCCAACTGTTAGTTTTCCATGATTTTTAGTGTTAAAGGGTTTGTACCAAGCTATCAAACATTTTATGATATATTTCAAACATAAGAATTTATAAAAATACCTTCTAAATGGCTCTATTTCACCAAAATTAAAAGACTTTAGATTATAGCTAATTTTTAAGCTCTGTTCCGATCTGTTTTTCCTTAAAGGTGGCCGACTTTAGTTTTCATTGTACAAAATTCGGTTAGCGTGTTTGACATGGTTTGATGTGCCATTACCCATGATTACCTGCATTTATGTAATACATTATTTGTAAATTGTATTATCAACAAATTTCATTTCTGATTGCTAAGTTTGACCCCAACAGGTTAGAATTTAGCCATATTAAAATATAGTCAAGTAATATGTTAATAAGTCTTGTCCAATCTGTGTGCCACTAGTTCAATTTTGGGTACATTCAGGCAATTTTAGACAGGGTTATTATTATCAAGATCTTTGAAGACCTTATTGTAATTGCTGTTTAGCTCAAAAGAGCTGAAAGCTCAGGTGAGCTTTTCTGATCACATTTTGTCCATCGTCCGCCCTAGATGTAGAAAAATTCCAGTTATTAAAAGTTTCCGCTCATTTTCTTCACAGAGGATGAAATGAAATTTTTCATACAGGTTTATCATGATAATATTTAGGTCAAAATTGATATTGGGTACAATCGAGCCATTTTCGACAGAGTTATGGCCCTTTGACGTAGAACAATTCCAGTTATTTGCAGTTTCCTCTCATTTTCTTCGCAGAGGATGAACATATTGAGATGAAATCTGGTATGAAGGTTAATATTGATAAAATCAAGGTCAAGTTTGATATTGGGTACGATCGAGCCATTTTCAACAGACTTATGCCCCTTGGACATAGAAAAATTCCAGTTATTTGAAATTTCCGCTCATTTTCTTTGCAGAGGATGAACATATTGAAATGAAATTTGGTATGAAGGTTAATCATGATAATATCTAAGTCAAGTTTGATATTGGGTACGATCGAGCAACTTTCGACAGAGTTATGGCCTTTTGACGTAGAAAAATTCCAGTTATTTGAAGTTTCCGCTCATTTTCTTTGCAGAGGATGAACATATTGAAATGAAATTTGGTATGAAGGTTAATCATGATAATATCTAGGTCAAGTTTGATATTGGGTACGATCGAGCAACTTTCGACAGAGTTATGGCCTTTTGACGTAGAACAATTCCAGTTATTTGAAGTTTTCGCTCATTTTCTTTGCAGAGGATGAACATATTGAAATGAAATTTGGTATGAAGGTTAATCATGATAATATCTAGGTCAAGTTTGATATTGGGTACGATCGAGCAACTTTCGACAGAGTTATGGCCTTTTGACGTAGAACAATTCCAGTTATTTGAAGTTTCCGCTCATTTTCTTTGCAGAGAATGAACATATTGAAATGAAATTTGGTATGAAGGTTAATCATGATAATATCTTGGTCAAGTTTGATATTGGGTACGATCGAGCAACTTTCGACAGAGTTATAGCCTTTTGACTTAAAAAAAATCCAAATATTTGCAGTCTATTGAGGGGCAACATGGCACAATATCCTATATTTACATTTGCAAATATTTTTCCTTATATGGACCTATAGAAAAGCAGAATTGGAATCTCGGTAATTTTAACAGTTCTGAACAATTTGTCTTTTTCAAACGTAAATATAAGTAATAAACAGCAATGTTAAAAAGTTCACCGGGATATGAAGTTGGTTGGTACGTGATCAAATCTACTGAGAGGCCCTTCCGGCTTCACAGGATTTGATCACGTGACCAACCAACTTCATATCCCGGTGAACTTTTCAAATTGCCATTTACTTCTTAATTGATTGCCCATATAAAGCCAGTGTTGCTCAGGTGAACAATGTGTCGATGTGGCCCATTGGGCCTCTTGTTTTCTTTTTCTCTATTCTTCTATATTATGAATTATGATTATATTTTTTCCTACAAATTTTGTGCAACTTATTTAAAACTAGTTAACCGATTTTCTTGAAACTATGCGATCTAATAGATAAAGCTCTTAAACTTATTGCAATTCATTTTTTATTGATGACATCACTTTCAGTTTTGAGATTACGTTTTAGCGATTTCAGAGGAGTATTTTGTAGTTATAGTGCTCCTTTTAACTATTATAGTAGATATAAAGAAGATGGGGAATAGCATAGCACAAATGCCCATTTAGTTTAGTCGTAAAATACATTTTCAAATTTAATTTTTTCCAATTAAATACACTTGAAGACATTTTCCATATTACATTTTGTAACTTTGTATCCACCGAAGATACCAATAACAGCCTGTATAGATGTGAATATAGAGGGCAGAAGGCTCGAGGGCTGATATTGGTTGAGGGCTGATACAGGGTGTAATATGGAAAAAGGTATGTATCATGCAGGTGCTCTATAGTAATCAGTCTGTCCATCCTTCTCACTGTCCGAGATTGGAGCATATCTTCTCTCCCCTTGGTCCAATCAGGCTCATACTTCAGCCGCAAAGTGCCATTTTGTAAAGAATGTGCAGTGACCTTGAACCTTGTGTCTTGGTCTAAGGTAAAGGTCAAAGCAGAAGTATAGAAATCCTTTTCCGAAAACAGTCAACATTTGTTTTGTTATATGAAGAAACAAACCAGAATTTAAGAAAGGATTGGAAAACAGATCGCTGTAATTTTCTCAGCTCAACAAAGAATTCACAAACTCAGTTTTGCGCAAAGTTCAACTCCAAAATATTGTCTGCATCAAACAGTTACTGAATATGTTCTGCCGCCTGTATGAATTAAGTTACAAATGTTCTAGACTACCTCATTTTACCCCACAGTAATATGCAAATCCTTATATCCTTTATGATAGCAAACCGTCCCTTTGCGAATCCGTTGTTTATTTGCCTTGACTGAATGCACCTTGTCTTGAAGTTGGGAAGAGTTATTTACTTCAATGTTCACAAATCATGAAAATGTAGCATACATTGTATGTAACAATATCATTTTGTTTCATTATATATTTATTTATTGTATCATAAAATACATCATGACATAATATTGTATAATATAATAGGATGCTATATCCTATTTTATAGTAGTGTATTGATAATATTGTATCTTACAATACCGCATGAAAAAAACAAACATTTTTTAGCAAATGATATATGATCTTGTGTCAAACCACACTACAGTGACCATGAATATTTCTAGATCATTAACAGTTACTATGATTTTAAGATAATATGTCAATTAAAGGTGATGCCTCATAAAGGTTATGAACTTTGTAATCTGTGATTACCTTTGTTTTAAAATTAAATTGATGACTTTTATAATTTAGGTCATCCAAAAGTGTGGCATGGCAATCCTGATATTTTGATCAAGGCAGGGGGAACAACGATTGCTATGAAAAAAACCGATGATGAGGATGATGGAGAAGATCCTGTGGCAAAGAAAGCAAAATTTTCTGAAGAGGACGAAAATGATTTCCTTCTTTCAGTTGAGGTTAAAACAGAGCGAACAAATGTATTTGAATATAAATTTCAGAATCAGTTGTTAAGCCAAGCATTGACCAATGCATTTGTACAAAAAAATCAGCATAAATTCAGCAAGAAACTTGTCCCAGCTATTGGGTGCACTTATAGCAATATGATTGTAGCATTATATGATCCTGACCAGGACATTCTTCTGAGAAGAGTTACACCTATTAGTTTTTTGGAAGAAGATTCAGACAAATTTGATTTTTTTGGTATACTGGAATTGTGGCGTATTTTGAATTTGCACATACTAGGTGCAGAACTTGATGAACAGATTGTGTCTGAGTTGGAACCATCAGGATTCAGATCAGAAATTGAAGCGAAAAAAGTTCTTAACTATTATAGAAGTGCTAGCACAAGCATTTCTAGTGGTCAAAGTTTGTATTCTTCACCACCACTCATGACAGTAATGAATAAGGTAAAAAATGGAAAGTTTATTGTTAAAGGTATCAGAAATTAATGGCATGCTCAAAAGAAATTGAAGGTTCCAGGAGCTTTTCTGTTTTTTACTTTTCAAAATTACTGTTAATTTCAACTACATGTGCATTAATGTGTTTAATGATCTAAGGGTATGTCATAACTTGTTGTGGGGACATTTTACCAGATTGAATGTTAAATCAGTATTTAGAATTGGATTCTTTTTAGCTCACCTGAGCTGAAAGCTCAAGTGAGCTATTTTGATCATTTTTTGTCCGTCGTCCGTCTGTCCGTCTCTCTGTCCCGTCTGTAAACTTTTCACATTTTGAACTTCTTCTCTAAAACCACTTAACCAAATTCAACCAAATTTGGCTCAAAGCATTCTTATGGAAAGATGAATATAAATTGCAGAAATGAATTAAAAAAATTTTCTTCTCAAGAACTACTGAGGCAAATTCAACGTAATTTAGCATGAATAATCCTGATGGGAAGTAAATATAAATTGCAAAAATTATGGGCGAATTCTGTTTCAAATCTGAGTTATTACAAAAATAATAAGAAAGAAAAGGCGTGGTTCAAGCAATTTATAGCATCCATGAGTCTTGGTAAAATGGGTAGGCATGACCAGGCCAGGGCAAAACAAAAGATTGACAGTTATTAATATGCCAATCTCATTAAAATTTCAAGATATTTACTGACCAGTATATTTGTATTCGCTGTAAATATTGCTGCAAAATAATGTGTAATTGGAATTGACGATTGCCGATCTGCCCCGGCTTTTATTTTGCCCCGGCCCGGGTTTGCTTACCCATTTTACCAACACTCGTATTCCATAATTCTAAAACGAGGTTCTTTGTTTAACTTAAAGCAGCCATGACACTATATGATAAACGAGTCGATCTGACAATTAATGATGAATTTGTTAAACATGCAAAATACATTTGTGCCGATTTTGTGAAGTAAATTGAGGCTTAATATTTCAATGCGTTGACAGTTTTCACACATGACAGTGGTGTTAGCTTGTCGTGATTTTCGTTTCGTTTTCATTTATGCTTTGCGTTAACCTGGGAACTGTCGCTTGTATTTCCTGATTTTTATGTATCAAATCAAACAAAGACTTCAGTAAATCAAACAGTTTACTGTTTACCTGCACAAATTAAGCAATATCTGATGTATTAAGAAAGAACTAAAATGCAATTCATTCAGGCTATCGGTAATTCGGTATCATCTTTTGCGCAATGGTAGAACAATGCAATATGTTTTGTTGAGATGCTCGGCATTTTCTCGAGTTTATTCAGTTTAAATAGAGTTTAATATCGCTGACGGAAATATGTAGGTATGTACATGTATATGATTCATTTTGAAAAATAAATTGTGTTCTTTATTTGTTATAGTAAATGTTTCTTGTGTTTAATTGTTTACAATTTCTATTTACTAACCATATTTGAGTGTTAAGCTTCGAATTATAAGCAAGATACAGAGATTTGCTGACAATTCTATGTTTTTACACAGATCTGAGGCCATTCATTTTTTTCCATTTTAAATGCCGAATAGGAAATACCAAGTTAAAAATCTTAAGCTGAATGAAATAAACTCATGTGAACAAAATATGACTCAAACCTAGAAAATTTTGAGCTCATCTTGCTTATAATTCTACGATTGATGCTAAAATTTTGGTTGATCATTAGAAATTTTGTATGAATCAGAGTATGTTAAATACTTGTACACAAAAAAATTAAAGAATGATATGCTGTATATAACTACTCTCTGGGGCCCCCTCTTTATACAATGAATAATGTGAAATGTGAGTAAATAAAAACGACATCGTAAAAACAGTTTCCATAGTTCTGACACATTTCTGTTGCGGGGATAAAAGAATCATCGCTATTCCTAAGAAAATTATCCTGGTTTGTAGCCATTTGTTATTTTTGAATAAAAATGAAAATAATTGGTGGGCCATAGTAAATTAGAGTGATGTGCCTGTCAATACGGTAACATTGATTTTTATAGCTCTTTAACATGTCACGTGACAACATTTTTCATTCCAGTGTATTCATCAATCAAGTGTAAGTAAAGATATAAAAGTTACGAGTTTACGCGAGGTAAACAACAGTCATTTAATCATAATGGAAAAGACAAATTAAATTGTTGAATATTTTTAATTTGAGAAATTGAGTGCATTGAGGTGCAATTTTCTTCTTCACATATATACATGTAGGATTTTTTTGATAAAATACAATAACTATTGTACTTAAAAAAAAAATACAATAACTAGTAAGTAGTTGAGGAAGAAAATGTACCTATATGCTCACATATATTTTGATTGCTTTATTAAGTGGGGGAGGGGGGCAGTACGAAAATACAGAGAATTAGAAGTTATATAACAGTGTAACCCTATAATACCAAATATTTAGTTCTATATCTTGCGTAGGATTTTCTTATTCTGTGTAAAAACAGTATTTCATGAAGGTACAATGTCAAAGATTACGTGTATGCAAAAATAAGTTTAAAATTCGAATACTTTACAATATTTATTTTTTTGTTATTCTACCGAGGGCCATTTGGCACAATATCTTTTGAATGCCCATTGTTGCTCAGGTGAGCGATGTGGCCCCATGGGTTTGAAATATGTATTAATGATGCAAAACTTCTGTTGAAAGACCCAGCTGTACAAATAATTGAAACAATCTTAGATAATTGTTTATGTAGAGAGTGGTCAAAATAAGGTACTTTTAACTTTAAACTAAAAAATGTATTATTATTCGTTGTAGAGGCACTGATCACTTTTTTTCCTGCGTCTGTATGTATGTCCGTATACCTTTTACTTTCTTGACTTCTCCAGAGCCATTGGGCTGATTTCAACCAAACTAGGCACAAAGCATCCTTAGATAAAGGGGATTCAAGTTTGCCATACCATCTTTCAAGGGGAGATAATTAAAAATCATTGAAAATTTGTTGGTACTTTTCAAAAATCTCATTATCTCATATTATATATATCATTCATATTATCTTATTCTAAATGTAGGCTTCAGAATATTCAATACATTTTGGATATCTTTTTTTTACCTCATGTTGGATGACAAATTCATAATTGATCTTATTTCTGTGGAAAATCATAAAAAAGTTCATTGTAGAGAATTTTAATGATTTTTTTAAAGGTGTCATGAGCTAGATCATATTGCAAGGTGTTGTGAACTTAATTATAACCTTAAAATGCATGTTTTAGCTATGTTCACTATATGCGATGAATGGGTGCTATCTTTATTGATATATTTTTTCATTTGATGTGAACATTTTTTGAATAAGATGAAATTGACTCTGTAATGTATACTAATAAAACTGTATATATGAAATATCAAATGTATGATTTTTGTATTGAAAGAAAATTTGCATGCATATACATGACATTGTCTTGATATTTGCTCAGTGCTAATATTCCGGGTATTAATGTGTTACAATTTATGAATGGCTGAAAAGTTTATTGTAAATATGATTAATGAAAATTATCAATTTTTGGATTATTTTGTATATTTTGATGATTGATGAATCAATCTTTTAAGTTATTTACATACAAATATTTTAGCATGACCTACATTATTTGTACATTAATACTGATACACAAGTTAATGCTATTTATTTTGATGTGGTAATTATAAATGTTTGCATTAAATAAAATTTAAATCATGATGGCATTGAGTTGCTTAACTCATTAAACGTATATACTATACATTTCTACTCGTTAATAAAGTTTAATGTATGAAGAATTAAAATTGGGTATATCCCGATAACTTGATATAAACACAATAATTAAAAAATTGCTATAATAATTCTAAATTATACATGTACTCTACCACAACAACTCCGAGTATACACATCATATAAATGTATAATTATAAACAATGACCACCTTAAACTATCCACATTCTGTGATCTATGTATAACATGTATTTTCGAGTACATATAATATGAATTGGGAAATTGATCCACCACATATAATTACCGGTATATACCTCAAAGCAAAACAAAATAGGATATGCGCATGCTTAGTACTCAGCAGGTATGTCCAAGTTCTTGGACATTTACACCCTAACCCTAACATTTCAGAAATGTAACTTAGACCCGACTAAATATTGGTGTAACTCTGTTAGTCTGACTAATTTAAGCCCAAATTTACACCTTTTTGAGAAAAGTGCCCCCTTGTGTAAATCCGAACTTAGTCACATATTTGGACTAAGGTCCATTTCACTAAAAGACATAACTTTGCGCCCAACTAAGGTAGTTGTAACTTTTTGCACAAACATAAAATGAGGGCCAATTCTGTTGCTGAGAATAACAGTGTTGACTGTTATGTTTTATTGTACAATTTGTCATGTAAATTTCATTAACTTCATATGAAATTTAGAGAATAGAGAGTTTTGATAGGTGGTACAGTAAAACTCGTTTAGTACGAACTAATATATAGCGAATTCTCGGATATAACGAAGTCTTTTTGAGTCCCCGGTAAAATTCTTCACAAATCTTTGCAAATTTTTACGGATATAACGAATTCGGATATAACGAATTTACGGATATAGCGAACTGATTTTGAGTCCCGTAGAGGTGAATTATAACGAAATTTAACACTTTTATAACGAATTTCTTTACAGTTTAAAAAAGTTTGCACTACCCTTTTACATAATAGTTTGAAAGATCTATTTTCATAAAAATTGTTCGACTTACAATCCAATTATAAAAGGTATCAAAGTAATGTATTTTTATTCTAAGCCTCAAATAGCAAAAATTATAGTCTGGTATAAGAATACATGTATATAGTGAATTTGCTATAGTTATTATTACGAATTCGTTATACAGATATAGCGAATTACGGATATAACGAAGTAAATCCATTGGTCCCTATGACTTCGCTATAACCGAGTTTTACTGTATCAATTCTTGCAGAGAAACTTTCTAACCATGCTTTATATACACACTATTTAGGTCTTTCCATCTTTCAGGTGGAAGACTTCTTGTTAATAGGGTCTTCCGTCTCCAGCGGAAGACCCTACTACTATTCTATTGTTTCTTTTTCACTTTTTGCGTGGACCATGAGGTCCACTCAGAAAATATATAAGAGAGGTTAAACCGGATGCTATGAAGAAAATTCAGCCTGCGCATGAGTTAGTCTGGTTCCTGTGCGTAATGGGTAGCTCTGGGAACCAGGCTAGCATGCGTTTATCTGAATCGGGTTTGGGATTCCATGCCATATGCACATATAAGGGGCTGTAAATGTAAAGTTGTCGGTAAACAGTACAGAAACAAAGAATTCCTTTTAAAGAAATGATCAGCATGTGATATGAACTGTCAGTATTATGAAATAAGTAATGTTATGCCGAAACTACAACAGGCATCAAATAGCATAATTTGCAATGTTTTGTTGTTTTCCGAATGCACATGTAGCTTAACCTTACTTTTATAGTAGGCGAAGCTAGAGTACTTCCCGATTAAAATTGTTTAAGCATTTAAGTATGATTGAATAATTACATGTATGTGACTGTATATAAGGAATGATTGAATAATTATGTCACTGTATAAAAGTTAAGATCCCAAGAAAAATGTATCAAAATATGAAATTAATTTACACAAAGCTGTCACTGCATAGTTAACAAAGTAGTGCGAAGTGTAATGTGTGCGCAAATAGTAGAAATCGCCGAATGCCTGGTACTTTACATGCAAACTTCATTAATATAGATCATAATTATTTTAGAAGTAATTGTGAGATAAAAAGTCAGGGCTATACATTTACGTAATACAGCGTACAAATTAAGTGGTTAAAAGTAGGCAGCTAGAGTCGGTGGAATATCTGATAATCTTAAGGCTTTCACGTTTTTGTTGGAAACACATGCATATGGTCCACGTATTGCAGTCCTTTTTTAAAGGACATCAACTTGTCTTCTTATTATTAAGGTCTTCCGTTTCCAACGGAAGACCTTATTGTTATTGCTTTGTTTCTTTTTCCCTTTTATTATTTTTTTTTTTTCTTACGCTTTTTTGTACAAGCGATTTCTTGAAAACGGCTTGACTGATTTTCGTGAAAATTTCAGATCTTGTAGATATTGATAAAACCCTTATATATAATTTTTTATTTTAATGACGTCATTTCCGTTCGGGAGATATTGACGTTTTAGTGATTTTTAGAGGGTCATTTTGTCCTGCTATCTCCTCCTAAACGAAAAAAGATATTGAATTTAAATTTTCAGGGATTGTAGACAAAAGATTGTAGATGTGTTTAAAGGCATTTATGGTTGTCTGGCTTCAAAGGCGTCGAAGCTCGCCTGGACCCGAAAATCGAGTTTGAAAAAACGACGTAATTTTTAATGGTTTTCGTTCTTTATCTCCTTTCCTGAAAATATCTTACTATAACATATAGAGCAAATAAAATTTATATTGACAAGAGCTTTCGTATGATACCAAGAAAAAGGGGCTGGTCTCTCAATTAAGGGGCAAAAAGGGCTCTAAAGTCTTTTTTCCATAGCCCTTTACTGAGAAATATTTTGTAATATGTTAAAGAAGCAAAAATGTTCATCTTTCACTAATAAAACTATACATTATAAAATTTTTATTCTGCGTTACGTAATTAGGGGTTTTAAGGGGCCAGAAGTCCAAAACTTCGATCGAATATATCTCAAAAAGGACAAATATTTTGAAATGCAATATAGAATAAAAGATGCTTAGAATGATGTTTTACACAATATTCAATCATAAAAGTTTCATTATCTGGCCCCAATAAGGAGATTAGGGGTCGGCCCCTAAAATGTCCTATCCCAGATAGCTCTAAAACGGCAAAGAATTTCTAAACACTTGTTGAACAAAATATGTTTAATATCAAAAGAACTTTCGTATGATGCCAAGAAAAAGGGGCTGGCACTTCAATTTAGGGGCCAAAAGGGCTCTAAAGTCTTTCTTTCATAGCACTTTACTGAGAAATATTTTGTAATATGTTTAAGAAGCAAAAATGTTCATCTTTCACTAAAAAAACTACACATTATAAAATTTGTATTATGCGTTACGTAATAAGGGGTTTCAAGGGGCCAGAAGTCCAAAACTTCGATCGAATATATCTCAAAAAAAACAAATATTTTGAAAAGCAATATAGAATAAAAGATCCTTAGAATGATGTTTTAAACAATATTCAATCATAAAATGTTTCGTTATCTGGCCCCAATAAGGAGATTAGGGGTCGGCCCCTAAAACGTCCTATCCCAGATAGCTCAAAAACGGTAAAGAATTTCTAAACACTTGTTGAACAAAATATGTTTAATATCAAAAGAACTTTCGTATGATACCAAGAAAAAGGGGCTAGCCCTTCAATTTAGGGGCCAAAAGGGCTCTAAAGTCTTCCTTCCATAGCACTTTACTGAGAAATGTTTTGTAATATGTTTAAGAAGCAAAAATGTTCATCTTTCATTAATAAAACTATACATTATAAAATTTGTATCATGCGTTACGTAATTAGGGGTTTTTAGGGGCCAGAAGTCCAAAACTTCGATCGAATATATCTCAAAAAGGACAAATATTTTGAAAAGCAATATAATAAAAAAGATGCTTAGAATGATGTTTTAAACAATATTCAATCATTAAAGTTTCGTTATCTGGCCCCAATAAGGAGATTAAGGGTCGGCCCCTAAAATGTCCTATCCCAGATAGCTCAAAAACGGCAAAGAATTTCTAAACACTTGTTGAACAAAATATGTTTTATATCAAAAGAACTTTCGTATGATGCCAAGAAAAAGGGGCTGGCCCTTCAATTTAGGGACCAAAAGGGCTCTAAAGTCTTTCTTCCATAGCACTTTACTGAAAAATATTTTGTTATATGTTTAGGAAGCAATATATTCATCTCACATTTATTTAACAATATATTATAATTATTTTATCATGTGCTCCGTATTAAGGGGTTTTTAATGGGTTTTAAGGGGCCAGAAGAACAAAACGTTGATAACATACCTCAAACAGAACAAATATTGAATAAAATGTTGAGAATGATGTTCCTAACAAAATTCAACCATCAATTTTTTTTATTGTTGCCCCGATAAGGAGATAAAGGGTCAAATATCAAAGTCAAGGTCATATAACCTTCAAAAAATCGCACGGAAGACCTCCTCGTTGCTCGCAACGAGATCGTGTCTAGTTTTTATTCTTTTTTTGTCTTACAAATTTTGTGCAGGCGATTTCTCGGAAGTTGGCTCCTTCGATTTTCTTCAAATTTTAAGGGTTGATGTGTCGGCATCTTAAGTTTGTACTGCCGTTTCAATTTTTTGATAATCACTTCCGGTCGGAAGTTATCGTCCGTTTATGATTTTTAAAAGTCAATTTTGTCGGCTAGAGATCCAGAAAACGAATAAAGATATAGGGCTGAAATTTTCAGTGAAGATAGACATCAATTTTACCTATTGCAACATGGTCATAAAAACATCTGCCGTCACTTCCGGGCGTCACCGGTAGGAAAGGTAAAAAATTGATTTTTTCAACTGTTTGCTTTTTATATATTTTTCTAACGGGTTGATAGAGACTCTTTTACTGATTCAGAATATGTAATTTGTTTTGAAATTGATTGATGTGTACCCGAGATATTAAGCATCAAAGTCCTGAAGCGTCGAGAGTTCTAGTAGCTCAGTCGTTAGAGTTGTGGACATGTGCCCATATGACCCGAGTTCAAGCTTCGGGTGCCGAAATTTTTTTTCCCTAATTTTTTGCTCTGATTAACAATTTAGTCTTAAAAGTGAAGGACTTTATCTCATTTACTCAAAAATTGGACGGAAGACCCATTCGTTGCTCGCAACGAGAATGATCTAGACAGTTTTCTTTATGTTTTTTATTCTTCTTCTTCTTCTTTTCTTCTTTTTTTCTATTTACCAGGGAGTCACTTTTTTGTTATTAGTGTTACCCAGACAATTCAAACTTTATGTAATTGCTCATTAAAAGTTATGGTACCAATTGACCCGTGTCAAAAATTTCCCAGAACTTACAGAGTTATTGCCCTTTGAGAAGGAAATGCTTGTTATCACTACTCCTATGAAACCATAAAAGATAGAGACTTGGAACTTTACCAATGTCTTTAGTACAATTAGATGGTTTTTCAATCTATTCATAGTGAAAGGATCTGAGGCCCCCTTCTAGTAGTTATTGCCCCTGAAAGTATTTAAATTTCCATAAAATCACTTCCAACTTTTTTATATCTTATCATAGAGACTTCGGACCACTTGGGATGGAAGCGTCTACCTTGGCCGAACAAAATGACATAAAGGTCAAATCTGTTAATTAATGAGTTTTTGAATCTCTTTTGTTTTGGGTGCTAAAGAAAAACTTTTTCATGGATGTAGTAGGACACCATAAGATATTTAAAAATATAGCCCCTTGGCGCACACTTTTGAATAACTACAGAGTTATTGCCCCTTTTATACTAAATACCTGTTATCGCTACTCCATTGAAACCATAGGAGATAGAGACTTGAAAACCTATGTCTTCAGTACAGTTGGAGAATTTTTCAATCTATTCATACCAAAAGAATCTGAGGCCCGCTTCTTGCAGTTATTGCCCCTGAAAGTTTTGAACTTTGATAAAATCACTTCCAACTTTTTTACTATCTATCACAGAGACTTCAGACCACTTGGAATAAGGGCGTCTTCCCTGACCAAACAAAATTACATGAAGGTCAAAGTCATTTGGAAAGCTGTTAATTAATAAATTTTCATGTTTTGAAATACAGAATTATAGTAAGGGTTTCATTAAATCTTGCTGGATTGCGCAATAAGGTATTCAATTGGGTCAGCCAGGTATCACATCAAGTCCTCTGGTTACTCAAGTGGAACTTTTTTTTACAGTTAACCCATTTATTTTGTACAAAGACAGCTAGCTTGTAGAACACCCTCTTCTATTGTTAGGTTTACTGTTTATATGATTGTTTAAAGAATATTCACTATGCTCAGTTTTGTTCATAGTAAGTGGGAAAAAAATCAGAAAAGTACACGATATATATACAACATGGAATTCTTAACGAAATGGCTTGAAAATTTAAAAAATCTCTTTAATAAAAATCATTTATCATTTTATGGCTTAGTGGTTTTCCAATTTTATAGTACAACATGTATCATAGGTATAATAATTTTTTGTATACTTTATAGTCTAGAGCAATCTAGCAATTCATTAAAAAATATTAAGGTGGAAAGACCTCTAATTGTTCGAGAACAATTAGCCTAATAGTTATATTTGCACTTGCCGTATCCATGTTAAAACAACATATTTAGACAAACAGTCGATAGTTTTCATTGGTTATTTGTATTCAATAATTTGATTTATGATTCATATTTTTTTTATAGATGAAGCAATTTATAACACAGAAAATATACATACATGTACACCGTACATGTAGTGGCATCA
Source organism: Magallana angulata (assembly GCF_025612915.1). Classification (NCBI taxonomy): domain Eukaryota; kingdom Metazoa; phylum Mollusca; class Bivalvia; order Ostreida; family Ostreidae; genus Magallana; species Magallana angulata. Next base: position 2,244,845 of record NC_069115.1, read on the forward strand.
TGACATAATATCATTGACAAGAAACACATCTATCAAGCAGGTTTGAGTGAGGTAGAAGGTTTTTAGCATTTTTAGATAGCGAGTCTTATGTTTTCGATCCAGTGTTACATAAACCATGAACAGCATATTTTTTTCAACATTAAACTTCTCACCAAAGAAAATTAACATCTGCTCCAGCATGAAGATAATGAAGATCAAGCTCTGTATCTGAAGCTACCTCTATTAACATATTCATTTTTTAATAATTTATATATTAACTGTTTTAGTCTGACTAGGTATGAGCAATATTTGCTTCATTTTATAACGTACCAGCTCCAATAGCAAGAACCTAGTACTTTTTTTATTCATTTATATAGTTAAATCAACCAAACACTATTTATTAGTAGTATTATTTAAATAAACATTTAACCTGCCAAAACAACAAGAGTTTACTACTGTACATGTTAAAAAAAGAAGCAATTACCTGATGATAAGTCTCTCAATCATACAATCCAGACTAGGATTTGAACCTAGATATCCCATAAAAACTATGGTTGCTTTACATTAAGCTACCTGGATTTAAAATGAAAAGAACTTCATCATCAGAGGAATTTAAAGCAAATCGAGACTAATTCATGTTGTCACATTTGTATTAAATGTCTACCATAAACTGAGGCTTATGGGCCACATTGCTCACATCGCTTATGAGGGTAAAAAGTAATATAAGTAGACCAGTACTTCGGGCAATTTAGCAAAGTTAACAAGGTCTGCGGCCTACAAATGGCAAACATAGGTAATAACAGATTACAAAGCTCACTGAGACGAGGCATCACCCTTATGAGACATCACCTTTATGAGACCACCTTTATCATATTACGGTATATGAAAATCATACTTTATGATCTTGGATTTACATGGATTCTGTTTTAGCACAATATCGTATATTTTCCGGAAAAAAATTGGATGATAATCATATGTTAATCAATACAGAAATATGAAATTAAATATTGCATCCTATCATACTTACAATATATATCATACAAGAGGCCCATGGGCCACATCGCTCACCTGAGGAACAATAGGTATGATAAAATCGGCTTTAATAATGGAGTCATTATACAAACTATCTGGATAAGGTACAATAATACATGTAGATCCTGAATAAATCAACGGGATGATTTTATAGCCAAAAAAGATCCTTAACAATTGTTTATATATGGGATATAAACCTACATCAACCAAGGGGATCATGATTTTCACAACTTTGAAGCTACACTACATGAGGATGCTTCCACACAAGTTTCAGCTTTCCTGGCTGATTAGTTTCTGAGAAGAAGAATTTTAAAGATTTACTCTATATATTCCAAATAAAACTTTAACACCCCCCCTCCCCCCAATTGTGGCCAACCCTACCCCGAGGGGGTCATGATTTTTACAACTTTGAATCTACACTACCTGAGGTTCAGCTTTCCTGACTGATTAGTTTCTGAGAAGATTTTTAAAGATTTACCCAAAGGCTAATATATATTCCTATGTAAGAGTTCGACCCTCCATTGTGCCCCACCCTACCCCGAGGGTGGGGTCATGATTTTCACAACTTTGAATCTCCACTACCTGAGGATGCTTCCGCACAAGTTTCAGCTTTCCTGGCTGATTAGTTTCTGAGAAGAAGAATTTTAAAGATTTACTCTATATACTCCTATGTAAAACTTTGACCCTCCATTGTGCCCCACCCTACCCCAGGGAAGGGAAGTTTAAGGGAAATTTAATACGATTATTACTACTACACGTTATATATATTTTATATAAAAACACGCAGTGAAAATGTGCTAGGGAGGTCCTAGGAACAACCGCATTGATCTCTTAAAGAGCGAGACCTGTACTACCGTACATTGACAATTGGCTTTTGTATTGATATGTTCTCATAATTAAACATTCATTTTATAAATAGCTAAAATAAAATATATTAATCTGTTGAACATACGCTAGTTTTCATAAACTATAAATTTCTGAACGATAAAAACACATATTTATTCCTGCCAAATGTACCTTACAACTCTCCTTTCTAAGGAGATTGCCGAACGAACGCGAGATTTTATGAGAATATACGAGACTTGAACAGTGTGACGTCACATCAAGAACAACAACATGTCTGCGGACGATTCCTTTAGTAGTGATAGTGACAACTCTCTACCTGAACCTATAAACGAAATAAAAAGCAGGTAGGAGAATAGTCATGAAGATCATATGGGAGTCAAACCATATCGCTTTGAGCCTCAGAGCCCTCAAGGAGTTGTGAGTGTCGGGGACAACGCGGCTCAGGACACACAGAATTCTGTCCAAGTCAGAGAGGAGGATGATCTCTCGTGGTTTGTGTTTATAATGACTAAGCACTTGTCAAAATACCATAATGTCTTAATTATTGTAAATAAATTAACAATGCCATAAACTTGATTTTATTGTTCATTTTAAAACAGAACATTCACATATTAGCTCTTTTTAGTCAGAGATTCCTCAGATCTGCATGGTTAAATTACCCCAGGCCACACCCCTTTCCATTTCACGTCCTTTACTTTGGTATTTGGGGGTAGCTTCAGAGAAATTTCAGATTAGACGCTTTATGTTTTTCCTGTTTAGCATAAGATTCATACAGTTTATTAACTTACCTACGACCTACAGGATCTATACATATAAGAACCATAGGCGCTTGGTTTCAGGGAGTGTATCTAGCTCTTTTTTCGGTGTCTGATTACTTCTTAAAAATAAAAGTTGCTGTAATAAGCAATTTTTTAAAATATCATAATACTAATACATTTTTAAAAAGTACTAATTTCAGTGTTTAAAAAAATAAATTGATGAATTTAGACACCTACAAAAAACACTATACACTTACCCAGAAACCAAGCACCTATGGTAAGAACCACGTGGCAAATGCATTAGTAGACGCATTGATTTTTTATTATCATTTGCATAGAAAGATGTAAATCAAGGTACTTATACCTATTGACTGAAAAATGATATGTTTAAAGAAGTTTACAGAATTTCAGTCTTTGACTAAACGCAGGTGCTAAAAAAAGGGGGGGGGGGGGGGGCTTGGAATGGTCAAGTGTGTAATGGCATGGTGACTTCACAGGACAATCACTGTCATTCAGCAATAACAATTAACTAAGTATCAATGTTTTAGTAGATCAAAATGAACCATTATCACCAAACTGCTCAAGTTTTCAGACTTTCCTTTGTCTGTTACATGTCATAGCAGGTAAACAGTCAATATTTCTTGCTATTCCAAGCATTCAATTTTTTTTAAGACTGCATTTCATCCCTCAAACAAAAGAGAATAAACCCCTCTCCCAATATGACAATGAATAACTAATATATATGCATTTTAGGTGTACATGTGGTACATGTCAACCTATTGAATGTCCAGACAACAGGTTTTGCTATCGAAAATGTGACAAAACAAAAGCTAAAATTAACGAGGGAGGCAAACAGACTAATCAGGATTTTATTTGACGTATAACATCACATCCATGATTTCAAAGTGTTTGTTTGGATCCATGGGTTCTAGAAACAGTCTATTATGCTTACCGACAAGAATGGGAAAGAATACAGAACCCCAGCATCAGTGAGTGTCATCTTAAAAAATAAATTCATACCATGAAATACATACATATATTATAAAAGAAACATTCAACCATGGTTAAATATCAAACACATTTTATATAATAAAGCACAACCTTTACAAAAAAGGTTTCCTGGGAAAGAACAACCATACTCCTTTACCAGCCTGTGTCATGTCACGCATTAGAAATGCATTTCCTGCAAATGATGGACAAAACAAAAACTTTGAGTGGCCAAATAACTAGAAACCTAGGTAAGGTAATTGTAACAGTTAAGCATTAAAAATCCCAAAACACTGTCTAATGCAGCATTTCTCAACAAGTTCTTACAACTTGTCAGACCATAAAGGCAATAAAATACATGTACATACTAGTTTTGGTCGTCAACAACAAGATGTTTCTTCATACTTTGTGCACAAAGTTTCTAAGGAATTCTCATTACGTGAAAATAAAAGTTTACAATTTTATGTGGCTGTAACAAAAAGGTAAGATAAGTTCCAGTACAAAGCACAATTTATAGACACAAACAAATGTTTCAAGTGTCATCTGTTATATCTGGAAACAAACATCTCCACTGCTCTGCCTTGTCCGGTTGATCTGCATTTGTGGATAGACAGTTGGGTACCTTAGCACGTAGATTATCGACAGAATCTCGTAGTTGGCTTGGCCCTTGTGCATATCGATCTACCAATTCTTGTTGGAGATGCATGGCATAATCTGAAATACAGAGTTTTTCAGCTTACTATTTCTTTAGAACACGATTCTTTTGAAAATATCAGGTGATATAGTAGCTGAACACAACAATGAGGACTCTATTATTATTATTATAAGAAAATAACATTTGAATATTTAAGATCAACTGAAATATTAATATTAATATGATCCCGTACCATAAGTAGGCTTAGTTTTGTCAGGACGTACAGCTTGTCCTTTCCTTCCTTCCGGGTATCTGATGGTGAAGCTTGATCATTTGGTCACGATCAGAGTTTTTATTATAATGGAGTCCAGCCAAGTAAAGTCTGGTTATTTAAAAAAAAATAATTAAAATATCACAACTTAATTAAAGCACATAGTATCTATTTTGGTTTGTGCAGATCAATGATTAAACAGTAATGTTCATCATACGGCTACTTAGATGTTAGAATGTGCTGGTGCTATTTTACTCACCTACATAACATTCAAAGATAAGAAAAGGCTGTATTCTTGGGAGTAAAATGGAATATCAAGCTATGAAAAGCCTCCAAGGAAGATATCTGCTCCTGACTGGAAAGTCTTGAAAATAAAATGTCTTTTAAGAGGGTCTTGTTAAAGAGGATCTTTTCCAATTGTTCAAAGGCTTTGCTTGCTAAAAATTTTAATACATACATATATAATATATATCTATATTAAGCATCCAGTTTTTTCCGTGTGCCTACAAATTTAATTCATATGTTGAACTCGCAGGATATAATTTTAATACTGTATATACCTGAATGAAAATATTTCATACCACTTGAATGTTTAATATTTAAATATATCCATACTGATCGCTTTAATTTTCTTCATTTATAAGTACATGTACTTACCCTTGGCAACATGCCAGATGTCATAGAAGTGGTTTGTTCCTTTACCCACTTGTTATTCTGTCTGTGTCTGTTTGTAATAAGGGTGTCTAACTGCAACCCCTCATCCTTCAGAAATCTAACACTTCTTTTTAACCCTTCATGCTCACACCATGAACTATTTGGAACTACATTGCTCTGTGGAACAAATAGAACAAATATGAGACATGTATTCTAATACCCTTCAATAACTTTTTCGTTCTATATGTATTATGAATAATGGAGAAAACATCTTCTTTTTTTTAGTTTTTACTTCTTAAAAATAAACATTATCCAAAAAATAGTAATAACTATTCTCTAGTCCTTCCAAAACACTTAAGAGGAAAACCATTATAACGTAGATATACATACCTGATTAAGATATACATGTAGCTGTTCTAGAAAATAAGGTGAACAAAAACAAGCCTAAAAAACAAACAAACAGGTTTTAGTATCATGCCAAAACCTCTTCAACACAAACAGTATGCACCAAAAAACTTTACTAGCCAGAATAAATAACTTTGTACATTCCCCCTCCTCCCCCCCCCCCCCCAAAAAAAAAAACCCCAAAAAACAAACTAGGATATGAATGAAATGGCAGTTTTAATTCATTCAGTTTAATCAACTATGCTCAATAGTATATTATTCAATTTTAACAATTCTTTACATTTTTTCATATTTAACAACTGAATCTATGCTGAAGCTTTTTTGGCACATACATTATATTTTTTGCCCCCAAAATTTTTTTTTAAAGCAACAGCTCAAATTATAAATAAGAAATTCAAACAAAATAAATATAAAATATCAAAATTTTAACTCCTAAACAAAAACAAAGGATAAACTAGAGCAAAGCTCGTTGCAAAGCAACAAGTGGGTCTTCCGTTAATGTTGGAAGTAAAGCTGGAAGTTCCTGTACGAAGCAGAGCTCTGAAACCAATAAGAAGAGTAATTCAAAAAAAAGATGAAAAAAATTGAATTATTCCTGGTATGACTTATCAAAATACGAATGATTTTAAGTACGACTTAACAAAAACCTTTCCAATTTTAAGAACGACTTAACCAAAAAAATCCGAATTGCAAAGCAACGAGTGGGTCTTCCGTTAATGTTGAAAGTAAAGCTAAAAGTTCCTGTAAGAAGAAGTGTTTTAAACTTATAACAGGAGACACGAAAACAAAAAGATTTTAAAAAATCGGATAATTTTTGGTACGACTTAACAAAATCCGAATGGTTAAAGTACGAGGTGACAAAAACCTTCATGATTTCATGAACAACTTAACAAAAAATTTGAATGTGTTAAAGTACGACTTAGCAATTAATTTTTAGGTACGAGTTAATTTAACCAAGAACTTTACACTATTTTCTTAATAGTGCTGAAACGAATACCATAAATCAGTATTCGAATATTCGTGAGTGCTATTCGATTCGTATTCGAATATTCGTAGACGTCATAGACAATGTATTAAGCATATATGATAGATTGTATTACCAAGTGGGTGTATGTGTAGACTGCTTAAACATGTCAGTTTGAAGTTGACACTTAATGCATGAGTATATATATCCATTGAATTGGGTGCGCATTTAATTTTTAAGCAAATAATAATATACTGATTATTTAAAAATCTCAATCAACTACAATCAACAGATTTATTACTTCTTTAATAATATACTGCAGTCCTGACTCCTGGATGAGACCGATACGTAACTTCGTAAGTCAGTCCAAATATTTCCGCCATGTTTGATATAGTATTAAACAGAAAACTGATAACGCTCATAACTCCGGAAATGTTCTGTTTATTTAAAAAACAAAACAAATTATATCGAGGTATCTTTTAAAAAAAACTTTCGATGTACCTTTCGATATTATTTCTCCGTAGCTCACACTCGTTCAAACAGTTAAGCAATTTTTTTTTTCAGCGTCTGACATGAATTGAAAAATCCAGAATGTTTGTCTTCGTTCCATGTAAACCCTGCTTTTACTTTAAAGGTAAACACGCATGGCGGAAGAGTCTATTACTGGGTTAAGTAATAGACTCTACCAAGCATGGCAGTCATAGATGGCTTTATATTTACTTTTGTTCTGAGTAAAATGAAATAACACGATGCTACATAGTTTACAGTGCTTGATATGGATGTTTAACATGTGATCGAATATTCGAATGCTAAATATACATTCGAATATTAGAAATTTACTATTCATTCGCGAATATTCGAACATTCGTTTCAGCACTATTTCTTAACCAAGAATTTGAAGGGCCAGTCCCTTTTATTTGGTAATAATCAAAAGGTCTTGCAAATATAAACATATTTTGTTCAACAAGTGTTCAAGAAATGGTTAACTGTTCTCGAGATATCTGAACAACTGTGCTTTAGGGGCCGACCTTTAAACTCCTCCCGGGGCCACCAACAACAAAATTTTAGTTTTCGTATTGTTGAGAACATTATTTTGAACAACTTTTGTTCTACAATGCTATTCAAAATATTTCTCCTTTTTCTGATATTAATGATCAAATTTTTGAACTTCTGGCCCCTTGAAACCCCTAATTACGTAACATATGACTTAAATACGGTAATGAATAGATAAACAGCTGTACAGTAAACATTTTTGCTTCTATAATTAATAACAAAATATTTGTCAGTAAAGAGTTATTATAAAAATACTTTAGAGCCCTCTTGGCCCCGAATATGAGGGGCCAGCCCTTTTTTCTTGATATCGAATTCAAGGTCTTGCAAATATAAACATATTTTGTTCAACAAGTGTTCAGGAATTGTTAACCTTTCTCGAGATATCTGTATTAATCTGTTCCCTTAAACTCCTTACCGGGACCACCAACAACAAAATTCTAGTTTTCGTATTGTTGAAAACATTATTTTAAACAACTTTTGTTCTACAGTGCTATTCAAAATAGTTTTCCTTTTTCTGATATTAATAATCAAATTTTTCAACTTCTGGCCCCTTGAAACCCCTAATTACGTAACATATGACTTAGTAATGGTACTGAATAGATAAACAGCTGTACAGCGAACATTTTTGCTTCTATAATTAATAACAAAATATTGTTCAGTAAAGAGTTATTGTTAGAAGAGTTTAGAGCCCTCTTGGCCCCTAATTTGAGGGGCCAGCCCCTTTTTATTGATATCAAATTACAGGTCTTGCAAATATTACCATCTTTTGCATTACATGTTTTAACAAAATATTTATACATCAAAAGATATTACGGAAAATGTGCGAAAATTTCGTGAAAAAATTTGGTGCTAATTTTCAGGTTCAGGCGAGCTTCGAGGCCTTGAGCAATTTTTATAATTAGAAGCATGGGGGTACATCAACATACATTCATCTACAATCCCTGAAAATTTCAAGCTTCTATCTTGATTAGTTTTGGAGGAGATGCGTGGACAAAATGGCCTTTAAAAATTTACAAAATCGTCTATATCTGAAACCGGAAGTGACATCATCATTTGAAAATTAAATAATATTTAGCACCGATCATGCTTTATCAGTCCTGAAAATTTTGTGCATTTCGGTTGTATAGTTTTTGAGAAATAGCGCTCCAAAAAAGTCAGAAAAAGAAAAAAAAGAATAATAAAGAAAAAGAAACCGTAAAATAACAAGAGGGTCTTCCGTTGGAAACGGAAGACTCTAATAAAGAATAGATCAACATAACATATTAAAGTACCTGCACTTGTTGAATGTCTAGAACTTTGTTAATCTTGGTTTCAATGAAAGTGAATGCACCATATTTAGCACAATGACCAGGGCTGTCTGAGCGTCCATCACCAGCAAGCACCAACCCTCTGTTCTGTGACTTTAAGTCAGCAATAATAGAACTTTGTGCCTGCCTCCATTGAAGCACAACTGTTGGTAAAACATACTGCTGTTGATGCCTAAAAATAAAGGTCATAAATATTGTAAAAGGTACCAATATGCCCAATGGAAATGTGAAATGCTATACCCCCCCCCCCCCCCCCCAAACATTTAATTGATAAATCAATAATCACCTTGATGAATGACCCAAATTAGACAATGACTATAAACCAATCAAGTTTATAATATATTGAAAAGTAAAACTTACCTAAAAAATGTACTGCGTCCAAAACAAGCCGTATTCAACAACTTGAACATTAACAGGCACTTTCTACCAAGACTACCAGAATATAAAATGGAACCTGAAAGAAGAAGATTTCCAGCTGGCATTTTTCCAATATAAGGTTGACTGGCCCAATTATTGACAAATTTACATGCAGAGCACTTCTGTACTATGTGAATGCAAGTTCCAACTCATTTATCAACAACACCACGAACTGGAAAATGACATCTTGGGCAAAACTGAAATAGCTGTAGAAGTTGCCACTTAAATACTAAAAACTTTTCCTCTAGATGACATGGTTCCGGCTCCTCCATTGGCATTTCTTCAGTACTACAAAATTTAAAACATACTATTGGACTTGTCTGATGTTTCATCAAGCAGCTCTAGCAAGATTTGAAATCAGTAGTCACAGATATTGTTTGAAATCATAAAAATGCCAAACACACTACATGGTATTTACAGTATAATATACACTTATAAGAGTATTTCCAACACATTAAGAACAACACAACTTAGGTGTGAGCCAGACGAGCTTAGAATTAAATGTTCAAAAGTAAGCAAAGTATGAAAAATTATGCGAAATAGTTTAAGAACTGAACAAAAACAAACAAAGCATGTAACCTGACTGTCTTATGTTTGTTATTATAAATCCAAATTTTTTGAAACTGAAAGTCTGCTTTCTAAACTGTCTTTTACATAACCGTCTTTAGACGAATCTGATGCCCATCTTCCGTGCTTTTTCCAACATCACTCGTTTACGTTGGAATTTGCTGCTGCTGTCGCGCCTCCCGATCGTAAGGAATGAAGACCAATGTTGACATTTCCCATAATGGATTTAAGTTTTGATAACATGCACTCTCTTGCTCGCGTGTAACTTAGTTTTTTATTTTTGTATATTAACTTTAAACCCTCCTTGGATTTAAACACGGATTGAAACAAAAAATGATCAGAAAAAATGTCTATATTTCCGAGCAATATATAACGTTGCAACATTTTTACCGGACAAGCAGAAGTAACACCCGCGGAAATTAGTATTTCGTTTCCTTGTCTATATTGGTCAGTTTTGCTTTTGTTGATGAAAATTTTGACGTATCCATCTAAAAATTTAACATCTGAACAACGAAGTGAACTTGGTTCCTCGTAGCGTAAAAAACCAGCAAAGGAAAGTAGAATCATGCACATATCACGCACTTCAAACAAACTGGAACTATCTGCATAAATATCACACAATAATACGAGATCTTTAGTCGTGACGACTTCTTTTTTGATAACTCTGGCTTTGTTGTTGCGTTTGGAAGCTTCTACTATATTTTTAATGAATGGATGTTCTGTTGGATCCTCATATCCTAAAATGGAATGCGCCCACTTGATTGCGTACACAGCACTGGATATAACATGAAAAGAACATCCGATATTCAACAAATGCGTTAGATAAAAAGCGACATGCATTGAATTGGCTGGAATAGCTGATTTTCCTTTGTTCGTAATGAATTTTGACCACCTATTGAATGACGACATATATTTTTTGCTTGTGTTTTCACTTCTGGATTTCACAATATATTCACACATTTTTTCTGCTAGAGCTGCATTGTCCGCTGATGATGTGTCGATGCCCGCTAAAAATAAACTGTCGTGTACTCTCTGTTCAATGTTTAGCTCTGGAAAAAAAATGAAAAAACTGAACAAGTTGCATTTAATATCTAAAATTCCAAGCGCAATGCTACCAGGCTACCATGTCGAACATTTTATGGCCCCCAAATATGCCGTTTGCCCCTTTCGATTATCAAAGAATTAAGTTTTTTCACGCCCTTAATGAAATAATCCCACTCTTCCGCTTTGCACAATAATGGCCAAAACGGAGCCAATTTCCACTGAGGAATAATAAGGGTACCCTTACCCTTATCCTGTTTTAATTTATTTATTGTCTTGCAAACCAACCTTGGTGGTGGAACTAACCAGTTATTATCGTTACCCCAGAATTGCTTAAAAGCGTCCATCCCACTTGTGTTTGGACACCACCATCTAGAGTTAAATTTGGTACATTTACTATTATAATCTGTAGCAAACCTAGCTATCACAAGTGTGTATGCCTCAACATTCATCAATAATTTGAAAAACACTGTTTTTTATTCCCCAGTCGTCACTGTCAAAACACCTGCTAAGTGAATCGGCTTGAATGTTTTCTGCCCTTGGTAACCACTGAATGTCAAAAATGATATGTAAATTCTGTAATTTTTCAAAAATTGTTACAGCAATTTCATGTAAATACGACTTTCTGCTACCGACTTCCAAAATTCTGCAAACATTTTTGCTGTCGGTATACCATGTTACTTCTTTACCCTGAATACTTTCTCCTATAGTATTCAAACACCTGTTAATTGCCTCTAGTTCCCTCCAGGTGGAACTTTTCATGGATTCCTCTCCAGTCCAGAGGCCTACTACCTCTGAGATCTCAGAATTTTCTACATAAGCTCCAAAACCTGAGTCGGAAGCATCGCTAAAAATTTTTAGTTCTGAAAGTTCTTTGGAAGTCTTTATTTCTTTGCCATTTATAGATCTTAAATTAATCTTCCAAAATTCTAATTCTCCTAATAAAAGTTTGCGAACTTAATTTAATGTAAGAATTCCATTTGAATCTTGACAATATATCTTGATAAAGATACCTAGTTTTGAAACTGACCGCATTTGCTATAGAATTTTCCATAGATATGATCTGACCTGCTATACTAGCAATAGATTTCACCTGAAAATGTGAGCACCCTGATTGACTTTTCAAGTACACTTCTTCAATGCAACTGAGTAGCTTCCTAACTCTCTCTTGGGTTACTTTTAAAATACCGTTACTCATATCCCATTCGAAACCTAACCAAACCATATTTTGTTGTGGAAACCAAACACTTTTAGACTCTGCTATAATGAAACCCAACTCTGTCAAGTCGTGTTTGATAACCTCACTGAGTGTAGACGCTTGATCAAAACATTTGGCCCCTGCTAAACCATCGTCTAAGAACATAATGACCCAATAACTCAAAGATCTCCAATACTGAACCACCTTTCTCATAAGTTTTGTAAAAATAAATGCTGCAGAAGAAATGCCAAAAGGTAATACGTTGAACACAAAGTATTTTATATCCCCTTTCATCTCCCATCGAAAACCTAGATATTGTTTATGGTGTTCAAAAATTTCACTGTGATGATATGCTGATTTTAAATCAAAACTTATCAAAAAATCGCCCTTCTGAAAAATTTCTCAAGCAGTTTTGACATCTTCCATTCTGAAAACGAAATCGTGAATACAACTACTGATATGCCTGCAATCTAACACCAACCGATGTTTACCTGTTTTATTGAAAGCGAGTGTCAAATGATTGACAACAAAATGAACATTCTTGACCTCTGTTACGCAACCTTTATCAATGAGTTTTTGAATCTCAGAACAAACTACTTTGACATTATCCCTAGCAGATTTACTGTTGTCTAAACACATACCAGTACTTTTTGGAATAGTCTTAAACAGAATTTTGTATCCATTTTCAATAACGTCCAAAATATACTTATCTGCTTGCATATCTACCCATTTAGTCAAATGACCTCTCAAACGTCCAACTGGACTGACATTTTCATCTATTGTGGCCACAAAACGGCAGACATTATTTTTACTCTCTGAAAAGTGCTCACTCATGCATGCATGTAAATCTTTCCTCTGAACGATACACATACTCTAAAGTACTTAACTTAGAGCCTGTCTCTTTGTTGTTGTTGTTGGTGGTGGTGCAATTCTTTGCCCAATGACCGGGGAAACCGCATTTGAAGCATGTCCCCGATTTTTTACTGTTCTCGTAGGACTTGGGCTGGTTCTGCACGCTGCTGGCTCGCTCCGGGTATGGATTGGTACGCCTGGCCGTCCTCGCCTTCTGTATCCTCTCCTCCTTTAATTTCTTCTCCGCCCTGATTTCAGCTTTAAAGATTCGTTTTTCGTCCTCCTCGTCTGACGCTAATTCATGCTGTGTATATTCTTGCACTGTTCGCCAACCTGTTTTGGAAGAGTCTGCTAATCTAATTACCTTTTGTCTCTGATGAATAAGCTCTATACCTGATGAAATGCTGTTAAAGGCCATTTCTGGTTCCCCTTCGCTTAAGCTGGTGTTGGCTTCTATCAATTTTTCTCTTACGCTGTTGTTGAATTTGTACTGGGCTTCGTTTCCCTTCCTCTTGAAAACGAATATCTTGTCGTTTGCTGCCTGAATCCTGGACAATTGCTGTTCGTGTTGCTGTTTTTGTTGTTTGGATATCTTTTGCTCGAATGAAGACAGTTTGGAGTCCATTATTTCTGAAACTCTTTGTAAGAAATCGTCATTTGGTGCCGCCATGCTGCCCGCGAAAAAAGAATGTAAGCTTCGTGCGCTGAGTGAAACTGGCTAGAATGACCTTTACTATTAACTCTGACCTTTTATACTGGCCTTCCTATGGCCCCGCCCTGTATTCCTACGCAAATCTATTTGAACACGTTATTATCATACAACATTTTCCCGCTATTCTACGAAACTTGGGAAAACTATATGATATTCTAAAAATTCTCAAAATTAAAATTAAAACAAAAGTGTTTGTAAAACGCTATATTCCCAGTGATAAAAAGGTTCCCGCTTGGGATAGGTTGGATGTGGGAGATCTTTGATTTTTAGGCTGTTTTGCGGGAGTCTCCCGCGCAATGCGGGAGGGTTAACAGGTATGCCTATGGACCATGCCACTCACCTGTGTCATCATAACCCTGTCATTTTTATTTTCAAAAGAATTCTTTCCCAACTCCACTTTATAAAATGTTGATCTCATGATATGGGACTCTTCAATTAACCCCCTCCCCTAATTAAGACAGACAATAGACCAACACCCTTACCTCTGGGATCTAATAAAAATTGGTTCAATATTTTATATCGTGTTTACTTTACTTAATGGAACTCTCTCGTGGTGAAGGTAGGAAACGTCTATTACCTGGGGGCAATGGGCTATAGCATACTATGCAAAATCTAGCATTGTGGTGTATGCAAAATCTAGCATTGTGGTTTGTAAAGGGTAGATACATGTATGAAAACAGTCCCAGTGAAATATCTTGTGGAACATTGGCTGAACCAAGCTAATAATTTCATGAGAACCTAGTCCACATGTTTTACTTTTTTATTGATACTTATTATTGAACTGAGCCGAATCATCTAATTAAATCCAACCATTTCTTTCTGATAATAGTTACTTTTGGAAGCTGATAAAAATAAAACTCTAAAGATTCCAATTGGACAACCTACTATTTGAAGTGCAACCCTTTGCAATACAGTGTACTTTCAGCATACTAACTGTTCGAATCATCTGATTGTCACTAGCACAAGTACTTAATGCCCCGAAAATCTCGCGAAATTTAGAGTTTCTCGACTTCCCCACCAGAAGAGCGGCACTAAGCTAGGTAACTGGGAGGTAATCACGATACTAAGTATTTACAACATCCAGAACAACTTTACTGACTTAAAACTATAAAAAAATATTTTCAAAAATCTTCAAAAGACAACACACTACAGTACCTATACTTCTGTAGCTCTCTCTTTTTAACCCCAACTGTGTTCCCCTTGACTGTTTCTTGGGTGGGTCACTATCAGGAAGGATTTCATCTGTACAAGTAGCCTATTAAGTTTTGTTTAAAGTCAATTAAGATAAATTCCAAAATTGCAGCATGAAAGTGGCAAAAATGTTTTGTAAAAATGAAGCTGATTATTATATTCTGTCAATACTTTAAAGTTAGTTCTACAAAAGAAAAACTTCATTATTAAGAAAGTTGTTTTTGAATTTTTTCTATTTAACATATATATTTATCAAGAACTCACTGTATCCTGTACTTTATCTGACTCAGGTGAACACACAACTTGATGTGGCATGTATTAAGAACCTGTAAATGAGCCTGTAAATATCAAACATGATGTTAAAAGTGGCAGTGATTTTGTTGCAAAAACAGTTAATGTGGTAATATGGCATTATAAAAGAGCAAATTTGTAGGTATTTGAGACCAATCATATGAAAATTTAGGCTAGATACAGCGCGATATAATTTTTTTATTTGCTACGAACGAGTATATGGGACAAATTCTATCGTTAAACTGGGTCCGTAGGACATCTGTCATTTTAACTATAGAACATTTCATCAAAAACACATCTATTTTACATGTATTTTACATGTATCTTTTATCTATTTTTTCTATTGCATATACAATCAATCAAGTGCACTTACTGTGGAAGCACCTGCTTGTGACAACCTTTCACAGACAGTTTCAGCATGTTCAGTATGTCCAGCTGATAAATTGCCATCAACCAACTGTTTAAAAAAAAACCATTATTACTAACCTTTAAGTTTTTTACCTAAAATATATGAGCCCCATTATGTTTTTATATGCCTATGTATAGTTTCCGTTCATCGCAGTGGATATGATCTCCATTATGCAGTGTTAGGGTCCCACTGACAAGAAAACTAAACCGTGTGAATATTTATCTGTTTATCCAACATTTTAAACTTACCCTTGATATATTTAGCTTCTGGACAGCACGTCGGTGGTGTTCAGGCTTTGGCAGTGAGGGGGAACGGATGGTTGGCACAGCCCCGGGTCTGAGTGATAACTTTTTTTTAAACCACTCCGCCACTGTTGGTATCCCTCAAAATCTGATGGGGCTATAAAGTGGTCACCACAAATGACAGTGGTATCAACAACATGCTTCCAGTCTTTCTGAGTGGATGACACAAACCTGTCCCACTTTTTCCTTACTGCTAGGTCTGATGGAAACTCATGCAGACAGGAATTACTGTTGGTGTTACTGCACCCACCAACAACACATCTTCGCACCACCTTTTCTTGTGTTCTTGATGTGACGTCACATACGATCTATGGAGGCGCGATTTACGGAACGAGCCAAAAATTTAACCGACTACAATTTTCTTATTTTAAACAAACAAAACACTGTAAATATCTTGTTTTCATATGTTATATTTTAAAAGAATTGACCAATAAATATATATATTATTAACATGCTAGAACAAAAACTCAGATTTAAAAAATACACATAAAGTGCCAGGACCCGCTCTTTAAAAATAAACATTTGAGGCAATACATATCGTTTTGACTGGAACTAACACGTGAAATTGACCAAAAAAAAATTGGAAAATAATGTCCGCGTAATCCCTTGATCTCGGCAATAACTGTTGTAGAATGATTTTTCATTGTTTAAATGAAATGGATGTATGCGATTTTGAGGTAAGAATTTTCCTTAGAAACGCTTCCTATTCCCCCATGTTGCTATGCACCGCAATGGATTATTGTGATATATTGAACTTTTTCACGCGGATCCACAAAATTTGCATTGAACGATGTGCAGATTTCAACTCAAATTTCCTCCGTTCAAACACATTGTCTATGGAACTCGCTGCGTGTGCTATTATCTTCTGCATTTTTTTTTTTTAAATAATTTATTTGAAATTTAAAAAAAAACCAATTGATTACTATAAAAATTTGTAAATGTAATTGTATCTGAATATTAAAATGTAAGAGTATTTTTCCAGACATGCAATTTCTACTGTTTGTGACTTGCTATCTAACTTGATTTTAATTACAGGGTTTCTTTTTAATTTGTATAAAATTTTAAAAATCCCAAATATTTGACATTGAGAATGAAAAAATCCATTATTTCTTTGAAAATTGTTACTGTTGCTATTCACACCATCAACTACAGCCATTTTGTTTTCATTTTAAAATTTGTATTAATAGATCTGGTATGACATGCAGAAAATAAAATGTGAACCAAACTTCCAAAGCTGACCAAAATCAAGATTCTTTATAGTTTTTTTTTATTTGTTTTGGTTACCAATAATTAAAAATATATATAATTAAATATATTATTTTTTATAAATTTTATATTAAATAATTAAATCAATTATCAGCGACAATTGTTCCATCACTAAATAGGCTTAGTACTGCCACGCTCCTGCTAGCACTAGCTAGCTTTCCTTAAGCATAGTTGATAAATCATTGGTTTTTAAAGTAAAGGGTTTCGAGTTCGAGCCCAGTTGTGGTTTTTCTGTTTTCTATTACATTGACGCCCATCATAATAACCCACATGGAGTGATTAAGAGAGTCTCGTGTGAGATTACAAAGGGATATATATACCGGTAAGTTTATATAGTTGTGATCTTTCCTCCTCTTCTATTTCAGTATATAATTGTTTTGATAAAATGACACAACAGAGCACTGTCGAGATATGATTCTCGGTGAGAACTGGTCGCACGCCAAAACAGTTACACTAGTCATAATCTCGTAATGCACTATAGGTGTCAAATTAAAAGAATTCATATTGACAAATTAAACTCACCTTTCGTTTTGTAAAACTTGTTAAGACACAACAGAGCATGTTTAGATGGACCTTGCAGCTGTTCTAATTCATCATTATTTGCATTTTTCCATTTTTTTTTTTTTTCAGAAAAGCAAACACCACGGTAAATGGAAGAAAAGATGGTACTTTGTTCTCATCCTGCAAAACTAGCGTCTGTAAATGAGTTACTTTCCGCCCCATTGCAAGAAATAAGTTTCATAACAGCAAATCGTACATTATTGTCCTCTAGGAGACGAGGGCCTTCCTTAAACATGTTATAAAAATGCGTTTGTCGATCTTGGGCTCAGGCTCATTTTCCTCATCAGTCGCCATTGCTGTTTAGTCTGTGTCATACAGATGCTTTTTCGGTGTGTCGATTAACCCAGAAGAATCAAGGTGTACAGGAGCACCCAAAATGATGTAACGTTATATTTAAAAAAAAAAACATAAAACAACTAAAGTTATAAAATGTCTGGGTTTTTTCAACAGGCACGTAGCTCCCCACATCCCCATTTTTTTTTCGCAGCAACACCCGAATGGAGCCCCCCCCCCCCCCTCCACTCCACAACCACCAGCAGCACGTATACGTACCACAACCACACTGTCACACATACACACTTTTTTAGGAACGTATAAGAAATTGAAATGAACGGAAGAAAATAACCATGATAACAGTGAAATTGAAGTTAACCACTTTAATTCCTCCTTTACCGACATTTTTTATTTTTTTACATGATCGATGGGTACCGTACTATGATCGATAAATAATTAACGTTATTCAGTATGTGAAAAAAAAAAACGTATAACGGGTGATGAATCACCCGAGATTCTATCCTTGCCGAAATGCTAGTAGTCATAATTCCGTCATTGCGTGACCAACACTAATAAAATGGGTGGATGGGGTCAGGTTTTAAACTGGGTTGGAGCTAGCCTAGTATACGGACATCCTCCTTTATGTACTGTAATTTGTTACATTTGGAAGTTCCAGTGACTTCCTCTAGAGGTTCTAGATCTGATGGCCAAACATATTCAATCGCAGAAAGCTTATAATCTGTTAATAGAGATTCAGGGGTCATGTTATATAGTTAGGTCCCTCGATCATTATTTCGTCTACCCCGTTAGAATTGCACATTTCTAATAGGCTTGGATGCCATATTAATTTATAGGCTATATATATTCACCTTTGATACCCAAAGAACTCTGTATATAAAGCCAAACATTTTGATTCTTCTTCATAAAATAATACTAGACTTTGCCCCGTGCGTGCACGAGTTGGCACTGAATATCGGACATAAATTTACGAAATAGATACATGTACATCGACACTCCGTATAGTTGACATTTACATAACAAAGCAATGCTATTAATTTCACTACACTTTCCTAAGTTAGAATAGATCTAATCTAACTGTGTCTTAGGAAAGGCCCTCACCATGGGCAGTTAGAATGCCTCCCATATTCCCGTAATGTAACAGAAAATTGCAGAATCGCCCCGAAACGAAAATTAATAAAGTTGCATTGAAAATAACAGTCAAATTAATCATAATAAAAGATAACAGATTTTGAGACTGACTTTAAATACCTTTCATCTAAAAATTTAATCCATATAATGTAATAATATAATGTAAATTAATTACATATAATGTAAGAATTCAACACTTTTTCAACAACGTACACGTATTACCTTTGCTACAGAGACAATACACGGAACGCATTCTATCGTAAAACCGGGTCCGTAGGACATAAATATATATTTTTATCATTTTCAATTCAATTCAATTCAGTTTATTCGCTCACACCATGGAATGGTACATGAGGTCAATCATTATATACAGTTCAAAAGTCAGAGGTTCATTGTATAAATGAATAGATAAGTAGTAGATAAATAGTAAATAAGCATAAATATACAATATATACAATGAAGATAAGGAAAAAGTATAATAATGGAGGACAGACTATTTTATCAAACTGTATATTTTGATTATAAAATAACATAATTTTTTCAGGTTTGTAGCATTAGAACAAGACATAAGTTCACAAAACTTAATAGTATTTGGCGCTGACCAGTATTTATCATCAAGATATTTACGTCTAAATGTCAATAGTTCTGTACATTCAAGAATATAATGAAATTTTCACGATAAAACATTCTATATATTAAATTATTTCCAATGAAAATTTAGACGTATTTGTATTATGGTTTCTAAGTTTACATGTATTAATGCAAATATGTGAAAACATAAACTAAAGATTCCGTTAGCGTGAATGTATAGCGCTTGCGCTAGATTGTAAAATCCAAAAACATTCAGATGAATTCTGGGATTTTTTTTTAGGAATTTTCATTAATACTTATTAATTTGAGAAAAAATAAAAACAAATTGTTAATCTTCAAGTACCAGTGATGTTAAAATATATAAAACAAAAAGGCAGTACTCTTCCGATTTATCGGTATTAAAGCCCAAAAATTCGAGTCTATTAGTTTAATATAGTAGTAGAGATTGTATGGCCAAACATATCATATTCAAAAGTTTTATGCAGATCTGATGGTTACTATGTCCCACAGCCTCTTTAAAAAAGGCACAGAAAAGCCTAACTTTGTGCCTAGACCCTTTAAATTCAACACTTAAATTTCACGAATTTCCCGAAATTAACAAACTGCAAATGCCAAGATGTGTTGCATAAAAAAATCCTTAATGTGTGAGAGGAATTGCTTGCCCTTAGTTGGTGCTAGATATAAAGGGTAATAGTTGTTGATGTTTACTAAAGTAACATGAAACGAAAAACAAACAAGAATTTGAAACGTATGTTTTTCTTACCTTTAAAATAGCATGGATTCAAATAACACAGTTTCATGACATATATTTTAACGAAAGCCCATAGACACTTATATTTATGTATAGGTAAAACAAATAAATTACCCAGAGCGTTTTATAATTTTAACGTAACACTACCTCCCTATGTCTGTGATAATTTAATTGCGGGTAAAAATCTCAGGGAACCCTCTCATGGGAGGGTAATTAAATACAATGCAGACGAAGAATAAACAAGGCATTTGTTTATAAGTACGTGTATCATCATTTTAATTCTGATTCTAGTCACTTACACGCATATTATGTCAAATTTGTTCTTTTCAAGTGAATTGCAACACTATTGAAACCAGATACACATTGTAATTGATCATGCTTATAATTAAAAAATAATGACATATCGCTTGTATACATTTTCGATTATTATACCTTACATACATCATCAAGAGAGAGAGAGAGAGAGGGGGGGGGAGAGAGAGAGAGAACTAGCGCATGCGTATGTGAATCGGAGTCGGGGTTTTCCCACATTTCTATGACTATTCAACTGATTTAATAGCTGAAGGAACATATCTGCCTACAAGGTAAGTTATCTTACATATACAATAATTGGTATAAAACTTGCTCTATCAGATGTCAGAAAAGCATTCCGTAACAAAATCAGTGATGAGTTACTTTGATTTTTTGTTTTTGATATATTTGAATTAAGTATAAGTATATATTACTTCTTCCATCTAAACTTTAGTTATTTTTACTCTATTTACTCTGCTTAAAAATGGTTCTTTTGATTTGACTAGATTGTATAAATCACATTTTCGCCAAACAGTGCGAAATTTAAAAGAAATATGATACTTGCTTTACAGAAACACGCGTGTCAATTAGGCAAGGAAAAGGAGGAAAAGATCGAGATAACGGTAACTTCATTCTAACATCATTATTATTATTTCCTGTGTGATTTTTTTAAGGTTACTAATGGTTTCATCTAACGATAAAATGGATAAAACTGGGCCGTGTAGATTTCAACCCTGTAACCAGTATCTACGTAGGCGTTGAAACCGGGAGGAGCTAGGAGGGGGGGGGGGGCTAGGGGTGGGGCTTAGCCCCCCCCCCCCCCCACTTTTTTGCAAAGTTAGACTTAACCATTAGATTCATAGCAGCAGGGAGGTGCCAGCCCCCGCCCCCACCCATCCCCACACTTTTTATCGCAGCAAACTGTACGTTTACTCAGAATGAAAAAAGAAATTCCACTGATGATAATATGAAAAACTATCTATTGTGTGTTAAAGACCTATCATGGTAGTGCTATTTTTCACTTTCACAGACCTACTTTTTGAGATAATGGCCACTGAATATTTTTTGAAAATTGAAGAAAAGTGCTTTAAAATTTTACACTATGATTAGAATTTTCTTAATTGTGAAAATAATACAAATTGCTACACTCTTTTAAAAATATAATACAGTTTATGAATGGCAGTGACACTAAACAGACACAAAGCATTAAGTTTTCATTCACAATTTTTATGAATATTCCAGCCTGAATTTCCTCTATCATTTTTCAAATCCCTACCCTTTTTTAATTCAATTTTACAAAAAATTGAGGGATGATAATACTAAAACATTTATAGCTTTAAATTAAGTATATTGACCATACTCTGCTGGCATAAAAGTTATATGAGGTCAATGATTAAAATTTGGAGATATGCATGGTGTCTTATCATTTTTAAGCATTTTTCAATATTTTTGTAGTGTGAGCCATTCGAATATCTAAACGAAAAAGTGAGATAAAACCAACAGAAAATATGCAAAATTACCGTATGTTCACTAACAAATAAAATCTTAACTTTGAATATTACAGTACTACCAAAAAATTTTCAGTGATAAACAAAATCTGAAAATTTTAGTCCAAATTTCCTCTGTTTTGCTAAAAGTCCAACTTTGTTTGAGCCCAATTCCATAATAAAGTAAAACTATCGAATGGTTTGTCAATAATAATTCATTTCGTAAATTTTTTTAGTGTTTAGAACAAATTTTACTCATGACATTGAACTTATTTTATAACAATCCGATTTTGAGAACTCAAACCCTGAGTAAACGGCGTCCTTAGGAGAATGAAATATTAATAGTGATATTGAAAATTAGAAAATATACAAGCAGCCCCCCCCCCCCCCCCCTCCCACGGATTAAGAATTTCATGATTTGGGAATTTTTTTGGGGGGGGGGGGGGGGTAGGTAAGATTTTGTTGGTTTTTTTTTTTTTAGATCTAGAGTTAAAGGCATTTACTTAAATCATTCTTAAAAAATCAAACAAAGAATATTGTTATTGTTACAGATGACACTTAAGAAAAGTTACAGACGCAAAATCCGTAAATTGTGAGTATCGATGAATAGTCAAGCTGGTAACTTTATTTAAAAGTGTACCGAGTTTTTATCATCCCAATTAACCCAAGGGTATTGTGTCTATTCTTTTTATACAATGGGATTGTGACAATGATTTTGAAAAAGAGACACGTGAAAAGACCACATTGCTCACCCAATAAACAATGGTTGTAACTCTAAATACAGCAGTTTAAAAGAGTCAAATACAACTATTTTATATAGTATGTCTTGTTTATAAAGTGTTTCAGATTTATTTTTTTTCCACACTTATTCTAATGCTTAATATTAAGCCCCTGTTTCACTGGCGTCGGAAGCAAATTGTAAGTGGGGGGGGGGGGGGGGGGGGGGCTAGACTAATCCTCAGAAATCTTGAGGAACTTATTCCCAAAATCATGGAAATCCTAATAATCCGTGGGGGGGGGTAAATTTAGGAACAATTATCTTTGCTGCGATAAAAAGGGGGGGGGACTGAACCCTTTATGATGCTTTGTCCCTAATGGTTAGGTCTAACTTTGCAAAAAAAGTGGGGGGGGGGGGGGGGGGGGCTAAGCCCACCTAGCCCCCCCCCCCCCCCCCCCCCCCCCCCCCGGTTCTGCCGCTTATGCTGTTTATTTCTGTGGTTGTTATGAATCAAAACTAGCTTTATAAAGTTGCTTTCATAAATACATGTAATTAAAAAACTGAATTTCTGATAAAAGAATATATTTAAATATTTTCTACATACATTCCAATATTAAAATTAATTTTGAAACTCTAGATCTCCAGAGACTTAATATAAGTTTGGAGGTCAATCAAATATTTCAAGCAATTTAAATTCTACACTGTAGTGTTGCTACATACCCATATAAAACATTGAATCTAAAGTTCCTTGGGGTCTTGTCATTGGTCCATTGGTCTCATTTTGAACAATTCAAAATCTACTTTATTTAAGGAATAATTAGGAATCATTTTTTAACACTCTATTATGAGGTGATAATTTTGGTTGGGCGTGGTCAAATCCAGTAAAGAATGAAGGGCTTTATGATAGATTTTGACATGCTCCGACCAAATTGATCACCTCATAATATTCAAAGAATGTTTCCTTAATACTTATATTTACATAATTTTCAGCAATTCCTTAATACTTATATTTACATTATTTTCAGCAATTGTATGATTGAATATTAGAATATTTACATATCTATGTGATTTTCATTTCTTTTAATCATGCAAACCCAGCTTGCACCCCAACAATATATTATTTGAATTTTGTTGGACATAATACAAAATTGGTTTGAAGTGTTATCTCAGACAAAGACACTAAACAAGAGGCCCATTGGTCACATCGCTCACCTGAGCAACAATAGCCATAATATCGTCAGGAGTCATATACAAAATATCTGGACAATGTAGTGGAATAGATCCTGTAAAAAAATTGCACAAAGTTTAGTTGAAATTGGCCCAGGGGTTCTGGAGAAGTCAAAAATGTAAAAAGTCTACAGACAGACAGACAGACAGACAGATGGACAGACAGACATATGAACAGATGGACACTGGACAAAAAGTTATCAAAATAGCTCTTTTGAGCGTTCAGCTCAGGTGAGCTAAAATGTAAATATATCAGGATGCTTAAGTACGTACAATGTAGTTAATTATCACAAAAAGTAGCATTGCATGTAGTTCTTGAGAAGATTTTAAACAATTTTCCGTAGTCTTACCAAACTTTGAAACTCTATTTGGGCCCCATATTTGTCCAGGGAACTCAGTTTGAACAATTAAGAATCAACAATTTAACTTCGTATAAAAGATCATTCATTTTAATGAGTACTGGTAAATATATACTACCGGTAGTTGTTAAAAAGAGGCAGCTTGCAGTTTTAGATTAATAAGCCAGGGTTGTGTCATTTCATTCACTGGTGTCAGTGAGGGCAAATAGGACATAATTAAAAAGAATAATTTACTTGGATTAAAGTAGAACATTGTTACTCAGGTGAGCAACATGGCCCATTGGTCTGACTGAGTGTGTGTTTTGTTTGTGGTTAAGCTGGTATAAGCGAGGGATCACATAAGCCAGTCTTACTGTGAATATATTATATTTAGCATGTATGATATTTTGTGAAAACCCAAACCAGTTCATCTTAAATAAAAATAGTTGTAAAAAAAAAATTGGTTTGTAAAACCTGTAAATCAGGATTAAGGATAGTTACAAAATAGCATGTTGTTAGCAATTATTATGCCTCCTGTCAGTTTGTCGCTATATAATCAATACCTATTATCTATTTTCGCACAGTATACTAAGGATTTATATAGCATAAGCATACTATGCCGAAATAGAGCACGACAATTTTTTTCAAGGAAAATCTTAGAAGCACCGACAGCCGGTTTAGAACTCATGACGCTAAAATCATTCCAGTTTGAAGCCCAACGCGTTACCGCTATGCTATATTAGCCGTTACTATAAGTGACAGTATTTAAAACGTAGATAATTATATATATTATACGACTGACATCAAGCAATTAAAAACATTTTTTTCCCAACAACACTTAATATCCATTATTGACGGTAATTTTAAAGTTTCTGATAAACTTTTGGACAAATTGATTGAACATTTTTCAAAAAATTCTACATGAGAATCTCAAAAACACTTTTTCAAATGACGCTTGATAAAGAATGTTAAAGAAAATTTTTTTATGAGATTTCGTCTGCTAAACGTTTTGAGTTTTCTTGGTAAGGTCAAACGTTTCTCAGTACAATGAAAAGAACATAAACCTTTGTTGTCTTTTCATTGTACAACAACTTGCTGATTAAACAAACAATCAAATCAATTGATTAATGTGAAGAAAAAAAACAAACGCTTGCTTTTCCGGTGATTATTTTTAGGGACTAGTCAACACTTGAACGTCACAGCTTCTTATAGCAAAGCACGTCATTATATTATTCAACAGTTGGCATAATAATAACAATAGTGTTGTGTTGTGCACGTACTATGCCTAAATAGTAGTTAGGGTTTGATACATAGTGCACGAGCTGGAGGTTCGTGCACTATGTATCAAACCCTGACTACTATTTAGGCATAGTACATGCTCAACACAACACTATTATATAAATAGCGCTGAAGGTTACTGGTACCAAATACCAAAATATGCTAAAAAGAATACGCGTACACAGCCAAATGTTATGTTTACAGTCATTTAAACATATGTTCTTAATGAAGCTTTCAAATTTTGTTTTCAGCACCTTCAGGAATTTGAAGATTTATGTACGTGTACGTCCTCTGACATGGAACAATGATCTTATAATAACTACCAGTTCAAGTGGAAGGATAGTGGAAATAAAGAAATCAAAATAAACATCTTTTTATTTTATATATCAGTAATAATTAACTCATGTTGGTGTTGGCATTATAACGTGCATTTTCATCTCGTTCTCCAGATCCACTGGGTAGATTTCAACCAAACTTAGAACAAAGCATCACTGGGTAAAGGGGATTCAAGTTGGTTCAAATGAAGGGCCACACCGTCTTTAAAGGGGAGATAATTTAGAAATATTGAAAATTTGTTGATATTTTTAAAAATCTTCTTCTCAAAAGTATTCAGCCAGAAAAGCTGTACTTTGTATGGAATCATCCTCAGGTAGTGTAGATTCAAGTTTGTTCAAATTACGGTCCCCGGGGGTAGGGTGGGGCCACAATGGGTGGGATGGATTTCTACATAAGAATGTATAGAGAAAATCTCTAAAAATCTTCTTCTCAAGAACTATTTGGCCAGAAAAGCTTAAACTTGTGTGGAGGCATCCTCAGGTAGTGTAGATGCAAGTAGGGGCCACAATGGGGGGATGAATTTTAGCATAGGAATAATTAGAAAAAAATTTAAAATTATTCTTGGAAAGTTTTCAGTCAAAAAAGCAGTAAATTGTGTGAAAGCACAAGTTTTGGAGATTAATTAATGTTTGATCAAACCATGATTCCCTAAAGAAAATTGGGGCCACAAAGCGGTTTTTTTAAAAAGATTTTAATTTTTTTTAGCAAGATCTACTGTACTTAGTTGTCAAGATATTTTGATTTTGATAATGTAATGCTAATTTGATCAGAGTTAAGGCTATTGTTGCTCAGGTGAGCTACGTGGCCCTTGGGCCTCTTGTTTAGATTTCTGTTTTAATTTGTACTTGAACCAAAATATCTATGACTTTGAGAGGTATGTCCAATGCACGGTATTTTATCAATCTTGATATATCACAATGTTGGCCAGCATCGAGTCGACATTGTGTTTATATCTGCAGTGAACCCTCTATATCCTGTTAACATCACAATGTTGATTGACACCCTAGCTCTTTGTAACATTTACTGGCAAGCCGTTGACCAGTCTCCGCAATGAGACAAGTATTATCATAAAAAGGTGGACAAATCTACCACTATCACCGATCAGAACTGCGCCAATTATGTAGCTGAAGGCAGTGGCAAAAGGACTCAAGCAATTATCCACAAGGACAATTAAAACACAAGATTATACATAGCCTGGTCAACAAGGTTGGAAGTGAAATGCATATCAATTCTAACATTAATTCTAACATTAATAGAATCACTCACAAATACCTCCCACAGCCACTTAAATTCTGCAAAGACAGTTTGTATATGCTACCAAAAATACATAAAATGGGCGTCCTGAATATTAAAAAGTTCAAAGGGCATTTGGCCTTGCAACATGAGATGCTTGTACCTGGGCGGCCAATCATACCTCAATACGTCGTCTGCCAAACAATGCTGATCAGTCTCTTTGATACATATTTACTATATGGATATATTGGTCCCTACCTAGGTTCCAAAACCCTGACCCAGGGGCCATGAATTTTAAAATTTTGATAGAGGGCTTCATGCATATGGACATCATAACCTGTAGGAGTAGAGAGACGATTTTTGAAAATTTGGCCTTTTATGTATATTTGGCCCCACATATGAGTCAAAGGGGGTGGTAAAGCCACAAATTTTACAATTTAGATTCCTCTCATCATGGAGATGCTCCACACTAAAAATGGTAACAACTGGCAATGTAGTTTTCAAGAAGTTAAAAATAAAAATTGTTAACAACAGATGATCCATGAGGATGGATGAAGACTAATTGCAATAGATCACCTGAGTGAATCAGGTGACTAAAAACATGTCTCTCTGTAAAACTTTGGTATAGCGGAAGCTTTTACTTTGTCGCTGTTTGGTTTTTTATTTACTTTTGAAGCTGTGCAATTTATAGAAGCATTCACCCAACGACTTGCCTGCATAGTCAGGAAAGATAAGCATTGCTCCATAATATTTCTGACACCTCTTATCATTGGATATAAGTGACACAGAAATCTAAACAACCTCTTTAACTTGACTTGGAGCCAAATCAATTAACATGTTAGACATTCAAAATGAGGAAGATTCTCTAATCCAAGAGCACTTAAACTCCTCCTCCTCGAGCCCGCTGATGTGACGTATCGCTCCCACCTGTATATGGCAGTTCCATAAAAAGCCTGCTTAGATACAAAACAAGCAAGCAAATACTCTATTAGGCTATTAACTTGCATATTATTTCTCTAGGGCAAAATATATCATCTTACTCATTGTCTTAAATATGTTAAAAGCATACAGTTTTTGAATCACAAAGCCTATTATGAACATGTTGTATTGTATGATAATACACAAAACACTATGCTTAGTTCTTAAATGGATCATTTCATGACTGATGTACAATTAAAAACAACACCAGGTAGACCTCTGATGAGGGGACGACCCTTTAACATCTCTTAAATGTGCCCGAAACACTGATTCGGTGTCAGGTCGTCACCTGTTGGCACATGGGGTGCTGTGGCATCTTTCTACACACAGATCTGAATGGTAGTAATTAAGGTGCATGCATGTGTAATTCTGGAACATTCATCTAATAGATAATAGATGTACTTGGACATAATTACAAGAAACAAGCAATCTTTGTGTCAAATTTTAGCTTCCAATCATTTTCAGTTACTAGATATGTCCTAGACAGGAATTTTGCATTTTTAACAATGACTTTGAACTCGCACAACTGAACCTGTAATCAAATTTATGACTCCCTCAGATCATAAGCAATCTTTATGTGAAGTAGGAACATCAGACTCTATAATGTTTCTCTATATTAAGAATGGTACAGACCTGACAAAATTATAAAGTTTTTATTTTCTATGACCTTGAACTTACTAAAATGACGTTGGGTCAAAATCAGGACACATACACTATCAGGTAATAAGAAATCTTTGTGTAAAGTAAAAACTTTCAAAGATTCTTCATATGAAAAATCTATAATAATAGACCTGACAAAATTTTGCACTTTTACTTCCAGTGACCATGAAGTTGCCCAAATGACCTTAGGTCATGACACACTCTAATGTCATAAGCAATCTGTATGTGAAGTAAGATGTAGATTGCACAGAGGGACAGATGGAAAAGTGATTCCTATATACCCTCAAAACTTCATTTGCAGGGGGTATGACAAAAGGTATTACACATACATGTAGACAATACGACAGACATATGGACAGACTTGTCTGTGAGCCAAAGCTCAGAATTGATACCATTGCTCTGATTCAGTAAATAAAACAAGTATTCTCTTTCATTAAGGTACCTCACTAAATCCTGACCTATACTTTTTAAGACACTACGTACGTCACAAGATGGCGATTTAAAAGGGCATGGTCACGATTTTGGTCAAATTTTATTTTTCTGTTTTTATTATTTACAATGCTTTATCAATGCATTTCTAATGATCAAGTGAAATTTGGGTGCCCGTCGATGAGTTTTAAGCAAGATACAGGGCTCACAATTCTTTGTCATGTAAAGAAGGCTCGTGCCATGTTTTTGTTTACATAGGTTCAATATACCTGTAAAAATCTTTTTCAAGATGATTTGTCTGTATTCTTATTCATTTTAAGCATAGGTAAACAGTTCCTAACGATTAACACATTCATTTTAGGTCTAAAACTGGAATTTTCTCTTCAACGTTCAAAATGTAAACAAAAGCTTTGTTTACATAGCGAGGAATTGTAAGCTCTGTAACTCGCTTATAACTCAACAAATGACACTTAAATTTTGGTTGCCTATTAAAAATGCCTTACTGAAGCATCATAAACATTAAAATCGAAAAAATAATTTTTGTCCAAAATCGTGACCATGCCCCTTTAAATGTTTAGTTAAACTGTTTATATCGTTCGATTCGCTCATATAGCGTCATAGCTCAGTGGTTAAAGTACTGGGCTTCTAAACGGCAGATCATTTAAATGGCCTGTAGCTTTTATTCATGTTTACTGAATTCAATTTTTAAAAATGAAATTTTTCATACAAAATTGCAAACTATTTTGCCTATTTGACTTTTAAAATACTTCTTATTCATTATGATATCTATCATAATCAAGTAATTTTCTGCTGATTTGAGAAAATATTTCAAGGTGTAGTGAGCCACCTTAAAGGAAAGATTGGCATGTAATATCATTGGCCAATCTTGTAAATGTAATATAAATTATGGTACATTCAATAAACATGATCAATACAAATAAGATATATTGCAGCAATTTGTTGATTTTTGAAATAGCAAGGCATGAATAAACTTAACTTTTTATTAGGCAAATTGTGCTTCTGATTAATATTCTTATGCATGTAAAGAAAAACCTGATTTGATTTATATGATTATGTATGTAACTGTATAAACGTTTAACTTTCAAGGCAAACGCAATTTAGAATAACATTTTTATTAATCTACATGTAATTAAAGATTTACCAGAAGCTATCATTGAATAGTAAATAAAGTAGATGCAGTTCAAGACGCAATGTGTGTGTAAACTGTAAAATTTGACAGATTCTTCATATGGACACAACTGTGATCGGCCGATAAAAATAAGCATTTTAGACATTTAACAAGAAGTTGACATCGAAATTTGTTCAAAAATGAATCCCATCATATAACATGCTTTAACAAAGAGTGTGTTTATAAATTTTCAAGCATCTGTGATTATATATATGTAGCTGCTGGAAAATTTGTTCTAAAATGATGTAGGCTTTAAAAAAACAAAGTTGTCACTTGACAGGAAATTGGCATCTGATTGGTACAAAAATAGATACCATTATATGGCATTACCAAAACAAAGAGTGTGAAAAAGTACCTGTGATTAATAATTGTTGAGAAAAATGTGTCAAAAAATTGTTAGACACACACACATGCCCACAGACAGACACTCAAAGATAAAAAGTATACCTCTCTTTCCTGCAGAGCGAGGGTATAAAACATGATAAAAATGCAACAATTCCTAGTTAAGTATGGTAACTCTTGGCCATGAGTCCCCCAGTGGAAGCGAACATGACATAATACCATTTGGGCTTTTAATGTGCACTTTAGGGAACATAAAAACTGCATGTACAATTCATTTAATCTATCTTAATCTCTCATACTGGATCTTCACCTCCCAAACTGACAGCAGAAAAATGACATAACTTGAGTGAAATATTTTCAACATTGAAAAATTCAGAATTAATTTTTTTTTTTTTTAATTCAATATTATTTTAACCCTGGGTGCAAACACATAACAAAATATGAATTGTATCTTAATCCACTATTTACATTAAAATATAACATTTGTTTCATGTGAGCATTTTCATGTTTAAAACTTGAGAGCTGATTCTTGGTTAATTTGAAATACCTTGTACCTTAAAAATATTGTAAACTTTACTGTTTAAAATCATTATATAGCTCATAGCACACCAGAAAATGTCTCTAAAAACTGAATGTGTAACATAAAATAATTATGCACAAACTATTTTTATCTTACTTTAAATAATACCTAATAAAAAAGAAATCTAATAAAATGTTGTCGGTGTAGGGTAGTTGTAGACCTGTATTTAAGTAAGTAATGGCCGGCATATTTAAGATAGTACTCATACTTTACAGTTCTTAAAGAAAGCAGTCCAAAAAATAAACATATTTTACAGAGTTTTGTTTATATCAAATTATACCTCGGTATAAAGTTTTTACCTATTATATACTGTTTATAAAAAAAACACTACTTGACACATTATAATTTAAGGCACTGGTTCATGTTCACATCAACCGTATTATCTGCTCAAGGGCAGGGGTATCATCCAGCGCCACTGGACTCATTGTAGCTCATTTCAGAGTGCCCATGTAGACCAAAATATACCAACTACATGAAACAACAATAAACTTGAGCATGTACTGTACATCAGTGTCAAGTGTAAATTAAGACTTATTCATTTTACAATTAAATAAAAAAAATTCTTCTTTTAATGTAAACTTCAACAATAAAACGAGTTTGAAATGCAATTATGCATATTCATTTACTCTGTGTACAGTACACAATATGAAAATACTATAATCTAAAAGCATTATCATGCAAAAATATCAAAACAATACTTATGCAGTACTTCTCCAAACCACACATTGAATTAAATTTCCATAGACCAAGGCCTGCATGGCTTCATCGAGACATCTGTCCTCATGGTGTGCTGGAATTAAAATACAACTGATTGCAATTAAATATAAACAAGTAAAAAGCTGTCAATGTGACAGCAAACTGGGTTTCTTTTATGTGAACTGTATCCATAAACCATGTCAACCCTGAATTGATAAACACTACCTACTGTATACAGTGAAATGGAGTACCCTATTTGCAATATTTTGCCAGAAAATGACTATTAAGTTCAAAAGCTGGTATTTTTTTCATAAATTATCAGAAATCAAAATCCTAATAATATGCACATTTCCGATATATGTACAATTGATTTGCAAAAGAACAGTTTTTTATCTTAAAAACTGTAAGAAGAGTTATCCATACAATTAGGGTACCCTATGTGCAATATTCTGCTAGAACAGTTCAAAAGCTAGTATTTTTTTCATAAATTATCAGAAATCAAAATCCTAGCAATATGCACACATCTGATATATGTCTGCAAAAGACCAACTTTCTATCTTGAAAACTGTAGGAAGAGCTATCCGTACAATTAGGGTACCCTTTTGGCAGCCGCACATGTTTCAATTATTTATTGGTATGTTAGAATGCCTTGCTCATTCAAAGCTGGTATACTTTTTACAAAATATTTTTTGTGAAAAACACATCCGTTGACAGAAGACAAGTATATATGGACAAGCTTCCCAATTGAATAAAATTGACTTAGAGTAAAAACTGAACAACTATATTAATCCTTATGTTAACTTATAGCACATGAAGTAAAACTTACTTAATAAAATCATCCACTTTTGAAATGAATTCAATGTCAGAGAGATCAGTACTAGTCTTCTGAATCAGACAGATAAGAGCACAAACAAGATGACTGGAACTTTGATAGGTAACCATGCTATATGCTAAAGCCAAGAGCAATGTTTTACTTCAATGGTCTGAAAATAAAAACAACATCAAGTTTTATTGAATGAAATTGCCAACACTTTATTTGAGCTAGCAATTATAACACAGACAAAAACTTATCGTTTATCATCTCATTGGATTAAAGAACCCACAAACACATATTTACTTAATAATTAAATGGGAGGGAAACTAAAAATATGTTGTTCAATAAATTATCATCTACTATAATTGCAAATCGTATTTATTTTCATTAAAAACCCCGGAACAATGAATAAATCAAGAAAATCGATCGCTTAATTTAAATTTCCCACCGCCATGGGGGCTGCCATTGAACTTTAATCTATGACATCACACCAACTATTCCGGTTTGTCTTATCAACATAACATCATGATATTCGCTCTAAATGACAAGTTCTGGAAAATTTGAAACAAAATTGATTTGAGACCGTTCTTTTACCTTAGAAAAAAAAACTAAGGTCAAATGGAGCATGTTCGTTGAAATCTAAAAGCGGAGGTTAGTATCGGAGAAATCTCCGCGTAAATGTGGAAATTGTCAACAGATGCCAAGTATCATAGAAAATGTCTGCCGTTGTTATTTCGACATGGTAATTCCGACTTTAAAGAATGAATTATAAACATCCCGATTACAATTATAACATTTATTCAGTTAGGGAAGAACAAGTGACTTGGAATAAAAAATTTAATCGAGGTCGTTTTCAACTTTGAATGATAGCAGATTAACAGCTGTCATTTACTTATGAAAATGCATATATTTATGCATACAATGAAACATGTATTTATTCTTTAGATTGACGTGTGAACTCAAACATTATCAATTTTGTTTAGTCGATTATTTGAGTAACAGAAAGGCATAAACCAGCGTTAATTATATTCAGAACACTGTGTACGTAAACCAAACCGGAATAGATGGTGAGACGTCAAAATAATTAATTTTTTTGGTTTTTAATACAAAAGAGTTCTACATCATGTCAGCCTCCAGTAAATACGATTTCTCCAACTTCAAACGTTCATTAAAGCTTAATTACGTATTTTATTTTCAAAACAGCATGACCACGTGATAATTTACACCACTTTATTAAAATAAATAAATAATGATTTTGACTTTCCTTCCCCTTTAAGTAATTTGAATATAATACTGCATTATCATGCGATTACTTACAAATTCAAGTTTAAACAATCATTTAACACTTACAGTGAGAGATAGTGTGTCCTGCAATGATCTGAAAGCCTCCAAATTGTGTGTTTGTAAAAGATACACACTCTGCTGCAAAGGAGATTTCATTCAAATGCAGTCAAACAAAACCTGTCACAAATATTGAATGAACGCGAACAACGGCACCATATCATTTCATGGGTTAAAAATAAAAATAAAACAGACTCTATCTCGTTTAAAACAAATTTCCTAAATTCTACCAAAAATGATTCCGATAATGATATTACTGTGTAACTAGTGAATATCCCCCCTTTCTGCATAAATAACCACTTTTACAGTAGTGACAGTCATACAAGCACAATTTTACAGGTTCCCAATAGCAAATACAACAGCACATTTCTTATTCCAATCACATTCAGTTCTACGTATCATTAAGGTATATCCATCAAATGGGTCTAGATGCATTGATTTAACCATTACTTGAACATGTATTTATTCAATACAGCAAATCGTCATAAAATTAAAATGAAATGTGTCAAGATCCTTTAATCAAGTTGAAATTTATAAGGTAAATCAAATTCCTACCTCTCAAAAGAAATTTCATAGCTTAAACTATGTGCTCAGCTCTCTGACACTGCTAGAATTATGTTCTGAATTTTTCTATTCTTTCAAAGGCATTTTCTCTCTTTTTTCTTCTCAGATTTAATATTTTTGTTCGAATCAAATGGATTTTTTTCTGCTTCGGAAAATCTTTCAGTATTTCTGGATAGCTCAGTATGAAGTTACGTATGTCACTGGCAACTGTGAAAAATCATAAAAACAAAGATTAATAAAATTTTATAAATATAAAATATCAAAATAAGAGTAACAAGTAACAGTATCTATATATCGTTAAATTTGTTATTATTGTTTAACAATAAAAGTTTGCAAGGATTTACCGTCGACTATACAAATGGGGAGAGTGGTATCATTCCTGTATCTTTGAATTTAATCCAAATTATTATATTTATATTCTTCCCTTACATTGTTTTTGTCCTCAAGAAAAGATAGGGACAGTTAGTTAGAAATTTATATCTAATTCATATTTGATTTCTAGAAAAACAGATTTTCTACTCCAGGCCTCTCTAATATTTATTAAATTTTATAAAATGTTTCATTTCCGCGTTACAAGTCGGTGCATTTTATCACAGAAATCACTAAACCATCATCCATCTGTTAGCTCTGAAATTGACAAAAGGAGAAATTGTCCCAAAAATTATCCATATGTCTTTCATTCTCAATGTTTAATTACCAGTGTTTACCACTTGATCAACATGTTTAACACTTGCGTGTGACAATTAATTCGAACACCACAAAACTGCATAAGAGCCGTAATAAAAATGAAATTTGGATGAAAAACTGTAATATGGTTTGTGTACACTATGTCTACTTCAGTATCGGAAGGTCACGTGC
This sequence comes from Magallana angulata, assembly GCF_025612915.1. Classification (NCBI taxonomy): domain Eukaryota; kingdom Metazoa; phylum Mollusca; class Bivalvia; order Ostreida; family Ostreidae; genus Magallana; species Magallana angulata. The sequence continues at coordinate 2,280,665 of NC_069115.1, forward strand.
CATGTGTCAACCACAGGTGATAAGTTTTATAGTGTCTAGCAAACGAGAATGAGAGGGTAGCATTCTATCCTACATTTCCTTGATGGCTACACAAGAATTTAAGAAAGGGGAAGGGTGAAGCAGTATGGTTATATAATTTAATGAACAAAGTAGTACAACAACATATGCATACAACAGTAAGTTGACATCAATTTGTTAAAAAATGAATCCAACCTATATGACATTCCTTAAATAGGAAAAAAACCCAGAATATATGGTGCAACGTCAAAGATTAGAGTTAAATGGAAGCCGGCTCTCATGACGAATCTAAATTAAGCATTTGACATTTCTTGATTTATTCATTATTCCAGGAGTTTAAGAAAAATATATACAATTTACAATTATAATGTTGATAATTAATTTGTAGAACATATATTTAAGTTTCCTTCCTCTTTAATTTATATATATTACATGTATACTTTACCATGCAGTTTTCCTTTGTTTCCAGGTTTAGATGTATCGTCAATGTGACTGTTGAAGAAACGCTCAATCGCAGCATTCTCCTCTGGTAACCAGGTATGTCTCTGGCCCTTGACAACTGGACTCTTCTCTTCTATTAACACAAATACAATAGAAAAGCTTTCAATGTGACAACAAACCGGGTTTTCTTTTGTGTGAACAGTATCTATCACTATTTGTCAACCCAGAATTGATGAACACTACATGTACATGTACCTATCCCGAGAAATGGGGTACTCTATATGCAATACTTTGTCAAAATAAAGTTAATCACAGATTACAAAGCTCACCAAGATGAGGCATCACCTTTATGAGGCATCACATCTAAGTGACCACCTTTATCATATTGTATGAAAATCATAGTTAATGATTCATGGTTACTGCTTCGACACAATATCTTATATCATATGTTTAAAATTGTTATAATTATATCTTTATTTCATACAGTATTATAAGATACATTGTTTATCAATACAATAATATAAAAAATGATATTGCATCCTATGATACTTACAAACTATATGTGTACTATATCATAGGAATCATGTTATATAATTAAACAACAAACACATCTATCAAGTAGGGATGAGTGAGGAGATTTTTTTGCATCCTTGATAATGGAGACTAGGCTTTGCATCTGAAGCAACCTGTGCAATTCATTTATAATATAGTTTAATCAACTGTGCAAGTTTGAAATAGTACTATTATCTATCAAACATGTGACATGTTCCAAAATAACTAAACCTCATCCAGCAATCCAGTATCCGAATCCTATGGCTCAGATTCAACATTGATTTCAAGCCTGTCAGGTGCATCAGTGTCATAAGATGCATCATCCATGGAAGTTTGGTGAAGTTAGGACCAGTAATAACTAAAATATAATCAGAGGGCACCTGCTCCAAAAACTTCAACCAGCTCTTAAAACCTTAACCTCTTCCAGCATCCGAAATCTATCGCTCAGATTCAGCATTCAAGCCTGTCAGGTGCCTCAGTATCATAAGACGCACTATCCATGCAAGTTTGGTAACGTTAGGAGTTAGGACCAGTAGTAACTTTGAAATTGCTATCAAATCGCACCTGCACCAAAAACTTTAACCTGCTCCAGGGGTGAGCAATTACCATCGCCGACGCCCGGGGCTACCGATTTTAGAGGTCGGGTTAGCAGAAATCCTCACTGTGGTAGCCCGTCGGGCTAGTAAATAATAACGATGATAAACGAAATCAGACTTCCATAAGTGTCATTATAACTTCGACTGATTTTATGTACAATCTCTCATTCCCTTTAAGGTAGCTCGCGGGTTTACCTGCTTGTGAGAAAACCTACCTTGAAAATTTGTCCACGTGATCCATAGGTTTCATAGTTTTATTTCTGAAATTTATTTAAGATTCGTCTGCGCGGTAATAATGTTATCGTGTTTCAAATACAGTGTCATTAATAAAATCAAGCAACGCTATTTCAATGAAATATATAGTAAAATGCACATTTTAACCGAGAAACACATTACAAAACTATGCTCCAAACTTTTAAACGATTCAGACGAAATTAATCATACTCTACACAAAAACAGAGGAGATAATTATGAATCAATTCATAAAAAAATATCAGTATGTGTTCTCGGCCAATTTTTGGCAAAAAAACTTTAAAGATTTAAAAGATTTCTCAAAACCTTATATTTTCATTACGACGTTAGCCTGACGTCATCATTTCCTTACTTCTTAGAACACCAAAATTGAAATGCATTTATTGACAAGACTAGCTGTTTAACACATTTTAGAACATGTTAATGCTTATTAGGCATTATTGTGAATGTTATTTAAAAATGCAATTAATGTAAGGCTGTAAAGATACAGAAAATTGCTATTTTTGTTTTTATGAAACTCTGAGTCAATCAATGCAAAAATAAAATGCCAGGCAACTACTCACATTATAAGTAAGTAATCGAATAAAACAGGTATCTCAAGCCAAAAAAAATTTAAGAATTTAATCGGTAGTACAGATTACGGAAGTTATTATTGTAAAAAAAAAAGCGAAGTTAATGCATACATTCTATTTTAAAACATGACTTTAAATGGAAGAGTTCTAACGCACACTCATTCTTTATCTTAATAGAACAAAATGTGAAAATGTATGTGACATCTTTAAATTTTCAGCACTCGATATCATAAATCTTTGTATAAACAGTCATAAACCGCATATAAGCTTTTTAAAATATTTTGAATTCTTTTATACTTCTAAATATCTCATTTGTCATTTTAAAATAAAATTATGAGTTTACTATGACGGTCAACTCTTTACGTCGATTCCTATTGTGACGTCAGCAAACCCGCGAGCTACGTTAATGTTTGTGCATTGTGCGTACTAATCGCTGGTCCGCATGACAATGACGCTTTGTTTTCAAACATGGAGAAGTACCTGACGATAAGTAAGCGTAAACATTCGTTTGATCGCCTTGATGACAACAATAATCAGCAGTTGGATACTACTGATCGTAATGTTGATAAAACTATATAAATATTGTTTGCATTATTATCTATTTGACATGTTTTAATTCAACTGATATGAAGAAAATGTTGGGCTAGTAAGTTTTAACTTTGGGCTGGTAACTTTGCTACTGCCAGTAGCCCCTAGGCTAGTAGCCAAATTTTGTAATTGCACACCCCTGTGCTCCAAAAACCTTAACCTCCTCCAGCATCTGAAATTCATGGACCAGATTCAGCATCCAAGTCTTTCAAGTCCATAAGTAGGTCCAAATACATCATCTATGCAAGTTTGGTGAAGATAGGACAAGTAATAACTTAGATACAGGACCTGCAACAAAAACTTTAAAGAAGTCCAGACGCCGAAGCCAGGGGTATAGCATAAGCTCCACCCGACTCAGTGAGCTTAAAATGACTAAGTTCAACAGCTGGAATTTTTTTCATAAGTTATCCAAATTCAAAATCCGAGCAATAAGCACACCTTTTATATATGTCCAGAACAACATTCTATCTTAAAGACTGTAGAAGGAGTTATCTGTTGAATAAGGGTTCTCTTTTGGCAGCCGCTCGCCCGCCATTTTCACCATTTCAACAACCGGATTTTTCTTTGGAAATCCCGGTTAAAAATTCATTTCATGGGTTTTTTTCCCCCTTTTTCCCTTAATGGTGATCGATTTATGTCAAACACTCCTACCTGGTGAAATGCTTTTCAGTAATTGAATATCACTTTGTACTTAATACATGCTTTTCATAGATCAACTATAGAATATGTTTTCAATGTAAAATAGTGACAATGTGACAGTAAAACACCACTTTAGCAAATACGCTCAGAATGAATTCAAATATTGAATGATTAATGTTTATATTAAATAAAAATTGCTTGTTCCTGCATGTCTGAATGTACATGGATTCCAAAATTTCTTATAATTACCTTCTTTGGATATGTTATCGTTGTTTGATGATTCTTCTTCTGATGAATTATCCTCACAAATGTAAGAAACACTATCAAATTTATTTTTCTTTGATCTTTTCATTCGACTTGGGCCAGGAACCTAAGAGAAAATAGTCAAAAATACTTTGCATTTTAATCAGTCTTTCTAACAAATGTGACATAGTTAGTGTGAGAAAAATTACATAATAAAAATAATGATACATACAAGTACTGGTAATTGTACTACATGTATTACATATTTGAATCACTAATGTAAAATCCTTTTGGTTTGATATATACCTCACTTTCTGAAAGGTCATCGTCAATTATGGTTCTCTTTAACCCTATAACAACAAATCATTTTTATATTAATTAAACTTTATCAACCGACTGCTTTAAAGACATTCAATAATCATATGCATAAAATTACTTCAATAGCACAATTTACAATTAAATCTTTTAATGAAAACATGATGTAACAGAATACAAAAACACCCCAACAAATTATAAGTGGTTTATTAGATATGAAGAAAATTAGTTGGGACTTAAAAACCAGTTCGAACAAGGGCCCTATGTGCCATATCTTGTGTAACAATAGCAATAACTAGACAACATTGAGATGGTGACCATCTCAAATAGCATGGCTCAAATAATGGACAATAGGATGAGTTTTTCAGTGAATTTTGCTTTGACCTCGATCTTGAACTTTCCAGCTGGCATAGAACTTTCTATTTAATCTCATTACCCCTTACATACAGGCATTTTTGTTCAATATAACGAAGATTAAGCATATGGGAAAAAATCTACAGTCTAAAACTGATTATAAAGAGATCCACTATGACCTTCACTTTGGCTTGGTTCAAGGTCACTGCACATCATTGAATAAACAGCTCTGTTTAGGTGAAGTATTAGCTAAATAGCGGTAAGTGGAGAGTATGCATGCTCTGAAAAATGAATTTTAGCATGGTCTGATATAACCTTGACACCTGACCTTCAAACATCATTTAAGGTCACTGCATATCCTTTGAACAAAGGCATCATGTTGGTTCTCCGCCTATAATGACATAATTACCCAGCTATTATTGCATTTCAAACACAATCTAGCTATAAGCTAGACCATCAGAACTTCTATTTACTTTTTTCTTCCTTCTACTTTAATTTTTAGTGACAACCCTGAGGATGGTAAGATAAAAGACGGGTCTGCTTCACACTTCAGTGCGTACAGCTGACCTCAAAAGCTATTTCCAAGTAGACCAAAAGTATACCCCGGGTGGACATAAACTTTTCAAAAAGTAAACCCAAAGTAAACCCCAAAAGTAAATCCGAGGTTTAGCTGAGGTTTAATTACCTTGGTGTTAGGTTGGGTCTGATCGGTATTGTATGCTCCAGACAAGCAATCTCGGACGGACAGACAGACAGAAAGATGGATGGACAGATTGATCATTATGAGGCGCCTGCAGAGCAGGGCCTTAATAAAGTCAGCTTTATGGAGTTATACATATTAAAGGACTTATATCCTAGCTATATTTCCAAAACTACACGTCAATTATATGGTGACAAAATTATTATATATTGGATTTATTTTTCAGGTTACACGCATCGTTCTGCATGTCAGATAATGTATTCCAAGCACTTGTATGAAATTCATTTGCAAATCACATTCAAAATAAATTATAACAGTCTTAAATGGTAATAGCTTCACTAGAGGATTATTCTTAAATAAGGCATCAATCAAGTATCTTCAATAATGATCAATCAAATTATAGTAAACTAGAGGTACTGTGAGCAAGCTCACAATTGATACCCCCCGCGAAGAAAAAAATCATAACACGTGTATTTTTGCTATTATAGAAAATATTGGATGAATCTATTTCACTGTCCATTTTCTATAAATAACAACTGCTTTATTTTTGAAAACTGTTAATTTCTAGCTTCTAATATTTCCATTAATACAAGACATGACACAGACAGAATTTAGATTTTTTAAAACAATGACCTTGAAATTTCTCAATTGACCTTGGGTCAAGGTCATGACACACCCTTTAATCATAAGCAATCTTTGTGTGAAGTAAGAACTTCCAATGTTTCCCTATAAGAAAGATATGGACCGGACACGAATTTTGCATTTTTTCTGCCAGTGACCTTGACCTTGCCCGAATGACCTTGGGTCAAGGTCATGACACACCCTTAGGTCATAAACAATCTTTGTGTGAAGTAAGAACTTCCAATGTTTCCCCATAAGAAAGATATTGACCAGACACGAATTTTGCACTTTTTCTGCCAGTGACCTTGACCTTGCCCGAATGACCTTGGGTCAAGGTCATGACACACCCTTAGGTCATAAGCAATCTTTGTGTGAAGTAAGAACTTACAATATTTCTCCGTAAGAAAGATATGGACCGGACACGATTGCACAGACAGACGGACGGACGGACGGACGGACAAGGTGATTCCTATATACCCCCCTAAACTTTGTTTGCGGGGGGTATAATAATATCTACGGTTTAAGTCAGTCAAACTTAAATTAAACACATAAGTTGATTTAGGGTCAGAAGAAGTTAAGAAAGACTTTAATTAATTATCAATCATCATTTGTACATATTCGTACACATTTTTGAGATCTATAGAACAGTGTTATGCCTGCTTCACTGGAAATCGTTTCATAAACACTGACCAAGTCACAGTTACCAAAGCCAGAGTCAATAGGAAATTAACACCCCCATTACACACGGTGTCAGCGGTAATACTATTAAACTATTATATAACCAAAAAATGGTCCTCGCGATTTAATACAAAACAATGGAATTGCAGAATTAAGTTCTTGCATAAAATAAGGAATGTACAGTAACATTTACGGGATGGCAAAATAACTATTTCCTTTGACATGTATCAGTTTTGGGCGATGGGGAGTGGGGCAGTCATAACTATTTCCAGAGTGATTAGGCATTTTTTAGGGCATAGGAATAACATTACCTTATTTGTGACATAACAAGAAAACTTACTAAACAAGGGCACCGCTAAGCGGAGCATCCCCTCGCGACATGAGTTATTGTGTGTAGGGATGTATTATTTAGGAATATATAGTTATGTTAATGATAAGACCACATTCTACTATCCCTTCATTACTGCAAAAACTACATTTTCTTTACCTGTACTCGATCTATATCCAAAAAATATCAAGCTGTTGATTTGAACTGCTTACTTTCACTTTGGTTTCAAAGAAATGAAGCGGAATTTAAGATTGATAACTCTTACTCAGAAAGTTCGATTGATAACTCGTATACAAAGTTGGTTATGACATTGATTTAATGAAATAATAATTTGTAATAGTATTAATGGTTTTGAAAGGCACATGCATTTTTTATTTTTTATTTTACGGAAGTGTGCAATCTATGGTAAATATATTTAGTTTTGAACAAATTTTGTCATAATGTATGCCCCCCTCCTTTACAATGGTGTAATTTTATCTAAGTTTTTGCATCAATTGATATGACATTGCATTTGTTTTAATCTTTTACAATGAGGCATACTTGTGCAAAGGTTAAGGAAATTCCATTGGAAGTTTTTTTTTAATTTAATAGAAAAATTGAGATGTAGTACACACTCACACATACATGCATAATACATACATACATACATACATACATACGAACACACACACGCACGGTAGCGATGCTACATCCCCTTTGCAACAAGTTGCGTGATGGGGATAACAAGAAACCCATGAGCCACATCACTCACTTGAGCAACAACAGACATAATAAAATCAGTTTTATAGAGTCATATACAAAAAATCTGAATAATATCATATTATAGATCCTGTATAAAATAAGAGGCCAAAAGGCCTTAACGGTCACCTGAGTAAGCATAATTTTTACTCTTTCACAAACTTGTTGAGGAGCCTCATATATGCATTTAATTAAGTTTCATTCTGGGGTAGAAAAATCATAATATTGTAATGACGATCACCTCCCCACTTGAAATCTTTATTAAAGGACATCCCCAATGAAAGCTATAATTTTAGGAAAATTGGAGGATTGTAGTTCTTGAGAAAAAGCTTTTTAAAGATTTTCCCTATATATTTCTATTTTAAACTTTGAACCCCTCTTGCAGCCTTAGTATTGGTCCAGGTGTCACAATTTTTATAGCGAGCGGAGCGAGCTCTAAGAACCAGTGTGCGCGGGAAAAAGAACGAGCTAAACCTACAGTTCATCAAACAAAATTTTTTGTCTACGTCCCATAATGCTCTCTAATGTTTTCACCCGTGGTGCTATGCCAAAAATGGCCGACTTTTAACTCGTAATTTACAGTGACTTAAAGTTTGAAGACACGTTTTGAGTACCGCATATGCTTTGGCGAGACTCAAAAGATTTGTTACATGCTTCCATACCTCCATATTGAGTCAAGAAACGTAAACAAAGACGAACAAAGTCACGGATGACGTCACAGTCCACTCACGCTATATTTCCCGCGATAAATTTAGAGGTGGATCAAACATCTGTAATGCGTGTACTAGCTATTTCAGTATAGACTGCGATACCTGCCTCATTGACATATGATTATTATTAATTTTTTTTAATATAGAGATTTTATGTATATATATTAGCAAGAGTCATACTTTACTGTCATATGGATCCATTTTTAAGCTAATTGTGCATGCATAAGTAGGGAGGATTTAAATAAACAATAGGACATTTTGAACTAGATAAAAAGGAATAAAATGAAAAAATAAGCAGTTTAAAAAATTATGTAGATATTGCATATAGTCAGACCATTAAATTTAAAAGTGGGAAATTACACACTTACAAACAGGTACCAGGCTCCATCTCTCTCTCTCTCTCTCTCTCTCTCTCTCTCTCTCTGGGAAGGGGGTTGTGCTGTATGTATCATAACCATTAAAATTAGTACCTTTGGCATACTTATTGTAGAGCAATACTCTCTCAAAAATTCTTTGACGTTCGTTATATAAGTTGACAATGATGCAAGGTATGTGTAATTCTTGCTGCGCTCGCCAGAACGATAGCACCGTAAAACATATTATAAAGAAAAAATTACCTGATGAGGATGTTTTGCTTTGCTTTTGAATTTTGTTCTCTTAAAAAAACAGAGGAAAGAAAAAAATGTATATCAACATGGCATTTCTTGAGCACCTGACAATTTATCACTTTTTCAGACACAATACATGTATATCTTAATCTTTAATAACATAATTTTTTGACAGTCAACTAAAAGTATCTGTAAATTAATATATAGAATTTAACTTAAAATTCACCAAAAAAAGCTTACCAGTATCTGCAGCTAGCATTTTGAGTGTATTCATAATGCCTAGCCAGGCATCCTCTGTAAAAAATTGTTTTGCTTGGCATTGAACATCTTTATTTAAAACTAGATGTCTTCTCTCCTCTAACTCCTCTGGGTCAACAGTCACATGTTCCTCATCAATTTTGGTGTAAAAGTTTAGAACGTCCGGCAATGAAATACCTGGTGCCATTAATTCAATAAATTCTGTAAAATTCAATAAAAACATTTAAAAGATGGTTGTCATTTGTGTAACTTTCTCTTTAGGCAGGTTGTTCTTAAAGGGTGTGTGTGGGTGGGTGGGTGGGTGTGATAAGGACCTTTCCCCAGCATGGATAGAAGGGTCCTTCAAGGGATCAGTCTGGTTAAAACTATAATACGCATGCATAATGGAGATCATTTTAATCAGACATCAACGGGATAGAATATACTGCTTGTGAGTTGAGTTGAGCATAACATCTTAATCCACGGGTAAACCTTGCCAGGGAATTTAGGGGAACTTCCACAAAACTTTAAGATTCAAGAAATCTGAAGTGGCTTTCCATTTTAACATACATGTTAACCTCCAGTGATGAAAAATAGGTAGATTTTGAACTAAAAAATGGTAGCATTGCGCGCGGCGTGCAAAGGTTTCAATTTTCATGTGAAGCTAATTGCTGAGAAGTCATGAAAAAAATTGATTTGAATATTTAGCCTAAAAATAAATAAGGTCTTCATATAACAGGAAGATGATGCCTGATTGATGCTGTGAAATCTTCGACAAAAATTTGCAGACAAACACACACACGAGTAAAACAGTATACCCCCTCCTCCCCCAAAACAAAGGTAAAAATAGCTTTAAAGGAATAAAAATAAAAAATATATATGTCACAGTGTGAATTATTCATTGATTTAATATTTATTTTAATAAATTTATTTATATTGCAACAATATTCATATATCATTTTAATCTTCATCTCTAAACATAGTGAATTACAGATCACTGGAATTTACTACATTTCCACATTTTATTCATATTCATGGTGTTTTACGTTCATTGGTTGAGTTTGGAGTGTGAAAGGTCAAAGGTGTTAATGGGTCATGTAAGAGTTGTATGATTGGTTGATATTTAAGAAATAGTGAATGAGTGGTTTTACAAGTTTTACATTTAAGTGTGCATGCTTGGCGCCAATTCCTTAATCTAACACACTTCACTCCCAGAGAGTTTATCTCCTTCTCCAAGATTATATTATCTATTTCATAATAGTAATATAAAATATCTGTCATTTCGATAAGTTCATTTACCGCAGTTGCCTAATTTATCTGTTAAAATAATTAATTATTTAAAACATAAATTAATAATATTAAAACATCTTAAAATATATTTAATGCGTGAATCTTAGTTGTGTGAGTGTGTATATTATTATATTTATTTATGTAATAATTGTTACAGGTCACCATCAATTCTATATATTGAAAAATATAAATTACACAAACCCAAACAGCTGAGTTGTTTATTCATCAACAACAACGATTTGTGTTAACATCAAATAGCGGCTGTGACATATAAGACAATCATTTTCATTGGCTGAAAGTACACCACCTGACATTCGCTCTTTTACGATATCAATGCAATAGCGCATCTGCAGATTGTGAATCGGCAGTATCAACAAACATAGGTAATCATAGATTACTAAGCTCACCAAGACGGAGCATCACCCTTATGAGACATCACCTTCATAAGACCACCTTTATCATTTTATATGAAAATCATACTTTATGATCTTGGATATTCATGGATTCTGTTTTGACAAAATATCGTATATCATCTGATAAATTTTTTTATGATAATCATATGTTAATATGTTAATCAATACAATGATATAAAATTAAATATTGCATCATGTCATATTTCTAATATAATATATATCATATAATAATTTAATTCTGGTTGTAACGCGGCATTTGATTGGATAGAAAAATTTAGTTAAATTTGTATAACCTGGTTTGCACGTCACAAGACACGTCACAATGCACCAAAGTACTAATTCACTTGACGTTACGTTTGAATTTTGAACAGATTGATATCATTTTTAAAATAAAACGGACTCAATTTGTACAGCAAATTCCAGAAAATTAAATTATAAGGAATGAACTCAATATCTACCCAAGTTATACTCGTATAACCTGGGTTGGAGCAATTTACGCTTTTTTTATAATCCGCTTCGCGGATTATAAAGCGTAAATTGCCCCAACCCAGGTTATACTCGTATAACTTGGGTAGACATTGAGTTCATTTCTTAAATAAATAAAATACCGTAATAAACAATAATGAGATTTGATATTGTAATGTATGATATGACATTGTATTGTGTTATACCTTATTGTATTTGATCACATAATACAATATCATAAAATATAATACAATAAAGTATTATATTACAATATCATATTACATAATACATCATAACACTGAAACATGATATTATATTGTATAATATAGAATGATATTGTATTGAATGACACTGAAACATATTTGATACATTATATGATAATAATTTAATTATGGTTGTAATGCGGCATTTGATTGGATAGAAAAATTTAGTTAAATTTGTATAACCTGGTTTGCACGTCACAAGACACGTCACAATGCACCAACGTACTAATTCACTTGACGTTACGTTTGAATTTTGAACAAATTTATATCGTTTTTAAAAGTAAAACGGACTCAATTTGTACAGCAAATTCCAGAAAATTAAATTATAAGGAATGAACTCAATATCTACCCAAGTTATACTCGTATAACCTGGGATGGAGCAATTTACGCTTTTTTATAATCCGCTTCGCGGATTATAAAGCGTAAATTGCCCCAACCCAGGTTATACGAGTATAACTTGGGTAGACATTGAGTTCATTTCTTAATTATATCATATAATACAATACCCTCATGAAAAAAATTTTCTGAAAATTTCCTTAAATTCACTGAAATATATCTGAATCATATCTGAAAAATTGCTTACTACCATTTTGTGCCTCTGAACCAGTTCTGAACACATTTCAGCAATATTGCTGAACTGTCTGAAAAATCTGAATTGTTCTGAATTTGTCTGAAAAATCTGAACTGCTTTGAAAATTGCTGAAACAGTCTGAACTCTATCTGTATAGTGCTAAAACAGTCTGAACTATTCTGAATATTGCTGAAACAGTCTAAACTTTTCTAAATATTGCTGAAATACTCTATATTAAGCATTACCATAATCCTAATGTAATTTTTTGTCTGAAACAATTGTTTAAAATCTGTTGGAATTTTGATGCTGATCAATTCTTATAAATATGAAATTCAATGCTATTTAAATGCTGAAATATGTCTGCAATTGAATACCGGCATTCCAAACTGATGCACTTTTCAGAAAAGAATTAAATTTCACCAATATTTCATTTAAATAAACAAAAAAACTTAACAGATTATTTCAAATGGCGCTGAAAATGTGTGAATTCACGTATCAATGTGTACCATAATTTTACTAATTTAATAATTAGCTCAAACATTTCAGAAGTTGCTACTATACAAACCAATCAGAACTACAAACTGTTGTAATGACAGTTATACCATTATAGCTCCTCTTTGTAACTTAGTTCTCTCTAGCAGATATACAAGTTAATACTACAGTATATAATTTGTTTCAGGAGTGATTGTTTACCTCGTTTATTTAGTGTGCAAGTTGAAACACAAAATTTCGTTTACGAGCGATTGGCATTGCTGTAGCAAAAAACTAATGAGCATTTAACAGACACGTAATAAAACTGTTTCTTGACATTTCCCAAAGGTCCATTCACAAAATCATTCATTTCTTATCTGCAAAAACACCTGCACTCAACCTGCAACTTCGCTCGGACTTTGAAGTGTCCGCCATTGTTAATGAGGTATCGAAGCAATTCGTCACCGTTACATAAAGCTCACTGAACTTCATTACATAAAAGTCATTCTATTACATCAAAACGAAGATTTTTTTTTATCAAAATTACAATACAAATTATAGCAACAAACTAGGATGCGAACGTTTTGTTTTCAATGTTACCAAAATGAATTAAAAATAAAATTAAACAAAAAATTGGGGAGGGGTGAAATTAAATAGTAACAACTTGAGTACTATTAAAAGATAACTAGTTTCTGACAGTTCTATGTCTGCTTTTAAAGCTATTTGATTCAATTTCCCAGGTGTTTATAATAGTTTTGCATATATTTAAACCAACTGTAAATGATTAACTTATTTTTAATCCGGAATTATATCGGATTATCATCGAGTTGTTTTGCATACACTACGTCATTTCCGCCCAATGATGACGCACTTTTGATGGGAGCTACAAGCAGACGGATTTGAAAATTCAAGGATTTATACATCAATTGATGTTTTATAGCGGGATATTTCTAAAAGAGGTAGGATACACTATAGATTAAAAGCCATTAATTGATATATGGAGATTTTTATTCATGATAAATGTTGTTTTTTTGTATTTAAAGATAATTTAATGATTGAATTGTAAACAATGTTTGTAATCTACACACATTCTAATGTTATGCTACAAATAAGTCTTATGATTTAATGAAATATGCCAAGCTGTAATCTCATGTAATTTATGATGCATAGGAACTTTACATTGTATATAGATTGTTTTTTGCACCACTCATAGTTGCTGATCATATGCAGAAAAAAAATAGGGAAGCTGAGACCTGCAAAAACTGTTCCCAAAATAACGATGATAAAGGTGAGAAAAAAATGGAATGTATATTTATATTGCACATGTATATTCTAATTTGCAGGTATAAATTTGCATTAAAGGTTAATAAATCTCTTAATTAAAAAAATAGCATTATGATTATCAGAAAACATGTAAAATCTTGCATGTTAATTAAATCATAAATTCCTGTATTTCTGTTTCAGGATGGTAAAAAAAATCAAACTGCACAAGAAGCATTAGGACATTTAAAGAAGTTTCAGGGAGAGGCAGATAAGTGATGTGGGAAAAATGTATATTTAGAAAAATATGAATAAATTTAATTTGCTTGAAAATCCTATTCATTTGTACTTCTTTTCATTTTTGATAGATTACAGAGGTAATAGAATAGTGCTGAAATAGTGATGAATATTCGCTGATAAGGTTCTGTAATATTGCTGAAAATTTTCTTAAAAGATGCTGTTATTTTACTGAAAATTTGCTGCAATATTGCTGAAACAGCACTGAAATTGTGCTGAAGAAATATTGATTTGTTGCTGAATTGTGTCTTAAATACTGCTGAAACATTGCTGAGTAATTGCTGGAAAATTTTCTGAACTTTGCTGAATGCTGAAAACTGTCTGGAATGTTCCAAATTCAGACAGATTTCAGAATTGTATTATTTGCTGAAAAAATACTGAAATATTGCTGAAATTTTTGCTGATTTTTTGTTCAGCACTTTCTGAAATCTGTCTGGAATGTTCCAATTTCAGTCAGATTTCAGATATAGAATTCAGAAAAATTTCAGATAATATTCAGGACAAAATCAGCAAGAAATTCATATATGTTTCAGCAAAAAATTTACATGAGGGTATAATTTGATTCCAACATTGTATCTTATCAAATGATACAATATTATGTGATATGGTAAAATATTATAAAATACATTATTATATTATACATATTGCATCATATGACACAATAAAATATTTTACAATATCATATAATACAATTTCATGTGATATGATAATATATCATATAAACCAATATCATATTATACAATATCGTATGATACAATATTATATAATATTACAATATCATATAATACAATTTCATGTGATATAATTCTATATTACTGAAACCAATATCATATTATACAATATTGTATGATACAATATTATAGAATATACAATATTGTATCATAGAATACAATATAATATTTATATAATAGTGTTGTGTTGTGCATGTACTATGCCTAAATAGTAGTCAGGGTTTGATACATGGTGCACGAGCCGGAGGCAAGTGCACTATGTATCAAACCCTGACTACTATTTAGACATAGTACATGCACAACACAACACTATTGTTATTATTATGCCGACTGTTAAATATACTGACGTGCTTTGCTATAAGTAGCTCTGACGTTCGAGTGTTGACAAGTCCCTTAAAATAATCACCGGAAAAGCAAGCGTTTGTTGTTGTTTTTCAAATTACGTGTAATCAATTGATTTGATTGTTTATTTAATCAACAAGTTGTTGTACAATAAAAAGTCAACAAAGATTTATGTTCTTTTCAAGAAATAGAGAGACGTTTGGCCTTACCGAGAAAACTCGAAATGTTTAGCAGACGAAATCTCAGTGAATTTTTTTCTTGAACATTCTTTATCAAGCGTCATTTAAAAAAGCGTTTTTGTGATTCTCATGTAGAATTTCTTTGAAAAATTGTTCAAAAGTTTATATGAAACTTTAACTTTAAAATTACCGTCAATAATGAATTTTTTTTTGGAAAAATGAATAATTTTAATTGCTTGATGTCAGTCGTACATATCTACGTTTTATATACCTAAATACCGGTTATCATAATAACGGTTAATTTAGCGTAGCGGTAACGCGTTGGACTTCATGCTAGATTCTATGATTTTAGCGTCGTGAGTTCGAATCCCGCTGTCGGAGCTTGACAGATTTTCGTTGAAAATATTCGCCGTGCTCTATTTCGGCATAGTATGCTTACGCTATATAAATCCTTTGATACTATGCGAAAATAGATGAGTATTGAATATATAGTGACAAACTGACAGAAGGCATAATAATTTGCAATATCTTATGTTATTGTATCATGTGATAAAATAATAAATTAAAAATACAATATAATATTATACAATATTGTATCATAATATACAATACTATACATAACAATATCATGATACATAATCATATCATAAAATATCAAAAAAATTGATACAATATCATATCGTATCGTATAAGTTTTTATAATATAACATATGATATCATATTGTATCATATCAAACAATATTGTTTCATATCATACAATACTTTATCATAGGAATCATGTTATATCATTTATCAACAAACACATCTATCTATCGAGCTGGTTTGAGTGAGGTAGGAGATTTCTTTAGCATCCTTGATAATGGAGATCAGGCTCTGCTTCTGAAGCAACCTCTGCATTTAATTTATAATAAAGTTAAATCAACTATGCAAGCTATCATCTATAAAACATGTGACCTGTTCCAAAAAACTAAACCTCATCCAGCATCCGAAACCTATTGCTCAGATTCAGCATTCAAGCCCATCAGGTGCATTTGTATCATAAGACGCATCATCCATGCAATTTTGGTGAAGTTTGGACCAGTAATAACTAATATAGCATCATCAGAGGGCACTAGCAATTAAAACCTTAACTTCCTCCAGCATCCGCAACCTATGGCTCAGATTCAGCTTCCATGCCTGTCAGGTGCATCTGTATCATAAGACACACCATCCATTCAAGTTTGGTGAAGTTAGGACCAGTAATAACTAAGATTTATTTTTTAGCATCCTTGATAATGGAGATCAAGCTCTGCATCTGAAGCTTCCTCTGCGATTCATTCATATTACAGTTAAATCAACTATGCAAGTTTGAAATAGTACTATCATCTATTAAACATGTGACCTGTTCCTAAAAACTTAACTTTATCCAGCATCCGAAACCAGACTATGCATTCAAGCCTGTCAGGTGCATCAGTATCATAAGACACACCATCCATGGAAGTCTGGTGAAGTAAGGACAAGTAATAACTAAGATATCATCATCAGAGGGCACCTGTTTCAAAAACTTTATCTAACCAGCTCTTAAAACCTTAACCTCCTCCAGCATCCAAAACCTATTGCTCAGATTCAGCATTCAAGCTTGTCGGGTGCATCAGTATCATAAGACGCACCATCCATACAAGTTTGGTGAAGTTAGGACCAGTAGTAACTAAGATATAATCATCAGAGGGCACCTGCAACAAAAACTTAACCAGCTCTAAAAACCTTAACCTCTTCCAGCATCCGAAACCTATTGCTCAGATTCAGCATTCAAGCTTGTCAGGTGCATCAGTATCATAAGACGCACCATCCATACAAGTTTGGTGAAGTTAGGACCAGTAGTAACTAAGATTAATCATCAGAGGGCACCTGCAACAAAAACTTTAACCAGCTCTAAAAACCTTAACCTCTTCCAGCATCCGAAACCTATTGCTCAGATTCAGCATTCAAGCTTGTCAGGTGCATCAGTATCATAAGACGCATCATCCATACAAGTTTAGTGAAGTTAGGACCAGTAGTAACTTAGATATTGCTATCAATGGGCACCCTCAACAAAAACTTTAACCTGCTCCAAAAACCTTAACCTCCTCCAGCATCCGAAACCTATAGCTCAGATTCAGCACTCAAGCCTGTCTGGTGCATCAGTATCATAAGGCACACCATCCATGCAAGTTTGGTGAAGTACAGACCAGCAGTAACTAAGATACTGCTATCAAAGGGCACCTGCAACAAAAACTTTAACCTGGTCCAACAACCTTAACCTCCTCCAGCATCTGAAATTTAGGACCCAGATTCAGCATCCAAGTCTTTCAAGTCCATAAGTAGGTCCAGATGCATCATCCATGCAAGTTTGGTGAAGATAGGACAAGTAATAGCTAAGTAGATACAGGACCTGCAACAAAAACTTTAACCAGGTCCGGACGCCGACGCCGACGCCACCGCCGACGCCGAGGGTATAGCATAAGCTCTCCTTGACTTCGTCTCGGTGAGCTTAAAATAAGTATTGTAAAGACAAACTACCAATGGTCATCATTAAATATGGAATATTAGAGATAATAATGTGCGAAATGTTCTTCAATCATAATTGGTTTATCTACAGTAATCTTTAATTTTTGTTGTACACTGTTATTGAAAGCCTACTATCTGTTCACTTTGTGCATTATCAAGAGACAGATCACCTCATAGTAAGCTGTTCACTGAGATCTGCCTCTCATTTTTTTCAATGTGTGGATCGAAGACGGTGTTATTATATATCAAATGTCATATGTTGGCATCAATTATTAAAATAGGGATAGCTTGCATTCGTAATTGATGCATTAAGTATTTTAAAGGACTGTTGATTATTTTAATGTCATGATGTATAATTCATTAACTTTTTTGTATTTACATACAAATTTCTTGACCTAGGCCTAAATGTGCTGCAAGTGATTATATAAAGCAACTATTATGGATCTCATTGCACTATTGATATGTGGTTATGTGGACCTATGTCAAGTGATATCAACCTCAGACACAAACAAGAGGCCCATGGGCCACATCGCTCACCTGAGCAACAATAGGTATCATAATGATAAAATCAGCTTAACAGAGTCATTTGGAAACTATCTGGACAATGTAGTTTATTTGAAGGTCCTGTGTAAATTAAAGTCCATTTTTTTTACCTTGGATATTCTTATGTTTACAATCAAGTCCCTTCTCTAATAGGATGATTTTATAGCTATATCACCTTTTGAGCATTGCAGTTCTCAAAACGATCCTAAACAATTGTTTATGTATGGGATATAAACCTACATCAAACTCTGAACCCCTTGTGAGGCCCAAGATTTGTCCAGGGGTCAAGTCTAAACAATTTGAAAGAATCTGCAATATATGTCAAAATGCTTGCATATAAGTAAAACCATACATAATAACATTTCATTTTTTGTGAGTAATCAAAATATTTTCCTTTGGAAAATTGGAATCCCAATGTGGCCCCACCCTACTCCTCAAGATTTTAATTTGAAAGAATTTAAATCTATATTATCTGAGGTTGCTTTCAGTAAAGTTACAGCTTTTCAAGGCAAGTGGTTTTTAGAAGAGATATTTAAAAAAAAATTTATCTACATTTCTATGCATATTTTTGCCACACCCATATTGTGATCCACTGCTGGGGTTCGTGATTTGAACAAACTTGAATTTACCCTACCTGAGGATGCTTCTACACAAGTTTCAGCTTTCCTGGCTTATTACTTTTTTAAGAAGATGATTTTTAAAGATTTACACTTTATATTCCTATGTGAAATTTCAACTACCCATTGTGGCCCCACCCCACCCCCAAGGTCATGATTTTCACAAATTTGTATCTTTATTATATATATAAGATTGCTTCCTAACAAGTTTCAGCTTTCCTGGCTGATTAAGATTTTAAAGATTAACTCTTTGTAAAACTTTAACCCCCAAATGTGGCCCCACCTTACCATGGGAACCATTATTTGAACAAACTTGAATCTACACAATCTGAGGATGCTTCCACACAAGTTTCAGCTTTTCTGGCCAAATGGTTTATAGAAGAAGATTTTAAAAGATTTACACTATTTTTTCCTATTTAAAAGGTCAACCTGCCATTGTGGCCCCACCCTACCCCTGGGGGTAATGATTTTCACAACTGAAAATTTACACTACATGACGATGTTTCCACACAAGTTTCAGCTTTTCTGGTTGATTGGTTTCTGAGAAGAAATATTTTAAAGATTTACTTTATACATTCTATGTAAAACTTTGACCCCCCATAGTGGCCCCCCACCTTACCCACAGAGACCATGATTTGAACAAACTTGAATCTACACTATCTGAGGATGCTTTCACACAAGTTTTAGCTTTTCTGGCCAAATGGTTTTTGAGAAGAAGATTTTTGAAAAATATCAGCAAGTTTTCAATAAATCCTAATTATCTCCCCTTGAAAGAAAGTGTGACCCTTAATTTTCGCAACCTTGAATCCCCTTAATGCAATGATGCTTTGTTTCAAGTTTGTTTGAAATTGATGCTTTGTTCCAAAAAAGTGATCAGAAAAGCTCACTTGAGCTTTCATCTCAGGCGAGCTAAAAAGTGATATTAACCCCACACACCGCATGAAGCACGACAACAATTGCAATTGGTCATCTGAGTCATTCAGGTGACCTAAAAATCTACAGGAGGGAGAAATGAGAGAAAATTATATTTTTAATGTTCCATGCTTCTATATTTTTTTTAATTTTTTGAAATTAATTCATCAATAAATCAAACATACCTGAAAGAACTTCGACTTCAACCTCCCTGGCACCTGAACTCTTAGAGCTTGAAATGGCTGTAAAATATGTCATTGAAATTTAATCAATATCATCATTACAATTAAAAACATTAGCATGAAAACCGTCACTAAGTTCATGATATAATTGCATTTACATGATTTTATCAAATTTTATCAAAATAAATAATTGCTGTTTAACTGTAAATAGAGATAGTGGATTTTAATTTTATAAAATCTATGAATAACAAACTTACATGTACAAAAGTTGCCTTCCAACTGATTTAGAAATTTTCCAACTTGTGTTATTGTTTTCATTGCCGGAGGGCACTGGTAAACATTTTCATTCATTTGTTTTGAATGTCCAAGATGTTTATAAAACATTTCTCTCTCATTTGGTGGTACATCTAAGAGAGCATATGATGTTGCAACATAGTGCCTCATATCTGTTGCACTTATATTGCGCTCCAGTCCTGCTTTTTTGCATAAATTGTTAACAGCAACCCACCCTGAGGCATGATTTTTTGAATGCTTTATGTTTGGAAATGCATATGTATTGTCCTCATTAATTTCTGCTCCTCTGCGTACTTCATAATCTGTTAAAATTTTCATTGCTTGCCAACAGTCTTTTGGTATGAGAAGTGGCACTAGCTTGGTTACCTTTGAAGCATGTATGTAAGCAATTTTGTTTTCGCACAACAGCTTTTTTTCTATATCATCTTCAACATGTTCTACCTTTGTTTGATCTATCCATACACCTTGGAGGGCATCTTCCCAATCTTTGACTGTCATTCTGCTTGGCTCGCCCCCTCTTCTGGCATTAAACAGGGTTAATCTGCAAACAACAGCATCTCGTAGCTGACTGTATTTTGAATAGTCAAAAGTCTCATACATATCTATTGAGAGACTGTCAATAATTTCCTTTGTGCAGTCTCTTAATTTCTCTATTTCCTTTTCACTTGGCAGTCTTACTGGTCTTCTTAAATCAGACTGTCTCTTTTTTACTACTGATTCTTCAGCACTGGCAAAAAAGGAAGGCCAAATCAGCTGTAAAACAGAGATGAATTTAGCCATTTCTTCTGCTTTTTCATCCTGTTTCATTAATAGATAATTTGCTCTCATAACCTTGCAAACATCACTTATGAGATAACGCAGAGAAACTTTCAGGCCATTTTTCACTGCATTTGTATCTTTGTCTGTGGTAATAGAGCAAATGGCCTCTTGAATATAGAGAATGAAATCTCTATCAAACATTTGGCTGCAAGAATTCAATTCTATAGATGGGTTTTCCTTTGCAATAATTTGTTTAAACTCCAAAAATAGGCGAGCTAGGCGTCTTAGATTAGACATAAGAGATGACCTTTTCTCTGTTCTCTTCTCAGTGCCCTCAAAGTTTTGGAAGCATAGATATCCATATCTTTGGATCCAATCATCAGATCGAATGACAGATGAAATCTCACTTTCTTGAAAACGATTTAAAATCTCTTCAACATAAGAGTGTGAGAAGTTTGGCTGACTCACCAGTTTGATGTTATATGTTGCAGGGTAGTCCGTGGTACCTTCTGCAGAAGCACACCTTTTCTTATGTCTGTTAATTATCTTTCTGTGATAGAATCCTTTACAAAGGGAACACATAGCCAATGCGTCCTTCCCTTGATTTCGCTCTGCTAAAATCTTGCTGTAGTCTGGATTTTTTTCCTTAAGAAGATTTTTATTTGCTAAAAAAATTCCTTCTTTTTTTATCTTCTGAAATTCTCTGTCTCTTAACTCCTTTGGTAATGCCAATGCTGCTTTAACACTTTCTTCCATCTTGTGTTTTCTCTTCATGTGGTCAGTGAGCCGAGAGGCCATTGTACCACAAAATGGACATGGTCTTCTTGGTCTGGATGTTTTAGATTTGGTTTGATTACCTTTAAATTTATATATTAAAATAAATAAATAAATAATTTAATTTTTGGTTATAAATTGCAATCTGATTGGCTAGAAAAATTAATTCATATTATATAAAGAATGTTGTAAAAACTTCCTTGAGAATCATATGTGATGAATGAAGCTAAGTTATACATTGGTACATTATTACATTAATAAAAAGTATGAAGTGAACACCTTGGAAATTTTATAGAAAGCATTATGCAATCCTTGTGGTACTCATACCTATTATGTTTATACAAGTGTAGCACGTGGAAAGAGTGTAAAAGCATATAATAGAATTTTTTAATTTAATAATATTATGAATAATGGAGGATGCTATAGCTGTTATTACAGAAACCATTCTAAAATGATACTGGAGAAATACATGTTGTTTTGTGTACAGAAAAACCCGGTTATAGCGGAGTCCTAGGGACCAATGGATTTACTTCGTTATATCCGTATAACGAATTCGTAATAATAACTATAGTGAATTCATTCTATACATGATTTATTTCACCAGTCTATAATTTTTTACTAAGTTAGGTTTAAAATAAAAATACATTACTTTGATACTTTTTATTTCGGATTGTGAATCCAAAAAATTATATAGAAAGAAATTTATCTAAACTATTATAAAAATGGTATTGCAAACTTTTTTAACTGTAAAGAAATTCGTTATAAAAGTGTTAATTTTTGTTATTATTCACCTCTACGGGACTCAAAATCAGTTCGCTATATCTGTAAATTTGTTTTATCAGAACTCATTATAACAGTAAAATTTTGCAAAGATTTGTTAAGAATTTGCCAGGGGACTAAAAAAAATTCACTATATCCAAAAATTTCCTATATCCGTGTTCGTATTTAACGAGTTTTACTGTATTAAAATACTATCCTAAACATAAGGCAAAAAAATTTATGTAGTAAACATTATTAAACTTGTATTTTATAAACAGGGTTTCACTGCCAATTAGTGAAAAAATAAGCAACAGAAGTTTTCTGTGTTTACCCTTAAGGCATCAGCATGCAGTGATGGTTCAAAACTGAACCATTGTACCACTAAATTGTGATACCATTTGCTCCTTGTATTGTACAATGCAAACTAAATCCATACTTATAAATTAAGGCATTTTGCAAATAAACTACAAATTAAATGCCTGCACCAAAGTACTTGCTTACACCTTTGGTATTTCAACACATGTGAGATAATGTCCGTAAGGTATAATTGAATTTTAACTGATAAGTTATTACTGTGAAATTAATAAAAAACCTACTTTCATTTTCGATAAACAAGCCCGAAATAGCAAAAAAGAGTAAGGTGGTGGACACGCTTTGGCAGATCCAAGTCAGGAATAGTCTCGATCAAAATACATACTTGCAATGAAATAATATTGAATGATTACGTAAAGAGTCTATTTAGAGAATATATAAAAGTTAAGATTTGACAAATGTTAAATAATTAAAATAAGTCAATTCATTTTTTTAGTGCGCAATTTTAGTTTTGATACTCATTCTCTGGTGAGAGAATGGGATAGAACTTTCCAGAACGGGGTAACCAAGAATGCGGATTGACTAATCAAAGAAAAAGTGTAAGACGAGTTCATTATACATCGAGGGCAGATACCTTGGATCGGACTTCAATTTATACAAAAAGTTCATGAAAAAAATGGAATAGAACTTTCGCGAACAGGGTAACCAAGAATGCGGATTGACTCATTGTGTAAAGTGTTAATTCCCGCGCTTGCACCAGGTACTGTAAATTCCTTATATTAAGCGAGTACTTAATTCTGTGACCCCTCTATTTTGTATCAAATCACGAGAATATAAAATTGCGAACGCAGAACATTTATCCATACATCCTAGCTATCAATTTTCAGAAAAGAATTGCGAGGGATGCTTCTCGCAATTTTACGCGGATATAAATTCCTCATGTTTAATTAGGAATTTACAGTATCATCTAGTAAAAGTTAATATTTTTAACACTGTAACACAAGTTGTAATTGCAAACTGGCAGTCATAGAAATAATAAAATGTAAAATGATTGCAAATGCATTACAATTGTGAAACAAGAGACCCATTGGGCCACATCGCTCACCTGAGCAACAATGACTTTACATGGGCATTCAAAGGATATTGTGCCATATTGCCCCTCTGTGGTGGAATAACAAAAAATAAATACTGTAAAGTATCAGAATTTTACACTTATTTTTGCATACACTAAATCTTTGACATTGTACCTTTATGGAAAACGATTTTAACCAAAAATAAGACCCTATGAAAGATATAAAATTAAACTTTTGGTAGAGGTACACTGTTAATAAACATCTAATTCTCTTATTTTTGTTCTGCCCCACCCCCCTTCCCCTACTTTATAAAGCGATCAAAATATATGAGAGCATATATGTACATTTTCTTCCTCAACTACTTACTAGTTATTGTATTTTTTTTAAAAATATATGAAAATAGTTAATGTATTTCATTTTATTTAAAAAATCCTACATGTGAATGAAGGAAATTGTACCTCAATGTGCTCAATTCCTCAAATTAAAAATATTCAAAAATTAAATTGGTCTTCCTCATTATAAATGACTGTTGTTTACTTGGTGTGAACTCGTGTGACGTTTTATAACCTTACTCACTTGATCGATGAATACACTCCAATAAGAAGTGTTGTCATGAGAAACGGTAAAGAGCTCTAATAATCAATGTTTTGACAGGCATATCACTCTATTTTACTACGGCAAACCTATTATTTTCATCTTAATTCAAAAACAAAATGTCGTTTAAGCAAAATCTACCTCTTAGCCAAGTTGGTAAGCGGAAGATTCTCCCACATAGCAGGTTTGAAAGGTATGGGTACTCAATAACTTTTTAAATTTTTTTGAATGAATCCATAGTACTAATCAACATCTGTAATACTCCAAATAAATCGCAAAATTTGGGGCTTTCTAATATTTGAGATGGACCCCTTTAAAAACCAGATGGTAATATTTACTAGAGTTTTGATATTGTAGTTTTTACACACAAAAAAATCAATCAAACTGGTCTCTGAAAACATTACATACCTGTTGGATTTTGATGATCTGCTGTTTGTTCATCCTCAACTGCAAGATTCTGAGACTCATCACTGCTTAGGCAAGATGAATTTCTGCCAAGATCTACCTGCAATTGTAATTTTTAAATCAGGTATAAAAAGGGTTTGAGATAATTTGAGCTTTTAAAATTTTGTGTGAAGTAATCCAAACATATTCCAGTTTATAAACAATTAACAAGAGTTAAGAGGAAGCAAAAAATTTATTGGGTCTTATACCCAAACATCTGGTATAGCTAAATTAACAAACACTGCAAACCGAAATACAATCATACATAAAACAATAATACACATATATTTGTAAACACCGAAAATACATGTGTAAATAGTTTGGCGCTTGGGGGCTTCTCAATGCTTCCCTACCAGTAACAGCCTGGGCTGTTAGCATGAAAACGACACAAGACCCATGCCTGGGGCTGATCTCCAGCAGACATCAAGACTAGAACAGATTGTGCTCGGGGCTGATCCCAGCGAGCATAAATTAGAGGGAAGCATGACCCGGGGTTCGCGGGTATGATAAGGCAACTCTCAGCGATCAAATTCCTCTGATCAATATGACGTCACAATAAGCAGCATGATGTCATATTTTACTCAGAAACTTTTCGATTTTAACTTTATCTCTGGTTTAAATTATAAAAACTACAGGCATAAAATATAACAAGAAACTCTTCTAACTGAATATATCTTCGATTTCTCTCTATTACGTATAATTATCATTGATGACGTCATAAGCATGTTTAATAGAGAAGATCATGTCGGGAGACAAATCATCGGAATGCAGTGTAAACAATGCCAAAATAAGACTTATTCAATACAGATACATAAGATTTAGATGAGTGTCAGTTAGGATATTATCAGGATAATACAGGCATGGATATTTTGTTTAATCAGCGAGTTTTATAAGGTAAGCAGATCGACATTTATATGGCTTGACCAGCCTTTCCTCTGCCAGTGTGTACAAAAAAGGCAAAAGTGTAACACTACCCCGGATATTATGAAAGATGACTTTGGTAAATATCAACGGTATATGACCTAAACTACTTAAAAAGTGCTGCTAGAATCCTGTGCTTGTTGTTTTAAACGAAAAATACATAGTATTTTCAATGAAATTATAGAAGTTGAGAGGGTTTCCGATAAATATTTACAATATTTATTTTATGCGATTAACAATAGGATTCTAGCAGTAATACCAATTAACATGAACTAATTGCCGATCGAATTATTGTAGCAAACATACAAATGAACTTTGGGGTAGTGTTACACTTTTTGATTTTTTGTTAAGGTAAAAAAGTGATCTATTTTTAACTGTCACGTGATACCATGGTACGGCAGCTTCAAAGATCGAGTTGATTCCGAAGTAGAAAAATGATATCTTGGTGAACACATTCACTTGGTATTAATATTCAGCACTGTTTTCATAAAAATAAACAGTTTTTAAATTGATCATAATTTTGACGGTCATTTAACTTGGAGTTGCCTTAACCTACCCGCGTTGATCCCTGAGCGGGCATATATTAGAACAAAACAAGACTCGGGGCTGAAAACATTTTAATGGCTGCCTAAACATGTGGATAATCGTTTGGTTCCAGTCATGTTTGTTATCATAAGGATATAAATGTCTTCATGCATTAAGAGTTAATTTGATGCTTTGTACTTGTCAATGAGCCTCAGCCATAATTCTAAATTATCCAGATTTATTTATTTGTACCATAAATCTGCCTTTCATATAGACAAATCTAATTATTCTTTCTGTGTTAATGTTACGATCAGGTATTCAATGAAATGCTTGGCTTAGTGGCTCCATGGAGATCTAGCTACTACATACATATAAGGTAAAGGGGTTCAAGTCACTGATGCACAGGTAAAACCTTTTGAAAATTTTGCAGCTCAGGGTCGGAGAACCTAGCTTTATTGTAAAAATTAATTATCATGATTATAGTAAAGTAATACAAGCTTCAGTCTATGCATGCAACTTAAAGTCTTTTTATCGATCTTGTAAGCAGAGAGACAATTGAACTTTATTACAATAAAGTCATGTACGCACTTGTGTATACTAAGCATCCCAAATAAATATCACAAGATGCACCATCCATGCAAGTTTTAAGGTAGGAGTAGTAATAACTTAGATGTGGCAACCAAAGGGCATCTGCTCTAAATCTTTAACCAGGTCTGAACATCGATGATAAAGCATACTTCCCCCTCCCTTGTCTCATTGAGTTAAAATCAATGCCTTAGTTTTTCCTCAAAAGACTTCTGTTCTCCGTATTTTAGATAACCATTCTCATCTCTCTCTCTCTCTCTTAAAAGTTGGAGATAACCTTCTCCCCCCTCCTCCTTTCGTCTTTGACCAATAGTGTTAATGACAGGCTTAAACTTACAGTAAATGTATTGTATTTGGCGTGTACGATATTTGGCGGAAACTAGTTTTCGAACAAGTTGGCATGGATTTGAATTAGCGTATTTCTGAATGTGACTATTCCTATACATAGATGTATCATATGGCATTTAGCGATGTACTTGTATTGCGGAGGGCCGCATTCCGCCAAAAGCGCTAAATAGAATACACAGCCAAATGTAGTACGTTTACAGTAGTTTGCTACAATGCTTTTACATTACCTTCACAAATTAAAGCCTTTATATTTCTCAGAAAAGCAATTTTTTAATCATTTCTATTACAACATTTTATTCAACCTGAAGTATTTAGCCTGTGGTTGAAAAGAACTATAAATGTAAATCATAATGTGACTTACGTTGGTGCTCAATTTCTTTGCATGACAAGTTGTTCTGTGCTTAACAAACAAGGCTACATCACTATAAATGCCTTTGCATCTTCCACATCTCAAAAGATCATGTTTTCCTTAAAAAAAATTCAAAAGTTAAAAAAAAAAACACTCATCCAACAAATGTGAAAAAAGTTCACATCTTGTATAACATATTGTAGCCCTTACTAACTTATTACCTTCAGCAAATGTACTATCTGTATTAACATCTAGAGAACTATCTTTTTTCTTGAACTCTTTTGAAACAATATCCTGGGTTTCTTTTATAATCTCTTCTTCTTGTGACTCTTCTACAACATCTTCTTCCGGCAATCCTTGTATATTCTCTTCCTCTTGTGACTTTTCTACAACATCTTCATCCGGCAATCCTTGTATAATCTCTTCTTCTTGTGACTCTTCTACAACATCTTCTTCCGGCAATCCTTGTATCATCTCTTCCCCTTGTGACTCTTCTACATCTTCTTCTGACAATCCTTGTATCATCTCTTCCTCTTGTGACTCTTCTACAACATCTTCTTTCGGCAATCTTTGTATAATCTCTTCCTCTTGTGACTCTTCTACATCTTCTTCCGACAATCCTTGTATAATCTCTTCCCCTTGTGACTCTTCTACATCTTCTTCTGACAATCCTTGTGTAATCTTTTCTTCTTGTGACTCTTCTACATCTTCATCCGACAGTCTTTGTATAATCTCTTCCTCTTGTGACTCTTCTACAACATCTTCTTCCGGCAATCCTTGTATCATCTCTTCCCCTTGTGACTCTTTTACATCTTCTTCTAACAATCCTTGTATCATCTCTTCTTCTTGTGACTCTTCTACATCTTAATCCGACAATCTTTGTATAATCTCTTCCTCTTGTGACTCTTCTACAACATCTTCATCCAGAAATCCTTGGATAATCTCTTCTTCTTGTGACTCTTCTACAACATCTTCTTCCGGCAATCCTTGTATAATCTCTTTTTCTTGTGACTCATCTTCAACATCCTCTTTCAGCAATCCTTGTGTAATCTCTTCCTCTTGTGACTCTTCTACAACATCTTCCGGCAATCCTTGTATAATCTCTCCCTCTTGTGACTCTTCTTGAACACCTTCTACCGGCAAACCTTGTGTAATCATTTCTTTTTGTGTTTCTCCTACATGATGGACCAAATCTTAAAGATGAAGGAAAGTCGTTAAATTTTAATACTTGAACTGTCTCATAAAGTGGTTTAAATTACTACAGATTACAATTGGTAATACTGTAAGATAAATTACAGACCATGAAACATACTACTTCACAACACATTTGATGCAAGCTTTTTAAAGATTAACATGAAATGCTTAATACACTTTGCCTGATATGCTAAATAGTTTGCTAAAATGCAAACAAGAGAAAAGCTGTCAATGTGACAGCAAACCAGGTTTTCTTTCATGTGAACTGTATCCATAATCCTATCAACACGTATCCAGTGAAATGGAGTACCCTATATGCAACATTTTGCCAAAAAATGACTAAGTTCAAAAGCTAGTATTTTTTTCATAAATTATCGGAAATCAAAATCCTAGCAATATGCACACCTCTGATATATGTACAATTGATCTGCAAAAGAACAACTTCCTATCTTGAGAACTGTAGGAGGAGTTATCCGTACAATGAGGGTACCCTATATGCAATATTTTGCCAAAAAATGACTAAGTTCAAAAGCTGGTATTTTTTTCATAAATTATCAGAAATCAAAATCCTAGCAATATGCACACCTCTGATATATGTACAATTGATCTGCAAAAGAACAACTTCCTATCTTAAAAACTGTAGGAGGAGTTATCCGTACAATGAGGGTACCCTATATGCAAAATTTTGCCAAAAAATGACTAAGTTCAAAACCTGGTATTTTTTTGATAAATTATCGGAAATCAAAATCCTTGCAATATGCACACCTCTGATATATGTACAATTGATCTGCAAAAGAACAACTTCCTATCTTGAAAACTGTAGGAGGAGTTATCCGTACAATGAGGGTACCCTTTTGGCAGCCGCCCGCCCGCCCGCCCGCCCACCCGCCCGCCATTTTCACCATTTTAATAACCGGATTTTTCCGTTGGAAAACCCGGTTAAAAACATGAAGCGTTTTATCTTGATTGACTTCCATTTTAATTGGGTCCTCATGAATTGCTCTATTGATATAAAGAATTGTTTTTAAAATGGCAGGAGATAACAGAAATACTTTAATAAATACATTTATTATAAATAAATAAATAAACATATTCTAATAATGAAATTTGATTTTTAGCCGGGCTCTGCTGAAAGCAGAGTCCTGGCTATAGGCAGGCCAATCGCCAATGTTACTATAAATAGCACAAATAAACAAAAAACCAAACAGCATCAAGTTAGAGCTTCCGCTATACCAAATAGTTACACAAAGAGCCACGTTTTGTCAAAAGTGTTGGCATTTTGTTTCTTTTTTTAAATTTCGAATGAATTGTCTATCTTTTTTTAGTTTTCTTATTAATAACGTGTTTTTAAAACATTACTATGCATTTTGGACACATACAATGCGCATGAATTTCCATGAACTACTTTGCTGCACGATGAAGAAACGGGATTGAATATATAATGCTTGTTGAAAAATTCAAGGCAGCAACTGTTGAACTTTTTAACTTCTACTATACAGACTTATTTTTTGTTTATAGCCGCTTACAAAATTTGGTCGCTCTCTGATGCTTTGCCGACATTAAAAGCATGAGAGAGAGAGAGAGAGAGAGAGAGAGAGAGAGAGAGAGAGAGAGAGAGAGAGAGAGAGAGAGAGATTTTCAGTCTTTACTACACAATATGCATAAAGACACACCAAAAGAGCCCGGCTTTCAGTACTTCAGTACTTTGATTTTAAAAGTAATATTGAACGAAATACTGCTATTTGTGTATGTATATCTGATTGATTCATAAAAGGAAGGGGGCAAGAATCATTGGAATTTCTGATTATCTATATTCAAGCTCAAGGGGTGAGGTAAAGCTAGGTGCAGTATTAGCATCCATGGTCAATTGTGGTCTGAAACAGAGATATTATTACAGGGTAATGGCAAAGCATAGCAAATTGAAGCTGATAACTGATAGTAAAACGTTACAAGATAACAGGAGACACATCTTATGATAGGAAAACACATGCTTAGACAGCTGCAATTTATCTCAAGGCCTTTAAATAACATGTATCCCTTTTGCAAGAAAACATGGTGAGACTTTCATACTATTGTTCCTGCATTGCATTAATTTGGATCACATTTGTATAGTGTGCTAGTCCAGTATTTTGAGGAAACTTGATGCCAACATTAACACATATGCAACAAATGCGAGACATTGTACAACGTATGTGAGAGCTCAAGTGAAGCTAAAACATGTTGTAAATTGCTCCAGTGCCAATATGTTGAAAGGGCCTCAAAATAGAATGTATATTTGATTAAATGACCAAATCATAATTTACCTTGAAGTTATTATATTGAAGAAGAGGCCCTTAGGGCTTTGACAGTAACCTGAATACCAACAACATCAGGGAGTCTCATGTTTCCATTTTAAGCTTAAATTTTTAGTCTAAACCCGAAACATCTCTTACAAGTATCCATATTTTTATTATTTTGCAAACACCAATGCACTAGACAACATTGAGATGGTGACTATCTCATAGGGCTTCAAGCTTAAATAATGCACAATAGGATAAAAAGCACTTTAGAGAATAAATTGATTTGACCTTGACCTATAACTTAGAAATTTTCCATCTGGCGATGAACTTTTAATTACATCTCATTACAGCTTACAGAAATATTGGTTCAACCTGAGCAAAATTAGGCAAATAAGGAAATAATCTACAACAGTCTAAAACTGATTATAAAGAGATCTGATATAACCTTCACATTCACTAGGTTCAAAGTCACTGCACACCATTAACTCAAAAGCTCTGTTTATGTGAAGTATGACCCAAATATAGCTACATGAAGGGTATATATATGCTTAAAAAGATTTTGTGTGATTAACTATGACCTTGACATTTGACCTACAAACATCATTTAAGGTTACTGCATACCTTTTGATCAAGGGCACCTTGTGGGTGAAGTATGAGCAAGATTGGATCAAAGGGAGGAAAGCTATGCTCCAGACAAAGATTTTACATATAATTCTGCTATGACCTTCATATCTGACCTTGAAACTTGGTTTAAGGTCATTGCAAACCCATTATTTAAAAGCCTTGTTATATAAAGTATTAGTAATATAGGGCTAAGTGGAGAGTATATATGCTCTGAAAAAAGAATTTCTGCATGATCCGATATGACTTTGATCCTTAACCTAAAAACTTGTTCCTATTCAGAGACCTACTCTACTCCACACTATGCACGCTTAGACTACGTTTAATGCCGCAGGCTTTGCCTGAATCAACTAATGATTTATACAAAACGCTTCAAGGTTCATATGAAACACTAATTGGTTTACATAAAATGCTAAACAGTTTACATGAAACATTTCTTGCATGAAAGTCAATGTAGTTGTAAGTTTCATCAGGGTCTGTACATAATTAAGCTTTAATGAATGCTTAATAAAAAGAAATAAAGAGTTTTGGTATTCCTGGTTTTATGTAACACCTAGCGCCATTCCCCCCATCCCCCCCCCAAAAAATCTACCTTCTTAAAAAGGAATGGCCATGTACAGTATCTGTAACGTTATTTCTTACAAAATAAACGATAGGATAGGATTCATGCACGATATGATAGGATTTACGCATGATAGAACAGTATTTATGAAGTATTTACGCATGATACAATATGATTGATACACGATAGGAAATGATAAAGGACATGCATGATAAATGTAAAATCGTTTTAAACGATATTTATGATAAACCTGATGATGTCAGAATTTGAGAAAGAACACGAATCAAGATATACAGTATGTATTACAGTCAAACTTGTATAATCCAGCAGAGTGTGGTTCTGACAAATTTGGCCAGATTAGGCAACATCCGGTTTGGAGGACATCAATGCAAATTAATTTTAGTATGAATGCAGCAGGTCATAACCTGTTTACTTTTGCAATATTTTCCTGGTTCTCCTGAAATATATTACACCTCCTTGATCATGATTTTAGTTTTTCATTTTCAATTTTTATTTGGAAAACAATTTTTGCAAAACGGAATACATACAATAGAATTACTTTTCCAATCAAATCGTTGTAATTGATAAATTTTCAAACATCAGATTAACCTAAGAAGTCCGACACGAGACAAGTGTATGATTCAACGGAAATTGTTAAACAAACATTGACCACACAATGAGTCAACAGGTGGCCGATAACGTTATGGCGAGAACTGTTTTGATGCAGAGAACAATGGATAACATTCAAATAAAGGGAATGTAATAAAAATGGAGCATTTTGACAGAATAAAATGTAACTGTAATTGTAAGTGTAATGAACACGCATTACAAATGATATTGCAGTCTTACTCCCACGGTATCCAGAATCACGTCCTGAAAAAATGGGGTGAAGTATAATAAACAAGCATTCTGAGAGTATTGCATAAGCAATACACGTCCCCTACCGGTTTGTGGAAATTGTGAAAACAATGCACTGTTATGCAGAATATCGAACCCGAACATTAAAAAATTGGAATATAAAAAACTAATTTTCTTGAAAATATGTCAACCAGACGCTACAAACGTGTAAACTTGATCTGTAGTTTGACATTTTGAAGCTGTTCAGCAAATTTCATATTATTCCTCAAACGTAAAAAGAAAAAAAGTGTGGAAAACTGAAGTGGGACAGACAGACGGACGGACGGACAGACGGACTCACGGATGCAGAGGAAAGCTATAGTCCCCTCCTGTGAAAACCAGTAGGGGACTAATAACTCCCACTTTTTATCTAATTTTGGCTGAAAAAATGTGTCTTTATTTATCAATGCTAATTTGGATTTATATTCATAGTGGTTTAAGTCAATAGCAACAACAGGGAAATTGATCGATAACAGAGTAGACACGATCCAAACTGCACAAAATTTTTTTAATGTAAAATTATAGGAAACAAGAGATGCTTGTGAAACACTTATCCCCCCCTTGGAAACATCCACAAAGAAAATGAGCGTAAACTTAAAACAAGAGGCCCAGGGGCCACATCTCTCACCTGAGCAACAATTGCCTTAATTCTGATCAAATTATAAGCACTACAGTTTCAAAATATCTTGACAACTAAGTACAATAGATCTTGCTAAAATAAAATTGAAATCATGATTTCATCAAACTTAAATCTGCATAACCTGTGCTTTCACACTAAGTACTGAGTTTTGGACCGAAAACTTTCCCAGAATATTTTTAAAGATTTTCTCTATATATTACTATATATTACTA
Source organism: Magallana angulata (assembly GCF_025612915.1). NCBI lineage: Eukaryota > Metazoa > Mollusca > Bivalvia > Ostreida > Ostreidae > Magallana > Magallana angulata. The sequence goes on from NC_069115.1 coordinate 2,315,059, forward strand.
TGTAAAAATTCAAACAGCCATCATGGCCTATCTCTAGGGACTGTGATTTTGCAAACTTGAATCTACACTACCCGAGGATGCCTCTACACAAGTTTAAGCTTTTTCTGGCCAAATAGTCTTTAAAAAGAAGATTTTTCTCTATAAATTCCTATGTAAAACTTGATCCCCCTCTTGCGGCCCCACCCTACCCCCAGAGCCATGTATGAACAAACTTGAATCTACACTATCTGAGGTTGCTTCCATTTTAATTTGAGCTTTCCTGGCCTAATAGTTTTTGAGAAGAAGATTTTTAAAGATTGTCTCTATATATTCCTATGTAAAACTTAATCCCCCATTGTGGCCCCACCCTACCCCTGGAGACCATGATTTGAACAAACTTGAATCTACACTACCTGAGGATGCTTCCATTTTAATTTGAGCTTTTCTGGCCTTACAGTTTTTGAGAAGAAGATTTTTAAAGATTGTCTCTATATATTCCTATGTAAAACTTGATCTCCCCATTGTGGCCCCACCCTACCCCCAGGGACTATGATTTGAACAAACTTGAATCTACACTACCTGAGGTTGCTTCCATTTTAATTTGAGCTTTTCTGGCCTAATAGTTTTTGAGAAGAAGATTTTTAAAGATTGTCTCTATATATTCCTATGTAAAACTTGATCCCCCATTGTGGCCCCACCCTACCCCCCGGGACTATGATTTGAACAAACTTGAATCTACACTACCTGAGGATGCTCCAATTTTAATTTGAGCTTTTCTGGCCTGATAGTTTTTGAGAACAAGATTTTTAAAGATTTTCTCTATATATTCCTATGTAAAACTTGATCCCCCTCTTGTGGCCCCTCCCTACCTCCGGGGACCATGATTTGAACAAACTTGAATCTACACTACCTGAGGATGCTTCCACACAAGTTTTAGCTTTTCAGGCCGAATAGTTTTTGAGAAGAAGATTTTTGAAAAATACCAACATATTTTCAATAATTCTCAATTATCTCCCCTTTAAAGAGGGCGTGGCCCTTCATTTAAATCCCCTTCACCTAGTGGTGCTTTGTGCCAAATTTGGTTGAAATCTGCCCAGTGGTTCTTGAGAAGAAGATGAAAATGTGAAAAGTTAACAACGACGACGACAACAACGACTACGACAGACAACGGACAAATTGTGATCAGAAAAGCTCACTTGAGCCTTTGGCTCAGGTGAGCTAAAAACTGGAATTTTTCTAAGTCCAATGGCCATAACTCTGTCGAAAATTGCTCTATCATACCCAAAATCAAACTTGACCTAGATATTATCATGATAAACCTGTATACCAAATTTCATTTCAATATGTTCATCCTCTGCGAAGAAAATGAGCGGAAACTGCAAAAAACTAGAATTTTTCTACGTCCAAGGGGCATAACTCTGTCGAAAATTGCTTGATCGTACCCTATATCGAACTTGACCTAGATATTATCATGATTAACATGTATACCAAATTTCATTTCGATATGTTCATCCTCTGCAAAGAAAATGAACGGAAACTTATTGGTGGACCGACCGACCGACAGACCGTCAGATCGACCAGCAGACAGCAGCAAAGCAATATGCCCTCCCTTCCTCCAAGGGGTGCATAAATATCAAGGGACTGAACAATTTTGCCGGTTTGCACAACATCCGGATTTAACAAGTTTTACTGTACAAGGGTTCTTAGAAAAGTTCGCAGACAAGTTCAATTGTCAGCAGACTATTCGCATGATACCACTGAAACTTTTCATATTTAATCTTGACAAATTTTCTGAGAATTATGTAAAGATTTATTTATTTTAAATGCACCCTAAAAAATATACAGATTAATTATTTTGATATGATAGGATTCACGGAGCATGTCAGTTTTTAATTGTTTTATACACATTTTTCCTTATTAAGAAAATGTACAGTTTAAGTGCATAAAAATAAACAATTTTCATATGAGATCACAATAAGTAATGAAGGTCATTTTGTGAAAGTTTCAATTTAATTGAAATTTTTTTGGCAGTTTTATAGCCAAATATGGACAACCAACTTTAGAAAAATGAGTCAAAAACGTTAACGTAAATGGACACTTTGGAGCACCAGGCCGTCATTAAATTTGTTGTGCATGCAGAAAAATCTCCAAAAGGTTCTATTTCTATAGGTCAAAGCTTTACAATTGGAACCACAAATGGAATTGAAGGTTTGAAAATGGAAATACTGATATCTTGAGCTCTTAATTTAAGCACCCCTCCCCCCTAAAGCCCAGGCCCCGAGGTTATAAAACTTTCTTGAGTACGATCTCGTACTACAAATCGTACTCCTTGCTCCAAATCATACTCGTACTCAAGGTATCGAGGTTATAAAACTTTTTCATACACATACTCGTACTCCAGCTGAGTACAAAACGGCGATTTTCTGAGTAAGCTTTGAAGCTTTCTCAAAGTCGTACTCAAGACATTTAATCTAAATAAAATGCAGTGCAAACATATAATATTGTTAATATTGCAACGTTGCTGTATTACATGCTATGATTTAATCATATATACATGTATATGAATTAAAATGGAAAGTTTTTACCATTTTATTAATGACATATCTAGATATAATGGAGGTGAATTTAAAAGGTACCTGCAGCCCAGCCGATGTGAAACATATGTTAAAGAGTTTATTTACCAAAATTTAATGCAAAAAACCGCATCGAAATCGGTGCAAAAATAAAGGAGTTACGCCTCTTCAAAGTGGCTATTTTTACCTGCTTTGGGAAATCTAATCAAGAGAAAACAGAATTAGGCGATAACGAGGCTTCAGCGGAAGTGACGTCACGAGGTCAACACGAGGGAAATTTCCTTACAAAGCTATACAAATTAAATTTGATTTTTCAGCCAAAATGATTGATATAGGTCTGATGTTTTGACGTATCTTGTTATTTTAAGTATTGTAGATCTAGAAATTTGTATCCGTTATTATTTTATTACAATCAGATTTCTTTTTAAAGGATTTTAAAATTTGTTATTCTCGTTGCCTTTTTACCGATGAATACGATATCTTAAAACGCTTACATGGGCAAATTTATGTTCATTATTCATTTTTTGATTACATAATATCCTTTCACGCATGAATGATCCGAGATAATGACACAGGTAAACAGGTAAACTAACGAAGCCACTGCTCCAGACACACGTGTATCTGGGTTTGTATACACAAGGTACAAGAGTCTGGTGAACAAAGAGATGGTTTCACACCTCTAGACTGGTAAATTGATTTGTGTATAATTAACTACTCAATTGTTAAAAGATAAAACAGAAAAATAAATTAGACTGTGTAAAATCAAGCATTCGTCAGCTAAAACATGTCCGTCAATCAGTGATTAAAGAATCATGCATGATACTATTAAATAGTAAAACTAATGTTCGAAGTAAATGCATTTTTTGTTACTTATCTAATCACTTAAATAATGACCAAATTTACAATTCAGCAATTGAGACCTTTTTTATGTGAATAAGTAATTATTTCAGATTTATAATTTCTTATTTAATAAAGTGCAACTTTCTTTCGAGCGCTATGGTCAGCAATTAAACGCTTTATAACTCCGTATAGCTTAAATTGTAATACTGACAAGGAATCATTATGAAATCTAAATAAACTGGAACATTTTGACAAAGGATGTAAATAAATGTAAAATTAAATTCCATTATCGTATTTTTAAAAGAATACGAGACAGACTTAATCATGCAGCCATCTTGGACTTTCGCCTTGATCCGTTTATAATCCCGTGTTTGTTTGTTAAAGAATGCATACTATTTTGATTGTTATTGGTCCAATGTCAATCGGGCGACATCATTTGTAATTTTATGCCTTATACGAGAAATAGACCCCGAATTACCTTTTACGAAATATCATTATGTATTATCAATGTTATTAATCAGTTAATAATGTCACTGAGAAATCAATCGAAAGAATGACAATATTAACAAAATATGTTTCTTATAACAATGATGCTTTGATTAATTGTCATTTTGCTACATATGGTGTGCATTTATATGTAAAATGTGTTACACATTTGACAAAATTCATGAAGCAAACAATTGTCCAAATTCGGCATTTTTATTCGATAAAATACGGATTAAACTCAAACAACAGTATAATAAGTCATCCAGGGTTGATGCGGAAATAAAACAACAGAAAAAAATGTTCATATATCGATAAAACAATGCAAGAAAACGAACCCCCATTGTGGCCCCACCCTACCCCCGGGGGTCATGATTTTCACAACTTTGAATCTACACTACCTGAGGATGTTTCCACACAAGTTTCAGCTTTCCTGGCTTACTGGTTCTTGAGAAGAAGATTTTTGAAAATTTCTCGAAATTTTTCATTAATTTCTAATTATCTCCCCTTGAAAACGAGTTTGACCCTTAATTTTCACAACTTTGAATCCCCTTTGCCTAAGGATAATTTGTGCCAAGTTTGGTTGAAATTGGCCCAGTAGTTCTTGAGAAGATGTTGAAAATGTGAAAAGTTTACGGACAGACGGACGACAGACAAAATGTGATCAGAATAGCTCACTTGAGCTTTCAGCTTTCAGCTCAGGTGAGCTAACAAAGAAATCAATGTACATGTATCGTTATTAATCAATTTCAATCAGATGTACTTGCTGGGTCCCTTTTTGATTATAGTGAAGATGTAGGTTAGTTCTAAACATTACAAAGGATGGGGGATGCATAAAAGTCTAACACTTTCTATTACTTACTTATTAATCAATTATCATTTATGTTGCATGCCACAAAACTTGGAAAGGGAAACATTTTATAGAATAAGCGGTAAATCAGTGGCGGAGTAAAGGAGGTCGCACCCGGCGCCCCCCCCCCTAAAAAAAATTTCCAAATAAAGTTAAATCATACTCCTTCTGGCAAAGAAAATGTACAACTTGCGAGTCTTAATTATCTTCTTTGTTTTTTTAACTTGGGGAATTTCTCTACATTACACTGATTTCAATGGTGCAATATGAAGAAAATGCGCGTGTTCAATGGTGTAACTAAAAAACCCCAGAAAAAAACATTTTGGTTACGCTGTCCTTGTGTTCAAATATGACCAGTCACCCATATACCCACCTTTAGGTAATTGGTTATAATTTAATTCTGGTTGTAACGCGGCATTTGATTGGATAGAAAAATTTAGTTAAATTTGTATAACCTGGTTTGCACGTCAAAAGGCACGTCACAATGCACCAACGTCAAAAACGTACTAATCCGCTTGACGTTACGTTTGAATTTTGAACAGATTAATATCATTTTTAAAAGTAAAACTCAATTTGTACAGCAAATTACAGAAAATTAAATTATAAGGAATGAACTCAATATCTACCCAAGTAATACTCGTATAACCTGGGTTGAAGCAATTAACGCTTTTTTATAATCCGCTTCATGTGAGAGATTTTTCTCTATATAGCTTAGCTGTGGGAATATTCATCTCTTAAATTGTTTTATTTCATTAGCAAGTAACTATTTAGATAAACTAACCAAATATTTATGTCAATGCATCAAAATTAACACATGTATTTCGAATTTTAAAGATAAATCGGAAAATGCTTGCTCAAAAATTTCAAATGACGTTACTTTGAAGATTAAAAATGACACAGTTCATGCATGTATAAATTCTAAACACACATTTTCAAGCCTTGACTAAGTGAGAAAAACTTGAACCATCAATAAAACCCCACAAAAAGGGTTACAGCAACTTTAGTACACAGTTTCCTTGAACACATTGTTTCGGTTTAACGTGGTCCTCATATTGGAAATTTCAAAAATATTTCAATTAGTGAATTTTCTTAAACTCTTGTGCACATTTCCAAAAATATTGAAATGAGAAACTTTACGTGTGTCCTTGGCTTTTGGCATGTGTTCATTGATGCAATTCCAACCCCAACCCCCATCCCACCCCTTCAAGATATTAGATGGTTTTTTTCTCACAAGAATTAAGGCAAATATAGTATGTTGCAATTAAATTGGAATACCCATATAATTTCCTTAGTGTATACTTTCTGAGTGTGAAAATAAACGGATCTTATCAGTATTTTTGTGATTTTCCCAAGTATATGTTTGTATTTTTTAATTAAACTCTTCCCTGTTTTTCCTAATTCAGGAACTGCTCACTAAATATCTTAAGAGATATCCACTTGGGGGCAGTGACTTTCCAGTTTTGTATTGGCGTCGTTTCTGACCTTTTCCTGGCATGTAAAATATCAAAATCGTTAAAAAGCCAGGAAAACTTAACGATGCCGGGTCTAATTTTTTCTGCCCTAGATTTTTGAATGAATTTTTTACATGAATTTCTACTGATATAATTATTATTTTAAGAAAAAAAAATAAGACATTTACCACACCGTTTGTTTAAGGGGTCTTCTCAAAGTTTGTTAATTTTTAACATAGGACCCTATGGGATTTTGCTTGAAATGTATCAATTTTGCACATTTTTTACATTTTTTTAAACTTCTGCCCTAGGGATTTCTTTTCCTGTTCTACATATTAAAGCTATTGCTAAAAGGCATCCAATGGTCAAATAAAAAAAACCTTTTACCACCTGGTTTGTTCCAGGGATCTTATCAAAGTTGTTTTTTTTGTATACCTAATTTCCCAGTTTGTCAGATAATGGCTATTTTTTATTTGACAAAAACGGAAATGGTGATCTTTATAGTATTATTAAAACATTCAGAAATATTTAAGTAATAAATAAATATATAACATCACATATTAAGGGTCATTAATATAAAATACATGGTTTCTGTCTTAAAATATATGAATTAGGCTATATTTAGGCAGGTTAAGAAAACATGAGAGGGCTAGGCTTGCTGAACCCTCTTCATGTTTTCGACCCGAGCCCAAATATAGCTTATACTTCGAGACATTTATGTTTATTTCACAATATAAAATCAATTTTACGCATCAAACGAGCTATTTTCAACAACGCAAAAAGATGACGTCACAATACAAATGAAACACTGCCCGAAAGTGTGCGTACTCATTCTGTACTCGGCCTCGTTAAGATATATCGAACTAAATTCTATGTTGAAATACTCTCTTCATATCCGTGTAAATTCTTACTTCTTTCTTTTATATTCATATCGTTCCTTACAACATAATTATACTTAATCATCACATGCATGAATCACTATCTGAGTCTCATGTGATTTGACATAAACACAATTTGTTGATAACTTTACCAATTACACTGGATTTATCGTCTTTGTTGCTCAAAAATTCATAAGTTATAGATGCAGACACATCTCTATGCTTGCAGATGAAGAAGGTAATATGTACATGTAAATAATGTGTTACATTTTGTTGATAAATAATTAATCTGAATACATGTACAGTTTGCCTACATGCCAGGACTATTTACATGAATTACCATTCTCTGTCTTTCTCCGGAGACGTAAAATTTCATCGATCGGCTTTTGGAGCATACTCCAAATAGTACTCAGCGGAGAACGTACTGCAAAACTTTTATATCCTCGGTTTTTTGAGTCGTACTCAGTGGAGCACATACTCGGAGTACGGGTACGAGTTGGAGTATGAGTACGGAAAAAGTTTTATAACCTCGGGGCCTGATCTTGCACCTATGGATTTCGCTTTATTTCTTTATCTGTAGTCGAAACTGCGTGGACAGAGATTTTTGGACCTAAATGATCTACGATATGACACAAAAGACATTATACAAAAATTTGACAAATAATGGTGTGAACATGCACTTTAGAAATTGGTTAGTGGCATGAAAAGTGTGTGAACTAAAAGGTGTCTACTTTGAAAAAGAGTGACAGGTCTCAATTGCCTTTCAGTAGTTTGACGTCATCTGACGTTGTGAAAATATTAAATGGTGCTCCATAAATCCAATTCATGCAAAATGAAAATCGCTGTATCTTTTGAAAACAACTTCAAAATCATATGAATTTTTGCGTACTTATTTTCAATTGGTAGTCATTTAATAAATCATACGTCATCCTACAAAATACACAGCAATATTGCCGTCAATCACTTTGTCCCCGAACTTTTCTAACAAACCTTGTACATACAAATTAATGTTTACACTCTGCGTACAAATTAATACATTTGATATACAGGTAAGGTAATATGTTACCTTGTTCAGAGGAACTTTAATAGTTAACATTAATTTTTAATTTTCACTGCTTACAGATATGATTTACATGTAATATTGTTTAATTTTGATCAACAGAATAACATAAATACAGAGTATCATGATAGAATGCTGAATAGAATTTTACAATTTTTGTTCTACAGATTATCGTATATGGCACATCGAACGACTTGTTACTTTGAAATAAATTAACTTGATATTAAAAGGAATTATACGATTAACACGATAGGATAAACAGAAAAACTGCTAAAATTGAATGATAAACCTGATCGGATTTACGCACGCTAGGATAGGATTAACGCATGATAGACCAGTACACACATGATATGATATGATTGATACATGATACGATAGGATATGATTGTAAAAAATAATGTTGCGGGTACTGTAATTTTTAAGAAGTTTAAAGTATTCTTTTGAGTCAGCTGAAAATTGGTGTGGCCATAAGACAATCACAAATGTTTAAATTTGTTCATGATTTTACTTATGTCTAAGCTTTGAAATCTTCAACCAGATCAATTACACTTATGAACACCCACTTGTTGCTTTGCAAAAAGCTAAAATTTATCAATTATTTTAATTCTTTACTCACCAGACAGAAACACCACTTTACTAATATCCACTGGTAGTTTCTTGACAAGTACTCTGCACTCTTTTAGCTAAAATATTTAGTAATGCAACAGATTACACACTAGCAGGTGTATTAGTACCAAAATAAGATTTAAAGGAATCTTGGAAAATTTCGCAAAATTTAATTTGCGGCTGCTTTATTAAAAATCACTGTTTTCAAAACCATTGACACATTTATCATTGAATAATGCGTTAACTTAAATAATCAACATTTTCTTTAGTACATTATAAAATAATGGTTGTGATATTTGAAAAAAATCTTTATTAAAGACATTATATAAGTATACTTACTTGCAAATCTTTTTGGACACAAGCAGTTTCTTTTTTTCCTATTTTACATCTTTTACCCTAAGAAAAAAGGAACCAAATAAAAAGAAAGAACATATAATCATATTCAAATATTTTAAGAGCAAATGTATCAAGTGAAAGTTTTAAAAAAATTTCAATCGCTTTAATATCATCTATTTTCTTCTTCCAAATTTTTATAGCTGTTATAAGTTTTAATATGCATGTAATACTTTATTAAAACAAGAAATTGATGTTTAAAAACTTCAGTGTTTAAAGAAAAGGATAATACAATTCAACTCCTTTACTACCTGGTAATTATTGGGGGGGGGGGGGGAGAGAAGGGCCGATTTTGGACGTTTTGAGGATTCATTCTCAATGAAATTATACTTGATTTTATTATTGATTATGATATGAAGCATTTAGTGACCCAAGGTGTGGGAAGGTGTTCAATATACCACCTTGGTTAGGTTAAATTTACAAAGAAAATTTGAGCCCTTGTGTTCAAAGTACCTGGCAGTGCTTTCTCCATGGAAGATCTGGAACCCCATAGTCATATCTTATTTCTTCCCCAATTCCTATTTTTCTATTGGCAAACAGAGCCAGATATGGTTTTCCTTTGCTGGGTAAACACTTAACTGAAGCATTGCATTGGACATCACCAGGTGCTGCATCATTGGCAAATCTGCCTTTTCTGGATGATTCTGTTGCATCCAAGCTGTTAATTAATAAAACATTGTAATTAGTAATATGACTAAAGTAGCTCTATTATATCTATTTTGTGTTGCCCAAAGATTTGCATCCAGTAATACAGGCATCACACTAATTACAAACTAAATATTAAATCAGAGGAAGTTAAGATATATTCAATTTCTATGGATCACAAAGGTTTTGTCACATTCATGTTCTAGCTATAACTCCAAACATTAGCAGATAAAAACAACTTATTTTCCATTTAGCTGATTTAGCTAAGGCCTAACAAAAAAATATGTTTGTTTACGGTTTCCCGACCGACCCTCTATTTAATTGCCGACCCTAATTGTTTTTATCCATCGTTAGAAATCCGGAAGTCACACGTGGGTTCGTTTAACTTTTATATTCATCTTAATCTGTCAAGCGTTTGAAATCGAAATCGAAAGTGAAAAAATAACATGGCGTCAATATCTACGTCCATATGTTCTCTGCAGTTTGAAGAATGCGCACACATTAAGCAAATGCAGTTGATATTGGTATTGCCGAATAATATGACATTTATCCAGATGTTCGATCGATAACATGGGGGAAATGAAAAGGTTCCCGATTTTGAAGTACGAGGCAAACAAAATGGAGGCAAGATAGTTTTGACCACAGGAGTCGGCGATTTTATCAATTTCTTGAAAAAAAAATGAGAAACAACCAAAATCCTATCAGTGAGCTTCGTGAGCGTAGCGAGCAAAGCGACAGGATGGCAATGAGTTTTCTAGATTTTCTTTATTTCGCTTTCCAACCGATATTAAACACCAGACATCCGTGGTGTTATCTTATCAATTTCTTGCATTTATTTCCCTAAAATTATCTTCCAAAATCATTTTAAATCCATTTTTGCACATCTCGATCATGGCCATGTTTGATGCTTGTGGTGTGCAATATCATGTTTTTTAAAAAATAATGGGTGTCTGTTTTGTAGAAAAACTTAGCACATCGAGCCATTTTCAAGGAACATTCTGCAAAAAAATATATAGTCTGTTGCACTATTGATACTATTACTAGGTCAGGCGCAAATCGAAAATTAATCCTCAGGGGAGATCTCTACTAAGCATGTTAATTGTTGCAACAGCAGACATAAACTATTTTTTTGTATTGTCTTATTTATTTCTAGAACACATTTTATCCACCAATTAATGAAGATAAAGTTTAAAATCGATAAACCTCTAGATTTTATATTTGATTACAAGTACCTAGATTCTATAAAATAGACTATAAATACGAGGCACGATTTTTACTGCGAAACTGAACAGGTTAAATAAAACCACATGGTCCAAAATTTAAATGACAATAACATTCGCAGGGGTGCATATGGCAAACAAAAGTATGCATGACATAATGGCAAAACAATTTTGTATTATCAGTTTTCGAGGGTTGTTCGGAAATTATTGAGACATTTTCTCTTATTCTTTTAGGAAAAGAGATAAACCCTTGAAATTTCACCAAAATGTAAATCAGAATAGAGTTTATCAATGTAAAAAGTTTCTTTTCCATGGCATGAATAGATCATTATTGGTAAGTGGATCAACGTGCCTGCGTCCAGTGACCCAGCGCAACCGCAAAATTTTCGCAACGTCATTTTAACGCTTCTCATTGCTCCTGTGTTTAAACACCTTACAAACGATCGGAAATAAGAATTATTTTTTATTTCTCATCTTTTGTTTTGATTTCAAGATGTCATCATTTACTTTTTCTCTCATTCTTGATTTTTATTTTGAGTTCTGTTTACCCTAAAATCAAATTACTGTGAATGTCTCCTGCTTGTTTTTATTTTAGAACTGTTGACAACAGTTAGTGGTAAACAGTACTTGATATTAAGTCTATTTGTCTTAATTCTAGTTAAACAATCAGTGAAAATAATATGATGAACTGAAGCTCTGTATCCCTGGTTATCGTATAATTTTGGTTTAAGAAATTGCGTGGCCTTAAAGGTCTTCTTCTGAGATTTCCACCAGTTTGATGTATATTCGCTGTGCCGTCTTAAGGTCAAAATTCAATGTAATGTCGTCATATTTCTATAGCTTGGTAAATATATTTGTACCATATTTGTATTTCAGCTCGAAAATTAGTGAAAACGTAATCAAACGTTAGTTGCAAAATATAGCAAAATGAACATATTCAATTTGATTTCTTTTATCATTAACTGTAATTCTACGGACACTTTGAAATGGGATGTTCATGTTTTTTAATCTCCGAGATTATGCCTGCGCCAGGTACCCCGACCACTGACTTGTTTACCTACCGTTGTAAACAAAATATTTAATTAACTTTCAATATTACTTTGTTTAATTATTTGTTTTGGATTCTTCAATGTTTATGCCAATTTTCGTCAAAATTTGTCACTTAGAAAGGGATAAGGGATATATTCGAGTTGTCTCAATAATTTCATGTATGTGACGTTTCTGAAGTTGTGTAAAAAAAATTAAAAAAAAATCCTACCTACCGACCCTATTTTTTTTCAGCATGTAACAGTAAACAAACATATTTTTTTGTTTGGCCTAAGTAGAGCATCCCATCGCGACATGAGTTATTGTGTGGGGGATGCATTATTTAGGAATATATGGAAATGTAAATGAGGAGACAACATTCTCCTAACCCTCCATTACAACAAAAACTACTTTTTCTTTACCTGTACTAGATCTGAATCAAGTTATTTGTTGATTTGAACTGCTTACTTTCCCTTAGGTTTCACAGAAATGAAGCGGAAGTAGTTATTGTCAAGTCGTACATGAAATTTCTGTTTAAAATTGTGTTATTTTTACGATATATTAGAAAGTACTCATTGGACAATTAATTGACTTGAAATTATTTACAGGGTTTGTCCTATGCCAAATAAGTGTACAAAGTTTGATAAATATCAATGCAAGGCTTTTCTTTTAAACTTGCTTCCAAGCTGAACACAATCATACACATACACACACAGCAGCAATGCTATATCCCCTTCGCAACAAGTTGCGCAAGGGGATAATAAGATGACTTGGAAATTACCTAAAGTCGCAAAAAATTCCTTACCAACCAAACCTATTATTTAACAAGAACATCTTGCTGGTTTTAAATTCTGCCCTTTTTCAGACAGACTGAAGTTACCACTCACCGGTATGTATGTATATGGTATATGGGATATAAACCTTTATCAAACTCTGAACCCCTTGTGAGGCCAAAAATCCTTCCAAGGGCCAAAGTTTAAACAATTTTAGAGAATCAGCAATATGTCAAAATGCTCTATATAAGTAAAATCATATATTATAACATTTCAGTTTGTGAGCTTATTAAATATTTTTCGTTGTAAAATTGAATTACCAATATGGCCCCACCCCACTCCTCAAGATTTTGATTTGAGCAAATTTGAACCTACATTATCTAAGGCTGCTTTCACTAAAGTTACTAACAGCTTTTCTAGGGAAATGGCTTTTTTGAAAAAAGATTTTTATAGATATCTGTCTATACATTCCTATGTAAATTTTTGCTCCCCCTTCCACGTTGTGACCCCACCCTACCCTTGGGACCATGATTGAACAAGCTTGAACCTACTCTCTACATGAGGATGCTTTTACACAAGTTCAACTTTTTGGCCAGTTGGTTCCTGAAAAGAAGATTTTTAAAGATTTTTCTATATATATTCTTATGTACAAATCCAACCCCCGTTGTGGCCCCACCCTAACCCAGGGGGCATAATTTCATAACTTTGAATCTACACTACTTGAAGATGCTTCCACATAAGTTTCAGCTTTCCAGGCCAAAATGGTTTGAAAAAAAAGCATGGGCCTTTATTTTCACAACTTTGAATCCCCTTTGCCTATGGATGCTTTGTGCCAAGTTCGTTTTAATTTGGCCCAGTTGTTCTAGAGAAGATGTTGAAAATGTTAAAAATTTACAGATGACATACAAAATGTGATCAGAAAAGCTCACTGGAGCTTTCAGCTCAGGTGAGCTAAATCAAAGTGTGAAAAGCTGAAGTGGGACAGACAGATCGGACAAGACAGATAGATAGACAGACTTAGTCTAATGGATGGATGGACAGACAGACACAGAGGAAAGCTATAGTCACTTCCGGAGAAATTGGTAAATGACTAATAATATGGCTGTTTTATGTTTCTTTCCCAGCCTAAAATGATTTTTAAGCAATTATACACAAATAAACATTATTGTTATATTCAGTAGTATACGGTATTCTCACTATATAACTCAATTTAGATAAATAGTCAATAATTGTAATATTAGTTCGACCGAAAACTATTGACCGGTCAATATTTTCTTGATATTGACCGGCTAGGAATAATATCTAGAGAACATTCCCTGTATTTCAAATAATCACCTCTGATTTGTTGCTTTGTAAACGATGACGTGAATAACTCTTCGCGACTCCAAAACAAGGTGACGTCATAATAGACAGTCAGTCAAGGCAAGTAAACAACGGACGCGCAATTCGACGGTTTGCTATCATAAAGGATATAAGGATTTGCGAATTACTGTGAAGTAAAATAAAGTAGAACCTCTGTGTGTTAATTCTTTCGGTTGGCGGAATATCACCAGTGATCGTTTGATGCTGAGAATATTTTGGAAATGAACTTTGCACAAAATTGAATTCGTGAATTCTTTGTTGAGCTGAGAAAATTACGGCGATCTGTTTTCAATTACTTTCTTAAATTTTGGTTTGTTTCTTCATATAACAAAACAAACAATGTTACCATCTACCCCAGTCAATATTTGTATAATATAAATATAAATATGAGCAGGATAACACAAACATAGGTTATCACAGATTACAAATCTCACCAAGATGAGGCATCACCTTTACGAAGCATCACCTTTATGAGATCGTGCACCTTTATCATATTATATGAAAACCCTAGTTAATGATCTTGGATATTCATGGACACTGTTTTAACACAATATCATATATAATATGCTAAAACAGTTTGATTATCATATATTTACTTCTGAAGTTAACTCTGTGATTTATTTATACAGTTAAACTTAGGTATCTCGAACTTGGCGGGACTGAGTAAAAATTTCGAGATATCCCAGGGTTCGAGATATCGAAGTTGATGAAAGTTGTTGTATATATACACACATGTATATTGTCATTTATGTTATCGTAATTCATAGTGTACAATAAAACACTTAATTTATTGATCAAAATATTCTTGCTCAGGTTCAAATGTGGAATAAGTTACGTAACTGAATGCACAACGCCGTTGGTGATTCAGTTGGTGTCCGAGCTCATTAATCAATAGAAGAGGTTGAAGGTTGAATCAAAAGTAAAGTTCCCAAATGCAATGTGCCATTTTTGAAAAGTCATGAATTTTATTTAGACAATCTTTCACCTCAATAGTACCAATCTTCATGCGCAAGCCAATTAAGTTAAAATCAGGACGGATTATACACAGATGTCTTACATATCAAATAGGTGTTTCATTGGCTTGCAGTCTACTTGCGGTATGACTGCTGTTGGTCTCTAAAGGAATTTTGTACATAGAAAATACAAACAAGTCTGCATTTGCCTTCTTGTTCGTTGGCTCTTTAGTTAATTAAACTGAATTTAATTTTGAACAATGCATTGTCAGCAAAATCTATATAGATTATACATTTTGGGTGACCAATAGATCAAATAATATATATAATCTTATCGATTGAAGAACCAAGTTAAATGTTATGTTCATGTGTTCCGGCTTAGTTGGAATCAGGCTGTGTGTGAATTACATTGTAAAGTATAGCATTACATTTCAATTACTTCATGAATAAGGGCATTAAATTATTGTTACCATTACTTAATTTTCTTAATGTTATGCATTACATTACCATTACATGAGTTAAGTAATGCAGTACCATTACCATTACTTTGTGAAAAGTCAATATTAAGTTTTTAGAAAAGTAATTTAAAAGCTAAATAAAAAGTTTGTGTAAATGTTTCATAAATAAAACATGCTTAAACATATTTATAGGTTTATGGTCTATCAGGTTCAAATTTAATGACTTATACAAGATTGCTGTTGCACTTGTAGTTCTCAAAGTAAGGTTGGTCCCTTAATTAACATTTACACCTAATGGCGGAGTTCATGCCAATCCCTGTTATTTATGTCTCTGATTTTAGGAGTATGATTTTAATGAAAGGAACGGTTGTATCGTAATTCGTGTATGTGACGCACGAGTTTACACAAAAAAGTAGTAAGTGGCGAACGGATTTATTTTTACCTATTAATTTTGCATGAATCACTGCAAGAAAATCGTGTCAGATAAGTCGGTATAAAAAATCAAAATGGCGACCGTGACAAACCTTTTCTATTGTCAGAGTACTTGGAATCTTATTGTAAAAAGAAATATTTCTAGCGTCAGGTGCCTGTGTTTGTCATCGGTATACAAATGTTCACTTTGTTAATTCAGCAGTTTGAGAGTTTTCGGGGATTTCATAAACCTTGTACAACGGATACCGTCCGACTTATGGATTTTCCCTTGGATCACAAAATTGAATAAATCTAATGATTTAAATTATCTACCTTGATATAGTTGTTTTGATTTTCTCGGTTAGTAGTAATTTTTAAAAATTTTCGTTGGGGTCTTATTTTACATAAAATACCGTTGTGTCAATTTTCTACAATTATGAAGGCCAGGATCGAGTAAAATTTAGGCAAAGAATCAGACAATTGCAAAAAAGCCGAATTAACATAGATTGAAACAACTAATTCAAACTCATAATTTGGGAAGCATATTCAAGGAAATCAAGGACAATTACAAATTCAAACTTTCAGGACCCCATCTTTCAGTACTCTCAGTACTTTGATTTTTTTCTTGTGACGCTTACACATAATTGACCTCCATATCATCTTAAAAGGCAAATCAAATATGACCTGTTATATGTTTATCTAATAATTGTCCATGTCTAATCAATAATCAAAGATTAATGATTATAAAAACAAACGCCTTGACAAAATCCTTGATGATTAAATTTTTGATTATGATAACATCTAATCCAAAAAATAACTGATTAGTGGAATCACAAATTGTTCTTAAATACGTGTCTGCCCATGTAAATCAAAAGAGATGAATTGGTAGCCACTTTAAAAATACACCAGGGGCACCGATGGAAAAGAGTTCAACTTATGGATCAAACATGTCCATAAAAGAAAACTGCTTTGATTTGGGGTTTTTTTTACATTCGTAGCAAAAAAAAAAAAAAAAATTCAATTCTATTCACTTTTTTACGAGACATCGTCTAAGAAAATTTTAGTCAATGATCGGTATGACTGAGCGATAGTCGAGTACTCGAGTATTCTTTGACATCCCTATATTATAGTTAAATCAACTATGCAAGATTGTAATAGCACTAGTATCTATTAAACATGTGACCTGTTCTAAAAAAAAACTGAACGTCATCAAGCATCCAAAACCTATGGCTCAGATTCAGCATTCAAGCCTGTCAGGTGCATCAGTATCGTAACACTCATCAAAAACTTTAACCAGCTCTAAAAATCTTAACCTCCTCTAGCATTGGAAACCTATGCCTCAGATTCAGCATTCAAGCCTGTCAGGTGCATTAGTATTATAAGACACACCATCCATGCAAGTTTGGTGAAGTTAGGACCAGAAGTAACTAGGAAATGAGTATAAAGGGCACCTGCTTAAAAACTTTAACCTGCTCCAAAAAAACCATGATCTCCCCCAGCATCTGAAATTTATGGCCCAGATTAAGCATCCAAGTCTTTCAAGTCCATAAGTAGGTCTAGATGCATCAACCATGCAAGTTTGGTGAATATCAACAAGAGTCTAATATTATTTTTATAATTGAACTTTTTGTAAATATTTTATCTTTAATATCTATCAATGGATTACTATCAAAATTCTTAATTTTTTAACAGATAAAACTTCTATAATATACAGGAAAATCTTACTATAAAACTTACCAGTACTTTTTGCTGTTCCAGACAAAAAAAAAGATATAACTTCCTCTCCTGGCAGGGTAAGACTTTTCTCGTCGGAGTCCTTCTTTGCGACTGATGAGGTCGCCAGCATATTCCACTATAAACTCTCCTCTCCGATAGGCTTTTTCAGCAAACAATCCCTTTCCTTAAAAAAAAAAATTTAACACCTCTCAGTGATCTTGGCATTATAAAGTGCAAATGCTCTGTGACAAATATCATGATATGCATCAGCAAATCATGGAAAAATGACAACCGAGCAAGTGCAATTTATGATGCCAAGATCACTGAGAGGTATTGATAAAATAAGTTATTTATTTTGAACATCACAAATTTTTACATTCATTGCAACAATTATAATACATCATTAATACAATCACAGTTTTTATGTACATGTAATAAAAGCAGTTAAACAAATTTAAATTACATGTATGTTACAGCTTATTACAACAGATGCACTGATTGACAAATGTATTAGATAATCATGCCAGTGGTTTCCAGGTAATCAAATCATATAATTAATATATAAAGGATACATATGGTTTTCGGGTTGTCATATCGGTTTTTTTTAAGTATAGTCAAGACGTATGGTTTTCAGATTGTTATATTAAATGGTTTCAAACTTATCATAATAAATGGTTTCGAGGTTGACATATCACACAGTTTACAGGTTGTCACATATGATTTCCAGGCGGTAGCATCAAATGGTTTCTTGGTTGTAAAATCATTTGGCTTTGGGGTTGTAGCATTGATTGGTTTCGAGGTTGTAAAATTATATGGTTTCCTGATTAAAACACTATATGGCTTCTAAATTGTAAATCAACATTGTAAAATCATTGTTTAACTGTTATGAAATCATATAGTTTCACTGCTTTAAATCAATTGGTTTTGAAGTGGTAAGTTCGAGGTTGTACTTTAAATTGGTTTTCAGTAGCAATAACATATGCTTCCAGGTAAAACAGAATTATGTCCAGGTTGTCATATCATTTGTTTCTAGGTTGTAAGATTAATAAATGGTTTCAAGGTTGTCATATATGATATCCAAGTTGTCATTTCACATGGTTTTAATGTTGCAAATTACTATCAAATTGTTTCCAGGTTGTAAAATCAAAATCATTTAATGTCGTCATATAATATCGTTTCCAGGTTATAAAATTATTCAATTTCCAGGTTGTTAAACATGGTTTCAATGTTGTAAACCGGTAAACATCGAGTGGTTTTCAGACTAAAAAATTATATAGTTTCCAGTTTGTTGAATGAATTGGTTTCTGGTTTGTAAAATTCAAGATCTCTCTTTTGTTTTACATTTTAGTAACTATGTAAAATAACATGGTTTTCAGGTTGTTAACTCACATGGTTTAATGTTGTAAAATCATTGGTTTTCAGAATAAAATATCAAATATATTCCAGGCAGCTGTGAAGTCATTTGGTTTTCATACTATGATATCATATGGTTTCAAGGTTATATATTAAATAATTACTGGGTTGTCATATTATATATGGTTTTAAGGCTGTAACAAAATAAAGTTTCCACATTTTAAAATCTTTGGTTTCATGGTTGAAAAAGCATTATATTTGTTATTACAGTATAACATATTTATAGCAATTATGTTTATCATAATAAATACTAGACTCTTACAGCAAAGTGATTTTCATTCCAAGTGACTTAAGTACATGTTCTTAACTTGACGGATATAATGATTTACACTTATAACGAAGCAATTAAATTGCCCTTTTGTTATAATATAAGTGTGTTTTACTGCATATGGGTTCCAGGTTGTAATATCATATCGATGGTAAGACTGTTACACGTTCAAACAACAGGCAAATATGTGGAAATGTGTGGAGCTTTGCTCCTGTGGTCCAGAGAGTATCCTCTTCCTAATGTATAGTGACACATGACACTGGTAGGTATCGCTGAATGTAAAAGCAACATGTTTGCTCTTTAACTTTCCCTCATAATTTACACTACTACACTCCAAACTTCACTGTCTCAAACTCCATGAAACCAAATAAAGCTCTGAGATATCCGACAAATCTTAGGTTGGTAAAAGTACTAAAAATTGGAAGGACACCAATTTCACTTCATTTTGTCCATAGGATTTGAAATATAGGTGTATATAGACCAATGTTTAACTTAAGTATGTTGCTTTTCTCGAAATTCTTTACAGCTGATGGTACATATTTTGTATGGCAGTCCTTATTGTAGAACTGGGTGTGTTTTGCATTTTAGCACACAGTCAAGGGACTCAGTTCAGTTGATCAAATTTTGTATTGCATTAGAGTAGCAATTGCCACTCAACAACCTCTTTTTGCATCTAAAATGATCAAAATGTTTGCTTTTGGAATCCAAGGATTAAAGTTGTTTCGGGGGTCCCTCCAACTCAATTTGTTTGGGTCTTTTCACAGCTTCTTTGTTGATAACAGTACTCCACTAGTGATGTCTCTTGCAAGTGTTCCATTTTTTAAAATTTCTTAATGTCAAAGCCTGCGGATGATGTTACACAAGTCTGCATGATTATGATTTTATCCTTTTTAGAAAATTGTTTGTGTCCAGAGAAAAATAATTGCTCGAATTTTCATGAACACAATCCATAACAATTGCTCTTGCAAACCAGATTGAAAAAAAAAACTCCTTTGGTGTAAAACATGCCAATTAAAAAAGTGAAAAAAAGAGGAGTCATATTAAAGGGGAAGGAAAGTCAAAAACATATTTTGTTTATATTATAAAGTGGATTAAATCATTACATGTAGTCATGCTGTTTTGAAAATAGAATACATAATTTAAGAAATCGTATTTACTCAAGGCTGACATTGATTTAAAATTTTGTTTATATTAATAATAAAAACCAAAAACATTAATTATTTTGACGTCACCCCATTTACTTTGGTTTGGTTTAAAAATATACAATGTACAGAAAGCTCTGAATAAAATGCTGGTTCATGCCTGTCTGTTACTCAAGTATCCAACTGAACAAAATTGATAATGATAGTTGATTTTTTGTACAACATATATTTAGTTTCCTTCACCTTTAAGTTACACTAATTATGTATATTATACATGTATATATAGAGCTTTAAAAAAGAATTCTTTTTATTTGAATTACTAAATAATCCTAAACAAAGCATATCTTAAAATTTAAGGTCAATCTGATGGGTAATTTGTTGACCACACAGCCTCCATAATGCACTGAAGTATGAATTGTGCAAAGTCTAGGTATCATTGTATTTGCCTAGTTGTTGGCAATATAAATACCTTCTATAGAAGACTGTTATCTGTTTTTAAAAACAAGTGGTGTGAATTTGTGTAAACTTTACGCTATTCAATTGAAAGGTGGTGTTAGTACTGAATAAAAATTTAAAGAGGGAGTTGTCATGGACACATATTTGATAATTTTGAGTTCGTTTTTCTGCCGCTTATAATAGCCCACAAGTAATTTAATGGAAATTGCAAAGTATTATTTTAACTGCAATTGTAATCAATGAAGTACATATTTCAAATAAATTGCCCCCAGTATTTAATAATCTTAATTTCAATGTATTATTCATTGAAAATAGTTTCATGTAATTTCATAAAATTAGGAAATATAGGCAAAATTCAATTGTAATTAAATGTAATGGTCTTAAAATACGGGCATTTTTAAGGTGGTAATGCATTACAATTACTTGTGCAGTACACGTTACACCAACTTGAAGTTATTTTGAAAAATGTAATTATCACAATGCATCACCATTACACATTACAATTACCCCAGGTCTGCCTCCTTTTGATGCATTGATGAAGGCCATATCCTTAACAATCTTCTCTGGGCTACTAAGAAACTGTTTTTGAATTGGTCTAATCAAATCAAAATGTTTGAGATATTGGACATCACTTATCATCAATCATCCCATTCATGAGAACTCTCAAGAATATTGTAAACTTAACACCAGAGGACCAATATGCAATATTTGAAAAAAAGCCTATTATTTTAACTTTATTAAAATTACTTCACATATGTATATTACTAACATCAGAACAAATACCAATGAGAAGTCTGGGTAACAAAAAAAAACCCTGCACATCAACAGATCATAATAGACTATGCATTTTTTCCATCTGCTAACAAAGAACTATTGGTTATGTTTTGGGGCAACAAAGATTACGTAATTAGGCCCCCTTGGGACAAAATTATTGCCCTCCATTAACATAATCGATGTTGCCCCCAACCCTATAGCTAGTCTGCTCAGACACCATCAAATTAATAAGCATATTAAAATAAATAACTAATTTTTTTTTATTTGCTTTTTTGTGTAAAGATAATATTTGCATTATAATGTTCAGTTATTAAACATGAAATATGAAAAACTCAGGAACTGTCAAGAAGCATATACCGTATATACTCGCCTATAAGTATTGTTCGCCTATAAGTCGGTTGCCATTTTTCAGGTTTATTTACAAGATTTTGCCATTGACCCTCTTATAAGTCGGGTAATTTTTTCTGGATAATCAGTCTACAGATTGTCAATCAAATAAGCACATTTTTATCAAGCATGACTATATTCTAGATCAAAAAATATTGGTGTTTTCATCTAAAAGTGTTGTGTTCAGTTAAGACATCTATCCTGGATTAATAACTTTCGTTTTTGGACGCCATTTTTTTTTAATGATACACTAATCAAAACTTGATATTAGCTTTAAAACTATTTAAAATACTCTTGAAAATAAAATGAGAGTGATTTTGATCCCCTATTGACTGATTAAGATGGTATAGCCCTTTTATAAGTGGTGTGCTAGCTTGTGTTGTTTTAGGTGACATGCCACCTACAGCCACCAATATAGCTATTATCACCTCAGGTGTAATTAATTATGAATAATTATAAAACGATATTTATTTTTTTTTTAAACAGACCAGCAATTATTCTGGTGTTTAATTTTTAAGTATTAAACAAAAATTGCTGTTCTGTAATCCCACTAGATCGCTTTTAGACGCCATGTTTTTTGATAGTTTTCTGTAAACAGAGTTATCTTTCTTGAAGTTTGTAACTTACGATTTTGGACGCCATTATATTTTTTAAACACTCATCACAACTTGATTATAGCTCAAAAACTATTTTAAATGCTACTGGAAATAAAATGACTGTTATTTTATCCCCTACTGACTGATTAGGGTTGGTAATTAGCCTCTTAAACTCAGTGTTGGCTTGTGTTGTTTTAAGTACAGATATGCCTACAGCTAGTATCACCTCAGGCGTAAATAATTGCCTGTTTAAATTAAAAATACTATCAAATAAACCTTGTTCACATTTTTAAGAAATACAGTTGATACTTTCAATGTATTTATTAATGTGTTTATCCTTTTAGTAATTAAAAAATAAAAATGTCAAGTATAGGGATCGCAAGTCAAAAGATGGAAGCAAAATGGCACCCAAAAACGAAGTTTTACTCAGTGGAAAAATTATCTGATTGTATGTCATGCCTATAAGTCGGACCCCTACTTTTTATTCAAATTTCTACTCCCAAAATACCGACTTATAAGCGAGTATATACGGTAAAAAATGGTCTGATAAAGAAAAAAAAACAGTTTCCAGAAACGCTTGTTGTATAATGAACAAAAATGTCCAAACCATGGGAACTACACGCATATTCAACAGAGAGATCAGACCAATCGTTTCATGAAGACAAAGAAAGATGCAGCAGCTATGAAATTTAGGTGAAGATTGGAACATCAGTAATAACTTCAAAGGCATCTGCTCAAAAACAATAGTTTGCAAGGGACATGTACCCCAACTACTGCAGTGACTTGTATAAAAAAAACCAAGAGGCCCCTTTGAGCCAAATTGCTCACATGAGAAACAATAACCAAAATGAGATCAGTATTATGACGACAGTGGACAAAAAGTGATCAGAATAGTTGACATGAGCTTTCAGCTCAGATAAGCTAAAAACCACAAAGAGGGGCTAATTAAAAAGCAGTTTCACATAATTTCATAAAATTAGAAAATAGGCAAAATTCAATTGTAATTGAAAGTAATGGTAATAAAATACTGGCATTTTTAAGGTAGTAATGCATTACATTACAGTTACTTGTTACAAATTACATCCCATTACTTAAAAAAAATTCAATGATTACAATGCATCACCATTATATACAGTCACATTACAATTACCCAAGGTCTGCCCCAAAATGCCTCCTTATGATGCATAGGCCATATCCCTAACACTCTACCATGCTGGGCTTCCCTCAAGGCTGTTTTTGAATAAATATATTATATGTCTAAACAAATCAAAATGGCTGAGATATTGGACATCACTTACTATTGATCAGCCTATACAATAGGACTCTAAAAAACATAGCGACACATCTAACACCAGAGGACCAATATACAATATTTGAAATAAAGAAGACATTGTAAGATTAAAATTACTTCATATATGTATTTTGCTATCATCAGAAAAAATGCCAATGAGAAGTCAGTAAACAAAAAAACCTGCAAACCAACAGAATATAATGCCAACAAGATCATAATAGACCATGCAGTTTTCCATCTGCTGACAAAGAACTGTTGGTTATGTTTTGGGGCAACAAAAATTATGTAATTAGGCCCCCTTGGGACAAAATTATTGCCATCCGTTGCATAATCAATGTTGCCCCCAACCCTAGCTAGTCTGCTTAATAACTGGTAGACAGACATTAATCAAATTAATAAGCACTTTAAAATGAGTTAATGTACTCGTATTTTATTTATTTGTTTATTTATTTACTAGTATTCATTTTTTCGTGTAAAAATAATATTTGCCTTTTCAGGATGTTCAGTTATTTAACATAAAATATGAAAAACTAAGGAACTGTCAAGAAGCACAGAAAAAGTAAAGAAAACAGTTTCCAGAAACGCTTAAAGTTGTATAATGATCGAACAATAATGTCCAAACCATGGCAACTACACCCACATTCAGCAGAGAGAACAGACCACTCGTTTCATGAAGACGAAGAAACTACCAATGATAAGATGTAGCAGCCATGAAAGGTGAAGATTAAACTGGCAGTAATAACTTCAATAGGCATCTGCTAAAAAACAATAGGTAGCAAGGGACAGTTTCTGATTAAGTGCCCATCAATATTTTTGTACAATTGATGCATAAAGTCATGCACACTAAAACTGTACTCTGCCTTGTTAAAGGTGTTCAATGTGCTAAAGGGGAGCTGAGGAAATTCTAGTTACAGAGTTCTGAAGACACATATAACCCAACTGCAGTGACTTATAAAAAATAAAGAGGCCTTGCTCACCTGAAAAACTATAGCCAAAATAAGATCAGCTTTCATAAATAACAACTCCGGACAAAAAGTGATCAGAATAGCTCACTTGAGTTTTCATCTCAGGTAGGCTAAAAACCATAAAGTGAGGTTGCTTAAAAAGCAGGAAAAGTAAAATCATTGAGAGTTTTTTTAGGAAAGGGATTGTTTGCTGAAAAAGCTTATCAGAAAGGAGAGTTTATTTAAGCATTAGCGCTGTATGATAATTTGTCTGCACTGCTTGGTGTGTTACAGGACCAACGACATCTAAAAATAAACTTTTTATGCTTATATCTATATTCATACAGATGTCTATTTGTATGAAATATATGTGTATTGTCGCTGTAAAGCCAAAATATACACTCTCAGTCAGGGGTATGAACCATGACTAAAATTATAGTGCTCAAAACTTTGCAGAGAAAAATCTTTTTTATTAATTTAAGGAGTAGATATTATTTAATAAAGCATATCAAATTTGTTATGTAAGATTGAAAGTTTCATTTATTTTTACAAAAATAGATATACTTAAAACACGTGAAGGCGTTTATATTTGTGCTCATGGCGCATGAATAAGCATACTGTATTCATAGAAAATTGAATGTCACAGATTTCCAATGCAAACATAAGGGGAAATATACAATGAATGTAAATATTGTGGAATATGCTGGGGACCTCAGCAGTCTCAAAGAAGGACTCCCATGTGAAATGTCTGTAACCTGGCCAGGAGAGGGAGTTATATCTCCTTTTTTGTCAAGAACAGCAAAAAATACTGATAGGTGTTATAGAAAAACAAGGAATTATTTGATCTTGTAATAGTTATAAATCCTGGAATTCAAGGAAATTCTGAAATCAGGCACAGTACCTGCCTCATATCACTTGAATTATTTGATCTTGTAATAGTTATAAATCCTGGAATTCAAGGAAATTCTGAAATCAGGCACAGTACCTGCCTCATATCACTAACTTTGTTTTTACTGTAGTATATGCTGTCTGAGTAACTATGTGATTGGGTAAAAAATATACTTTCATAAAATAATTGAATTACATAATGGTAAATTTAGGGGTTTTTTCATTAGTTCAAGCTTTAATTTCATATTTTTATCATTCTTTTTCAGTCTTAGTTGTTATTTCTTTGGTAATTTGCTATTGATGTGTTTCTGCTATTATGCTATTGTATTTGAGGGTATCTGAGGGGGTTAGTCACTTTTTGATGCCTCATGCAGGCATCGACTAACCATCTGTGCATGTGTTCGTATTTTCGCGCTTAAATCTGTATTTTTCTGTCAAATTATAATAATCCCCCATGGCAAAATGAACTGCCTATTTTAGCAGTAGTTAGACAGTTCTTAGGCAGTTTTCAAATTATTTGGCAGTTTTCAAGCAGTTCCAAGCAGTAAGGGTTTTAGTGGCAGGTCAAAACTGTCTACGTAAAAGCAGAAGCAGTTATTCTAAGCAGTTATTCTAAGCAGTTTTCTTAGCAGTCTTTGCTGTATAAGCAGTTATAGGTTAATACACACCTCACAGGGGACTTGCATCCTTTCCAACCAGTTACAAATCTGGGTCACTGGCTGCTGCCAGATAAAGCTGACCACTCAGAATCAAGATCAGAGATAACAGGAAGTTTGGTTGAAAATTTTGAATGTATCAGTGCCATGAGGGGCATGTGATATTCACCACAGAAAATGTTGTGTATGGGCAAACTCAAATAAATTTATGGATTTTAATATGTTCTAAGGATATTACATATATTTCTCTTAACTTAAGGTAAATAAAATATTTCAAATAAGTTTTCATTGAACAGTTTTTAATAACGGTCTGGTTAGATCACTTAATTTACCGGTACAGCTGAGTGTATATGCATGGGAATTGACCTCTTAGGGAAGGCTACATGAGACTACAATGGTCAATCAAAGGTCTGAGAGTATCTAATATGGACACATTTTAATAACAACTTCTCAAGAACAACTTAATTGGGGAGAAGCTTATAAGGTCATGATTGTAATTTGAAGTCTTACAATAATATATATTTATATTTACTATGCTAAAAGCTAGCTAAATGCAGTATCCACACGCAATGTAGATACAGGTTGGCTTAAATGGTACAATATTGTACATGTATGTCTTTATGTAATAATTGATTCTTGAAAATGTTAAAACTTATTCATATAACCCATAGATGATATCAGCAGTTCCTAGCAGTTTTCATCATGATTATACTTCATGCATATTCATTTATGAAAACCATATTAGGAAATAAGGAAGCAGTTTCTGGCAGTTTCAAACAGTTTTTACCAGTTTACATCAACTCATTTAAATTACTGCTATATAACTGGAAGGCTTAAAATTACTGCCTGGAACTGCTTATATTCATTATGAGACATATAGGGGAATCCAACTGCTATAAGGAAAGTATGGAAGGCTAAGGAACTGCTAAAAACTGCTAAGATAACAAAACTGGTACTGCTAAGGAACTGCTTAAAAACTGCCTTCCACTTTGACATGGGGGCCGGCCGTAATCCTCGAAAGATCGTTATTAAATTAAAGCTACGACTCCTTGCTATTGCAAAATTTGCCTTCCGAGGGCTGAAATTTCCAGTAAACAATGTCAACAACGCACGCTTCTTCCCAATGAATTAAGACCTCAGCCAAAGAAATGACACCCCGGCAAACAAAAATACATACCAAAGCGTATTCAGCAAGACAACAGCAACATGTTTTCACAATTGTAATAACAATACTAATGAGGGTGTTTAAGGATCAGAAGGTGCATATACTACATAATCACTTGCTAAATATAAATCAAAAGCAAGATCTAGAACAGCCATTAAGGCGTGAATCAGCAATTTTTCTATATCATATAATATTATAATAAGTACTGTAGATTCCTTATTTTACCCGAGTACTTAATTCCACGATTCAACGATTTGCCATCAAATCGCGAGAACATAAAATCACGAATGGCGAAATTTCATCATAGTTTCATGTAGTTCACATGTCTCCTAAAATTAAAAGCGAGATTTTAGAATTCGTGAGACGGGCTTCTTGCGATTTTATGCGGATATTAATTCCTCGCGTTCAATTAGGAATTTACAGTATATCAGATAATGGTAATCATTTATCACATTATTAATATTAAAATAGCTTAAATTAAAAATAAATATTTATAAAAGCAGAGAAATCTTGCATAGAGAGTTATCCACCATTTGTGGAGCTGGAGTTTAGTCTTAATGAGATGGATGCCAAACATTTGGTACTTTAAATAGGCAGAGAAAGAGAATCAGCATGGCCATTTCAGGAAGCACAAAGAACATTGATGATATGAAGAAAATTGATAACTCCAGTGATCTAAGACTGTTCTTAAAAATTCAGAATTCAAAAATGTTCCTCCCATGCTCAACAAAATTCACCCATCATCAGATTAACAAAGAGCAACTTTTTGAACAGTTTGATTCACTGTTGGCATTTGAATGTAGCTACTGGATCTTTCCAGTACAGACCACTAATAGAGAACAGCGCATCATCACAAAAATAGACAAAGAATATATTCAACTGTTAGAGCAATGGATGCACCCTTTATGCCGCTATATCTGCTGATTTCAATTAAAAATAATAGTATAAATTTCTTCCACAACATGCAAGACCACATTTTTTGCTTGATTTATTGTTCCTTCTCACTTTGTTCTTTTAATATGTGCTGTCTAGCACTAAGTAGAGTTAACACTACCCCTTTTTGTGGTAGAGTCCCAAGTCTCAAATTGAAGCTTACTAATCATGCAGCCAAACATGGAGGCTGTAGCAATGAAGAAAGCCAACCTAAAGAGGACAGTCTCTGGAAAGACTTATTAAAAAGAGAACAGGTAAGCTCCATTTTATTACTAAGTTGTATTTCAAGATTTAATTCTATTTTTTAGTAGATTTGTTTAACTGAAGTGATATATTTAGTGTTATAGCTTTTTTATTCTTATTCCATTTGCTGTATGGATGTCTGTGTTTCAGTGATGAGAAAATAATAATAAATAAGAAGTAAAGAAATCAAGATCAAGTCAACTAGTAAGCTCAGATGAAGAGGGAAGCCAAAAAGTTACTTCTTAGGTTGGTAGGAACATGAAGAAAGTATTTCTGACCATAGTTTAATTTAATGTGCACAGCTGTTTGCAATTGGTCCTTCAAATTTCACAATTTGTTGTTTGTTCGGTACATTACAGTTTTGCACGTTATGTATCTGAATATATGACAGAGTCCAGAGTAGAAATAACCTAAACATGCCCACCCTCTGACCCCAAAGGAATAGGTCAGATTCTAAGAGGAAATACTAAAACTTTCGAAGTCTGAAACAGAAGATTTGAAGACTGAAAATTTTGTTTTTCTTTCATCAGAAAGGCAGAACATGCTACACACACTTTTCTTGAGAAAGATTTGGTATTCATTGTTCTTATTAAGTTAGGGATGGATTCTAATATTTTTTTTTTATCTTAAATTTATCTATTCATCTTTTTACCAATTTTTTTTATTTATGAGTACTTCAATGAACTCTCCATTCACTTTCATTCATTTTATTTATCTATTTCGGCCAGCATTTTTTTATATTTAGGTTTACAAACCCGCCGCTTGGTTTTCTGAGTTTTTAGAGAAAAAATAAAATTAATAAAAAAGAGGTCTTTTTTTCCCTGACAGCAAATTTTTTGACCGGATCGAGATTTTTTTGGGTTTGGGATCGAGATTTCATATTGTAAGGCAACGACTTCCTGTCTAAGATGGCGCGAGAAAATCTTCACTCTAAGTGATATGTTTACGTTTATTTTGGCGTGGTTATTCTAAAATTTGTTTGTGGGGGTAGAAAATGCCTAGATCAACAACTTTATAAGATCATATTATCTTGTCAGACCGATATGTAATTAATGCATGTCGATGTGTTGCAAGTGGAAAAAAACCGGTCACTCGAGCACCCAAAACGCAGAATAAAATAAAGTTCTAATACCATTTGTTTAAAGAAAGTTAACAAATTCTAAAGCAATATTGTCTAATGATGATGTCCATGCTTAGCACCTCTGATTATACGTTTAAATATAGCATTCCTTATGTCAACTATTTTATATGAAAATTTGTTCCATTTGTTTTAGAGAAGATTACCCTTCACAAATAAAGTGGAAAATTATTTGTAACTAGCTAAAAAGTTTATATGATACAACTGTAACTAAGGATTTTTAAATAATAAATGACCGGATCCCTATAAAATGGCAAATGAACATTGCTACATTTAATATCAAAGTTGCTTGTCTAATATTCTATTGTACTGTTTCACAGATTATTCATACTTTTCACATGCTACACTTCATGCTCCACTTAACGCAGTTACACACCACTATCATGAAGTGGTATTTCAATATTAGAATAAAGATGATGTCACCCCCCCACCCCAATTTTCCCTCCTTTACAGTTTTTTTGTTTTTTTGGTTCGAAACCTAAAAAAACTGTTGGTCAAACGTGAATTTTTATTTTATTTTTTATTTCCTCCTCCTACGGAACTTTATCATTTTGATGTTCGTAAACCTAAAAATAAAAAAAAAGCTGGCCTTATTTGCTTTTTTTCATGTATGAAAAGAGATTATTTATATTATTATCTATTTTATCATTTAATACATGCATTATAATATTATTATCAAGTATTATTTAATTTTAATTATTAAAATTTATTAATTAAGAGAATGATGAAGTCACCAGCATCGGCAAAGGCTACACTTACCAAGGAAGCAAAAATTATATCAATTCACTATCAATATCAGCCATCACACATCAATTTTGATTTTTTTTAAATATAAATCTATATCATTAATATTTATTTTTTAAAGCTTTTCAGACACTTAAAACCAAATGAGAGCCAGTTTTTGCATTGCATTGCTGCCATTTTACTAAAAAAAAAAATTAGATATGGCTCTATTCTTCATTGCAGTGCAGCAAGTCCTGTGAAACAAGCAAACAGCAAAAAAAGAAGTAACACCCAAAGAACAGGCCTATGGGCCATATTGCTCACCTGAGCAACAATAGCCATAATGAAAACAGATTTATGGGTTCATATACAAAATATCTGGACAATGAAACAGAAAAGTTCAAGCAAAAAAAAAAAGTAATTTTTCTCCTGATATTCTCATTTCAAACTTTGAGCCCCTTTTGTAACAGGGTGACTTTACAGTCACACAGGGGCCAAGCATATATTATATGCATATATTTTTCATAAAAGTAATGTCTGCGATACACTCATGCCGAATATCAAGTTGATGGGTCTTAAAATAGCGGAGATATACGTCATTATTCTCTCGAAGTCGCCAGTTTATTTTTACTCGGACATTTACCGGTCCAGGGCTCACAATGGGATTTTGCCTATGACAACAGAAGTATTGCAACAAGTCAAGAAACATTCGCACTAATCTTTTAAAATCTTACTCGACTTTTTAAAAATTAATTGATTTATTACGCTTTTGAAGTGAGCTGGTAGTTTTTTATCTGGGTCAGAGTTCTACCCCTTTCTCTATTTATGGTAACATTGAAATTAATGTTAAAACGGGCTTGGTCCCTGTGCACAGTCATATCACATCGAGTATTGCAGTTCTCGAGAAGATCTTAAACAATTGTTAATATATCTATAAACCTACATCAAATTCTGATCCCCAGTGAGTTGTGTGGCTGAAAAATTATTCAAATAATCCAAGGGCCACAGTCTACATGTAAGCAACTGAGAGTCAACAAATTCAATATGTCAAGAAACATGCATACAAGTACTAGACATACCATGTATTATAACACTTTAATATTGAGAATAATTTATTTTTATTTCCCAATGTAAAAATTGGATCCCCCTCCAACAAATGTGTTCCCACCCTAGCCCAGAAGATCAAGATTTTTATAATCTTAAATCAACACAAACAGTGGATGCTTTAACCAAAGCACTAATCGGGAAGTACCTTTGCCACATGCCATAGTTGCATTTCAGAGAAAAATAGTGCATTAAAACAATTATCCTAACCAAAATGTTTCCCCTTATTTACGCGTGGTCTTGAACAAGGCCATTTGCAACATTGGAAATAAACCGTGAAATATTTTATTAATAAATGCCTCCTAAAAAATACTAATAATTGACTGTAACCAGTCACTGCTTATAAACTTGAGGGGAAGCCAGGAACTACTCATGGCTTTCATCATTTGTTGAAATTTTTCCACAAACAGAAACAAGAGGCCGATGGGCCACATCACTCACCTGAGGAACAATAGGTATGATAAATTCAGCTTAATGGAGTAATAATATTAGCTGCAATAATGGAGCCCTCTCCGATTTTTTTATATCTGATGTTTACTGGAGAGGGCTACAATTCCACAGGATCTCCGTAATGGTGCAAAATTAGTTTTTTGAATGCAACTGAACTCGGTCTGAAAAGATTGATTTTATATTTGACTTTCTTTAGATAAAATGATTTTTTAATTCAGGTTGAACAAACTAACCGTATATACAGGTAAATATCGGTATCTCGAACATGGGATATCTCGAATACCCCGGTTATGTCGAAGTCGGCCGCCGGTCCCGGCCGTTTTCCCTATATATATGATTTAAAAAACTACTGATATCTCGAATACGGTTATCTCGAATACCCCGCTTATGTCGAAGTATGTTTACGGTCCCAATAACAAATTTTACCTGGGTTATCTCGAAGTGAAGTCAATTTTCCGGTCTGCTAATTGCACCCCGCATGTCGTGTCCTCGTTATTCTCGCCCGCGGCAATTCACACCTTTTCTCAAGACTGATAGTCTATTAACTCCACGCTTAGCCAGTGCAGCTATCGATGACACGGTAATTGTTATAACAGCTTGGGTATATACTCCGGTGATTGATAAAACAAACAAGTTCACAGCTCCCAAAAGTAAGCACCCCTAACATTACCGATAATATGAATAATGATGCACGCTACTTATAAAGCAAACAAGTTCACGGTCACTCAATTACCAAATAGCGCAGCATAAATCATCGTATAATCGATATCGATGCATGATCAAAGTGAACTTCTACTTAATGAATAATATACCAAAAATATATTTAATAACACACACTTTGTCTTTGGCTATAAAAGATGGTACAGAATTCGGTACATCATTCAACAACATGTCTCAACAACGTGATTTATTTATACTCTGAAAAGTTGTATACATGTTGTATACATGTACATTATGCTTGTATGTTTGATTAACTGTTATTTAAAATAATTGTAACGTTTCATATAAATTCTTATTTAAGTGTATATGTGCAATGTCTATAAATGTCTATAAATAAAACATCGTTTCAATATTCCGTCTTTTTTTCCGTTCATACCGGTTCTCAAATTATAGTGCATATAAGGACTTCCTGTGTTAACATGTCAGGACAAAAACAAAAACGCTAATGGAGTCGAAGAATTTCGACTTCGGATATCTCGAACACCCGGATATCTCGAAGTTTTTCCATGGTCCCCCGAACTTCGAGATATCGATATTTAACTGTAAATCAAAACCAGATAAAACACATCAGCATGATTACCAGTCTTTATCAGCAGCCATGACAGTTCTCGCATGATTTTATGGGATTTACGCTTGGAGTTTTGATGGGCTTGATAACGTGAATGTCAGTGTAGATAATCCATCTCACCTCGTTCTATCACTAAAACGTCATTAAAGGAAATGGTATATAATGGAAATTTCATATTTACCGCGTTAATTATGTTTAAAATGGGGGAATTTCTATATTCAGTTCAAGATCCGCTCCTGAATTCTCATTGGCTGTCCAAAAATAAAACCGGTCAAGGTCAGTTAACATGGCGGACAAATTCAACTTGTGTTGTTGACATACAGATGATACACGAAAAATAACTGATATATGGACTATACTTGATATTTTTGGATTAATTTATGCCATAGACATATACAATGTTTAAATTCAGGTAAGAAATGCAAATGTTATTGTCATTTTTATATGATTTGAGACGAAATCGTTGCGGGAGTGAATCACTCCCGCACTTGCACCGTTACGGAGATCCGATGGAATTATAGCCCTCTCCCCCCCCCCCCCCCCCCCCAAAAAAAAAAAAATCGGGAGAGGGCTACATTATTGCAGCTATAATAATACAAGATATCTGTGAGCCAATGCTCACTAGTGATACCCCCGCTCTGATGTGAATATGCAAAATAAGTCGACATTTAACAGAAAGCTGGCATCCCATTGGTACAGAAATACCGTATTTTCCCGACGATTAGTCGGTATTTTTTTTCTCAGAAGCAGAGCACCCGACTTATCGTCTTGTTCGACTTGTCGTAGGCTCGAGGTCAGAAAATTGTTTAAAAAGCATTAAAATTCTTGGTTTTAATTATCTTGAGTTGGCTGTGTGATTAAAAATTACGTTGTTGAATTCACTGTTCATCTTTAATAATTATCATTTCACTCATCTGTTAACACTTAAATACATAATAATAACAACAGTTATTAAGAAATGTTACATTGTCTTTAATCAATTAAAAGTTTTACCGTTCCGTTTTTATAAACACATCGTCACATGGTTCTATGTATCACTAGTAGGAAGATAACATTGCGCAGAAAAATTAAAACCAAATTTGAATGGAAGACAGTAGATCCGGGGGAGGTTTTTTTTTTAAAATTTAATTATTTAATTTGTAAATAGTTGTTAGTGGAACGTATAAATCAGAAATATTTCATGGTCAAATTCAATCTTTAAATACGTAATCGGCAATTATCAATACTACTGTTTATACAATAGGCTGACACCGGTTGTGTTAATAATCTTGCCCTAAGGCTGAGATCTTTACGGCAATATCACTCCTTGTGTATATAAAGAGTACCGTTATAAGAGTGATTATAGTTCATTGATTAACTATTGTCCATTTCTTTTATTATTGTTAGATAATTTTTTTGGGAAACGTATGTATGTCGTTTATCGTCATTATCAAGTCGTACAAATGATCGATCTATTTCTAACAGTGTCTATGTAAAACAATAGCGTGTAACTGCATTACTGGATACAAAGTAAACAAGTTTCATCAAATCATATAGTAATTGCTAAGCTTTCTGCACTTGAGATCCCCCTTTGAAGTCCGACACGAGACAGGTGCATGCCTATGACACCGGAAATTGTTAAACAAACATTGACCACGCGCCGAGTCAACAGGTGGCTGGTTACGTAATGGCGAATACACTGGCGATAGTCAGAGTGGATAATTATTTTAATGCTTGGGAATAAAATATTTCTGACAAAGTAAGTTTAGTTTTGCATAAAACGCGATATCGGGAATTGTTTAAAATGCAAGCGACTTTGTAGATGTTGCCGGTATTTGAAAATATGATGCATAAGTATAAAGCGTAATTGTTTAAATGTTAATCATTGATAATAATTGGTAGCAATATCGGGGGACATCGTGGCTTCATACACTGGTAATGTTACAGTAGTTTTATATGCCATTTTGAAGTGATAAGATCGACGTGTCGTCTGAATCGACGTATCGTAGGATTTTGTGAAAATTTTGGTTAAAAATTAGCAATTCGACGAGTCGTCCGCATCGACGAGTCGTCGGGAAAATACGGTATATCCCACAATATGGCATGCCTAAACAAATAGTGTGTTAAAATTTCAAGCATCTTCGATAAATAGCTGCTGAGAAATCTTTGAGGAAAATTTGTTTGAAAATTTTGGCTAAAATAAACAAAGTACTCATTTAACAGGAAATTGACATTCGATTGGTACAAAAATATATCCCACGATATGGCATGCCTTAACAAACACTGTGTAAAAATTTCTAGCATCTGCAATAAAAAGCTGCTGAGAAATCTTTGACGAAAATTTGTTTGAAAATTTTGGCTTAAAATAAACAAAGTACTCATTAAACAGGAAGTTGACGTCCGATTGGTACAAAAAAAATCCCACGATATATCATGCCTATACAAATACATACTGTGTAAAAATTTCAAGCATCTGCGATAAACAGTTGCTGAGAATTCTTTGCAAAAATTTGTTTGAAAATTTTTGCTACAAATAAAGTTGTCAATTTTCAGGAAGTTGAAGTCTGATTGGTACAAAAATATATCCCACGATATGGCATGCCTTAACAAACACTGTGTAAAAATTTCAAGCATCTGCGATAAACAGTTGCTGAGAAATCTTTGACGAAAATTTGTTTGAAAATTATGGCTAAAAATAAACAAAGTCGTCATTTAACAGGAAGTTAACGTCTGATTGGTACAAAAATATATCCCACGATATGGCATGCCTGTACAAATATTGTGTAAAAATTTCAAGCATCTGCGGTAAATAGTTGCTGAGAAATCTTTGACGAAAATTTGTTTGAAAATGTTGGTTAAAAAATCAGCAAAGTCGTCATTTAACAGGAAGTTGACGTCCGATTGGTACAAAAATATATCCCACGATATGGCATGCCTTAACAAACACTGTGTAAAAATTTCAAGCATCTGCGATAAACAGTTGCTGAGAAATCTTTGACGAAAATTTGTTTGAAAATTATGGCTAAAAATAAACAAAGTCGTCATTTAACAGGAAGTTAACGTCTGATTGGTACAAAAATATATCCCACGATATGGCATGCCTGTACAAATATTGTGTAAAAATTTCAAGCATCTGCGGTAAATAGTTGCTGAGAAATCTTTGACGAAAATTTGTTTGAAAATGTTGGTTAAAAAATCAGCAAAGTCGTCATTTAACAGGAAGTTGACGTCTGATTGGTACAAAAATATATCCCACGATATGGCATGCCTTAACAAACACTGTGTAAAAATTTCAAGCATCTGCGATAAACAGTTGCTGAGATAAATGTATCAGAAATTTTTGTTACGGACGGACAGACAGACACACAAGGGTAAAACAGTATACCCCCTCTCCTTCGGAGCGGGGGTATAACAAACTATCTGGACAATGTATAATAATACATGTTGATCCTGTATTAATAAAATCCATTTTTCCCCCTGGATATTCTTATGTTTATAATCATGAGTCCCTTTTCTAATCTGATGATTTTATAGTAATACCACATGTTGAATGTTGCAGTTCTCTAAAAGATCCTTAACAATTG
This sequence comes from Magallana angulata, assembly GCF_025612915.1. Classification (NCBI taxonomy): domain Eukaryota; kingdom Metazoa; phylum Mollusca; class Bivalvia; order Ostreida; family Ostreidae; genus Magallana; species Magallana angulata. Next base: position 2,352,158 of record NC_069115.1, read on the forward strand.
TTTATGTATGGGATATAAACCTACATCAAACTCTTAACCTTCTTGTGAGGCTGAAGAATTGTCCTGGGGCCAAAGTCTTAAGAATTAGGCGAACGTTTTTTTATTAGCTGGATAACGGATCCGCAGACCGAATTTTTTTGACTTTTAGAAAAAAAATAAAATGCACTTTTCGAAACTTTTTTTTACTCACCAACATAAATTAAAAGAAATACAAAAAATAAAATAAAATGACTTGTGAAAAATATTAATAAAAACCACATAAATTGGTTTCATTCATGAAAAATACCTTAACTTTTACACTTTCAGTTATAAAATTGATCCGGTTTGGAATACGGACTTCTTTATCACACACGTGCCATGTTGTCTAACGGAAGTCTGTGTTTTATCATTTAAATGGCATACTTTCACATATATCTGTCATTTGCAAAATTGACATTAAACTGTCGTTTAAGACCTTGAAGCAGTGTTGTCCCACACATACTGTGGGGCAAGCGGTGTCAGAAGTTCTTGAAAGTGAAAGAACCCACGTATTATGTTTCAAAGTTTTGGAAATAAAGTCATCAAACAGAAGTACGGGTAGCCAAGAATCAACTTGCTGGGTGGAGAAGTCTACAAGTTGCTCTACTCTCCAAGAATTTGGACAGAAGTTTCTTTTTGTGCAGGTTAGAGGATAAACTGGAGAATTTTTCATGTTTGTATGAAAATGTAATAAAACATCGTATCAACTGAAGACTTGTACAAAATCCATTTTTATTTAAATCAAAGATGTGAAACACTTATGCCCCCCTCCCTTGGAAACATCCACAAAGAAAATGAACGTAAACTGCAAATAACTGGAATTTGTCTATGTCCAAGAGCCATTAATAACTTTGTCGAAAGTTGCATAATCAATGTTGCCCTCAACCCTAGTCTGCTTAATAATTGGTGGACATACATCATCAAATTAATAAGCATATTAAAATCAATTACTCTATATGTATTTTATTAATTTGTTTATTCATTTACTTATTTATTATTTTGTGTAAAGATAATATTTGCCTTTCCAGGATGTTCAGTTATTAAACATATAATATGAAAAACTAAGGAACTGTCAAGAAGCACATAAAAAAATTATGGACGGATAAAATAACGAAAACAGTTTACAGAAATGCTTAAAGTTAATTGTATATTTTTTATGAACAATCATGTACAAATCATGGCAACTATACCCATATACAACAATGAAGACGAAGAATCTACCAGTCATAAGATGCAGCAGCCATGAAATTAAGGTGAAGACAGGACAAGTAATAACTTAGATATAGATATGGCAATAGGCATCTGCTCAAAATCTTATGGTAGCAAGGGACAGTTTCGGATAAAGTCACGCCCACCGATATATTTGTAAAATTGATGCGCAAAGTCATGCGCACTCGAACTGTACTCGGCCTCGTTAAAGGTATTTGTGCTGAGTGGGAGCTGAGGAAATTCTAGTTACAGAGTTCTGAAGACACACATACCTACCCCAACTACAGTAACTTGTATAAAAAAAAAACAAGAGGCACATGAGCTACATTGCTCACCTGAGCAACAATAGCCAAAATGAAATCAGCTTTATGGAGTCATATACAACACCTGACAAATAGCTCACTTGAGCTTTCATCTCAGGTAAGCTAAAAAAAATTACAAAGTGGGCTGTTTATAAAGCAGAAAAAGAAGGGATCCTGTGCTAAATATAAATCAAAGGCCAGATCTAGAACGGCCACAAAGGCATCAATCTGACATTTTTCTATAACACATAATATTAAGTATATCATATAATATTAAGTATATGTCACATTATTTTAAAAAATGCAGAAATTGAAAATTAGTATTGATAAAAGCAGAGAAAACTATCCAACATTTGTATTTATGAGATGGATGCCAAAATTTTGGGTGCATGTCTTAAATAGACTGGGAAGGAGAATCAACAAGGCCATTTCAGGAATCACAAGAGCATTGATGATAATATGAAGAAAACTCCAGTGATGTAAGACTGATCTCTACATACAAATCCAAAAATTCAGAATTCAAAAATTTTCCTCCTATGCTCAACATTTCTCTATCAAGATTTACCCATCATCATGAGATCAACACAGAGGAGCTTTTTGAACAGACTGGTTCGCTGTCATCATTTAAATGTAACTACAGGATCTTTCCAACAGACTGCTAATTGATGAACAACGCATCTTCATAGTTAGACACAGAATATGGAGACACAAATGAGTTACACAATGTGTCTTGTCTGTCATTTCAGAGTAAAGACGACCCGCGTATCTGGATGAGTTTTGATGACAACAAACTACAGCTCTACAGACCTGCGAGGGAAACTATCAAGTCAGTCCCAACAAAGTCCAGAAACAGGCCATGGGACATAGCGGTTACCAAGATAGGAAGATATAGTGTACAGAGACAATGAAGAGAGGGCTTCCTGGTCTACATAATTTTTTACTGATGTGTTGGAGTAGAGAAGATTTTTGCCTTGCCCCTAGAGTTCCTATGGGGCAAGAGTCATGAAATTTGCAATTTATGCTCCCCTTACCCCAAAGATGCATCATATCAATTTGCTTTGGGTTTGCTCTTGGTCAGCTTTTAAGTTCCACTTAATGCACTGAAGTAAGATTAGCAAACCTGCATGTTCCTTACTGCCTGTAAGCCCTGCCACTTGTGTATCAAAATTACACACTCACAGATAGTCAAGTCATTTTCATCAGCAAACATACAGTAAGCACACATGCATTTTTTTTTTAAATTTAAATGAAGGACCTCAATTAAATTAATAAAAATTCACTGGTTAAGAATTATCTGTTCGAGATTAAATGATTCCTACAACAACTCAAAAATCCTTGAAACAATCATGAAAGAGGACTATAATATTAAGATTTTCATTTTCATTTTTTTTTGGTAACTGCATAATTCTCCAAGGTAGTTGTGAACCTTAAATAAGGTAAACTAACCTTGTGTATTTTCATGGGATATTCATATCAGGTATCACAATTCTCAGAAGAAAGCAATGTGGTTCATATACCTTATTTTCAAAATGATGGTTACATATATTACAGACTACATGTATTCTGAAGATGAACAGGACATTCAAAATAAAAATTTAAGCTGAAGTACTAAATAATGCATTGATCAGTTTATTTGATGTTAGTACTTTCCTGGCTTTAAAAAGTGCTCTTAATTTGATAATTTTTCGTGACCGATTAACACGGCCAGGCAAGATGTGCATCCACACAAGTGAGACATCTTCAGCGAAATACTTTTAACTATTAAGAGGTATGTGACTTACAGACCCTGAAACGTGCTACTACACCAGTTGCACGGTTCGGTTCGTTACACTTTTTGAACGGTACGGTTCGCTTTGTAAATGGTACGGTTCGTTTTGTGAACAGTACGGTATGCTTTGTGAATAGTACGGTACGCTTTGTGAACGGAGTGGTTCGCTTCTTGCACGGTACGCTTTGCTAAAAATAGCTGCACACTTTGTGAACGGTTTGTGCACTTTATTAATGAGGTAGGCGTGGCCTGAAGCTTTGATTTTTCTCGATAGAATTTCGTTTAGTTTTTGCCTGATCTACTTTAGCAAGGTGGTAATTATGACATATGATAATAAATTTTTTTGTTTATTTATATGATATTTTACAAATGTATTTCAATCTATTTAAAATCAGAACTTTCATCCGTTCCCCTGTTTTTGATACGTTTTGTGAAACGTGTACCCGGTGACAAACGGGAAGCGGGGGTAATTTTTATTTTGATTAGTTTATTATTAGTATTTAATTTTAGATAATTGTAATCATTAAGAAAGATTAAAAGAACTGTTTGACTTTAATCCGACATATTTTTGTTAATTTAGCGAGCTGTCGATAATTTTACAAAGCATCTTAAGTTTTTATTTCTATACATGTACTTGAATTGAAGTCATTAAATATTTCTAATCCATATAAAATTTGCTATAATAATTGCCCCGACTTTATTCCAATATTTCTTAAGTTTCCTTCAAACTATGGTCAGAATTACAGCATTGGGGTTCCTTGGGGTTCCTTGGGGTTTCCTTGGGGTTCCTTGGGGTTTCCTTGGGGTTCCTTGGGGTTAAAAGACGTGCCGCTTCTGAATGTAGCACGCATAATCTACAACTGTAAAATGTTCTGAAGACTTGCAAAAAAGGCCTACGTTCAGGTGTGAACTTAGTCCGGACTAAATCAAGGACTAAAAGTTTTTAACCTCAAATGCCATATACATGTACTAACATACAGAACAGGAGAACATCTTTTGGCAAACAATGTGATATTACAGAATCCAATTCTATAGAAGGATGTTGGTGGAATATAAATACGGATGACTTCCCTAAACACAGTTATCTCTGATGATCGCTTGTATGTGTATGTACTGATTTCTGCCCCAAGATGTACTATACAAAAATTTGTTTAGCATTATATAAGTTCAATTTTTGTTTTGAAACATGACACATGATAAATGTTCTCAGACTCCAAAATAACACATCATCGAAGGCAAGGGCACCATAAGATACGGGGAACTAATTCATATAGGCCCTACCCAAGGCACAAGACTACAATGTTGAAAAGAAATTGATAATTTGAGGAGGGAATGAGAAAACTAATTAAACTAATTAATTAGTCTCTCTTGCTTAGCCAGCAAAATTTATCAAGACATGTTCAAAACATTGGTAAACGCACAAGGGTTGACTGCTTAGGTGTTCGATAGTGGAACTAAGAGTATTAGTTTATGGTATGGAGGAGAGAGCCCCAGTCATTTTCAAATTAGTAGAAATTTGCAGAAAAATGTGTAAAAGGTTTAAACACACAAATGAACAGGATATTTTATAATTTGCCGCACTGGAACAAAAACCACAGACCAGGAAACATATTTACATAACGTGCGAGTACCCATTATTGTCGATTATTATAAAATCAACCAGATTTCCGCTATATATTCCTTGTTTTTAGCTACAGACCAAAATAAATAAATAACGCAATCTTTCAGATGCTACAAGAGTTGGGAACAAAGAAAATTTACTTCAAACATCTCGGAACTCACCTAAACAAAGGTAAAGCCTTGGAAAACGTATATCATTTGTATCATATGCCACTAAATGATTGACTTGTAATCCACTTTGATAACAGGGCATTTTTTGTGTTTAGGTCCAAATTCAATGAATATTTACCTCCGTGTTATTATATTTAAGAAGAATAAGCAAGATACCATTTCTACTACAAAATATTTAAGGAAGAAAACCGAGCATCTGCTTGATTGTAAGACGCCATTTTGTCTGCAACCTCAGGCGGATCAAAGACTTATCCCCGCGCACCTGCTGTGTAACTTAGACGCGTTGCTTTTAACTTTCACATACATTATTTCTTTAACTGGACATACTAAAACTTATTTCAAATTTTTGTTTAATAAATTAACAATGCATATCTTTATTTTGTTAATCATTTGTTTCGAGACATGCGAAGCACATGTTTCTCTGTTTGTGTACATGTGGCCACAGGGAAAAATATTGCTTATAATATGATTGAATTGCGTTAATGATACAATTTTAATTATTATACTTTCATGTTAAATACTGAAATCTGATTGGTTTAGACGCAGTTGGTAATCCGTTCTATTACCCTCAGCGTTAGCAAAACACTTGGCAACAGGTAACACAACGAATTGCTACATGCACGTAAATTATGCGCGTATGGTTCCAGTAGAATTCACTTCATTTCTATATAAAAGCAGTAATTTTTTTTTTAATTAAGACATCCAGTATAATAAAATAAATTGTGTCTGTTTGGGAGGGTAACTGTTGAAATTGACACCCCTCGAAAACCATTGTCAACCTCTGCTTCGCGTCGGTTGACAATGGTAGTCTCGGGGTGTCAATTTCAACAGTTACCCTCCCAAACAGACACTATCTATATAATGTTATATTCTTACATTTTATCTTATATTGATAGATTCTTTTAAAATTTTGACCTTTTCACCGATTAGTTACTGAAAAATGACGTAAAGATATGAGTAGCAATAATGGGTACTCCTGGCGACTTCCTGTAAATTAATGAACAGGGATTTACTTTTAGTCAGAAGTTAGTCAAAACTGATGAGAATTTAAAAAAAAAAAATTTACTCAAATTACCTAAATAAATAAACAGTGCAGATATCTGCATCGAAATGTTTACATAACAGCTTACATGAAGAGAGTAATAGAGAAAACTTCCGTATTTTTCAGCAATAATACATGTAGGTAACGTTACTCGCATGTTAAACCACTTGATAATCATATAATTTTTAAATTATACAAACTGATAAATGACAGTAATGAAATATTCACAAAGAAAATTAAAAGCAATAAAAGGACACCTGAGCAGGACTCTCTCTCTCTCTCTCTCTCTCTCTCTCTCTCTCTCTCTCTCTCTCTCTCTCTCTCTCTCTTGTAAATATATGTCTCACTACATGCCAAGTGACCTGCAATAAGGGTTTGACTATATATGTATATATATTCGCGATTGATTTAAACGCAGTGATTGGGATAAGCACGCGCCCTGTGCCATAGTCGCATTAAATAAAATAATGGCACATCAATTTTAATATGTTGCGCCCTGCTGGTGCAAATTATATTATAGTTATACTATTACAGTACATACTTTTCAACTTTGAGCTTTCCCCTATAAATGCTTGGAATCTTTTTCGCTACAATTCTTTAATGATCGCTGTTATTTTACACTTAAAAAATAGAAGTCAAATGTTGTACAGCGAAGCGTGATCATGACTTTGTTTTGGTTAGTGTAAAGTGTTTTTGATTGGTTAATACTGTCAATTTAATATTTAACATGCGGTCTTTATGTAAGCATCATACCACTGAAAAAAATTCCCCATCCCGAAAAAGAACAAACTTTTCTGATATTTTCATTTACCTTAATAAAAAAATCAGATGAAAAAAAATGAACAGATAAAGCAGAACAGGTGGCTGAAATAGCGAATGGAGATGCTGACGGTAAGATTGCCTGGTGCAACCAAACTAAAATTCAACTCAAATTGGATGAAATGAAGAATAAAAACAAAGAATTGAAACTAGATTATGGTCTTCATTGCTAAATTAAAAATATTTTTGGTAGCTTTTTATTCAATGTGTCATTCAGTAATTTAACAATTGCAATGAAGTCTTTTATAAACTCGTCAAATTTTAACTTGTCATTTTACAATGTCCCATGAAATTTCCATTTGGCGCATTGATTTTGGAAATGTCACATTAAGTTAATGATTAACACAGTCTTGGAACGTGACATTGTCACAATTTAGCCAATTGCTTATCCCAATCACTGTAAACGATATTATATATGACATGAACCAACCCGGAATGTTGGCGACTTCACCGTATTACGACAAGAATTTAAACTGACCTGTTGAGAAAACGAGACGTTGATTATTGACAAGTAGAATTCGCCGACCTGTTACCACTCTGCATTTTCACAGCGTATAGGCTATATCCCACCAGCACATTACAGTGATTACTGAGGTAGTCGCGTGTATCTAAATATAGAACAGTTCTCGCCCGGAGTGAGATCTGCGGCAAGAAATCCCCATCTCCAAAAAGAGCCATACAAATCAATTTATTTTATCTAGTAACTGTTTTCTTATTTTTAAACCATACTAAAGATATACCTCTATAATGTATAGATCCACAGTCAAATCAAAGATTTCAGGTAAAACGCAGGCACGTAGCATAAGAGGGGGGGGGGGGGGGGGGGGGGGGCAGGGACTTTTTCTCGGAACAACAAAGTTTTTAAAATTTACATATAAAAATTTGAATTATCATGGATCCCCCCCCCCCCCCCGCACTTTTTTGGGAGTATGAAAACAATTGATATGAAAATAAGGAAATTGGGATTGAAATTGAAGTTATTATATACTACGCCAGAGATGCTGAGATGCACAAAATAAATTAATTAGAGCACATTTGGGAAGTGTTAAAACCTTGCAAACCTGAGCATTGAGATATCGTTCTCTAAGCGGAGAGAGAGAGAGAGAGAGAGAGAGAGAGAGAGAGAGAGAGAGAGAGAGAGAGAGAGAGAGAGAGAAGGTGAGGTTAAACAATAACATATTCAAGGAAATTGAAAGACATCAAACTCAGAAAAAAGGTTCAAGATTCACATAAGCAAAATGGAAACAAGTTCTGTTGAGGAAAAAAAATACTTAAGAAAATTGATACAGTCTTGATCGGGAACTACAGTCAAACTAAAATCTCAAAAATGAAAAAAAAATAGAGGTATCGAAAAACTTTAAATTTAATGCAAGGGAAATCTGTAAAACCCGCTTGCATATTAAATTATAATAAAAATGATAGAAATGAAACAGTCAGCATCGCAATATACGAAATTAAAACTCAATTAAGTTGTTTGGGGTTTTTTTGTAACCTCAATAGGCAAAGACGTTTATTGTTTTTTTACAATGATCAAATTACATTTGAAGCAGAACTGTAATTGACAGCGTGTACTTTTGGCTTTTTAGATTTTTCAGATAGTACAGATGTCAGGGAATTCAACAATCATTATTTCTTTGGAACAAGAAATTAAAACCTGTTAGCTCGCTTGTTTCCCTCACCGGTTAGGATTCATGTTAATATACAAGCTGCTTTTCTATTCATATTTACGTGATATATTGGACTGAGTTTTTTTATGCACTGTGATATTTATTATTTACAAGTTCAAGACTTTTTGCATAATTGAAAACTAACTTCAAGCGAAGTGCAACATGTGATACTCAAAACAACCTCGAAGGAAATTCTGACGTTGAGTGAAATATTTCTAATAGTGGCTGACCATGACCAAAAAAAAAGATATGTCAGAGGTTGGGACAGAGCTTGGCGCGTAATCAAAATGAGTGAAAATTCTACATGTGCTCTCAGTAGTGCTTATGAGACTTCATACCAATTAAGACATGCGCTTACACCACCCCTTCAAAAAGTGTGTCATGTTCCTCAAAATCAAGAATAGGTTTTGGTTAAAAACAGATGCGTTTTATTATCTGCTTGCACGGAAAATAAACCCACGACTGATTCATTAGTAAATAGTTTTTCAAATTTATGTGACACATAGTGTAGAGCCAAATGTTCGGGTTATCTGATCTAATTCAGGTTAGACTTTCAAATTTCTTGCAGCATGGTAAAACAACACATTTTAAAACAAAATAACAAAGTTTCACCACAAATTAAAAACCTGTTAAAAGTCTTAACAAATTTCTATGAATTTGCCTAAAATAATTGCTCATTCAAAAATTCCCCTGTGATAAAATTAAATAATTAGACGAATCAATACTGGTTTATTTGAGAAATATATAAAATCTTAGAATTTTGTTCCAGCCTCCAGAAAGCAACATGTAGAGTTACATTTTAGTCAAATTAACCAGTAACATAAATAATTTGCACATTGTTGAAAAAAAAAATTATTAACTGCATTCTAATGATTCATTTGATCAGAAATTGACATCAATACAAGTACTTGTTCATAGAGTTGCAATTTCATTCATTTAATTAAACGAGGCTATACGCTTTATATGCATCCTTATTCAAATATAAAACATTCAATATAGAATATTTGCTTATATATACAAACAAAACCTAATTATCACAAACATTGCTATGCAAACATTTTGTATTAAAACTGATAACTGATAACAATGACCTTAATTAAACATATTCTCTCTCTCTCTCTTTTTCTCTCTTTCTCTCTCACACACATATACACAAATACACACACACTCACCAATTATTGAGTCGACGTCTTTTTCGGCACACCCTGGTTTGTCCTCTCCCCGGTGAATGAATTCCATCGCCTCTTCTTTTGCAGTAGCAAATGGAATCATCTAATTCAACCAATAAAAAATTGAAGAGAATGTGTCATCTGAATAATCATTTAGGAATAACATCTTCGATATTATGATAAAGAAAATCAGATCAATTTTAAACTTACATCTTGTTGAGCTCTCTTTCTGCTTATTGCCATCTGAAACATAAGAGAGGATAGATAGATAGAATGATAGATAGATAGATAGATAGATAGATAGATAGATAGATAGATAGATAGATAGATAGATAGATAGATAGATAGATAGATAGATAGATAGATAGATAGATAGATAGATAGATAGATAGATAGATAGATAGATCGATCGATCGATCGATCGATCGATCGATCGATCGATCGATCGATAGACAGATAGAAGAATTATCGATTGATAGATTGATTTATCGATTGAACGTATTACCTTTTGGAAGTCCTGGAGTGAATGTAACACTGAAATATCCAATGAAAGAAAACAAAATCCCTCCTACAATCACTTTCACAAAAACAAGCAAACAGAATATAAAAATAAAAGAGCATACAGTTGAAGCTGAACTATAAACTTGCAATACAAAGCTAAATAAAAGGTATATGGTTGCAAAAATATATATAAAAAGCTTTTCTAGAAATTATTATGCGAAATAGGGGTTATAAAAATCTTTCAGAAAGATCCTTTGTTAAAATGGCGTCCTTGTGTGCTTTTTTCCTGAATCAGAAAGGAGTCATCTAGAAAAAAAAAATGCGCATGTGCATTCTGGAAGCTGACTTTTACGGGGTAACTAAAAAAATTAATTTTAACAATCTGAAAATATATATCGTATTATAGTATCCTTGCAACTGTGTAAATATCGAAGTTTTTCAATAATTAACTATCGAGGGAAATTAATATATAAATAAGATTTCGCTTAATATAAAAAACAACCCCCCTTGATACCCCCTAAGACCCTCTTCTCCTGATACACAGGATTCGTCATTAAAATTCTGGCTAGTCTTGACAAAAAATTTAAAGGGAGTTCCTTCAGATTCTTGTAAACTGTTGCAGCTAAATAAGACAGAATCGACAAAACTGGGATAGTTCGACTTCTGTGTCGAAGCAATTTATTTTGCAAATGTTATGAAACTAATCCATATATATCATCTGAAAATTTCTCCCCTGTTCCATACAAATCTAATCCTAACTGTAGCAGTAAATTAGACAACAATTAATTCTTCTTCTATATCGTTTCTTAATTTTTAATCTTAATGAGCAAAGTATATAGTTATAAGTCATGATATAATTATTAATTACTTGCATTGTTCAAAATTATAGTATCACACATATAGTGTGACAACTTAAATCGCAATCATATCCTCATAAGCTGTGCAGTTCATTTTGATTATGCATTGTAAACATATTACAAAGTACCCGTTCTTGTGAATTAGTATTGATTTAGACGTAAACAGCATCGCTGGACAAATCAGTTATCGTATACAAACCTTTAAATCTATTAATTGTACCAGAAATGTTTTCGTTAAGTAAAAATGTGTGACCGGTCAGCTTCAGTTTCAGATTATTTTTTCACTCAACACAAGAGGTACATAAGAAGAACAAACATATTTACATATACAAACAATAAAGTTGTAAAGATCAAGGAAGTAAGTGGGGTGAACGAACAGTACGATTAATTTTTGAAATAAAGAAACCCAATTTTCTTAATGTAATATAATCAACTGAAGACATGATTTCATAGAACTTTTTAGTGTTAGGAAAAGAACAGTAATATGTATCTAAAAACTGACTTCGTAATTTATTTAATGCCTTGCATTCTAATATAACATAAAATTCATCACCAATTTTGTTACAATTACACAAATTACAATAACGTTTACTTCTTTCAACAGTATCCCACCTTCCGATTTTAACAGTAAGATGATGATTTGTAGTTCTAAACTTAACTAATATTTTTCTTAATTTACTGGGTAACAAGAGTTAGTAGAGTTCACATTCAAAATTTGTTTTAAAAATTCTATATATAACACCCTTAATCGATTCCCGAATATCGTTATGCCATTTTTGTAAAAATTGAGATTGATTGGTTAATAGTTGTCTTAACCCAACTGGAGTTATAATGGTATGATTCATGATCACTCTATTCACTTGAATGTCCGCATTTATCTAAAACAAAAGAGCATAGCCACGGATTTAATATTTGTCCCTTATTAAATAGTATACGTACATACATATATGTGATTTTGCTTAACTTGTTTTCACGGCTACTGATAATATTGGCCCAGAGTGAAATCATTCTAGTAAAAAATGGTTATATACAGAGGAAATCGTCTAGTTTCATCATATACCATGTAACTAGGTGTACAACTTTTCAGATTAAGTATATGTTCCAAATTTTTTTAATGGACACGTTCAATTATCTCAATATTTTCATAACCCCAAACTTCACATGCATACAATAAAACTGGTACAATAACTTTATCAAATAAATCTAATTGACAATCAATAGGTAAATTGAAAGTTCTTATCTTCCACATAACTTAATACTCTTCCTAGGCACCTGATCATACCTCTATCTTTTTGGAGATCCGTGTTGCTCTGCTTTGAATTTGTATTTCGTTTAATGGATTTTTGAGATGGTTGACGGTTTGTTATTGTCATTTTTTCATTGAAACAAAATTTTTTATAAGAGTATTAAACTGCGTGTATTTTTAGATATTAACATTGCTTTTAATTGATAGGGAAAAATATGATCAGTATTATGAAGGTAATTTATTGATTAAAACATATCGATTTAAAATTCAAATGAATTGGGTGTCAGACATAGCCTATGTAAACATTCCCCATATACAAAGTACAGTAATTAAAAAAAAAGAAAATTCAAAAAAGCAGAAACCATAAACTCTGATTTTTATTTTTGTGCATTTCATTCATGTTGTGCACTTTATTCATCTCCATCGATTAAAAAAGACAAAAAAAAAAAAAGATCAGAAGGATTAAGTTCTAGTATCGTTTATTGAGATATATCCCTGAGATTCACTGAGTGTACCTTGAGGTCATGCGTCTTATCAGCACACCGTGCTAGAAGAACATGAAACTTGCATATATTTATCAGATGGATAGAAGGATACATGAGAGATAGTTATTATGATCCTATTAGAATTTTTTCTTATCATTACTAAAACGATTTAATTGCATAACAACGTTAGTCTAAATCTAATAGATTAAACAAGTATTCCTTTTAAAGGAATGATCGGCATGAAATATCATTGGTCAGTTCTGTTTATATAATATACGCTACATGCAGTAAACTATATATAGCACCGTTTTATTGATTTCAGAAATGGCAAGGCATGAATGAGCTTTACTTTTAGTAGGCGAATTATACTAATATTCTTACGCATATGAAAAAAAAACCGTGATTTGAATCATTTTGTATGTAACTCATAAATGTTTTATTTTCAGGGTAAACGGATAAGATTACCGTTTTAGTAATATACGTCTAATTAAAAATTTAAATAAAGTTGTCATTGCAAAGCAAATAAAATAGTGCAAGGCGCAATGCGTGCGCAAATAGTTAAATTTGCCGGATGCCTCGTATAGACACAACTGTGATCGGTCGAAGCCGATCACAATAGAGTAATGTTTACCGATTAAAAAAATACTTCGTAATATATACGATGTGGAAGTACAATGTTTGATTTGAAGATGTATTGAATGAAACCTTCACTTCAATTTTAACAATGTCCAGTTATGATAAAAGTTAAAATTTAGGTACTCCAAATGATAAAGATCCCAAAAAATTGTTGTAATAGGTCAAATGAATGTATTATAATAAAAGTTAAGAATTAAAGTTAATTAAAACAATATTTGATTGTACAACAGGATATAAAAACTCGAAATACTTTGATGTGACGAAAATGTTAATTCCCTTGACAACTGCCTTTGACATCTTCTTAAAGCCCCTTTCACAATTGGCGCACGAGCACTTTATAACATTTTGCGATCGGAATTTTTTAGATTCGCACGAGCTCTTTCATACGTTTCACGAGCTCTCACATACGTTGCATGCGTTTTAGTGCTCGAATCAAGTCTTCTCAAAATAGTGGACATGCACACTATTCAGACGCGACCGAATTCGATCCAAATCATCGCAGTGCATCGCACAAACATTAATACGAACGTTTTACAAAGTTTTGTGTACTCGCAAGAGTGATGCACGATTTTTAAAGGTCGTAAGATGAATCGCTGCTGTATATGGGTGCGTTTTGCGACCATGAGACTGTTGCTTAACATGTCTCATATAATTTTGCAACGTTTTCCTATCATTGCACGACTTATCAGCCTCAATATGCCATCTTTGCCACTAGTAAATATACCCTGTATAAGCATCACTGTTTCAGACTACAATTCAACAAAATACATTTATTGCATGGCGGTGAGGGAAATTCCCTAAACATTAATGCAATAAACGTTTTATTTTATCGAACAAGATATGATTATACAAAGTACATTGATTTCTAAAAATTGTTTGACTTTAATTCTGTAATTTCCAATAGCAATAACGTCGTGATTGATTCATTTCCTATGTTACTGTCTCACTTTTCTTTCATAATTTCGAATCATAGATAGTTAAGTTGGTTTTGTGATATAAATTTAAGGAGAATCATAATGATTAAATAATTTTGATTTTATCATATTTGCATCATATGCTCATATCGGCTTTTTCATTCTTATGAAATCGCCCTGTCACGTGACTTTCTAGACCAATCAGATATAATAAATTAATAAAATTGAGGTACAATGATAAATACTGCTGCACCTCTTTTTCTTCTTGGGCGGTATGTTCCCTCGCTTCCAACTATGTCTACTGAAGAGTGTCGGAAATGGGCGGTATATATACCCCTGTTATGCCCCAGTCACACATTCACGGATCAACTCCACGGTTCTACTACGGACTATTTTCCACGGTTGACACCGGAAAATCAAATAATCGTTAATGCCCGAGTCACACATTCACAGATCAACTCCTAGGTTCCACTACGGTATTTTATTTACGGTTAACACCGGAAAATCTAATGATACGGAGTTAGTACGGATGCACTACGGAATGGATACAAATTGATACATACGAATTACTACGGATTTATACGGAGTTAAAACGGACTTCTACGTTCTAAAACGGTTTAGTAAGTTTTTCTAAGGAAGTACTACGGTGGTTTCACCCGTAGTGGAATTTTGAACATGTTCAAAAATTGTCGCAGGTATACAAGTATTGCTACGTTTGGATACGATAACAGACGGAAAAGCCACGGGTCAATACATATCGCCACGAATGATTCCGGATCGCTTCCCTAGCTAATCCGGCATTAAATCCGTGAATGTGTGATTAGGGCATAAAGCAGAGATCGTATAAATGTCCTCGAACTCGCAACGCAACCATCGATCGAACTACTTTTTCACAAGGCGAAAAGCGCCGACATACCGGTAATACGAATTATCGTCGACGTGCACACACGATGGGACGACATCAGTTCAAAATGTCTTCAACATTATCTGCACAAGAATTCAAAACCGTTTGAAATTCTCGCCGCTGCTTGGCGAGCACTGGCGACATAAAGAGATATTTATTCCGGACATGCACAGATTTGTGTTTTGAGTCCTACACGATACTTGAAGAGTTGTGGCGAGATATAACTGGCCACAACTCGTAGCTCCAAATCTTGACAGTTTGACCCTAGGCCCCGTTTAACAAAGCATACTATGGACTCTTTGGAAACCTTAGGAAAGAACTTTTTATATAGTTCATTACTCATTACATAGATCATCACTCATCCGTTTCATTATTACTTTCGTATCTTTTGAAATTCTTAAGTTATGTCTTAACTTTAAGACAGGTAAATCGATGTCTTAGATATAAAATTAAACAAAAATTCTAGTAAGACTACACGTATCAACAAGACCTTTGTCATTTTACTTCTTCATTGAAACCTCAAATATATATATGTTTCCATTAATATATTTGTAAACTTAATTATTTGGCTTCAGATATTTACATTAATTGGTTATTACAATTTGCAAAGTAACAATTAATTTTTAGATTTTTTTAGATTATATAGTTGCACGCGCAGATGAATAGATTGTATAGCTATATGTATAGAGCACCAATGATAATTAAATTATACATGCTGGCGTATTACTTATACGTACTTAATATACTTAATTACTGAATGACTGGATATTTTTTCCTTTCTCTCCACGGAATAAGATTTTCTTTTTCGTGAAATCTTTTAGGTGTTTTCTGTGTGTGTGTGTGTGTGTGTGTGTGTGTGTGTGTGTGTGTGTGTGTGTGTGTGTGTGTGTGTGTGTATGTGTGTGTGTGGTGGGGGCAGGGGTGTTGTTCAGTAGAACTCTTTTAACAGCCGAGGTATATTTACTTCTTAAAAAAAAAGAACACCATCACCCTTGTGTCAACCATTACTTCGTAAAAATCCCACATCTCTTTATTTCAAATCTTACTTGTCACTGTATGCAACTATTGTATTCCATTTGGAATATACCGTATGATATCGTAAAATCATAAAATTTGGATTTTTCAACTAACGAGTTTATTTTATTTTTAGGAATAATCAAAATTTCAAAAATATCGTTTTCAAGGATTATACGGGTTTAGTACGGTTTTTTATCGACTCGTGTATGCATGTGAATAATACAAAATTTCAGTTCATTTACATAAACGCTACACTATTTACATTCTATTTACACATTTAACTTTTCTAAGATATTTCTATGTGAACAATGAACTAATACATTCACTTAAAAAGTTTACATTCGTATCATAATGAAAAGAATTTACTTGTTCGGTATGATTATGATTTCAAGTGACCTACAATGTATCTTAATATAAGTTATCTGCGTTCCGCTAAGAAAGTTTTGTGAAACAGCTTTGCAATCAGAGGAACTTCCTAAGTTATAACTTACTCATATCTTAAGTTCTTTCTTATAGGAAACATCTTACGAAATCTTTCTGAAACGGACTCCCGGGGCTTTTATACTCACTGCGCTTAAAATATATGGCATTGTACACCAAAGAACTTTCGATGCAGAAACAGAACTGACCACTATCATTTCAAGTGATGTAGTAGAAACTCTTGCAAAAACCGTGGACATGTATTGTTGCAGAAATTCTAACATAATTCAAACGTACCGTCTAAAAAATCCACGAAATAGACGCTAAAACAACTTTGAATCTATTTCTATTGTGACCTTCACTAAATAGTAATGTTGATATGTTCTAACATTGTTTTTATTTGTTTCAAAGTACGTGGAACTCTTGGTCAATGTTTTCTAAAATGTAGAATTTTAAAGTCGGCGCTATTTTAAATTAATAAAATAGATTTTAATTACATTTTGCGCATTGTTCAAGTTTGTAAAAGAATCTTGTAAATGGAGCCACAAGCAAATACCAGCACCCGTAACCATGGATTTCCTAATGTTAAAAAACATTTTTCAGTTTTGGGGTGATTTTTTGAGATTGGCTCGTTGTCAATTTCATGCGACGTAGTTGAGGCTGGACATAGATACATATGTATGTTTAAACAGGGGCATCAAAACGTATTTCATTTTGGGACGGCGAATTTAATTGATAGATATGGATTGGGGGCATGATTGTGTTTAAATTACTTGACTATGTTGAAATTAAGATATCTAACGGTATATTTTCACTTACATGATGGCGATATAAGAACCGAAGCAAAGTTGTACTTAATGTTAACATAATTATTTTATTATATAAGTGCGTAAAGATGTGTTAAAGAAACGTAATTAAATCAAAAGTAATTGATGCCCTGATAATTTTCATACTTTGAGTAGTCATGTTGTATATTTTATGAAATAAAATGGAATTTATCGGAAAGGACAATAGGGTAAAACACCAAACAACTGCTATTCATATCCACAGTTACTTTATAAAACAGACATAGATTAGTAAATACCAGTCGTATTCAGTATTCAGTATGTATTCAGCTGCGAGACCCTGTCCTGTTTTAAACTTTATCCTTTCCAAGCACACCATATTCGAGATTTGAAACATTCCTTGCACTTCATATTAATAGTTTCACCAACATTTAATAGACTGAAGCCATAAGGTACTGAAATGAAACACATTCTAAGATTGTTGACTCTTCCGTGTTTCCCTAGGCTATCACGCAGATTAAGCGGTCACACATGCGACGCATTTAAAATTTTAGAATATGCATCGTTTGTTTGAACAATGTACAGTGTATGGTACATATTCTAAATTATGTCATTGTAGGACACCTATTCAAGTTTCAATTCATGTCGTCAAAATCATTTCTGACCTCCAGCATTCAAAATCGTCAGGTAATATGTACAGTAGCAACCAAGTTTTGCAAACACATCACATACGCATATAGTTCAAGATGTAACCGGATAAAATGCTGTGTAAATAATTTTAACTTTTAAAATATTATTTTGCAGGTTAAAAAGGTCACACACATCTACGGTTAAGAATTTGGACCAAATTCAAAGATTCAATTAGTCATCTTAAAGATTATTTTTATTCGTAGTCAGTAGTGAATAATTTATTATAGTGACATGTGTATATAACATAATTGCAAATATAACATCAATACACTCGGCTAAACTGACCTATAAGTCACTCTTGAACTGTTACAATGTGAATAAAGAACTATATATGAAATGCAAAAATGGCGGGAAAAGGTTGTCTTTACAATGCCATATTTCCAAAAAAAAAAAATTGTGGGCACTTGAATCAAAATGAACATTAAGTTTAAACATCACGTATATATCTGTACAAAGAAAACAAAGAATTACAGTGAGTAAAATAATGATATTCCTTTTAGGGGGCCATTTTAGGCCCATACCATATATAGTCCTTTTACATGTTTTAGGAGCAAGAAAATGAATTTTGTAATAAAAAATGTTGTTCAGTTTCGATTTCGTTAAGATCACCAAAGTTACATATTCTGTCCTACACCAGTTCTCCTCTGTTCCAATCCTTACGGGGAGTACACCACATCTAAACTTCGACTGTGTAGCTGGATTTAAAAAGGATATATGTACGAAGTTTTGTTACAATACGCTGTGCCATTCGGTTTCAAAATTTGTACGTAACTTTTCCTCTGCATAATGTAAGTTACAAGGAGTAAAATTGGTGTAAGTATTTTCTATGTTTAACGATTCCATGGTATTTTTAACTTGAGAGCTCCAGTTGGAGCTATTGTTTTGCTCACGGTCCCAGAGAAACACACGATTGGTGGTCAATCATTTTCCATGTAAATAAGACGATTCCGAAGACGCAACAGGTTCATTTTGTGGCGGCAATTACAGCTTAACCACCCGCTTTCCCCTTGGATGCTAGCAACGGAGTAAACTGATGAACACCGAGAAAATATTGGAAATTGGACTCGATTTTGTACAATCCATTTTAATGCAGTGATGCTTCTTGTACCCCATACCCCACTGCTGTAATCAAGGACTGGGGCTACACAATTATTAAATACATGTAATTTTTCGTAGGTTCGGAATCCAACTGAATTGATTGCGTTGATTTTTGAGATGACGGATCCCAGGGCACGTCCTCCGGACATGGCTAGGTTTTCAGCGTTCACTTAAAAACCACGTCACTCCTAGATATTTGTAAGACGCCTCGTAGTCCAGATTATTTCCACCTAAATGAAAGTTCAAGTTGCTTTTTTTCGATCTATTTTTCCTGAAGTGAACAACTTTAGAATTTTGCGAATTAAGATGTAATCGCCAGTTTCTGCATTTATTAGATGCTTGTTCAGAGATTTTATATTTGTAACATTTTCCCTACAGAAATGATTAATTAAAATTTATGCATAGTGTAGCTGAAAACACTATGCGCGAAAATGTAAGGTGTTTCCCTATAATATTGTATAATTATATAAACCCTACTGAGTAAGCGTATGCGAGACTGGCCGTGCTTTTTCGACAATGCCTGACAGCATAATAAATGGACAGTTGTCATATTTTTTTTTTTATCTAATTTTGATTTATTCGACTTAATAATAGTGTTTTAAACTTGACAGATGAACTTTTTATGAAGCAACAGACAATTTTCTGCATATGCATAGTTCGCAATTTTTTTTATTGAGGATATAATTAATTAATTTGTGTTTATTAGCGGTTGAGTTTAAAATCGGTTTCATGATATGATCAAATTTTCACGATGTGAGCCTTTAATTATTCCACGTGACAATATTCTTCTAGATTACATTTCCAATATCTTTTGTCAATATCAATGTGCTGTGTTATCTGTGAATATATTTACACAACATCGAAAAGTTAATTTATATATTTCAAGCATGTAGCATCGTTTTTAAAGTGGGAACAGACTTATCCAAAAAATCATGAAAAGCAATAACAAAGGCAGCTTCCCTAGACCATGAAAAGCCAAATCCGTGAATGAGGGGACAGGGGGGAGGGTAGGAGGGTAGCGTAGTACACCTATAATTTCTATTTCAGCTTTTTTCTTTAATTTTTCACAAGGTCTCAAAAGAATGGGGGCCAAGTCCTTGATACAATGTAATTCAATATTTGTATGTAATCATGAAAAGCAATAACAAAGGCAGCTTCCCTAGACCATGAAAAGCCAAATCCGTGAATGAGGGGACAGGGGGTAGGAGGATAGGAGGGTAGCGTAGTACACCTATAATTTCTATTTCAGCTTTTTTCTTTAATTTTTCACAAGGTCTCAAAAGAATGGGGGCCAAGTCCTTGTTACAATGTAATTCAATATTTGTATGTAAACTTAAGAAAAATCTTATTTGCTGCGACAAAAAGTGAAGGGGGGGGATTAACCCTGATGCTCCGTGCCTGTATTTGTTCTCTAGATTAATAATGTATTTTAAACATCTTTAGTTTAAAAAATATGAAAAAATCTTCCAAAAAAAACCCCCCAACATTTAATAATTAGGTCTCGAATTATCAGATTAACTCTTCACATACTAGTATGTACATGTAACTATATTAAATACAGGCCTAGTGAACTTTTAGCGTATATTACATGTACTAGCTATGTTTTGTGAATTTCACATATAAAATAGTTTCTTTAATAAGAACGAGTTTGTTTATTGGTGAACATGGTTACACATGCAATATATGAAACTTACCCAGTAAATTTAAATTGCCAAGTTGTAAATCTTCTTGGTGGGTGTAAATTCACAATTAACGGTATAATATCTAGTAAAGAAGATGGGGGATAAGGTAGCGCAAATGCCCATTCGGAGTCGTGAAATACCATTTTGAATTTATTTTTTTTTTAATTAAATCTATTAAAATATATTATGATACAAGTTTGCAAAAGCACAATTTCTAACTATATTCAGTTTTAAAATACTAGTATTTAACAAACGATAAGAATAAAATACTGCCTTAAATTTTGGTGGTATCGAACCCATAACATAAAATTAACCCCTAGATATATAAGGTTAATTTATGACAGGTGCTATAACTACTGAGCCATTTCAGACAGTTTAAATACTATATGTGACTTTGGCCACGAATTAACGGATCAAGAGGTTAGAAAGAAAAATAAAACTGTTGAAAAATGACCCCGGGTATGAATTCAACGACTTTTGTTCTCAATTTCAACATTTAAAAAAAGCACCCCGGATCAACATTCAACGCAGAAATATGACCCCGGGTCAATTTTCAACCCGGGCCATATTCTTCCTTCACCGACATAGGAAGGGGTCTTTCACTGCCACGGTGACACTCTTTGATAATGTGCAGAGGTGGACATACTGGTAGTATAGCGGAACACTTTTTATCAATGGAAAATTAAACGTTTTTTATAGAAAATGATAACAATAAAAATAAGAATATTTTAATATTTTTTAAAGTTATTATTTAACATATGCAAGTATTTTGAATAAAGATATTACATAATTACCAAGTTTGGAATTTGTTTATGTTTTAAGGAATAAGGAATCATTCTTGGAGTATTATATGAGGTCACTGGTGATACTTTGGTAGGAGCATGGTCAAATCCGATTAGACCGAAAGCTTAATGATAGATTTGATCACGCTCTGACCAAAATTATGATTTTTTAAAACTCAAAGAATGATTCCTCATTACTTATATTTCAGCAGTTAATGTTAGAATATTGACATATCTATATTATTTTCATTTCTTTTAGATATGCAAACCCCATTTACACCTTAACAGCATGTCATTTGAATTTATTGGACTGTACACTAAAAAAATCAATTTTAAGTGCACTAAAATATGTAAATGTACTATAATAAATACTAAATGGTCAAAGAGGAGGTAACTCATTGGGGTCACGTAGTACAGACGGTGGAATGTAAACAAAGAAGAGAGAGAGAGAGAGAGAGAGAGAGAGAGAGAGAGAGAGAGAGAGAGAGAGAGAGAGAGCCGACGAAAGAGAGTGAAAGAGAATGAGAGAATTATTTTTTGAGAATTTGTTTCAGTGAGTTCAAGCTGTCAGGGAATTATTACAATTATATATTGTCATAAAAAAATTTGAAATGCAATATGCATGTTATAAAAGCAAGTTTAAGTTCTCTTGATCTTAAACAATATTTTGCAATTTTAAATAATATATGTATGATATATACTCTGGAAATAATGGAGAGTGCACCAAGCTCTATTCTAACTGCTAAATTAGAAGCTTTATTATGAACCCCTTTAATGTCATTCAAGGTAAAAGTTAGATTTTTTTTTTCAATTGGAGTTATGTCAAAATCTTTTGTTATATTTTTTAAAATCACTTATCCCAATTTTTGAGGCATAAGTCAAAATTTGCATAATGCCATGATTCATAAATAATTATAAATTTTTTTGTTTATTCATTTTCAAAACAAATACATCTATACCATCCACTCACACCACACCACTCACACACAAGTTGGGAAAGTAAATATAAAAATTATACATGATAAGGTCTTACTACATGTACATATTAGGCATGCCCATCTTGACCCTTTTGTTTTGGTAAAATCTATTTTCCAACATAAGTTTCTCTAAAGAATAGTAATTTTGTAAATAATGATTATAAAATATTCTTTCCTAGCTCTACCTGCTAAATTCTTATATGCATATTTCAATTTACCATTATTTTTTTAGGACAACACTTCAATATTTATATTCATCAACAAAAGCAATAACATCTTCTGCATACTTCATTGTTTAAAAAAATATATTTTAGGCATTCCTCGAAGTATCTAAGTATTTTGAATTGGGATGTTTTATTTCTATTTATTATCTATAAATTATAATTAGATTATGATTAGAATTTGTTTCTTTTTGTCTCATTTCACTACACCTGACCTATTTTCTCTCCGTAGGTCAAAGAGAAGGTAACTCATTGAGGTCGCGTAGAATATGTAAACAAAAGAGAGAGAGAGAGAGAGAGAGAGAGAGAGAGAGAGAGAGAGAGAGAATGAGAGAGAGAGAGAGAGAGAGAGAGAATGAGAGAGATATTTAATCAATGGACATGCCGAATTATGTAATGAATTACTGATTGCAGTAATTGTAAGAGATAAAAAATGATTAAATGAATTTAATTTTTACTACTGATCATGAACAAAACTTATCTCAACACTGAACTAATATAATTTTTAAAAATATAACATTACCAGTATTGATTTGAACAAATCAATGAGCCTTTAATCCCAAACCAATGAAATAGGCAGTAAAGTTGTGCGAGATTATGAGTGATGAAAACAAGATCAAGATTTAACAAAAAGCCGAATGATGTTTAGTCTCTCATTCATACAATCCAGACTAGGATTTGAACCTAGATAGCCCATAAAAAATTATGGTTGCTTTACATTAAGCTATCTGGATTTAAAATGAAAAGAACTTGGTCATCAGAAGAATTTAGGACAAATTGAGACACTGTCTACCACAAGTTAACGTTTCATTTACCATGCTTTTCGTGCGTTAGATCTCAATCGTAAACAAAACCGAAGATAATATCAATCCTGCCTGATTGCATGTGTTCCCCACATGTTTATTTTCAACACACTCACAAAGAGAAGATAACTTTCCCATATCCGTAGAATGTAAACAAAGCTCTCGCTTAAGAAATCGGCCAAGAAATCAAACACTGAATACATCTGTACTGATACTAGTTACATGAAAAAAAATGGGTTGTATAAAAGCTGTGTATCTCGATAAATCATGTCGTTCAAGAGCACAAGATGTTTTAATGAACCTAATTACAAATATGTTTACGAACATTATTTAAAAGAATAAAGACGTGATAGGACAAGAACGATTTTGGTTTAATTGTATGTATGTCTCGGATTTAAGAATGTACATGGGATGAGATAAAACATTTTAGAGAATTAAACAAAAATAAAAAAGCTATAAAAAAGTGGCACTTTTAACTTCTCTCTATGATATGAATCCCGCTTGATTCGAAAAGTCCAGTTTCTGCGAGTACAATTAACATATTGAAAGCTTCCATATCTTTTTTCTAGAAACGTTTCAATACCCCTCTCTCATTTTAACAAACAATGACCATGTTTACTTACTTCAACGACACAATTATTTGTTCCGTTTAGTATTCTAATACACAGATACAGAATCTAAATCTCCAGAAACACAAATCCGTTGATCTAAAACACAACTCACTTGTATTCATTTTCTTTACACATCCTTATAACATGCCGTAATCGTGTATAGATCAGTAAAACCATATTCAGTCGAACATTTCGATCGCCATTTCTTCTTCCATCTCGTTAACTTTAATGGGTCAAGCATGCGTAGAAGCTCAAAATTATATACAAAAACAAAACAGCTGAAAATGAGCACTGAAATTTCTATCAACAGCGATATCTTTTTAAAATTAGATACATATCCATAGCACAATACTGCCAAAAAATTAGCCATTATATAAGCAAGTTGCTCTGAGTTTTTTGTTGACATATGTATCAAATTTTAAAAAGAAATCTTCAAAAAACCGACGTTTGCCCGTAAATGACATCTCAGACGGAATCGCTCGGCCGGATATATATAGTCCCAGAATGGGTTCCCTCAAACACTTTACAGTTTTTAAGTTATTATGCATCAAATAATTATTTTAAAACTTAAATTAAACGTCTGAAAGAACTCTCTTACCATGACTAAAGTTTACCTGGTGTCAGTTCGCGATTCGCCGAGTTAGAGCGATTTAAAAAACTGAATCGGACATAGTGGCAAACCGTTTTTTGCCATAAGATCCCGTTTGCCATTATGTGACACGTCAGACGGTTTCGTTTACACCTATGTGATAACATTCGGTTATATATATATATATATATATATATATATATATATATATATATATATATATATATAAACATACCGACACAAATTATTCATTTAAGCGAGCGCAGCTCGCCGGCGCGAAGCGAGCTCTTCCGGCAAGGCGTGTGTGAATAGACAATTTGGACTAGCTGCACATTCATTCCACGGATGTTTTTGGCGTCAGTAAATAGGACCAGTAATACATTATTTTAATCGTCCCAGTAGTTCCCTGTAATCATGGCAATTTTTATTACTTTACACTCTCACGAGAACCAACAAGACAATAAAAACAATAACGATGTAGGCCTATATGACATACAGTTACCTCTAAAGTTGACCTCAGTACACTCAATCAAAAATAATCGAGTGACGTCACAAAGGTTTACACATTGATCCAATAGATTTTTTCGGCGTCAGTAAATTTTGACCCACAATTCATAGTACCAATGGTTTCCAACCTCACGTTTTCGCGAGAATCAAAGAAAAACTTTTGAGAAGCATAAAAGATGTGTAATTTTAAGAACACCATGCTTTTTAAGTGAATAAAACAGAATGCTTCGCATACTTTTATTTCTCAGGGGAGTTTTACAGAGTTAAAAGATACTTAACCAACGTGAACGTTGACGTCACAATAACGGGAAATTACTCTAACTGAAGTTATTGTAAATCTGCTGAAAATCCTCTCAAAATCTTCCAAAGCTAAAGAATGAGGAAATTTCTTCAGATATAGGAAACAGTTGTAACTTGCACTCATTTTCATGAATGCTAACATTTTATTCACTATAATTACGGCAACGTTAATTTCCAGGAACGTACACATAGCATCGTTTTTTTAAAGGGTGTTGAAGTATGGATGGCAGCCTCATCCTTGTAACGTCATATGAAACGATATATATCCTGACCATATTGAGTTATATATGGGAATGAGTTCATAAGTGCCTATTTAATAAGACTGACATTGTTTTTTGAATATTTTATGCATTATGTGAGCGCCACAGTCGATCAAAATCAATATATCCTGACCATATTGAGTTATATACGGGAATGAGTTCATAAGTGCCTATTTAATAAGACTGACATTGTTTTTTGAATATTTTCTGCATTTTGTGAGCGCCACAGTCGATCAAAAATCACTTAATTGGGAAAAGGAACATTGACTTACGCGGCTTACCTCCCCTGCTTATGACGTCAGTAAGACCCTATAGCCTTATAAAGCTATGTTGTGAATACAAATGTCCAGGCAATTTTGCAGTATTTTAAAAGAAAAAAAAATACTATTTTATATAAAAACTTGTATCATTATACCATAATCAACCACGGCAGTATTTTCTCTCTCAAGAAATGAAATCATGTTCGTTTATATTTGATAGCATGTACCTATTATATTCAGTTTAGAGACTGCACGGAGAATGAATGATTTTCTTCATAGATCTACATGCAAGTATAATATAATTTTAATATATGCATGTATATATGTTTTATTACAATCTTTTTAATGAAATTGTCAAATTCAAAAATAACTGATAGTTTTCTTCCATTTGCACGTTCATGCAATTCATTAAGATTTTTTTTCTATATAAACAACTAATGGGCATCGTGGTGCCTAATTCGCTTCACGATTAAATTGTTTGTTTCACTTTCAAATTCACAAACATGGTATCATTTAATTATTTTAAGTCTAATAGAAATTTCTTCAAATGTTTTGATTTTGAAACGTGTACTTGTATGTGCGGTGTTTTGATTTTACAACGTATACATGTGCGGCGTTTACTCACAGATCCCTTCTATATCACTTTCTTCCGAAATTTTGTCTTTCTTTCATTTATTATGATTAATGCTTGTTCTTAATAAAATCTGTTGATTATCTTCACATTCGTTCACAACAATTTTTATTAAACAACCGATTTATTTTACCGATACATTTCTAAATCCTTAAATGCCGCGATTTAATTCAATAAAACGTTAATACACGTGTACACAAAGTATTTTCTAAAGATACTGCTGTATGTATATATCAATAAGTCATAGATTTATATCATTTTAAAATAACATTTAAGAATAATTTTGCGGCATTTTACAGCAGCTCTTAAATACAAACTATGTACACAATGCCTCAAACATTTTCATTGGTCTGCCTTATACTTTTTTATGTGACAAAATAAATCTAATGAATTAAATGCTTTAATTCCGTTTAAATGTAGCTCAATCATTATACGTATCGGAGAAGAAAATTATGTTTCTATTTCGAAATGATAAGGATAATTCATTAATCAGCTGTTAATGTTGGAGCATTTCTTTCGTCAAATTTTCACTGCAGTACGGGATCTTCATTATGATATTACTTTGGTGAGAAACTGATATTAGATTTATTCATTAACGACCAATTAAAACGAAACTGTACTACTAAATCAAATGATTTCTTTATTTTCACTTCCTTTTATTACATGCTCCCAATTCCATGGTGGTAGGGGGGGGGGGTCAACTCTATTTTCTTTCTATGATATGATAAGCACATTTTTAAAAGCGAAAATTAAAAAAAAAAGTTGAAATTAATTTTTTTTAAAGTGGAGGGGGCAACTTCGTGATAAACAAATTTTCTATGTGTAAATAAAAAAGAGTATTTTTTTTAACATGGGGGGGGGGGGGGCTCTATGATAAGTCAATTTTTGTATGTAAGTTTAAGAAAAAATTCTACTGCAAAAAAAGGAATGAACTTTACTTTACAATCACTTTAAAATAGGAGATAGAGTGCAAGAAACATTTTCATTTAAATCTTTATTATTCTACATCATTATATCTGAGATTGACCTTATAAAGTATGAATAATGTAAATTTACTGACAAATAATTGTTTTATTTTATTTTGCAATCAAATTTATCGAAGTTGTTTATTTTATTGATTTATCATAATTCATTGTTTGATCACATGCTGCGTTCGCCCCAACGGTCGCGCCGTAAAACATATTATCCTTTAGTATGACATTTCATATCTTTATTCAGGTAAACACGTATTTACTGTAGTTTATTTTAAGACAGCAAAGTAAACCAGAATTTATCTCACCATTAGGACTGCAGTTGATGGACACATCCTTCCTGTGATTACAGTTATGGGCTCCCCACGCTCGGTGCTGACACTCATCGATATTTTTCTCAGATCCCGTACATTTAACATCGTCCAGCCATATAGGACCTGATCCTTCGCCATAAACAGCTTTTCCGTACACTTCTGATGTATTCCTAAATGTTATATATACTTAATAATAATCTTAGTTTTCATGTTTTTGAAGTCAATTTCCGCTTGGAAAAAGGAAGAAAAAAGAACGACAGATTAAGGCTCATATTTTTGATTATAAAATAATGTGTTTTGATAACAAATTTCTATCGGACAACATTACCAAGGGAACCCTAATACTCGACACACAACAGCAGCCAGTTTATCAGTCACTGAGTCATCACACACTGTTCCCCATTTCCCAAGTTTGTACACTTCTAAACGACCTTCATATCCAGTCTCTCCTTCAACAAGTCGAATCAAAGTTTCTGAAAGGTAAGGACATTTCTAGATTATCCGGAAAATGATATATATTTTTTATTTTCTGTTTCAAAGAGATGTATGTTAAAAACAATGTGTGACATTTGAAATTATTTTATAAATTTTGAGTATGAAGCATAAAGCAGGTGTTTAGGTTTTTGTCTTTTTTTCTGCACTTATCTGAAACAGAATTTGTTTCTACACAAGTGTTCGTAAAGGATTGCTTCTGCAAATAAATTTTGCATGGCGTGTGTTAATATAAACCACTAAACTTTCTTTAACATAATGATTGTATCTGAACTAGCCCTTCGTATCTATAATAACCTCATTAAATCCAACGTTGAATTAAAAATTATGTGGGGCTACATTAGTCGTCCATGCAGATATCGTCATTTACAACAAGAAAGACCTTTTGTAAAACCGTTTAGTACTGATTAATGCAATCGGCCATCCTTATGAGCACTCTCTGTGCCGTAGACAGCCAAAGAAGAAACAACCATGAGTTGATCAGATTTAAGCAGATAAATGGTATTTATACATTGTGTACTTTAGTTCTTATTCATGTGATATCTTGAAATCAAATATTTTAGAAACCATCTAATATTTGTATAGGCGTGACAAGTCAGTTTGATATATCATTGTAGGCCTATTTCTACTTTTTTAGAAAATACGTACACCTACTGCGTTTTTATCAAAGTACCGTATAAGTGTAGAGTAATGAGCTATAAACAGTTAATTTTGTTTTGCTTAGGAATAGAATGTCTCGACGTCATTGGATGAATAGCGTCACGTGATTGCCTTATAAATTTCTTTACACGACGAGCGTCAAATTTATACGGCAACATGGCGGACGTAACGTTATTTGAACTGATTTTCTTTCTTTTACACAAACGTTCAACAGTGTCAATAATGTTTAAGCCCTAAATATTAAGAGTGACCATCCTTTGCCCGTGACGTAATATTATGATCCTACAATATGGCATTCAGGTTTGCAAAGACGACTGACGGCAAAGGTAAAAAATTATAGAATAAAGCGATAAACATTAATGTTATGTATTATCTTTTTTTTTTGTTTACTATCAAACTTTTGGTCCTCGACAAAACAAAACACATATGAGGTGCGTTACAGACTATTAACAGAAATTTGTGGGATTAGTAAAGTCCATAGAAGGCTCGGCTCCGCCCCGCCTTCTATGGACTTTACCGACCACACAAAATTTCTGTACACGGTCAGTAACAATTCTTATGGGTAATAATCTGTGATTTATCTGTTCTTTCAGGCATTTGTACAAGCTAGTTTAATATGCAATATATATGTTTCCAAAAGACTCATGACTGTTTTAGTTATACTATGACACACACAACTTACGTGATTATTTTAATATAAATGTATTTATTTGAAAAAAGAAAATATTGAAAAATTAGTTCAGGTAAATGTTGTTAATCTTTGAGATTAAATAACTTGATAAGTGAGACAGATATTTTGTTATCTTTCACTAAGTAGTATCTTCATCTCCATTTGCTATAGACAGAAATTTTCTTATTGTATCCACGTTCTTTATACCTAAGAATGTTACTAATATCCTTATGATATATGTCTAGAACACAATAAACTTAATATAAACATAACCATTTTTATGTCAGTGTTTGAACGCATTGCAGTTTACCAAGTTCAAATAATTCTATAAATATTAATGAAGACAGTGCCGGTTTATCTCACTTAACAAAGTTATAAGAAGAGATTTGAAGTCAATATGATTCACAATTCAAATAATGATTACATTTATCAGAAACAATTACATCATCAGTACTGAAGCGTATCGGGGACTTAACTTGTTCTTCAGCTCTACATTGTTATACTTTGTATTGTCTAATCAACACATAAACTCTTATGTCGTTCTATTTATGCAAATATTTGGCATTGTATTGAGGGTTATCAGTTTATATAATCTAAATCGCCTTTTTGTAATTGATCAGTTTTCTTGCTACATTGTATCTGCTATATCGACTTCACAAAATACGGAGCTAAAAGTCCGTATAAAATAATCTAAAATTTGGTTTTAGTCATATCGAAAATGAAATGTTGACATAGAACAATGAAAGTATATAATTTATAGGTAAATCGACATAAAAATGTTTTCATTTCTTGGAAACATATTGTGAAGATGTTGTTATCGAAAGACGATAACGAAAGGGGCGGGAGTTCTGTTGGTACCTCACCGCACTCTGAATATAGCTCTAGGGAACAAAGGTAAACTGACGTTTTTGCTTTCATTGTAATTCGGAAGTCGTGTATGATCAATTTTCTATTCTTTCGTTGCTCCCATCATCCATGAATTGAAATTCACAACGAAATATGAGTAATAGTATTGAGCAGTCTTACCTCAAGATTTAAGATTATAATTAAAAAATCACGTTGATTGAACTGTTTCCCATCGACAAGGCTTTTTTTAACCATCTGTCTTCAAATTGATATAACACGAGCTTAAAGCAATACTATTGGATGATAAACCACCCTCCGAACAACAATGTAATCTAGCTACGATATCAAATGCTATTACGCATAAACTAATTGCACAAGCATTAGATTTTCTAAAAAGCAGGGTTCGAAGCGAGTCTTTTTTTTTATTATCATGGAAAAAAAGACTCGCGACAAATCATGAAAATGAGAAAATACAACGCTCATGCGATCTGTTCATGCATAATGTAATTTTACAGCAAATACAATTATTTTTTAGTTTTTTCCCCTATGCTCTGGTAAATAAAACATTTTTTGTGTGGGCGGGAGGATATATAATACGTGTAAGTAAAGGGGTCATGTATTTTAAATGCTATACCATCGGTCTGGAAACTAATATCACATGTTAATGAAGAAAAACCCAAACATTGAACATCATAACGATCTGCTTAAATATAGATCATATAGCAGCCCTCTAATTGCGATACCAAATACTAATCTGAATTTATATAAGGCAATTACTCTTATTTCTTTCTGATTTATATCAAACTGTCAAATGCAGTCTAAATGTGCAGTCTACATTTCAGTCTACAGTTAATATTTTTGCAATATCTTCACAAGAAATAAAATCATATTGATATCGACGTGACTGTTTTTGTCCAAATTTGTTTTTCAATTTAATGAAATCACATTCAAACTTAATTAATATCAAACTTAAAAATTGTGATTTCGATAACCGAGACAGCAATACATTTAGTAGAATTCCATCAGGTTATTTTAATGATATAGATATCACAAATCAATATTCAATTCAATACATTTTCAATAACAAAAAAGACAGTTCATAAGTTGGAACACAACAAGTGTAGGCCCCGATTCGCTTCCGTACACCAATGACGTTAAGGTTTTTTGACATACGAAAAATTTATTTGATGGATTGATAGAGAATATTGTTTGAAATATTATTCCACAAAAATGAGATCAAAATCGGCCTTCAGTTATTTCATATGGTTTTTTGGTATTTTTTCAGTGAAATAGGAAAAGCTGTTTTGTTGACAAACATTTTTTAAGCATGGAATTTGGTGTCAATTAATTTGTATTTATAATAAAATAATGAATAAAGTCATGCGAAAGATCGTTTGGTCAAGTGTTTAATTTTCTTAGTAAAAATATTTCTAAAAAATAAAATCGGGATTCTTTTATACTTTTTTAATCGATATATAGATATTAAAGAACAAAACATAGTCACATAAAGTATTTACTAAATAATGATTTTTTTCACAAAGAAATTAAAATGATGAAATGTGAAATTTTAGAAAAATTGCTATGTATCAAAAAACCGATCCCGATTCAAAAAACAAAACTAATCTCGGTCAGAATTTTTTAAAACTGAAATTTTACAACAAAGAAACGGCAGTTTATTCTGAGTACTTGATATGAGTTATAATGTTTTTTAATGTCCAAATTATTTTACAGTTAAACAACCTAAGAGTTTCACAAAATGTTAACTCATTCTTACTTAATGTAATTTCGTTCGGGACAGTTTATTTACAATCAGGATCGGTTTGACTTTAATATTTTCTAAGTTTTCTTAAATTTCACAATTTTGTTTCAGTTTTACTAGTTTGTTTACGTTTTATGTGAGTAACAGTTTATTTGCAGTTTTTACCCATAGGCCTATATATTTTTCAAAAATCTACAATTCTTGTTTTTATTTAATTAATATTTTTTTTACAAAAATATTTCAAAGTTTATATGGCTGTTTTTGAAATGTATTTATAGATAATTGTATTGTTGATTAATTGATACCAAATTTTTAGCTGTTATGAAAAACATTGCAATATCAAACCGGTTTCTGACAAAAAATACAAAAATAAATCATTTGTTCACAAAAATGAGGTAAGTTTCCCTTTTAATGGCTTCATAGTAAATAGTTATTAGACGTTGATGAGTAATACGAACATTTGCATTTTTGATAACTTTGATGATAAAAAAAATCTTTGAACATGATAATACTCAAAGATTGCAGTACGTTTTTGGCAAATATTTAAATACATGTATTTAAAAAATGGCCCGATTGGCTATCGATTTCAAATTGAGCAGCTAAATCACATATTGCAGCCTAGTACGAATGACGGAAAATGCTTAAGATATGGTCCTCAATTTACATGTGTATTGTGGGTTACCTCATATACAACAGGTAGCACATATGTGCAGTTCTTTGACATCTAAAAAATCTTTTTAAATGCAATAACCAAAAAACCCCGGTTTTTTGTAACCTGTTGGCTTCAATTCATTTCGTTTTTAAACAACAAAAATGGCTACAAGATACTTCATAAAAATGAAGTTCTTAAGTGTTTAATAACTAAAGTTTTACTCATATGAACGCTTCTGCCAAGGATATACATCATAAACAACAAAGTTATTTCTATAATATATATCAAAACATACCGACACATATTATTCAATATGTCCTTTAGTATGCTATTTCATATCTTTATTGAGGTAAACATGTATGTATTGTAGTTCATTTTAAAACAGCAAAATAAAACACAATTTATCTCACCATTAGGCCTGCAGTTGATGGACACATCATTCCTGTGATTACAATTATGGGTTATGGACATTTTTAGCTCTAATGAAAAAAAAATTACAGTAACAAACCGTTAATTATCTCTAAAATCCATAAAACGAAATACAAATTCAAAGTAGATCTATAGAAAGATGTACTTTGCTTGCAGCTAAAAGAATGGGCCTGGTTTCTAACAAAAAATACGAACATTTGCATTTTTGATAACTTTGATGATAAAAAAAAATATTTGAACATGATAATACTCAAAGATTGCAGAAAGGTTTTGGCCAAAATTTGAACACATGTATTTAAAAAACGGCCCGATTGGCTATCAATTTCAAATTGAGCAACTAAATCACATATTGTAGCCTAGAACGAATGACGGATAATGCATTAGAAATGGTCCTCAATTTACATGTGAATTGTGGGTTACCTCTTATAAATCAGGTAGCATACATGTACAGTTCTTTGACATCTAAAAATATCTTTTTAAATGCAATAACAAAAACAAAAAACCGCGGATTCTTTTACTGATTAGCTTCAATATATTTCGATTTTAAATAACAAACTGTTAAATGGCTACAAGATACTTAATAAAAGAAAAGTTCCTAAGTGTTTGATAGCTAAAGTTTTACTCAAATGAACGCCACTGCAAAGCATATGCATCATAAACAACAAAGTTTTTGCGTGGACCCTGAGGTCCACGCAGAAAATATATAACAGAGGTTAAACCGGATGCAATGGGAAAAAAAATTAGCATGCGCATTAGTTAGCCTGGTTCCTGTGTGTAATGGGTTGCTCAGGGAATCAGGTTAGCACACGTTTATCTGAATCGGGATCGGGCCATATGTACATATAAGTTCAAAGGCGCTGTAATTGTAAAGTTGTCGGCAAACAGTAGCCTACAGAAACAAAGTATTCCTTTCAAAGAAATAAACGGCATGTGATATAAACTGTCAGTATTATGAAATAAGTTAATATTATGCAGAAACTCCAACATAGCACAATTAAAAATGTTTTGTTGTTTTCCGAATACACAAGTAGCTTAACTTTACTTTTATAATAGGCGAGGCTAGAGTACTTCCCGATTAAATTTTTTTAAACATTTAAGTATGATTGAATATTAATTATGTGACTGTAAATAATGGATGATTGAATAATTATGTCACTGTATAAAAGTTTAAATCTCAAGAAAAATGCATCAAAATATGAAATTAATTTCCACAAAGCTGTCACTGCATAGTTAACAAAGTAGTGCGAAGCGTAATGTGTGCGCAAATAGTAGAATTCGCCAAATGCCTGATACTATACATTCAATCTTTTTTTGATATAGAACAATTATTTTAGAAGATTCTTAGATAAAAAAAAAAGTCAGGGCTATACATAAACGTAATACAACGTACAAATTTAGTGGTTAAAACAGGAAGCTAGAGTCGGCGAAATCTTTGACAATCTTAAGGCATTCACGTTTTCGTTAAAAACACATGCATTTGGTCCACGTATTGCAGTCCTTTGTTAAAGGACAGCAACTTGTTTCTACAATATATATCAAAACATACCAACACATATTATTCAATATGTCCTTTAGTATGACATTTCATATCTTTATTCAGGTAAAGACGTACGTATTGTAGTTTAGTTTAAGACAGCAAAGTTAAACAGAATTTATCTCACCATAAGGATTGCAGTTGATGGACATATACTTCCAGTTAAAACAGTTATAGGTTCCCCACGCTCTCTGTCGACATTCATCTATACCTGTCTCAGACCCCGTACATTTAACATCGTCCAGCCATATAGGACCTGATCCCTCGCCATAAACAGCTTTTCCGTACACTTCTGATGTATTCCTAAAAGTTCGATATACTTAATAATATTCTTAGATTTCATGTTTTTGAAATCAATTTCTGTTTGGAAAAGAAATCAAGTTATCTATAGTAAAATTAAGAAAGAAAAAGAAAGAAAGAAAAAAGAACGCCAGATTTAGGCTCATTTTTTTATATAATAAATTTATGTGTTTTAATATCAGATTTCTATCAGACAACATTACCAAGGGAACCCTATTGATCGACACACAACATCGGCCAGTTTGTCAGTCACTGACTCATCACACACTGTTCCCCATTTTCCAAGTTTGTACACTTCTAAACGACCTTCATATTCAGTCTCTCCTTCAACAAGTCGAATCAAAGTTTCTGAAAATGTAAGGACATTTCTAGATTATCTGGAAAATGATATTTTTTTTATTTTCTGTTTCAAAAGTGGTGTAAAGAGATGTATGTTAAAAACAATGTGTGACATTTGAAATTACTTTATAATTTTCGAGTATGAAGCATAAAGCAGGTGTTTAGGTTTTTGTCTTTTTTTTGCACTTATCTGACTCAAATTGTTAAAATTTAATTAACATGCTTAAAATAACGTTTTCAGTGAAATAGAATAAAATATATGATGATAAAAATTTAAAGATTCGAATTCATATTGTATTTTTTCTACACAAATGTTTGTTGAAGATTGCCTCTGCAAATTATTTCAGCTTGGCGTGTGTTAATATTAACCATTAAACTTTCTTTAACATTGTATTTGAACTAGCCCTTCGTATCTATAACAACCTCATTAAAGACGAATATATTTTATCCAACGTTAAATCAAAAATTATGTGGGGCTACATTAGTCGTCCCTGCAGATATTACCATTCACAACAAGAAAGGCCTTTTCTAAAACCGTTTTAGTACTGATTAATGCAATCGGCCATCCTTATGAGAACTCTCTGTGCCGTAGACAGCCAAAGAAGAATCAATCATGAGTTTACTAGATTTAAGCTGATAAATGGTATTTATTCCTTGTGTACTTTATATCATATTCATGTGATATCTTGAAATCAAATATTTAAAAAAAAAACATCTTAAATTTTTAGAGGCGTGACAAGTCAGTTTGATTTATCATTGTATTTCTACTTTTTTCAAAAATACGTACTACGTTTTTATCAAAGTACCATATCAGTGTAGAGTAATGTGCTATAAACTCTTCATTTTGTTTTGCCTCGGACTAGAAAGTCTCGACGTCATTGGATGAATAGCGTCACGTGATTGCCTTATAAATTTCTTTAGTTGACAAGCGTCAAATTTATACAGCAACGTGGCGGACGTAACATTATTTGAGCTGATCTTTTTACACAAACGTTCAACCATACCAATAATTGTTAAGCCCCAAAATATTCAGCCCCCTTGCCCGTGACGTAATATTATAATCCCACAGTATGGCATTCAGGTTTGCACAGGTTTGCATAGCTTTCCGACAAAACAAAACACATATTAGGCTTGTTACTGACTGTGTACATATATTTGTGGGCTCCGCCGCGCCTTCTATGGACTTTACCGACCCCTCAAATTTCTGTACACAGTCAGTAACAAACCTAATAAGTAATAATCTGTGATTTATCTGTTCCTTCAGGCATTTGTACAAGCTAGGTTAATATGCAATATATATTTTTCCAAAAGACTCATGACTGATTTGGTTATGCTATGACACACAAAACTTACTTGATTATTTAAAACTAAACGTATTTATTTGTAAAAACAACATATTGAAAAATTACTTCAGGTAAATGTTGTTTATCTTTGAGACTTTGAAATAACTTAATATTTGAGACGGATATTTTGTTATCTTTCACTAAGTACTATCTTCATCTCCATTTGCTATAAACTGAAAAAAATATTGTATCCACGATCTTTATACCTAAGAATCTTACATACATCCTTATGATATATTTCTGAAAATACAATAAACTAAATATAAACATAACCATTTCTATTTCAGTGTTTAAACTCTAAGCAGTTTATCAAGTTCAAATAATTCTATAAATATTAGTGAAGATAGTGCCGAATTGCTTATCTCACTTCCCTTAACAAAGTTAAAAGAAGAGATTTGAAGTCAATATGATTCACAATTCAAATAATGAGAACATTTATCAGAAACAATTGCATCATCAGTACTGAAGCGTATCGGGGACTTAACTTGATGTACAACGCTTACATTGTTATAATTTGTATTGTCTAATCAACATATGAACTATTATGTCGTTCTATTTATGCAAATATTTGGCATTGTATTGAGGGTTATAAGTTTACATAATCTAAATCGCCTTTTTGTAATTGATCAGTTTTCTTGCTACATTGTATCTGCTTTACAAAATACGGAGTTAAAAATCTGTATAAAAATAATCTAAAAAAGGGTTATAGTCATATCGAAAATGAAATGTTGACATAGAACAATGAAAGTATATAATTTATAGGTAAATCGACATAAAAATGTTTTTATTTCTTGGAAACATATTGTGAAGATGTTGTTATCGAAAGACGATAACGAAAGGGGCGGGAGTTCTGTTGGAACGTCACCGCACTCTGAATATAGCTCTAGGAAACAGAGGTAAACTGACGTTTTTGCTTTCATTGTAATTCGGAAGTCGTGTATGATCAATTTTCTATACTTTCGTTGCTACCATCATCCATGAATTTAAATTCACAACGAATTATGAGTAAAAGTATTACGCAGTTCTTTCCCAAGATTTAAGATTATAGTTTTAAAAATCACGTTGATTGAACTATTTCCCATCGACAAAGCTTTTCTCAACCATCTGTCTTCAAATTGATATAACACGAGCTTGAAGCAATATTATTGGATGATAAACCACCCTCCGAAATACAATGTACTCTAGCTACGATATTAAATGCTATTACGCATAAACTCATTGCACAAGCATTAGATTTTCTTAAAAGCAGGATTTGAAGCGAATCTTTTTTATGCACATGGTAAAAAGACTCGCGACAAATGTGAAATTAAGAAAATGCAACGTTCATGCGATCACTTTATGCATAATGTAATTTTACAGCAAACACAATTTTTTTTTATTTTTTCCCCCCTATGCTCTGGTAAATAAAACATTTTTTGTGGGGCGGGAGGATATATAATACGTGTAAGTAAAGGGGTCATGTAGTATC
Source organism: Magallana angulata (assembly GCF_025612915.1). Classification (NCBI taxonomy): domain Eukaryota; kingdom Metazoa; phylum Mollusca; class Bivalvia; order Ostreida; family Ostreidae; genus Magallana; species Magallana angulata. The sequence goes on from NC_069115.1 coordinate 2,390,896, forward strand.
GGTCTGGAAACTCATATCACATGTTAAATGAAGAGGAACCCAAACATTGAAAATCATTACGATCTGCTTAAATATAGATCATGTAGCAGCCCTCTAATTACGATATCAAATACTAATCTGAATTTATATAAGGCAATTACTGTTCTTTCTTTCTGATTTATATCAAACTGTCAAATGCAGTCTACATGTGTAGTCTACAGTCAAAGTGAGGTGACGTAAACGTACCATTAGAACTTCTACGCCCGCGAAGTTCATTCGATAACAATATTTTTGCAATATGTTCCCAAGAAATAAAATTATATTGATATTGACATGACTATAAAGCCTTTATTTTATTGCTCTTTGTCCAAATGTTTGTTTCAATTTAATCAAATCACATTCTTATATAAGCATGTCAAACTTATAAATTGTGATCTCGATAACCGAGACAGCAATATATTTTGTAATATTCAGTAAGGTGATTTTAATGATATATATATTACAAATCAATATTCAATTCGATACATTTTCAATAGCAGAGAAGACAGTTGAAACAGAGCAAGTGTAGGCCCCGATACGCTTCCGTACACCAATGATGTTAAGGTTTCTCGACATACCAAAATATTTTTTGATGGATCGATAGAGAATATTTTTTGATATATGATTCTACAAAAAAAGATCAATATCGGATTTTAGTTATTTCATATTAATTTTTGTTTTGGTATTTTTCAGTGAAACTTATAATAATGAATAAAATCATGCCAAAAATCGTTTAGTCAAGTGTTTAATTTTCTTATTTAAAATATTTCTGAAAATCTAATTGGGAAATTTTTATATTTTTTTAATCTTTGGATAAAAATTAAAGAACAACATAATTATAGTCACATAATGTATTTACTAAACAATGATTTTTTTTTTACATAGAAATTTAAATGAAATTGAATATTTAAAACAATAGCTATTTATCAAATTTGAACCGATCTCGATTCAAAAAACAAAACTAATCCCGATCAGAATTTTTTTCAAAACTGAAATCTTGCAAAAAAAACCTTGCAGTTTATTCTGAGTACTTGACATAAGTTCTAAAGTTTTTTAATGACCAACTCATTTAACAGCTAAACAACCTGAGAGGTTCACAAAATGTTGATTCATTCTTACTTTATGTTATTTCGTCGGGATCAGTTTAAGAGGCTGTCAAAGTAAACATCAGGCCAATATATAAGAAAAGTCGCACATCGATTTTCACGAATTTTTTGTTTTCCCTCTAAAAAGTTTCTTTGTATTCTCTTTTGACCCACAATAATGATGATTTGTTTGAAAATATAATTTAAGTGGTAATTTGGACAGGAATATATATATTTTATTCTCTTATATAAATCATTGAAACCATGTACCAAACTGTGAGCTTTATAATCCAATACATTGTAATTGGTGAGGAATTGTATTTTTTATAAATGAGAAAAATATTTTGACTTCTTATTGATAAAATAAAATGAGTGTGACAAGATTGCATTGAAAAATTGTAGACAAGTATATTTTGGCAATATTATCATTTTTTGGTGCTTTGGTAAAGTTGTCTCGATCTCAAATACCATTGGAAGTTAAATCAGGTCGCCAATAATAATAACAACCATCCCGAACCTTTTATTGAAACTGAGATGAATTACTGTTACCAGACGAATTTCAACAAGTCGGCCAATAAACTATGCAGTTATGGGTACATTGATGTACACATCAACTATTTAAAGAAAAAAGCAAGATGTGTTCACCTGATGACGGCTGAGGAATGTTTTATCTTGACAAACGGGTAGTTCAAGAGGTCAGGTAAATAATATGCATAGTGGAGAGAGAGAGAGAGAGAGAGAGAGAGAGAGAGAGAGAGAGAGAGAGAGAGAGAGAGAGAGAGAGAGAGAGAGAGAGAAGTTGAATGAACTTGTCTTAATGCATCATGCACTGTATGTACATGTTATCATTTCGCATTTTAATGCTCAATAAATGGTTATCTTGCATGAGTTTATTTTCTGTTTATTTATTCCAAAATTACTACTGCACAATTTCTATGATAACTAATTTAATTTCAATGTTATTATTAGTTTAATATCTTCATCTTTTATGGTTGATTGTCATACTATGAAAGTAGCTGACATGTATTCTAGCCTAGTTAATTTGTATGTACAGAGATCTCAATATCTTGAGAAAATTTAATTAAATAAATTAATTAGTACAACAATCTATCCACATGTTAACATGCAAATACTGATATCACTTAGCAATATTATAATATAGAATAACACTGTCCAAGTAAATTGTCCAAACATAGCATTGATACATGTAAATGAAATATATTCTTTCACTCTTAAGCACTGCTTATTTATTCAAACATGTACAACATGCTTGAAAGTAAGTCAGCTGAGTAATTTAGAAATACATTTTTAAAAAGAGGAAAATACAGTTTAAAAGAGGCACAGTGATTCTCATATGACCATGGATTTGATTTGGGAATAGGGTTCAAAAGGGGGGGGGTTTAAAGCATACTGTCCCATGTATGTTTTAGCTGCTCATCATACATGGATTAAAAATGGATTAGTATAGGGGATCCAAAAATGCGCGGGGAAATGGGGGGGGGGGGGTGGGGTGGGGGGAGGGATTGTAATGTCTGACTTATCTGCTAGATTCATTGAGGACTTAGTCTGACTAAAAAAATTTTGTATATTAGTCGGTTTATGTTAATTTTTACCCAAAAGATAAACACCTGCCTAGAACTTGCAAAAGCTATCCGAGTGAAAGTAGAGGTCACATTTTCTTAGTTCTCATTCCATAACAGTTGTATGCATTCATTTTGAAGCTTTGGATTAAACAAGTTGCTAATGTCACTAAAATAGAGACAATAATGAATTCAAACGTTACTACTAAGAAGGAATAATTTGAAATATTTATGTGTATTTGTACATCATGGAATTGTTATAATTGTTTTGTTAAGAAAAATAAATAAATAAAGACCCTCAAATTCAGTAGTACCAATGATAAATTGGATTTGACCTTTTCGCACAATTTAATCTTAAAAAATCTTCTTTATTAGAGCTAATACAGCTTCAATATTATAATCCTACCAAGTTTATTACCAGTTTAAGAAAAAAAAGATAATACTTATTGAAAACACACAAATACATTGAGTTTGAAAAATACAGTTTGGTTTTATATTACTTTAATTAAAGAGACAGTACGGCGCATCTTATCAAAAACCCGATCGGGTTTGGTATTTTTTTTACTACTCATGAATGTATAAACTTTGAGAAAATTCTCCGTGCAATAAATCTTATTATATCATTAAAATTAATAATTATGTATAACCTATCACATAAATACATTGCAACGTGTTCGGGGTTCCACCTTCTATACTATTACGCATGCGTATTTACTGTAAACAAAATAAATGCAGGACGCGCGAAGAATCTCTTGGGCAGGTTTGTTGATAAAAATATGTCTTTTCTACTTCTCATAGGTAAAAATTGTTCAAAGTTTTTAAAATAACCACAATTATTATTTTGTAAGCATGTATTTATCGTGTTTATCATAGGAGTTGCTACAACGTAAATCTATTTTTATAAATGAGGCCCCTTGAGAGGTTATTTGACATATATATGTCTATTCATTTTAAAATGAACCTGAATTGGTAAACCATTTATAAATTATCGAGTAAGAAAGGATGTGTTTCATTTAGGGAATCGCTTTAACCTCGTTTTCCATGATAACCGTAGTGGGGCGAAGATCTTGTAGTTTTCAGCACGTGTCAATTACTGTCAATCAAAGTCCACGTGGTACAAATAAACGATATAAGATTTAATCCTGTTTATACGACCCTTGAATATCCGGAAGCTCATAATAACGTTAATTTAGAATGTGAAAGGGATTTTCATGTATTTCAACTATTACAATCAACGCTATTTCTTATTTCCTAACTATACAATAGGTAAATCTGAAGGTATTCACACATGTGTTTTCAGCTGTACTGTCTCTTTAATATTCCTTAATCAGTGATTCATACATTATGAATCCTTATTCTCAAATTTATGTACTTCATAAAATAGTGAAAACTTTAAGTATAATTTGAACAAAAATTAGACCATCCAAATATGAAATGTTTAGCTTATTCTCTTCAGTTGTGAATAATTTTAGCAGACTTAAACTCAATTTTCTACATTTTTCTCAAAATGACCTTTCTGCACTTAAAATATGAAAAATGTAGGTTTTTGATGAGTGATCAATATTTCTTTAATCATAAAGCATTTCCTATTATAAAGATATAAGCATGTATTCAACTATAGTCAATATTTGTAACATGAACCTTGTCACTCACTGTCTTTAAACGATAATAATAACATGGTATGCATGGAAAAACTTGATTTTTAATGTTAAAAATGGGTAATTTTGAGCAACTGCTTCTATGAAACCGATGCTGTTCCCACTAAATTTAAGGTTATTTATAAAGATGCTTCATTATTTCCTATCATGAAAATGTATTGGATTTTATTGAAATTTCAAATTAACATTAAAATACTAGAATTTTTTTTTTTTTTACAAAATATGCACCACTTTGATAAGGCATATATTTTTGTTTGAAATATATTTGTACTTTAAAAGCAGTTTAAGTTAAATTGTTAAGTGTGTCTAAACTATATAATATAATATAATATTTAAATTATTTTTTATAGAATTAAGTAGTTTTACAACTTCTCAAACTAAACATGCTCCACAATTCAAAAATTTATATATTTCTTCCTAGTTATGCATACTATAAAATTTTTCTTCCACATGTAATACAATCATATAAAAATGAAGTGATACATAAAATTGTTTTGAAATCCAAAACATAGCATGTGCAAAGCCCTGCTAGAAATCTGCTTTGAGAGCCTCTTAAGTACAATCAGGATCGGTTCGACTTCAATATTTTCCAAATTTTCTTAATTTCACAATTTTGTTTCAATTTTTGCTAAATTAAGTTTTATGTGAGTAACAGTTAATATATATATATATATATATATATATATATATATATATATATATATATATATATATATATATATATATATATATATATATATATATATATATATATATATATATATATAAATATATATATATTAAAAATCTACAATTCTTGTTTTTAATTTAATTGTTTTTTTTTTAAACAATGATATTTCAAAGTTTATATGGCCATCTTTGATATATATTTATAGATAATTGTATTGTTGATTAATTGATACCAAATTTTTAGCTCTAATGAAAAACATTACAATATCAAACCGTCAACTATCGCAGGAATCCATAGAACGAACTACAAATTCAAGGCAGATCTCTAAAAAAGATATATTTTGCTTGCAGCTAAAAGAATGTGTCCGGTTTCTAACAAAAAATACAAAGAAAAAAATCATTTGATTACAAAAATGAGGTAAGTTTCCCTTTCAATGGCTTAATAGTAAATAGTTATTAGACATTGATGAGTAATACGAATATTTGCATTTTTGATAACTTTGATGGTAAAAAAAATCTTTGAATATGATAATACTCAAAGATTGCAATAAGTTTTTTGGCAAATATTTAAATACATGTATTTAGCCCGATGGGCTATCGATTTCAAATTGAGCAGCTAAATCACATATTGCAACCTAGTACGAATGACGGAAAATGCTTAAGATATGGTCCTCAATTTACATGTGTATTGTGGGTTACCTCATATACAACAGGTAGCACACATGTACAGTTCTTTGACATCTAAAAATCTTTTTAAATGCAATAACCAAACAAAAAACAAAAAAACAAAACAAAAAAAAGCGGTTTTTTGTAACCTGTTGGCTTCAATTCATTTCGTTTTTAAACAACAAAAATGGCTACAAGATACTTCATAAAAATGAAGTTCTTAAGTGTTTAATAACTAAAGTTTTACTCATATGAACGCTTCTGCCAAGGATATACATCATAAACAACAAAGTTATTTCTATAATATATATCAAAACATACCGACACATATTATTCAATATGTCCTTTAGTATGCTATTTCATATCTTTATTGAGGTAAACATGTATGTATTGTAGTTCATTTTAAAACAGCAAAATAAAACAATTTATCTCACCATTAGGACTGCAGTTGATGGACACATCATTCCTGTGATTACAGTCATGAGTTCCCCACGCTTTATGCTGACATTCATCGATACTTGTCTCAGATCCTTCACACTTAACATTGTCCAGCCATATAGGACCTGATCCTTTGCCATAAGCAGCTTTTCGGTACACTTCTGATGTTTTCCTAAAATTTTCGATACACTAAATATTATTCTTAGTGTTAATGAAGAAAAGAAATCAAGTAATATATAGTACAATTAAAAAAGAAAAAAAAGAAAAAAACAACGACAGATTAAGGCTCATTTTTTGATAATAAATTAATGTGTTTTGATATCTGATTTCTGTCACACATCATTACCAAGGGAGCCCTAATGATCGACACACAACAGCGGCCAGTTTGTCAGTCACTGAGTTATCACACACTGTTCCCCATTTCCCAAGTTTGTACACCTCTAAACGACCTTCATATTCAGTCTCTCCTTCAACAAGTCGAATAAAAGTTTCTGAAAATGCAAGGACATTTCTAGATTATCTGTAAAATTATATCTATTTTTTTCTTTTCTGTTTCAAAGATGATGTGAAGAGATGTATGTTAAAAACAATGTGAGACATTCGATATTATTTTATAAGCATAATGCAGGTGTTTAGGTTTTGTCTTCTTTTTTTGCACTTATCTGAAACAGCATTTATTTCTACACAAATGTTCGTAAAGGATTGCCTCTGCAAATAAATTCAGCTTGACGTGTGTTAATATAAACCATTAAACTTTCTTTAACACTGTATTTGAACTAGCCCTTTGTAATTATAACAACCTCATTAAAGACGCATTCATTTCATCCAACGTTTAATTAAAATTTATGTTAGGCTACATTAGTCGTCTCTGCAGATATTACCATTTACAACAAAGAAAACCTTTTCTAAAACCGTTTAGTACTGAATAATGAAATCGGCCATCCTTATGAGCACTCTCTGTGCCGTAGACAGCCAAAGAAGAAACAATCATGAGTTGATTAGATTTAAGCAAATAAATGGTATTTATTCATTGTGTACTTTATATCTTATTCATGTGATATCTTGAAATCAAATATTTTAGAAACCATCTAATATTTTTATAGGCGTGACTAGTCAGTTTGATATACCATTGTATTTCTACTTTTTTCGAAAATACGTACTACGTTTCTTATCAAAGTACCGTAGAGTTGTAGAGTAATGAGCTATAAACTATTCATTTTTGTTTTGCCTCGGACTAGAATGTCTCGACGTCATTGGATGAATAGCGTCACGTGATCGCTGTATAAATTTATTTCCACGGCGAGCGTCAAATTTATACGGCAACATGGCGGACGTAACGTTACAAACAAACGTTCAAACACACCATTAATTGTTAAGTCCCAAATTTCTGTACACAGTCAATAACAAACCTAATAAGTAATCATCTATGATTTATCTGTTCCTTCAGGCATTTGTATAAGCTAAGCTAATATGCAATATATATTTTTGCAAAAGACTCACGACTGTTTTGTTTATAATATAACACACAGAACTCCTTGATTTTTTTAACATAGATGTATTTATTAGAAAAAAGGAAATATTGAAAAATTAGTTCAGGTAAATGTTGTTTATCTTTGAGACTTTGAAATAACTTGATATGTGAGACGGATATTTTGTTATTTTTTACTAAGTAGTATCTTCATCTCCATTTGCTATAAACTGAAAAAAATGTTGTATCCACGTTCTATATACGTACGAATGTTACATTTATCCTTATGATATATGTCTGGAACACAATAAACTTAATATAAACATAACCATTTTTATGTCAGTGTTTGAACGCATTGCAGTTTACCTAGTTCAAATAATTCTATAAATATTAATGAAGATAGTGCCGGTTTATCTCACTTAACAAAGTTATAAGAAGAGATTTGAAGTCAATATGATTTACAATTCAAATAATGATTACATTTATCAGAAACAATTACATCATCAGTACTGAAGCGTATCGGGGACTTAACTTGTTCTTCAGCTCTTACATTGTTATACTTTGTCTGGAACATAATAAACTTAATATAAACATAACCTTTTCTATGTCAGTGTTTGAAACTATTGCAGTTTACCAAGTTCAAATAATTCTATAAATATTAGTGAAGATAGTGTCAAATAGTTTATCTCACATCCCTTAACAAAGTGATAAGAAGAGATTTGAAATCAATATGATTCACAATTCAAATAATGAGAACATTTATCAGAAACAATTTCATCATCAGTACTGAAGCGTATCGGGGACTTAACTTGATGTAAAACTCTTACATTGTTATACTTTGTATTGTCTAATCAACCTATAAAATATTATGTCGTTCTATTTATGCAAACATTTGGCATTGTATTGAGGGTTATCAGTTTACATAATCTTAATCGACTGTTTGTAACTGATCAGTTTTCTTGCTACATTGTATCTTTTATATCGACTTCACAAAATACGTATCAAAAAATCCTTATAAAAATAATCTAAAAAGGGCTTAAGTCATATTGAAAATGAAATGTTGACAAAGAACAATGAAAATATATACATTATAGGTATATTGACATAAAAATGTTTTCATTTCTTGGAAACATATTGTGAAGATGTTGTTATCGAAAGACGATAACGAAAGGGGCGGGAGTTCTGTTGGTACCTCACCGCTTTCTGAACCTATCTGTAGGTAAACTGACGTTTTTGCTATTCTTGTAATTCGGAAGTCGTGTATGATTAATTTCCTATAATTTTGTTGCTCTTATCATCCATGAATTTAAATTCACAAAGAATTATGAGTAATACTACTGAGCAGTCATACCCCATGATTAAAGATTATAATTAAAAATATCACTTTGATTGAACTGTTTCCCATTGACAAGGCTTTTTTGAATCATCTGTTTTCAAATTGATATAACACGAGCTTGAAGCAATATTATTGGATGATAAACCAACCCTCCGAATTACAATGTAATCTAGCTACGATATCAAATGCTATTAGGCATAAACTAATTACATAAGCATAACATTTTATTAAAAGCATGATTTGAAGCGAGTCTTCCTTTTTCCACATGGTTAAAAGACTCGCAAAAAATCATAAAAATGAGAAAATGCAACGCTCATGCGATCAGCTCATGCATAATGTAGTTTTACAGCAAATATAATTATTTTTTTCCCTATGGGTTGGTAAATAAAACATCTTTTAGGTGGATGGGAGGATATATAATACGTGTAAGTAAAGCGGTCATGTACTTTAAATGATATACCATCAATCTGGAAACTAATATTGCATGTTAATGAAGAGGAACCCAAACATTGAACATCATAACGATCTGCGTAAATGTAAATCATGTAGCTGCCCTCTAATTACGATATCAAATAGTAATCTAAATTTATATCAGGCAATTACCGTTCTTTCTTTTTGATTTATATCAAACTGTCAAATGCAGTCTACATGTGCAGTCTACAGTCAAAGTGATGGAACGTAAACGTACCATCAGAACTTCTGCGCCCGCGAAGTTCATTCGATAACAATATTTTCCCAATATGTTCCCAAGAAATAAAATCATATTGATATCGACATGACAATAAAGCATTTATTTTATTGTTCTTTGTCCAAATTGTTGTTTCAATTTAATCAAATCACATTCTTATATAAGCATTTCAAACTTAATAAATTGTGATCTCGATAACCGTGACAGCAATACATTTGGTAATATTCAGTAAGGTGATTTTAATGATATAGATATCACAAATCAATATTCAATTCAATAGATTTTCAATAGCAAAGAAGACAGTTTATAAGTTGAAACACAGGAAGTGTAGTCCCCGATACGCTTCCATAAACAAATGACGTTAAGGTTTCTCGACATACCAAATTTTTTTTGATGGATCGATAGAGAATATTTTTGAAATATGATTCCACAAAAAAAAGATGAAAATCAGTTTACAGTTATTTCATTTGAATTTTTTTTGTATTTTTACAGTGAAATAGCTAAAGCTGTTTTGCTGACAAACAGGGTATTTTTTAAGCTTAACATTTGGTGTCCATTTATTTGTACTTATAATATAATAATGAATAAAATCATGCCAAAGATTGTATGGTCAAGTGTTTAATTTTCTGAAAAATGAAACTGTGATTCTTTATGTTTTTTAATCAATGGATAAAATTTAAAGAACAACATATAGTCACATAAAGTATTTACTAAACAATGATTTTTTTTTTTTACAAAGAAATTAAAATTAAATGTGAAATTTTTGAAAAAGTGCTATTTATAAATTTTGAACCGATCCGGATTCAAAAAACAAAACTAATCCCGATTAGGATTTTTTTAAAACTGAAATTTTACATTAAAAAACTGCAGTTTATTCTGAGTACTTGGTATAAGTTATAAAGTTTTTTAATGACCAAATCATTTTACAGCTAATCAACCCGAGAGTTTCACAAAATGTTGATTCATTCTTACTTTATGTGATTTCGTTCGGAGTCAGTTTAATTACAATCAGGATCGAATGACTTGAATAGTTTCCAAGTTTTGCTTAAATTTCACAATTTTGTTTCAATTTCTAGCTAAAATAAGTTTGATGTGAGTAACAGTTTATTTGGAGTTTTTATCCATACATTTTTTTTTTAAAAAATCTACAATTCTTGTATTTAATTAAATTAATATATTTTTAAGAAATATATTGCAAAGTTTATATGGCTTTCTTTGATATTTATTTATAGACAACTGTATTGTTGATTAATTGATACCAACTTTTTTAGCTCTAATGAAAAACATTACAATATCAAACCGTCAACTATATAAAAATTCCATAGAACGAAATACAAATTCAAAGCAGATCTCTAAAAAGATATATTTTGCTTGCAGCTAAAAGGATGTGTCCGGTTTCTAACAAAAATACAAATAAAAAATCAGTTGTTTACAAAGATGAGGTAAGTTTTCCTTTTAATGGCTTCGTAGTAAATAGTTATTAGACATTGATGAGAAAAACGAACATTTGCATTTTTGTTAACTTTGATGATAAAAAAAAATCTTCGAATATGATAATACTCAAAGATTGCAGTAAGTTTTTGGCAAATATTTAAATACATGTATTTAAAAAACGGCCCAAATGGGCTATCAATTTCAAATTGAGCAATTAAATCACATGTTGCAGCCAGGTACGAATGACGGATAATGCATTAAAAATGGTCCTCAATTTACATGTGTATGGGTTGACTCATATACATTAGGTAGAACACATGTTCAGTTCTTTGACATCTAAAAATATCTTTTTAAATGCAAAAACAAAAACAAAAAACCCGCAGATTTTTTGTTACCGTTTGGCTTCAATTTATTTCGTTTTTTAAATAACAAACTGTTAAATGGCTACAAGATACTTAATAAAAGTAAAGTTCCTAAGTGTTTAATAACTAAAGTTTTACTCATATGAACGCTACTTCCAAGGATAAACATCAAAAACCACAAAGTTATTATACAATATATATCAAAACATACCGACACATATTATTCAATATGTCCTTTAGTATGCCATTTATTATCTTTATTGAGATAAACATGTATGTATTGTAGTTCATTTTAAAACAGCAAAATAAAACACAATTTATCTCACCATTAGGAATGCAGTTGATGGACACATCCTTCCTATGATTACAGTCATGAGATCCCCACGCTGGGTGCTGACACTCATCTATACTTGTCTCAGATCCCGTACAGTTAACATTGTCCAGCCATATAGGACCTGATCCTTCGCCATAAACAGATTTTTGGTACACTTCTGATGTTTTCCTAAATGTTCGATACACTAAATTTTATTCTTAGTGTTGATGAAGAAAAGAAATCAAGTAATATGTAGTAAAATTTAAAAAAAAAAGAAAAAAAAAACCGACAGATTAAGGCTCATATTTTGATAATAAATTAATGTGTTTTGATTTCAGATTGCCATCACACATCATTACCAAGGGAAGCCCAATGATCGACACACAACAGCGGCCAATTTGTCAGTCACTGAGTTATCACACACTGTTCCCCATTTCCCAAGTTTGTACACCTCTAAACGACCTTCATATTCAGTCTCTCCTTCAACAAGTCGAATAAAAGTTTCTGAAAATGCAAGGACATTTCTAGATTATCTGGAAAATTATATCTATTTTTTTTTCTTTTCTGTTTCAAAGGTGGTGTGAAGAGATGTATGTTAAAACAATGTGAGACAATTTTGAAATTATTTTATAATTTTCGAGTATGAAGCATTTTGCAGGTATTTAGGTTTTTGTCTTCTTTTTTTGCACTTATCTGACTTGAATTGTTAATATTGAATTAAGATGTTCGAAATAGTGAAATAGAATACACTATTTGATGATAAAAATCTAAAGATTCGAATTCATATTGAAACACCATTTATTTCTACACAAATGTTCGTAGAGGATTGTCTCTGCAAATAAATTCAGCTTGGCGCGTTGTAACATAAACCACTAAACTTTCTTTAACACTGTATTTGAACTAGCCCTTCGTAATTATGACAACCTCATTAAAGACGCATTTATTTTATCCAACGTTAAATTAAAATTTATGAGGGGCTACATGAGTTGTCTCTACAGATATTACCATTTACAACAATAAAAACCTTTTCTAAAACCGTTTAGTACTGAATAATGAAATCGGCCATCCTTATGAGCACTCTCTGTGCCGTAGACAGCCAAAGAAGAAACAATCATGAGTTGATCAGATTTAAGCAGATAAATGGTATTTATTCATTGTGTACTTTATATCTTATTCATGTGATATCTTGAAATCAAATATTTTAGAAATCATCTAATAGTTTTATAGGCGCGACAACTCAGTTTGATATATCATTGTATTTCTACTTTTTTCGAAAATACGTACTACGTTTTCATCAAAGTACCATATAGTTGTAGAGTAAACTATAAACTATTTATTTTGTTTTGCCTCGGACTAGAATGTCTCGACGTCATTGGATAAATAGCGTCACGTGATTGCCTAATTATATTACTTATTAGGTTAGTTACTGACTCACTACGAAAATATATTGGGTTGATCAATCTCATAGATGGTGAACCGAGGACTATCAAGCGACATATTTATTCACAAATAGCGAAGATCAACGCTAAGTCATGTACAAGATGCCTAACATCTCGTCCAATTTAACTCATTTAAACTCTTCAAAATTTTCAATCTCACCTTTCAAATACTCTTTTAAAATCTTTTCCTCACCCATGTTTACTTACAATATGATGTTGCTATTCAATTTTAAATGTTTTCTCCCTTTCCTCTGCAGAGATTTGAGCAAATTTCGACGCTGCCATTTTGTTTTGCTCCAGACAAAACAATGTAACGTCAATAGTCTAAGGGTAACTACCCTTTTTAAAAAAAAGAATTTCAAAGGGCAACTACTCCAAATACTATAAGAACTTATGGCATGCAGTATCAAATACTATGAAATATCGAAATGAGTAAGCGAAGCGTCGACCAATGACGGCCATATTGCCTAATATTATTTCTCACCGAACAAATATAGATAGAGATATATGAGGCAATCACGTGCTATGTTTAAACCAATGAAAATGTGACATTTCAGTCCAAGGGAAAACAAATTTCTTTACACGGCGAGCATCAAATTTATACGGCAACATGGCGGACGTAACGTTATTTGAGCTTATTTTTTTTTTTGCACAAACGTTCAATTATACCGTTAATTGTTAAGTCCCAAAATATTTAGAGTGACCCCCACCCCCCTTTATCCGTGACGTAATATTATGATCCTACATTATGGCATCCAGGTTTGCACAGACGACTGACGAGGAAGGTAAAAAATTAGAGGACTAAGATAATGGTCCATACCCCACTAGAAAAAGGAAATGCGTACAACATTTTTTCATATATTTTAAACGTATTCTTATCAAATTTTACCCTGTTTGCTGGTCCATCGGTATTATAAAAGTTAGGAACGTTGCTAAAAATAGAACCAATTGCGGTAAATGGCGGTTTTACCATACATAAAGAATATAAGCCTAAGCCTATATTTTGAATTTCCCAAAATTATTTTTTTAACTAATATCCTACGTAAAATAAAGGAATTATTATTCCAAAACAATTTTTTCATGTTAAACTTGCTTGTTTATCAAAAAATAGATAAATATGCATACAAATTAGATAAAATGAATAAATTTTCAAAGAAAAATTATGCTCTTATAATTCTATTTACGTACAGAATTCTCTAACATTTTGATATTATTTAAATCTTAACGCCCTTAGTCAACTGGAAATAAAATTACATAAGGGACCGGCCTTTTCAGAATCACAATTGGCATATTTTTGGTAGAACCATTAAAACATATTCTTTGAAAAAAGATCGGTAAAAATAAAACAGTGCATAGGTTTATTGTTTCATAACTCTTAAAAAATATGTTTTCATTATTGTTAAATAGAAAAGATGATTTAAACAAACTGTCGATTAATCTGTATTATTTAAATTGCAAAAGATGGTTTCTTTGGATATTATGGATCGAGATCGGTATTTAGAAATTGCAGTCACATGCGTGGATAATGCTTATTACCTGATATATGCCTTCAAGACAAAACCTCTATTCAAACCATTTTTTCACTGGTTTTAAAGACTGTGCTTATAATGAAGTAACTTGTCTTCAGCGCATGATTTTGATTCAAAAAACATTTTTTTGTGGAAAATAAATCTATGCTCTTTGCTAAGCGAATAGGATAAAAATGATATAACTCAAATTATTTCTCCTTGTGTTTTTATCTCCCTTATGCACTGGGATATAGATCTCGGTCAGGATTTCATTTTGGATGTTTATGGACTTTCGGGAATTAATGTTCAAACAATTGAATTAAACTCAACCTTATAATGGACTGATGTTTATACAGAACAAAAGTAAGCGGTCTAACGTTATATTTTCAAAACGAGTAAGCAATCGACACATCCCAGTAATTTTATTTCGCTGATTAATACCCCAGTAGGCCTAATTGATTGCAGTTGTCATGATTTTGGATACATTTGTTGTTAATCAATTCCTATGTCAGCTTAAATTCTTTGTTTTGAAATACACCTTTTAACGGATAAGACGTTATAACGCATGAATTACGTCAGACGTTGTTTTGTGACGTATGGATAATTACCTTAAGCTATGAATTTTAATTTTATGTACTATTCTTGTTTGTTTACTATCCAACTTAAGGTCCTCGACAAAACAAAACACATATTAGGTTTGTTACTGACTGTGTAAAGAAGGTTGTGGAATCGTTAAAGTCCATAGAAGGCTCGGCTCCGCCTCGCCTTTTATGGACTTTACCGACCGCACAAATTTCTGTACACAGTCAATAACAAACCTAATTAGTAATCATCTGTGATTTATCTGTTCCTTCTGGCATTTGTACAAGCTAGGTTAATATACAATATATATATTTTTCAAAAGACTCATGACTGTTTTGGTTATAATCACTACTAAATCAAAAAAGTCTGACATTACCATTTTTTACTGATAAACTTAAACATTTACTGACCATGTACTGACATTACTAATAAACTTAGAAAAGTAATGACGTTTTTACTGACTGTACTAAGAAACTTAGAAAAGTACTGATACACTTAGACAGTACTGATAAACTTAGAAAAGTACTGACACTTTTTACTGTTAAACCAATCATCTATCATAAACAGCAGAAGACAAGCGCCGAATCTGAGGAAAATTCTCTCCAAAGCAAAGTTCTCGTCCAGCAATACTATTCTATCAAAAAGTGCGGCGACCCCTGATGTGGAACATGTGACCTTATACAGGAGGGAGAAGGAATAATATTAAAAAGCGGCCAAATTTTAAAACCTAATGCCCCAATGAACTGCAAATCTTCTAATTTGATATATTGTGCGACTTGTCCAACATGTGGAGAAAATTATTGGCCAGACTAACCAGCTCAACGCCCGATTGAGAGTTCACAAACAACAAATAAAGGACGAAACAGTGAGAAACACTCCATGTTTGGAACATTTTGCGAAGTGCAGAAAGGGAACTTTTAAAATATTTCCGTTTTACAAAATGTGGACTTCAAATGAAATCGCCCGAACCACAAAAGAGGACTATTTCATTAAAATATTTAACCCGAAACTTAATCGAAAATAGATTTATCATATATATAATGTTTTATATGTATTGTATTATATGTCTATGCATTGCTTAACTGCGTTGATAAAGTTCACGCCATCGCTACCTTGATGTACATTGTGACGTCATAATGAACTTTAAAAACACGACTGGTCATTGACAACGTTACAAACAACGTTTTTTATTTTGTATAACTGTCTGAAGAGCCGACATGGCTGAAAGCGCTAACAGTAAACTATTTAGTTTGGACTGTCGCATTCTGTTTTATTTATTTAAGTATATATATATATATATATATATATATATATATATATATATATATATATATATCTATATCTATATCTATATCTATCTATCTATCTATCTATCTATCTATCTATCTATCTATCTATCTATCTACATACTAGAAAAGAAGCTCAAATCATATTTATTCTTCTGAAGGCAAACATATTTTTCCCCCTTTTAATGTGAAAACAGACTATAGCTTACCTGTATTTTTTGAAAATGTTGCCCAAGTGGGAAGACACCATTCAGTTCACCCGTATTACCCATGCACGGATTTATCAGAGATCTGGCACCCCCCCCCCCCCCACTTGCACCCTCTATTGAAAAATCGTATCTCTTAAATTTGCATAGATAATAAATATTGCTAAGACCGCCCAACCCCCGGGAAACATAAACAACACTTCAACTCTTTTAAAATGATTTTGGGGTCCGCGCATTTTACATAGTAAATTAATGCGCTGTGTTTCCGTATACTTATGAATGCGGTAAGCTTGAAGCGCTTGAAATAGAGGCCGAACGTGTTTATCAATTATTTAGTTATTGTGAAATAATATTAATGAACCCTATCAATCAATTAAAGCTGGAGGAAACTAGATTTTATCGAAATATCTGACTCACACAGGATGAATCTCTGCCATTCAGTTAACTGAATAATAACTGAATGGTCTGGAAATGTGACTGAATGGCACAGATATGCCATTCAGTCACATTTCAGTTACCTTTCAGTCACCTTTCAATTGACTGAATGGCAGAGATTCATCCTGTGTCAACATTGACACAAATCTAATTAGACTTGTATACCGATAAACCTTTATATATTATATGTGTTTAAACAAATGACCGTGTTTTGTAATTTGTAAACTGAAAAATAAGTGGAGGACCCATGTAACCTGCCTGTGTTAAAGCGCATAATAACACAACTTAACTAGTGGGTATTCCTTTTTTATACAATTATAAAACCCCAAGGATTGAAATATGGTGAAAAAGAATGAAGTCAGCTATATGTTAGATATCATCCATATATGTTACAAGTCATTATTGTAAGGAATATTTTCATGATATTGACTTTGAGATCCAAAAAGGTCAGGTTCCATCTAGGTTACTTACTTTCTATCTGTGATACAAGTTTAAAATATGTATGTTAAGGAATCTCATATTATGATTCGTAAAATATTTTTTACAAAATGAATTAACTTGAGACACAAGATTGGTCAAGGTAAAAACATTATGGCGCTGTGCACTCTAACTCAATACCATCTACTTATGTTTCAAATTTGAAGTCTTAATGTCAAAAGGTTACAACCCAGACAAAATTTATTTATTTGTTCTTATTTTGACCGTGAGTAAAAGAAGGTCAAGGTCAAATATTAATCAATAGTACACCTTAGTGTATCATTATTTTTCTTTTTATAAAGTTTGAAGTCCTTCTGTCAAAGAATATTTAGGAGGTGAACTATAAAGTTTTTTTTCTAATTTGACCTTGAAATAAAGATTTTTGGTAAGGTTCAGCTAGGTTATATACAATCTATCTATGATATAAGTTAAAAGTGTGTATGTTAAAGGAGTCTTGTGTTATAGTCTGGACTATATTTTTTATAAAACGTTTAATCTTGAAGAACAAACAAGTTCAAGGTCAAACATTTTGGTGGCGTGATCTCCCTCTCAATACCATCTGCCATGTTCCAAATTTGAAGTCTAAATGTCAAAGGGTATTTAGGTTACGGCCTGGAAAAATTTGGATTATGAAGAGTAAGAAGAACTAGCAGACTATCTGTTCTCGAAAAATTAGTGGTCTTTCCACCTCATTGTGTTTAATATTTGAAATAAGATTGCTGCAATAGAATCAAGTATTTTTTAATATGTGTTACTTTATAAAAATGTGTCAAAATATTAAGTATGCAATTTTTTATTGCTTGACCTTGACCTTTGACCTTTATGTCATTTTGATCTGACAAGGTATACGCTTCCATCCCAAGTGTTCCGATTTCTCTATGATTATTGATTTCAAAATTATTTGTGTTTTTATTGAATGTTCCAAACTTTCAGGGGCAATAGCTGATATAAGTTATTGAAGTTATAGAAGGGTCTTGAACCCTTTCGGTATGATAAAGCGTATAAGTGTAATGAATACATTAGTAAAAGTTTCAAGTCTCTATCTCTAACAGTTAGTGAGGAGTAGCGATAACAAGCATTTTTAACAATAGGGGCAATAACTCTATAATTGTTTCATGGTAGGGGTTTAAGGGTAATATTTTGAAATGTCTTATGATGTCCTACTACATCCATGAACATTTTTTTTCTACCACCCTAAACAAAAGAGATCTAAACACTCATTGATTTAGAGATTCCCAAATGACCTTGACTTTTGACTTTTATGTCATTTTATTTGGCCAAGGTAGACACTTCAATCCCAAGTGGTCTGAAGTCTCTATGAAAAGTGTAAAAAAGGTTGGAAGTGATTTTATAAACATTTAAATACTTTCAGGGGCAATAACTACTAAAAGGGGACATCAGATTTTTTCGGTATGATCAATTGAAGAACCCTCTCAGTGTACTGAATACATTGGTAAAAGTTCAAAGCTTCTATCTCTTATGGTTTCAAAAAAGTAGCGATAACAAGCTTTTCGTAAATAGGGACAATTACTATGTAATTATTTAAAGAAAGGAGCCAAGGGGCTGTACTTCAAAATTTCTTAAGATGTCCTATTACATCCTTGAAAAAGTTTTTCTCTAACATTCTAAACAAAAGAGATCTAAATACTCATTAATTACGAGAATTCCAAATGACATTGACCTTTGACCCTTATGTCATTTTGTTGGGCCAAATTAGACGCTTCCATCTCAGGTGGTCCAAACTCTCTGTCACAAACAATTAAAAAAAGTTGGAAGTGATTTTATAGAAATTTAAATATTTTCAGGGGAAATAACTACTAGAAGGGGGGCTCAGATCCTTTCGATATGATGAATTGAAGAACCATCTAAGTGTTCTTAAGACATTGGTAAAAGTTCCAAGTTTCTATCTCTTATGGTTTCAGAGGAGTAGCGATAACAAGCTTTTTGTAAACAAAGACAATAACTTTGTAAGTTCTGGGAGTAATCAAGCAAAGGGTCATTTTGTATCATAACTTTTAATGGTCAATTACATGAAGGAGAATTTGTTACATTATGTCTTATATTAAAAAAGCTATCCCTTGGAAAATAGAGAAAAAAAATATGAATAAACTAGTAGACTAATTGTTTGCTAACAATTAGAGGTCTTTCCACCTCATTGTTTTTTATGTTTGAAATAAAATTGCTTTAATAGAATAAAGTATTTTTTCTGCGTTACTTCATAAAAAGGTGTCAAACGATTAAGTTTGCAATTTTTTATTGCTTGACCTTGACCTTTGACCTTTATGTCATTTTGATCTGACAAGGTAGACGCTTCAATACCAAGTGGTCCGATGTATCTATGATTATTGACTTAAAAGTAATTTGTGTTTTTAATTGAATGTTCGAAACGTTCAGGGGCAATAACTACTAGAAAGGGACTTTGGACCCTTTCGGTATGAATAGATTAAAGGAGCGTCTAAGTGTACTGACAATATTAGTAAAAGTTTCAAGTCTCTATCTCAAATGGTTAATGAGCAGTAGCGATAAGAAGCATTTTGTACAATAGGGGCAATAACTCTATAATTGCTACATGGTAAGTGTCAAAAGGTTATATTTTGAAATGTCTTAAGATGTCCTACTATATCCATAAAAAAAGTTTTTCTCTACCATCCTAAACAAAAGAGATCTAAAAACTCATTAATTAAGAGATTTCCAAATGACTTTGACCTTTATGTCATTTTGTTCGGCCAAGGTAGACACTTCCATCCCAAGTGGTCCGAAGTCTCTATGATAAATAATAAAAAAGTTGGAAGTGATTTTATAGAAATGTAAATACTTTCAGGGGCAATAACTACTAAAAGGGGGGGGGGGGGCTCAGATCTTTTCGGTATGAATAGATTAAAGAACCCTCCAAGTGTACTGAAGACATTGGTAAAAGTTCCAAGTTTCTATCTCTTATGGTTTCAGAGGAGTAGCGATAACAAGCATTTTTTACAAAAGGGGCTATAACACTGTAATTATTCAAAGGTATGAGCCAAGGGGCTATATCTGAAAATGTCTTAAGATGTCCTATTAAAGATTTTTTCTACCCCCCTTAACAAGAGATCTAAAAACTCATTAATTAACAGCTTCTCAAATGACTTTGACCTTTGACATTTATGCCATTTTGTTTGTCCAAGGTAGGCGCTTCCATTCCAAGTGGTCCGAAGTCTTTATGATAAATAATTAAAAAGTTGAAAGTGTTTTTGGAAATTCAAATACATTCAGGGGCAATAACTGATAGAAGGGGGTCTCGGATACTTTCGGCATTAGTAGATTGAAGAACCTTCTAAGTTTACTGAAGACATTGATAAAAGTTCCAAGTCTCTATCTCTTATGGTTTCAGAGGAGTAGCGATAACAAGCTTTTCGTATACAAGGGCAATAACTTTTCAAGTTCTTTGGGTCATTAGGCACAGGGTCATTAAGTATCATAACTTTGAATGTTCAATCTTATAAAGAAAAAATTGTTTCAATATCTCTTGAAATAAAAAAGTTTTTTCGTGGAAAATAGAGGAGAAAAATAATAATAAACTAGTAGACTAATTGTTCTCGAACAATTAGAGGTCTTTCCACCTCATTGTTTTTTTATGTTTGAAATAAGATTGCTTTAATAGATTAAAGTATTTTTTCTGCGTTACTTTATAAAAAAAAGTGTCAAACAATAAAGTTTGCAATCTTTTTATTGCTTGACCTTGACCTTTGACCTTTATGTCATTTTGTTTGGCCAAGGTAGACGCTTCCATCCCAAGTAATCCGAAGTCTCTATGACATAAAATAAAAAAGTTGGAAGAGATTTTATAGAAATTTAAATACTTTCAGGGGCAATAACTACTAGAAGGGGACCTCAGATCCTTTCGGAATGAATAGATGGAAGAACCCTCTAAGTGTACTGAAGACATTGGTAAAAGTTTCAAGTCTCTATCTCTTACGATTAATGAGGAGTAGCGATAACAAGCATTTTGTACAATAGGGGCAATAACTCTGTTAACATTTAAAAGAAAAAGCCAAGGGGCTATATTTTAAAATGTCTTAAGATGTCCTATTTCATTCATGAACAAGTTTTTTTCTACCACACTAGACAAAAGAGATCTAATAACTCATTAATTAACGGATTTCCAAATGACCTTGACCTTTGACCTTGATGTCATTTTGATCGGCCAAGGTAGACGCTTCCATCCCAAGTGGTTCAAAGTCTCTGTGACAAATATTAAAAAAGTTGGAAGAGATTTTATAGAAATTTAAATACTTTCAGGGGCAATAACTACTAGAAGGTGGCCTCAGATCCTTTCGGTATGATAGATTAAAGAACCCTCTAAGTGTACTGAAGACATTGGTAAAAATTCCAAGATTCTATCTCTTATGGTTTCAAAGGAGTAGCGATAACAAGCTTTTCGTAAACAAGGGCAATGACTTTGTAAGTTCCGGGGGTTATCAGGAACAGGGTCATTTGGTATCAAAACTTTAAATGGTCAATTACATGAAGGAAAAATTGTTTCAATATGTCTTATAATAAAAAAGCTGTCCCTTGGAAAATAGAGAAAAAGAAATAAGAATAAAAAACATAAAGAAAACAAAAGGTCTTTCACCTGAAAGGTGAAAAGACCTAACTAGTAGACTAGTTGTTCTCGAACAATTAGAGGTCTTTCCACCTCTATGTTTTTTTTTTTGTTTGAAATAAGATTGCTTCGATAGAATACAGTATTTCTATGCGTTACTTCATAAAATGTGTCAAAAGATTAAGTTTGCCATTTTTTTTTGCTTGACCTTGACCTTTGACCTTTATGTCATTTTAATCTGACAAGGTAGACGCTTCAATACCAAGTGGTCAGGTCTATCTATGATCATTGATTCAAAAGTTATTTGTGTTTTTATTGAATGTTCAAACTTTCAGGGGCAATAACTGCTAGAAAGGGACTTTGGACCCTTTCGGTATGATAGATTGAAAGAGCGTCTTAGTGTACTGAATACATTATTAAAAGTTTCAAGTCTCTACCTCTAACGGTTAATGAGGGTTAGCGATAACAAGCATTTTGTACAATAGGGGCAATAACTCTAAAATTGTTACATGGTAAGGTCAAATGGTTATATTTTGAAATGTCTTAAGATGCCCTACTACATCCATGAAAAAGTTATTCTCTACCACACTAAACAAAAGAGATCTAAAAACTCATTAATTAAGAGATGTCCAAATGACCTTGACCTTTGACCTTTATTGTCATTTTGTTCGGCCAAGGTAGATGTTTCCATCCCAAGTGGTCTGAAGTCTCTATGATAAGTAATAAAAAAGTTGGAAGTGATTTTATGGAAAGTAAATACTTTCAGGGGCAATAACTACTAGAAGGGGGGCTCAAATCCTTTTGGTATGAATAGATTGAAGAACCCTCTAAGTGTACTGAAGACATTAGTAAAAGTTTAAAGTTTCTACCTCTTATGGTTTCAGAGGAGTAGCGATAACAAGCTTTTCGTACAATAGGGGCAATAACTCTGTAACTATTTAAAAGAAGGAGCAAAGGGGATATATTTTGAAATGTCTTAAGATGTCCTACTACATCCATAAAAAAAGTTTTTCTCTACCATCCTAAACAAAAGAGATCTACAAACTCATTAATTAAGAGATTTGCAGATGACCTTAACCTTTGACCTTTATGTCTTTTTGTTCGGCCAAGGTAGACGCTTCCATCCCAAGTGGTCCGAAGTCTCTATAATAAGTAATGAAAAAGTTGGAAGTGATTTTATAGAAATTTAAATACTTTCAGGGGCAATAACTGATAGAAGGGGGGCTTAAATCCTTTCGGTATGAATAGATTTAAGAACCCTCTAAGTGTATTGAAGGCATTGGTAAAAGTTCCAAGTCTCTATCTCTTACAGTTAATGAGGAGAGGCGATAAGAAGCATTTTGTACAATAGGGGCAATAACTCTGTAACTTTTCTAAAGGAAGGAGCCAAGGGGCTATATCTTAAAATGTCTTAAGATGTCCTATTACATTCATGAAAAAGTTTTTCTCTAACACACTATACAATAGAGATCTAAAAACTCATTAATTTACGGATTTCCAAATGACTTTGACCTTTGACCTTTATGTCATTTTGTTCGGCCAAGGTAGACGCTTCAATCCCAAGTAGTCCAAAGTCTCTATGACAAATAATAAAAAAAAGTTGGAAGTGATTTTATAGAAATGTAAATACTTTCTATAACTACTAGAAGGGGGCCTCAGATCATTTCGGTATGGATATATTGAAGAACCCTCTAAGTGTAATGAAGGCATTGATTCCAAGTCTCTATCTCTTATGGTTTTAGAGGAGTAGCGATAACAATCACTTCGTACACAAAGGGCAATAACTTTGTAAGTTCTTGGAGTTATCACGCAAAGGGTCATTTGGTACCATAACTTTTAATGGTCAATAACATAAAGAAAAAATTGTTTCAATATCTCTTGAAACAAAAAAGCTGTTCCTGGAAAAAAAGAGAAGAACAATAAAATAATAAAAAACATAAGAAATACAAAAGGTCTTTCACCTGAAAGGTGAAAAGACCTAACTAGTAGACTAACTGTTCTCGAACAATAAGAGGTCTTTCCACCTCATTATTTTTTTTTAAAGTTTTGCTTCAATACAATTAAAAAAAAAAATCTCTGCGTTACTTTAGGAAAAAAAATCAAAAACTTACACATACAATTTTTTAATGTTTGACCTTGACCTTTTACCTTTTTGTCTTATTGACTGGTAAAGGTCAACATTTTAATTTAAAGCGATTTGATGTAAGGTTCAAAAGTTGTAAGTGTTTTTTTACAAATTTAGGAAACTTTCAGTGGCGATAACTGCTAGAAAGGGGCATCGGGCCCGTTTCGTATGAATAGATTAAGGAACCCTCTAAGAACCCTCTAAGTGTACTGAATACATTGGTAAAAGTTTAAAGTCTTTACCTTTAACGGTTTATGAGAAGTAGCGATAATAAGCATTTTGTACAATAGGGGCAATAACTCTATAACTGTTTCAAGTTAGGGGCTGAACATTTTTTTTTAAATGTCTTAAGCAGATGGAAGCATCTACCTTGGCCGACAAAATGACATAAAGGTCAAATGTACCTTATGTCATTTTGTTCGGCCAAGGTAGACGCTTCCATCCCAAGTCATCCGAAGTCTCTATGATAAATAATAAAAAAGATGGAAGTGATTTTATGGTAATTCAAATATTTTCAGGGGCAATAACTACTATAAAGGGGCCTCAGATCCTTTTGGTGTGAAATAGATTGAAGTGTAATGAAGACATTGGTAAAAGTTCCAAATCTCTATCTCTTATGGTTTCAGAGGATTAGCGATAACAAGCATTTCCTTCTCAAAGAGCAATAACTCTGTGAGTTCTGGGAGTTTTTTGACACAGGTTTAATTGGTACCATAACTTTTAATGAGCACTTACATAAAGTTTAAATTGTTTGGATAACTCTATTAACAAAAAAGTCACCCCGAGCTAAATAGAAAAAAAGAAGAATAACTAGACACGATCTCGTTGCGAGCAACGAGGAGGTCTTCCGTCCGATTTTAGAATTTGAGATATATACGTTCGATCTTGATTTTGCTATTTAACAGCTAAACATGATTTAGAATAGAATAACAGGGTCTACATTCTAAGGGCCAGATACTATTTTGTTTCAGGGATAAGAGCTTTGTTCAACAAATGTTTTGAAATTCGTCACCGTTCAACAGATATCTGACAAAAAAAAGTTTTAGGGGCCAATCCCTTATCTCTTTATTGGAGCCGCAGAACCAAATTTTGAAGGTTGCATTTTGTAAAGTACATCATTTTGAGCATCTTTTCTTCTATGTACTGCTTTAAAAAAATTTTACTTTTTGAGATATAGCTGGTTATAGTTTACGGACTCTTGACCCTAAAATATCATTATTACATAACATATGAATAAATCGATTTATTGATTAATGATATCATTACATTCCTTGGATACAGAACTGTAAAATAAACATATTTGCTTCTATAGTCTTTCATTGAATTTCCCTCAGTAAAGAGCTACAGATGAAAGATTTTAGAGCCCTTAAGTTCCCTAATTTGAGGGGCCAGCCCCCCTTTTGATATCAAATAAAAGGTCATTTAAATCTGAACACATTTGTTCAACAACTGTTCAGAAATTCGTTACCTTTTTTGAGATAAATGGGAAAGAACGTTTTAGGGGCTGATCCCTTAACTTCTTATAGGAACTGTTTAACGAAATTTTGAAAATTGTATATGATTTAATATATCATTTTGAGCATCTTTTCTTATATACTGCATTTCAAAATATTTTTCCTTTCTGAGATATATGTGATCAAAATTCTGGACTTTTGGCCCCTAAAAACCCCTAATTACGTAACACATGATGAAATCATTACATTGCTTGGATACATAACTGTGAGGTAAACATATTTGTTTCTATAAACGTTCACAAAATATCCCTCAGTAAAGGGCTACAAATAAAAGACTTTAGAGCCCTTTGGACCCCTAATTTTAGGGGCCAGCCCCTTTTTCTTGATATCAAATAAAAGGTCATTTAAATCTAAACACATTTTGTTCAACATCTGTTTAGAAATTTGTTACCGTTCTTGAGATATATGGGAAAGAACATTTTAGGGGCCGATCCCTAAACTCCTTATAGGGGCCGTTTAACGAAATTTTGAAAATTGCATATGATTTAATACATCATTCTGAGCATCTTTTCTTCGATACTGCATTTCAAAATATTTTTCCCTTCTGAGATATATGTAATCAAAATTCTGGACTTTTGGCCCCTAAAACCCCCTAATTACGTAACACATAATAAAATCATTACATTGCTTGGACACATAACTGTAAAATAAACATATTTGCTTCTATAACAGTTCACAAAATATCCCTCAGTAAAGGACTACAGATGAAATACTTTAGAGCCCTTTGGACCCCTAATTTTAGGGGCAAGCCCCTTTTTCTCGATATCAAATGAAAGGTCTTGTAAATATAAACTTTTTGTGCATTACATGTTTTAACAAAATATTTTTCAGAAAAGAGATAAACCAAGAAAACCATGAAAAATTACTACGTTTTTAGTCTCAATTTTCGGGACCAGGCGAGCTTTAACGCCTTTTGAGCATGACAAATTTGAATGCCAAATTGCACATCTACAATCTCTTGTCTACAATCCCTGAAAGTATAAACTCAATATCTTTTACCGTTTAGGAGGAGATCCCTGGACAAGCCGACCCTCTGAAAATCACTAAAACGTCATTTTCTCAAGAACGGAAATGACGTCATCAAAATAAAAAAATGTATATTAAGTTCGGACTAATATCAATTAGATCTAAAAGTTTCACGAAAATCGGTTCAGCCATTTCCGAGAAATCGCCTGCACAAATTTTGTAAGAAAAAAAATAATAATAACTAGAGCAAAGCTCGTTGCAAAGCAACGAGTGGGTCTTCCGTTAGGGTCGGAAGTAAAACTGGAAGTTCCTGTAAGAAGCAGAGCTCTTAAACCAATTACAAGAGTAACTTAAAAATAAAAGATGAAAAAATCGTATTATTCCTGGTACGACTTAACAAAACTCGAATGATTTTAAGTACGACTTAACAAACACCTTTCCGATTTCAAGAACGACTTAACAAAAAAAATCCGAATGTGTTCGGAATAAGTACGACTTAACAATTATTTTTGGTACGAGTTAATTTCACTTTAAACATTACGCTATTTTTTAAACCAAGGACGCGGAATCAAAATTTCCGGAAAAATCAATTTTTAAACCCCGATATCTCTGTAATGCATCGTCCGATTTTAAAACGGGTTTCGGTTTTAAATTAAGCTTAATAAAAGCTTCTTTGCTTGCTTTATGATTAATATCAAATTATTGGTCAGAAAAGAGTTATTATGAAAAGACTTAGTAGCCCTTCTGGCCCCTAATTTGAGGGGTCAGCCCCTTTTTCTTGATATCAAATAAAAGGTCTCGCTAATATAAACATATTTTGTTCTACAAGTGTTTATGAATTGTAAACCGTTCTCGAGATATCTGTACAAATGCGTTTTAGGGGCCGACCCTTTAACACCTTACCGGGACCACTAACAACAACATTTTTGGTATCATATTGTTAAGAACATTATTTTGAACAACTTTTGTTCTACATTGCTTTTTAAAATATTTCTCCTTTTTCAGATATTAATGATCAGAGTTTTGAGTTCTGGCCCCTTGAAACCCCTAATTACGTAATATATGACTTAGGTATGGTCATGTATAGATGAACAGCTGTAAAATGAACATTTTTGCTTCTATAATTAATAACAAAATATTGTTCAGTTAAGAGTTATTGTAAGAAGACATTAGAGCCCTCTTGACCCCTAATTTGAGGGGCCAGCCCCTTTTTCTTGACATCAAATAAAAGGTCTTGTAAATATAAACATATTTTTTTCTACAAGTGTTCACAAAATGTTTACCGTTCTTGAGATATCTGTACAAATGTGTTTTAGGGGCCGACCCTTTAACTCCTAAATGGGGTCATAAACAAAAACATCTAAGGTAGCATATTGTACAAAACATTATAGTGAACAACTTTTGTTCTACATTGCTTTTTAAAAATATTTCTCCTTTTTCAGATATTATTGATCAAAGTTTTGAACTTCTGGCCCCTTGTAACCCCTAATTACGTAATATATGACTTAAGTATGGTACTGTATAGATAAACAGCTGTACAATGAACATTTTTGCTTCTATAACTGATAACAAATTATTGTTCACTAAAAAGTTATTGCAAATAGACTTTAGAGCCCTCTTGGCCCCTAATTTGAGGGGCCAGCCCCTTTTTCTTGATATCGAATAAAAGCCCGTGTAAATTGAAACAGCTTTTGCATTACATGTTTTAACAAAATATTTATACGTCAAAAGATATTACGGAAAATGTGCGAAAATTTTGTGAAAAAATTTGGTGCTAATTTTCAGTTTCAGGCGAGCTTCTAGGCCTTGTGCAATTTTCGCAATTGGAAGCATGGAGGGAAATCTACAGACATTCATCTACAATCCCTGCAAATTTCAAGCTTTTATCATGATTAGTTTCAGAGGAGATGCGTGGACAAAATGACCCTTAAAAATTTACAAAATCGTCCATATCTGAAACCGGAAGTGACGTAATCATTTGAAATTTTAATAATCAGTAGCGACATTGATGCTTAATAACTCCTAAAAATTTGGTGTAAATCGGTTGAATAGTTTCTGAGAAATAACGCTCCAAAAAAAGGAGAAAAAAAAGTATAATAACTAGAGCAAAGCTCGTTGCAAAGCAACGAGTGGGTCTTCCGTTAATGTCGGAAGTAAAGCTGGAAGTTCCTGTAAGAAGCAGAGTTTTTAAACCAATAACAAGAGTAACTAAATATAAAAGATGAAAAAAATCGAATTATTCCTGGTACGACTTAACAAAATACGAATGATTTTAAGTACGACTTAACAAACACCTTTCCGATTTCAAGAACGACTTAACAAAAAAAATTCGAATGTGTTCAAGTACGACTAAACAATTATTTTTGGTACGAGTTAATTTTACTTTAAACATAACGCTATTTTTTAAACCAAGGACGCGGAATCAAAATTTCCGGAAAAATCAATTTTTAAACCCCGATATCCCTGTAATGCATCGTCCGATTTTAAAACGGGTTTCGGTTTTAAATTAAACTTAATAAAAGCTTCTTTGCTGCTTTATGATTAATATCAAATTATTGGTCAGAAAAGAGTTATTATGAAAAGACTTAGTAGCCTTTCTGGCCCCTAATTTGAGGGGTCAGCCCCTTTTTCTTGATATCAAATAAAAGTTCTCGCTAATATAAACATATTTTGTTCTACACGTGTTCATGAACTGTAAACCGTTCTCTAGATATCTGTACAAATGCGTTTTAGGGGCCGACCCTTTAACCCCTTACCGGGGCCACTAACAACACAATTTTTGGTATCATATTGTACAGAACATTATTTTGAAGAACTTTTGTTCTACATTGCTTTCAAGAATATTTCTCCTTTTTCAGATATTAATGATCAGAGTTTTGAGTTCTGGCCCCTTGAAACCCCTAATTACGTAATATATGACTTAGGTATGGTAATGTATAGATGAACAGCTGTACAATGAACATTTTTGCTTCTATAATTAATAACAAAATATTGTTCAGTAAAGAGTTATTGTGAGAAGACATTAGAGCCCTCTTGGCCCCTTATTTGAGGGGCCAGCCCCTTTTTCTTGACATCAAATAAAAGGTCTTGTTAATATAAACATATTTTGTTTAACAAGTATTCACAAAATGTTTACCGTTCTTGAGATATCTGTACAAATGTGTTTTAGGGGCCGACCCTTTAACTCCTAAATAGGGTCATAAACAAAAACATTTAAGGTAGCATATTGTACAAAACATTATTTTGAACAACTTTTGTTCTACATTGCTTTTCAAAATATTTCTCCTTTTTCAGATATTATTGATCAAAGTTTTGAACTTCTGGCCCCTTGAAACCCCTAATTACGTAATATATGACTTAAGGATGGTACTGTATAGATAAACAGCTGTACAATAAACATTTTTGCTTCTATAATTGATAACAAATTATTGTTCACTAAAAAGTTATTGCAAATAGACTTTAGAACCCTCTTGGCCCCTAATTTGAGGGGCCAGCCCCTTTTTCTTGATATCAAATAAAAGCCCGTGCAAATTGAAACAGCTTTTGCATTACATGTTTTAACAAAATATTTATACGTCAAAAGATATTACGGAAAATGTGCGAAAATTTTGTGAAAAAATTTGGTGCTAATTTTCAGGTTCAGGCGAGCTTCTAGGTCTTGCGCATTTTTCGCAATTGGAAGCATGGAGGGAAATCTACAGACATTCATCTACAATCCCTGCAAATTTCAAGCTTTTATCATGATTAGTTTCAGAGGAGATGCGTGGACAAAATGACCCTTACAAATTTACAAAATCGTCTATATCTGAAACCGGAAGAGACGTAATCATTTAAAATTTTTATAATCAGTAGCGACATTGATGCTTTATATCTCCTACAAATTTGGTGTAAATCAGTTGAACAGTTTCTGAGATATAACGCTCCAAAAAAGTCAGAAAAAGAAAAAAAAGTATAATAATAAAGAAAAAGAAACCGTAAAATAACAGAAGGGTTTTCCGTTGAAAACGGAAAACCCTAATAAAGAAAAAGAAACCGTAGAATAACAGAAGGGTTTTCCATTGAAAACGGAAAACCCTAACTAGACACGATCTCGTTGCGAGCAACGAGGAGGTCTTCCGACCTATTTTTAGAATAAGTAATGACCTTACTCTTAATCTTCGTCAACAAAACTTATCCGGTAAAGGAGGCGGAATCTATGAGTGTAATTGGTGAAAGACTATCTATCCCTTTGGTGTCCCTTATTTGAAGGATCAGCTCATTTTCATTCATTTTAATTAAAAGGTATTTTTGTGTACCGCTAATAAGTGTTTAGAAATTGGTTACCATTTTTGAGATATCTGGGAAAAATCGTTTTGATATCCGGTCCAAAAACTCTTTCTAGGGTCCAGATAACAAACAAAATATGGTTGTACATTGTTAAGCACATTATTTTGAGCATCTTATGTTAAAAACTGCTTTCCAGAATTTTCCTCTATATCAAGATATATATATTGAAGATCAAAGTGTTGGACTTCTGACCCCTTAAAATCCCTAAATACATAACATAGGAGTAAATGATTACCATGTATAGGTTAATAACCTTAGAATGAACATAATTGGCTCTATAACGTATCACAAAATATTTAACAGTAAAAAGTTATCATTAAAAGACTTTAGAGCCCCCTCAGCCCCTTATTTGAAGGGCCAGCCCCATTTTCTTGATTTCATAAGAATGTTCTTGTCAATTCAAACACATTTTGTTCAACAAGTGTTTAGAAATTTTATACCATTCTTGAGATATCTTGAGAGGGTCGTTTCAGGGGCCGACCCTGCAACTCCTTTAAGGGACAGCATAACAAAGAAATTATGGTTGCAGATTGTTAAGCTCAATGTTTTGAGCATCTTTTGTTCAATATTGCTTTTCAAAATTTTCCTCCATTTTGAGATATTGAGCATCAAATTTTTGGACTTCTGGCCCCTTAAATCCCATAATTATGTAACATAGGAGAAAATGATTGCCATGTGTAGGTAAATAACGTTAGAATGAACATAATTGGTTCAATAACGTATCACAAAATATTTCACGGTAAAAAGTTCTCATTAAAAGACTTTAGAGCCCCCTCAGACCCTTATTTGAAGGGCCAGCCCCTTTTTCATGATTTCAAATGAAAGCTCCAATCAATTCAAACACATTTTGTTCAACAAGTGTTTACAAATTTTGTACCGTTCTCGAGATATCTTGAGAGGGTCGTTTTAGGGGCCGACCCTGCAACTCCTTTTAGGGACTGCATAACAAAGAAATTATGGTTGCAGATTGTTAAGCTCAATATTTTGAGCATCTTTTGTTCAATATTGCTTTTCAAAATTTTCCTCCATTTTGAGATATTGAGCTTCAAATTTGTGGACTTCTGACCCCTTAAAATCCCTAATTACGTAACATAGGAGTAAATAATTGCCATGTGTATGTTGATAACGTTAGAATGAACATAATTGCTTCTTTAATATATCACAAAATATTTCACAGTAAAAAGTTATCATTTAAAGACTTTAGAGCCCCATCAGCCCCTTATATGAAGGGTCAGCCCCTTTTTCTTGATGTCATATGAAAGCTATTGGCTTTATAAAGATTTTTTGTTCTACATGTTATAACAAAATACAATCGAGGAAAGAGATATTGAAAGAAAACCACGAAAAATCACGACGCTTTTTTAACTGTAATTTTCGAACTCGGGCGAGCTTCGGCGCTTTAGGTCAGGAAAATATATATACCACATGTCAGATCTACAACCTTTTGTCTACAATCCCTGAAATTTTGAACTCAATATCTCAAAGCGTTTAGGAGTTTACCCCTGGACAAGCCGACCCTCTGAAAATCATCAAATTGTAAATAACTCAAAACCGGAAGTGACGTCATCATTAAAAAAAATTCCAATAAGGTTCAGATCATTAGCTATCAGACCTGAAAGTTTTATGTAAATCGGTCGAGTAGTTTTAGAGAAATCGCGTACACAAAATTGGTTGGAAAAAAAAAGGAAAATAATAATAATAGGGAAAAAGAAACCGAACGAAAACAATAAGGTCTTCCGTTGGAAAACGGAAGACCTTAATAATAGGGAAAAAGAAACCGAACGAAAACAATAAGGTCTTCCGTTGGAAAACGGAAGACCTTAAAAAACATAGAGAAATCAAGAGGTCTTTCACCTGAAAGGTGGAAAGACCTAAAAACATAAGAAATACAAAAGGTCTTTCACCTGAAAGGTGGAAAGACCAAAAAACATAAGAAATACAAAAGGTCTTTCACCTGAAAGGTGGAAAGACCTAATAAAAACACTAGTAGACTAAACGTTCACGGAAAAATTAGAGGCCTTTCAACCTTGCATGATGATTAAAAAAAAATCCTCGAAAAATTTGATGATTATTGAGTAATTAGAGAAAAATCAATATCCGAAGCAAGAAAAAAAAATCGGTTACGCCCTCCGGTATCGATCCAAGAACCCTACGTTATTTCGCTTGTTACTTGAAAGAAGGTAAAAAATTTTGAGTTGTGTAGTCAATTTGGATGATGATTGAAAGAAGAGAAGGAGCGTTCTTCTGTCCATCTTAAGTTGATACCCAAGGTTGAGAAACCTTTAGAATAGATAGGGGCTTAGCGATTGCTGGAGAAGACAGTATTTGTTCATCAGTTTATTAATACAAATCAGTGCTGCTTGTAAACAATGTGGCCGGATAGCGTTGACTAAGAAATCAACAGGCCAGGTCACACTCTGGTCGCCAGCGGGTATTTGAAGGTGTGGGAACCTCACGTCGGCTCAGCTAATGCGAATTTTCCTTGTGATTTGAAATGCACGCGCTTATAAATCTTCAAACTGCCATGCATTCGTGGATAACAAGTACGGAAAATCGGAATTGAATTAAGGCCAGTCATGTATTTCAGCCAAGTCGGGAAAAAAACAAACTGAAAGAAAATGTAAACTAAATTCATATAAAATCGGGGTCTGGGAAGGAAGAGTTATGTTTCGGTGAACTTCAACACAAGTCGTCACGGGTTGCTGATCGAAATGTAAACACAGATTTTCAGTTAAATTGGAGCATGAATTTATTAGATACACATATCGAAGCGTTGAAATTTCGTTTCTCGGGATGATGGTTCGATGCCGCTGAAGTAGATAACTTTCTTCAATATGGTTCATTTCGTTTGAATTTTGGCAGGCAATTAGATTTAGGTGTGAGAAACAGTCCCATGAATTTTCGCCAAGTTCTACAGAGTTTTATTAAATCTGGAATTTTTATTCGGAGGCGTAGTCTAAAACGCGGTCTGGAGTCAAATGGCAGGCAGTGTTTCACCTTTTCAAAAAATTCTGACAAACGGTTGTAACACTTTTTTCGGTTTTATTTTAAAAAGGAATATTAAATTTCAAGTTCAAATATCGAGGGTCAAGTCCTTGTATAAAAGGAGGGGGTGGGGGCTAATTGTACATGTAACTTAATCTCATATATATGTTGCATACACTTATTACTTATTAGTTCTAAGGGGTCAAGGTCAGGTCAAAGGTCAAGGTCAAACCTAAAAATAAAAGGGGTGGGTGGGTGTGTGTGTTTGAAAAAGCTAATTGTACATATAGATGCATCTGATATGTATCTGTTAAATGTACCTGAAACATATCAGTACTTAAAGGTCAATTTCAACAGCCAAGGTCAGGTCAAAGGTCAAGGTCAAACCTTAAAATAAAAGGGGTGTGTTTGTGTTTGAAAGAGCTGATTGTACATATAAATCAATTTGGTATACATATATGATGCAGATGCTTATAACACACCAGTACTATGAGGTCAAATGCCAAGGTCAAAGGTCAAGGTCAAAAGTCAAGGTCACACATAAAAAAAGGGGTATTTTGTATTTGATAGTGAAATCAATGAAATTCAAAGGGGAATTACTGCCAGAAGGGGACGTTGGACCCTAATGGGATCAATAGATTGAAGAAACTTCTAAGTTTACTATAGACATTGGTAAAGTCTCAAGTCTCTGCCTCTTATGGTTTCAGAGGAGTAGCGATAACAAGCATTTCATACAAAAGTAGCAATAACTCACAAACTATTTCAAGGTGGGAGCTGAAGGGCTACATTTTGAAATATCTTAAGACGTCCTACTACATCATTGATCAAATTTCTCTATATCACCTTAAACAAAAGAGATACGAAAACTCACGAATACACAGATTTTTAAATGACCTTGACCTTTGACCTTTATGTCATTTTGATCGGCCAAAGAAGACGCTTCCATCCCAGGTGGTCTGAAGTCTCTGTTACAAACAATTAAAAAAAGTTGGAAGAAATTTTATGGAAATGTAAATACTTTCAGGGGCAATAATTAATAAAAGGGGTTCTCGGACCCTTTCGGTATGAATAGATTGAAGGAGCGTCTAAGTGAACTACAGAAGTTGGTAAAAGTTTCAAGTCTCTATCTCTTATGGTGTCAGAGGAGTAGTGATAACAATCACTTCGTACACAAAGGGCAATTACTTTGTTAGTTCTGG
This sequence comes from Magallana angulata, assembly GCF_025612915.1. Lineage (NCBI taxonomy): Eukaryota > Metazoa > Mollusca > Bivalvia > Ostreida > Ostreidae > Magallana > Magallana angulata. The sequence continues at coordinate 2,426,235 of NC_069115.1, forward strand.
GAGTTATCAAGCAAACGGTCATTTGGTGCCATAACTTTAAATAATCAATTACAAAAAGAAAAAAAATTGATTCAATATGTCTAATGACAAAAAAGCTGTCCCTTGGAAAATAAAGAAGAAAAATAATAAGAAAAAAAAACATAAAGAAAACAAAAGGTCTTTCACCTGAAAGGTGGAAAGACTTAATAAAAACAGAAGAAATACATTAGGTCCTTCACCTGAAAGGTGGAAAGGCCTAGAAACAGAAGACATACAAAAGGTCTTTCACCTGAAAGGAGGAAAGACCTAAAAACATAAGAAATACAAAAGGTAGTTCACCTTAAAGGTGGACAGACCTAAAAAACATAAAACAAACAAAAAGTCTTTCACTTGAAAGGTGGACAGACCTAAAAAGAAAGTCGACAAAAAGAATAAGTCTACCCTTTGAAAGGGAAGACATAATTAGCAGGTACAGATAATCACACTGATCGAAATGATCACCTATATTTTGACTGTTTTTCCTGGTGTAATGATGCATATAATAACATAGTTTCCATGAAATGTCTGTTGATTTTATTAAGTAGGATGTAGATTAGCTAATATCTAAATCATGTAAATCCCAATCAATGATAGTCATTGTTTTATTCCAGATAAATCATAAGAGAGAGAGAGAGAGAGAGAGAGAGAGAGAGAGATAGTTGATTTTTCTTTGGAAGGTGGGGTTAGTCCGGTTCTTGAAACTTTTAACTTTTCACAGTGTGCATTATCCAGTTCAGTAATTCATGTACATTATTGTATAGAATTGTCTTCATAAATGTGCATATAAAGCAATGATACAGTTCATAAATGATTTAATGCATGTATACAAAAGCCGGTAACGGGTAACGTAAATACACAAATGCATGATTTTAAAACAATGTTTCGGGTTGAAAATTAAAACAAAATAAATATCATACATTTATTTAAATTTTATTTGAAAAATGACAAATATAACAGAGCAATTAGGTTTTAATTCGTATCACCGTATCAAATGATGTTTCGCATTTAAAACTTTTCCTTTCCATGTTTGAAATTCTCTGAAATTCTGCTTTCTTTACTTGACAAACTGGGGAAAAAGTATTAAGGGGTGTTAAAACAACATATTGCTTTATTGTTTAGCAGTACCGAGCATTCAGATCTTAGAACGTGTGTGTGTATATATACAAATACACGTGTGTTTGTCCCCTCATTGTTCCCAATCTCGCTACCGTGCACTGCAAATTATCAAGGAGGGTTGTGTACAGTAGCCAATATTGATCACTAACTGGCCGTTCAGATCTTAGCAAGTGTGTGTATATATACATGTACACGTGTGTCTGTCACCTCATTGTTCTAAATATCGCTACCCTGCACTGCAAATTGTCAAGAAGGACTGTTATATAACCACTGATCAAGTGAAAAAAATGTCAACATCCTCTCCTTGAAAACTTTAACTTCAATTAACCAGTCTTTAAACATGTATTTTTAGGTTCCTTGATCATTTGGTCTGGTGTAAAATAAAACAATTATGGATAAAAGATTAAATTAACTGCTCTAAGTAAATCTAAATAATTATTTATTATAAGTTGTGAAAATTAATAAGGATTGCATGTTAACTAATGGAGAAATCAATTTCCGGGTAAACTATTCGTAACTTTAAATTCAAAATCAATACAAACTTTCTCTCTCTCTCTCTCTTTCTCTCTTTCTCTCTCTCGTGTATGTTTAATCCCCCCAGGGCCGCGGAATAATAAATAATTGGTCATGAAATAAGGATTGCAAGTTAACTTATAAGGACATAAATTTCCGGATAAACTTTTAGTAAATTTAATGCAAAATCAATGCTCTCTCTCTCTATTTCTCTCTCTCTTTCTCTCTCTCTCTCTCCTGTCCGACAAACTGTACTATTGTTGGTATAAAGTTAAACCGATTTTATCATGTCACCATACACCTTATAATAGTTGATCTTTTTTTGAGTGCGGTAGGTCTAACTACTTGTTAGCCTTAAGTTGTATCCCGCATCAAATTTTATATACAAATGCTTTTGTAACATGTGATTAGCTGCATATGGTAAAACATATTGAATTAAAACATTAAGATGTTTTACGTTTACAAATTGAACATAAAAAACGTGGCATTCCAAGTCATTCGCAAACATCAAACTCCAATTCCAATTCCACCCCTTCCTATTTTTACAACACAAGTTTATGTGTAACAAATAAAGGCCCATATTACACTTTTTTTTTTAATTGATAAAAATTTTTCTAATCATAATTTTTGGTTAACATTGAACAAATTAAATATGACAGACCCAGATAAGATTTCAAAATTAATATCAGTCTATAAAAACTTAATACTGCACCTAGGTAGCTTAATTAATTAATGGTGAAAAATGACATAAAAGTAAAAAAGGATCAGGTAAAATTTCATTCAGTAGGAGTAAAAACAATGCAGTCAGTACTTATCAGTACTTGTCAGTAAAAAAGTGTAAGTACTTCTCTAGATTTATCAGTACTATCTAAGTTTGTCAGTACTTTTCGAGGTTTCTCAGTATCGTCAGTAAAAACTTCAGTACTTTTCTAAGTTTATCAGTAATGTCAGTACATTGTCAGTAAATGTCCAAGTGTATCAGTAAAAAATGGGAATGTCAGTACTTCCTTGACTTAGTAGTGAATATGACACACAAAACTTACATGATTATTTTAACATAGATGTATTTATTTTTAAAAAGGAAACATTGAAAAATTAGTTCAAGTAAATGTTGTTTATCTTTGAGACTTTGAAATAACTTGATAAGTGAGACGGATATTTTGTTATCCTTCACTTAGTAGTATCTTCATCTCCATTTGCTATAAACTGAAAAAATTGTTGTATCCACGTTCTTTATACCTAAGAATGTTACATTTATCCTTATGATATATGTCTAGAACACAATAAACTTAATATAAACATAACCATTTTTATGTCAGTGTTTGAACCCATTGCAGTTTACCAAGTCCAAATAATTCTATGAATATTAGTGAAGATAGCGTCAAATTCTTTATCCCACATCCCTTAACAAATTTATAAGAAGAGATTTGAAGTCAATAGCATTCACAATTCAAATAATGATAACATTTATCAGAAACAATTTCATCATCAGTACTGAAGCGTATCGGGGACTTAACTTGTTGTACAACTCTTACATTGTTATACTTTGTATTGTCTAATCAACATATAAACTATTATGTCGCTCTATTTATGCAAATATTTGGCATTGTATTGAAGGTTATTAGTTAACATAACCTTAATCGCCTTTTTGTAATTGATCAGTTTTCTTGCTACATTGTATCTGCTATATCGACTTCACAAAATCCGTATAAAAACAATCTAAAAATGGCTTTAGTCATATCGAAAATGAAATGTTGACATAGAACGATGAAAATATATACATTATAGGTATATCGACATAAAAATGTTTTCATTTCTTAGAAACATATTGTGAAGATGTTGTTATCGAAAGACGATAACGAAAGGGGCGGGAGTTCTGATGGTACGTCACCGTACTCTACTCTGAATCTAGCTCTAGGAAACAAAGGTAAACTGACGTTTTTGCTATCATTGTAATTCGGACGTAATGTATGCTCAATTGACTATAATTTTGTTGCTCCCATCATCCATGAATTTAAATTCACAACGAATTATGAATAATAGTATTGAGCAGTCCTACCGCAAGATTTAAGATTATAATTAAAACTAGACTCTACCTGCAAAAGCAAAAAACAAGGTCTTCTGTTTTGATATACTTGTGTCAATTTAACTGTTAGACTTTATTTTTTCATAGAAAAAAAGTTGGATATGATAATTATTGTGAATGATATATCCAGACGTTACTTACATGTAAAACAACGAGAATGAAATGTGACGACCGGAAGTAACGCCGAACAAAACAAATATGTTAACCATTTGTACAATCATAAGTCAATCTTTCCTCAAAGCTTGGTTGTTCACGTCTCTGCCAAATATAAGATCGCTTTGAAACAACATTTTTTTGTCTCGGGACCGGAAAACGACAAACAGAAGTGATTAATAAAAAATAGCTGGTATTTCTCGTACATTTGCTTATCGCACATCACTGTTGATCGGGCCAGATGGAACACCCACGAAAGTAAGTTAACTTTTTAAAAACATGATTTGTTTGAACCCTTCCAGGAAGAACCAGAAGTGACAGTTGACAAAATTAAAGCCGTAAAACAAATCCCCAATCAAATTTCTCTCAATTAGGAAAGCTTCGTGGCTAAATCACTTACAGTGATAAAAATCTCACGGACATAAAATTTGTAAAAAGGAAAGCTACATAGAGATATTTCAGATATCTCACCGGAAGTAAAATTTATTTGCTAAATTAACATTATGTAGATGACATACGTAAAATTGTATACTGATATTTTCATCTTAGGTAAAATGAATAAAATTTGAAAAAAACACATTTTTGAAGTGCTTCCGGTGACGACCGGAAGTTACGCCGATCAAAACAAAATAATGTTAACACATGAACATACATAGGTCTATCATCCCACAAAGTTTCATTGTTCAAGTCGTCACTGTTTTTGAGATCACTAGGAATCAAGATTTTTTGTCTCGGGACAGGAAACGGATAAACGGAAGTGTTCGATAAAGATGAAAGTAAGTATTTCTTAACCATTACACAACAGGACTATAATGGCTATCATTTTATCTAACATTGTCAAACAAAAACAGTTAAACTCTTAAACAACTTGATTTGTTTGAGCCCTTCCGGTGTGAACACATTTACAACTCCATGTATAAGTCTATCATCCCTCAAAGTTTGGAGGTTCAAGTATTCATTTTTTTTTTAGATCTCATTGTCCATAGCTTTTTGGCGCGGGACAGGAAACGGACGACCGGAAATGAATTTTGAAAAAATGAAATAAACGCCTAGAGATATTATCATTCTCTATCAGTCCTGAAAATTTCAAGAAAATCTATCTAGCCATCTCTGAGAAATCTTATGGACAAAAAAAGGCGAAAAAATGTTAATGATAACTAGACTCTTGTTGCTATAGCAACAAAATGGTTTTCCGTTCCTCATGTATTAATCTGTACAAAAGATCCATTTCTCTTGAAAACAGAAAATTGATATAACTTATACTGTAAAGGAATTCCCAAGAAATAAACAAAACACAAAGAAAAAACGTCATTTTTGGAGTACTTTCTGTGACAACCGGAAAATACGCTGGATCATACAGAACATAGTAAACATATCTTCATACATTGTTTTGTCGTTCCTCAAAGTTTGGATGTTCAAGTCTTTGTTAGTTATAATATCCCGTTGAGAAAAGGTTGTTTTTTTTTTCTCGGGACCAGAAACGAACGAAATGAAGTGGTTAGTACATTAACCTATGAGAGACGTTATTGTTCATCACATTGAGTAAAATGTTTAAAAAATTCTAAAGTTAAAAAAAACCTTCTATTGCTTAAACATTTTGAGTGAGAACAGGAAGTGACGTACGACCAAATCGAACCCGTTAAACACATGTTCATTCAAATGTCCATTATCCATATACGTTATGTGTCTTGATCTCTCACAGTTTCTGAGATCTTGTGGGTAGTTTGTTTTTTTTAAAGAAGGCTACTTGAGATATTTGGGATGAGTAGAACTTAAGTAGAACTTATTTGTTTGTTTTTTTTACCATGTGTAGATGACCTTTTGTATTTTTATAGCTAAAATGTTACTTCTATACTAAATAACCAATATATTTAAAAAAAAAAAAAATTTGATGTTCATCCTGTGACGACCGGAGGTTACGCCAGTTAAAACAAAATAGTGTTAACACATGTCCATACATAAAGAAATTAAATACGTAAAAACAAAAATTGTTGAAGTCCTTCTGGTGACGACCGGATGTTACGCCTAACAAAAAATCTTTTAAACACATCTACAAATATAAGTCTATCATCCTTCAAAGTTTGAATGTTCAAATTTTCATCTCTGGTAAATCTTGTTTACTAAAACTAGGGGAAAAAATAATAATTACACTCTTGTTGCTATGACATCCGTTCTTCATGTATTCAAATGTACAAAAAATATATTTCCTTTGTAAACATAAAATAAATATTATATATATCTAGTTGAAAAATGGTTTATGTCTCGGGACCGGAAAGGAACAAACGGAAGTGATCGATTTAAGAAATTAAAAGTAGATATTTTAATACATTTACCTACTGTTCATTACGTTGAATAAAATGTTTAAAAAAAACTTCTATCGCTTAAACACTTCGAGTGGGAACCGGAAGTGACGTGCGACCATATGAAACCCGTTAAACACATGCCCAATCAAATGTCCATTATCCATATATGTTTTTTGTCTTGATCTCTCATAGTTTCTGAGATGTTGTGGGTACTTTGTTTTTAAAAAAGAAGGCAATCTGAATAATTTGAGACGTCTCACCGGAAGTAGAACTTTTTGGGTGTTTTTTTTTCAATGTGTAGATAACCTTTTGTGATTCTATAGCTTAAATGTTACTTCCATGCTAAATAACCAAATTATTATCAAAAATCAAAATAAGGTGCACTTCCTGTGAGACCGGAAGTTACGCCGGATAAAACAAAATAGTGTTAACACATATACATACATAGGTCTATCATTCCACAAAGTTTGGTTAATCAAGTCGTGACCGTTTTTTGAGATCTCGCCAAACTAAGGTTTTTTGTCTCTTGACAGGAAACGGACAAACGGAAGTGCTCAATGTAAATTGTATTAAATATTTCTTGTATACTTGCCTTTTGTAAATTATTGTTCATCGGGTACACTACAAATATCAAAGGAATAAATTCAAACTTATAAACAGATCGATTTGTTCTAACTCTTCCTGTGTGGATCAGAAGTGACGGAGGACAAAATGAAACCAGTTTAGCACATCTTCAATCAAATGTCTATCATCCCTGAAAGTTTCCTGCTTATATCGCTTATAGTCTTTGAGATCTCTTGGAAACAAAATGTGTTTTTTATAAAAGCTAAAGGCTTCCCGATGGATTTTACAGCGATATGTAGAATGTCACTTGTCTGTACTTCATACGATATGACGTCATAATTGACTTTGACGTCACGATCTGTATTCCTGTCAATAGTTTTCAGGGAATGTATCTTAACGTTAAAAGTGAATTATATCAAACCAGTATAATACCGCATGTTTCCTTTACATAGATGCTGCCGTTAATGCTAGACGTACAAAATTCATTTATATTAAAAACCAGTATCAAATAATCGGCAGTTTTAAAGCTTCGTTTTAAGTAAAAGACTATTCATAAACTTGTGGCTTAGAGACTCTCCCTGCTTCGTGTAAACAACCAAATGAATAAATTTTAATGCATGTAAAACCAGATTGGCGCAGGTGAAAGATCAACACAATTTTAGAATATTTTACGAAAAATTGGTAGAGAATATAAGTACCAATGTAAATCGTGCTTGGGAAACCTAGGGATTTACCCCATGTTTTTGTAAATCGCTTTTGATTAGTAGAAATGTGCATTATTTTGATAATTTTGTGGAATGGTTCAACAATATCTTCCATAAACGAAATATATATTTCTTTCCCAAGCAAGAACTTCAAAGTATGTGACTAAACCAAGGATTTCTCTAAAAAATATGTAAGATTTAATGTCATTAATCACCTGCGCCGATGCGATTAAAATGGATAATTTGCAATATTAGGATTCGCCCGTCACGTGATTACAAAGTACATATGACGTCACAAAAATGCATCAAATATAATGTTTAACATCGGTGTCAATAAATTTAACATAGATTTAAAGAAATACTCCCGGTATTTTTGCGATGATTCAAATAATATCGTTTCCCAGTCGTATTTTAGCTTCGGGACGCCTTAACATTGCTGCGTACCTTAGATAATTGAGATTTTTTGTTGATATAACATGGCATAGATAACCGGTGTATATATATTATCATTTTCAATCATCCCTTAAAATTTCAAGAACATCTATGAAGACATCTCTGAGAAATTTTGCCGACAAAAAGAAATAATAAGAAAGAAAGAAAGAAAAAACATTTCAATCACTATAAGGTCTTCCGTTGTAACGGAATACCTTAAAAACATTACAATCACTATTAGGTCTTTCGTTGTAACGGAAGACCTTAAAAATCACGTTGATAGAACTGTTTCCTATCAACAATGTTTTTTTTTTTACCATCTGTCTTCTAATTGATATTACACGAGCTTGAAGCAATATAATTGGATGATAAACCACCCTTTGAACTACAATGTAATTTAGCTACGATATCAAATGCTATTACGCATAAAGAAATTGCATAAGCATTACATTTTCTTAAAAGCATGATTTGAAGCGAGTCTTTTTTATGCACATGGTAAAAAGGACTCGCGACAATTCATGAAAATGAGAAAAAGCAACGCTCATGCGATTAGTTCATGCATAATGTAATTTTACAGCAAATACAATTATTATTTTTATTTTTTTTCCTGATGCGTTGGTAAATAATTTTTTTGTGGGTGCGGGAGGATATATAATACGTGTAAGTAAAGGGGTCATGTACTTTAAATGTTATACCATAGGTCTGGAAACCAATATCACTTGTTAATGAAGAGGAACCCAAACATTGAACATCATAACGATCTGCTTAAATATAGATCATGTAGCAGCCCTCTAATTACTGTATCAAATACTAATCTGAATTTATATAAGGCAATTACTGTTCTTTCTTTCTTATTTATATCAAACTGTCAAATGCAGTCTACATGTGCAGTCTACAGTCAAGGTGAGGTGACGTAAACGTACCATCAGAACTTCTACGCCCGCGAAGTTCCTTCGATAACAATATGTTCCCAAGAAATAAAATCATATTGATATTGACATGACTATAAAGCCTTTAATTATTGTTATTTGTCCAAATTTTTGCATCAATTAAATCAACTCACATATAAGCATTTCAAACTTAATCAATTGTGATCTCGATAACCGAGACAGCAATACATTTGGTAAAATTCCGTAAGGTGATTTTAATGTTATAGATATCACAAAGCAATATTAAATCCAATACATTTCAATAACAAGGAAGACAGTTCATTAGTTGGACCACAACAAGTGTAGGCCCCGATAAGCTTCCGTACACCAATGATGTTATGGTTTCTTGACGTACCAAAATTTTTTTTGATGGATCGATAGAGAATATTTTTGAAATATGATTCCACAAAAAGGGATCAATATCGGCTTTCAATTATTTCATATGAATTTCTTTTGTTTTTGTATTTTTTCAGTGAAAAAGGTAAAGCTGTTTTGATGAGAAACATTGTATTTTTTAAGCTTAAAATTTGGTGTCAATTGATTTGTATTTATAATAATGAATTAAATCATGACAAAGATCGTTTGGTCAAGTGTTTAATTTTTTTTTATTAAAAGTATTTCTGAAAAATAAAATTAGGATTCTTTAGTTATATTTTTTTAATCTATGGATAAACTTTAAAGAACAACATATAGTCACATAATGTATTTACTAAACAATGATTTTTTTCTACAAAGAAATTGAAATGAAATGTGAAATTTTAGAAAAATTGCTACTTATCAAATTTGAACCGATCCCTATTCAAAAAACAAAACTAATCCCGTTCAGAATTTCATTTAAACTGAAATTTTACAACAGAAAACTGCAGTTTATTCTGAGTACTTGATATAAGATATAAAGCTTTTGAATGACAAAATCATTTTACAGCTAAACAACTTGAGAGTTTAACAAAATGTTGATTCATTCTTACTCTATGTGTTTTCGTTCGGGATCAGTTTAATTGCAACCTAGATCGGTTCGACTTTAATATTTTCCAAGTTTTCTTAAATTTCACAATTTTGGTTCAATTTCTTGCTAAAATACGTTTTATGTGAGTAACAGTTTATTTGCAGTTTTTATCTAAATATATAAAAAAAAATCTACAATTCTTGTTTTTAATTTAATGAATACATTTTTTAACAAAGATATTTCAAAGTTTATATGGCCATCTTTGATATGTATTTATAGATAATTGTATTGTTGATTAATTGATATCAAATATTTAGCTCTAATAAAAAACAATTTTAAAAATAAAAAACCCATAAAACGAATTATAAATTCAAAGCAGATATCTAAAAAGATAATTTTTGCTTGCAGCTAAAAGGATGTGCCTGATTTCTATCAAAAAATACAAAAAAACCCACAATTTTTTACCAAAATGAGGAATGTTTCACTTTTAATGGCTTCATAGTAAATAGTTATTAGACATTGATGAGAAATACGAGCATTTGCATTTTTTAATAACTTTGATGATAAAAAACAATATTTGAACATGAAAATACTGAAAGACTGCAGCAAGTTTTTGGCAAATATTTAATCACATGTATTTAAAAAAAGGCCCAATGGGCTATTAATTTCAAATAGAGCAACTAAATCACATATTGCAGCCTAGTACGAATGACGGATAATGCATTACACTACTGGCTCTAAAAACATCTGTCCGTATGAAAATCTCCTGTCTTCCCCTGTCACCACCTGTGTTTTCACTGTCATCCCCTGTACACCCTCTGTGTGCCACTGAACAGAGCCCCTGTATACACTGTCATCCCTTGTGCGCCCCTGTACACAACCCCTGTGTGTCACTGTACGCCCCTGTCATCCCCTGTAAGCCACTGTATACCCCTGTGTATGCTCCTGACATCCCATGTACGGCTTTTGACCGGGTTTTTTTCAATATCGTTTATTTAATTCAACTATTGAAATCACATGTGTTATATTTTCAGCTATGAGTCAATATTTGCACTCAACAGCGTCGAATCACAAGACACACTGTTATCGTAATTTTAGAAATCACATGTTTTAGTTGATCATTTGTTGATACTTCAAAAATCATGCTAATAACTTAAGATTTGAATTCACCGGGTGGTAGACCTCAGGTGAGGGCGGGAATTATTTTTTATATTAGGTGTGCATTCCCTCAGGGCATGTAGTCCTTTGGAGCTCGGGAACATCGGTACTCCCTAATATTTGAACAGATATAAAAATACAACATAGAGTGAATTATTCATTTTTTTAAATTGTCTATAGATATATGTACACTTTACTTATGAATATCTTAAGCCTATGAATCATATGATTCTTGGTAATAAACAACACACTAGAAACGAAGAACAAGCGCGGCACATGGTTTTTAATTTTGTATATATGTAAGCATATAGGAGCGCACTAAAACCAACAAATCAGTCAGATCAGTCATATAGAATTTATAATCAGCTATGTAACGATAAAGTACACCTTTCTCCTTTTTTTCTAACCAAGTTCTTGGTTATACCTTTATTAATTCCCCGTGAATAGCAAAATAAAGCTTCAATAGCTTATAAAAGTTTGTCTAAGAAATTATTTTAGTATGTTTGTTCAATACGTTTCTGACCGGCTTTATGGACTCTTGAATTGAATTAAACCTGATGTTTTAATCTCATAATCAATTTCAGTATTTTCAAAATCTAATTGTCATACCTCTTTTTACTGCAAAGTGGAAGATATCAAAGATAATTTAATTAATTGCCAGTGAACAGAAATCTGCAGCCAATGTCAGAAAATGAAAATGTCTATACATGTAGGAGGTTTCATAAATATTGAGATTTTTTTTAAAAAACCCTGATTAGTCATGAGAGAGAGAGAGAGAGAGAAAGAGAGAGAGAGAGAGAGAGAGAGAGAGAGAGAGAGAGAGAGAGAGAGAGAGAGAGAGAGAAAGAGAATTTGCATTGATTTTGAATTAAATCTATTAATTATATACTTTACCCGGGAATTAATTTTCCAATAAGTAAACATGCTATCCTAATTTGTATCACCTATTCTTTATCATTCCGCAGCCCTGTTTAGAACATACACAACATACATGTAAATGTAGAACTAGTTTTTTCTATACATGTAGCCCAAGGAATTTATACAGAGAGAGAGAGAGAGAGAGAGAGAGAGAGAGAGAGAGAGAGATTGCATTGATTTTTAATTAAAAGTAACATTGTACTAATAGTTTAACCGGGAATTAATTTCCTAATAAGTAAACATGCAACCCTTATTAACTTTCATAACCAACTTATATAATTATTTAGATTAAATTAGTGCTGTCAAATTTATTTTTAATTCATCAATGTTTTATACTACACCTGATCAATTGATCAAAAAACTTGAAGACACATAATTAACAACTAGCTGATTGAAGCTACAGTTTTCAAAGGAGAGGATGTTGACATTATTTCACGGTTTATTCCCACGTAGCTATAATTCTGACTTTCTTATTCCCACCTAGCTAAAATTGTGATTTTCACACCTGAGTGAGCACTGAGTATAGTCTGTTTTAGGTGTGAACTACCTGTATAAAACTCACTTGTGATATACTTTTAGAAATTCTTGATAATATGGATTTATAGTGTTATAAAAATGTTAAGAACTATCAATTATTGAAAGGTTTCATATCTATAAATTAAATAAATAAAATAAAATAAAAAATAAATAAATTAAAAAGGAAGATGACCATATATTATGTATTCTGATGTTATCATATTTTAATTTTATTTCTATTGTCATTCTTTTGAGCTACATGGATAAATATGATTCTGACTCTTCAAAACCGTCAGAGTTGTAAATATAACCATCCCTAGATAAACGCCTAGATAAAAAGGTGGAACTTTATCCGCACATATTTTCATTAACCTATTGCTTCATCGCCGATTTATACTTTTTAATGATTGTTTCTTTGCTTGTTTGTTTGTTTGATGTTTTTTTTTTTTTTGGGGGGGGGGTTGCTTATAACAACCTGTATATGTGTCTTTGAAATCAACAGATCCGGTTTTTTCATAATAGGGGGAATCAACTTTCTACATTGCTACGTGCATTGTTTTAAAATCCATTGTAAAGAAGAAAATGTTTGTGATGCAAGTTAATAACGGGGACTTCACACAGTAATAATGTGGAAAAAAAATTAAGCACGCATGCAAAATATTACATTATCTAGCATTTCAGTAACTTTATTCTATCAATCTGAAATCATCTATCCACATAACCCTTTCATGTGATTAAAAAAATCAAATTTATAAAATGTTCTTATAAAAGTTAGTACAAACTTTCCAGATAAAATTCTACACTGCTTTATATGCAACGTTGCAACAACAAAAAAAATTACATCAAATTCATTTACTTTGATTTTTTCATTTCATCTGCAACTTCTTTCGGGAAAATTAGCATAGGAAGTGCAACACCCTCTTTGACCAAAATCGTGACCATGCCCTTTAAATGCAACTATGTCTGTTTACCTTCTCATCACTCAAAAAAATGAATATTGAGTAATTTTAAATAAAATAAAATTAATTCCAAGAAGAATCATAAAACAAACCCTTTTTAATTATTAAAATTCACATCTATTAAATGTATTTAATTAAATTTTTTTTATTTTAAAACATAATCTTGAAAATTTGTCTGTTATTTTTTCATTTAATTAAAAATGTTCCTAAGGTCAATAATTGAACAGACTATAGTTCACCTGCAACTAATTTCCTTTGATCTTTGACACCCTTACCTGTGCAACGTTCCCATTTAGCTAAAATCAGTCACCCATAGACAATTCAGAATTTTAGCTAAGTGGGAAGACACCTATTTCACTCGGTCAGTGATTATATAATAGCTACTGTACACAACCCTTCTTGACAATTTGCAGTTCACGGTAGCGAGATAAGGAAAAAGAGATGATAGACAGTCATGTGTACACGTATCTATACACACACTTCCTCAGATCTGAATGGTCGGTCAGTGATTATATAAAAGCCATATACTGTATACATCCCTTCTTGACAATTTGCAGTGCACGGTAGCGAAATTAAAAACAATGAGGTGACAGACCCACGTGTACACGTATATTAACACACACTTTCTCAGGTCTGGATGCTCGGTAATGCTACACAATAATGCAATATGTTGTTTAAACATCCCTTATGACCTTTTTCCCGGTCTGTCAAATAAAGAAACACGAATTTTTCAGTTCATGAAATGATAAAGAGCTTTAAATTCAGAAAATAATTGGCACAGTGATATGAATTAAAACTGTATATTGCTCTATTATATATTTCATTTTTCAAATGAAATAAAATTTAAATAAATGCCTGATATTTTTCTGATCCGAAACCCGGACCATTGTATAAGTTAATGCATGTGTGTATAATTAAATGGTACCCCGTTAACGGCATTTGCATACAGTCATGCATTAAATCATTCATTAACGGTATCATTGCTCTACAGTGTATATGCATGAGGACAATTCTATACATAATGCATATAAATAACTTAACTGGAAAATGCACACTAGCTGATTGAAGTTAAAAGTGTCAATGGACCGGTCTAATTCCCATTTCCGAAAAAAATCAATGTTTAATTCTATGCATCAATACACTGGTCAAAACAGTCAAAATATAGGTGATCATTTCATCATTTCGATCGGTGTTTGGTTATCTGCACGTGCTGATCATGTTGTGTTATTATGCGTTTTATCTCAGTCAGGTTACATGGCACAGAACATTGCAGATTTCACGCACTCCTCCACTTATTTTTCTTTCTTTTTTTTCTTTTTCTTTTTACAAATTACAGAACACGGTCATTTGTTTTAATGCATGTAATCAAAAAGCGGTTTATCGGTAAACAAGTATATCTTGATTTGTGTCAATGTTGAGTCAAAATTATTCACTTTTCTAATAATATTGCCCTCTATGAAATGCAAAGAAAAACAAGCACCGTCTAAAACATGAATTCTAAACAAGTTGCTGTCCTTTAAAAAAAGACCACAAAACGTGGACCATTTGCATGTGTTTCCACGAAAACGTGAAAGCCTTGCGATTATCAGAGATTCCATCGACTCTAGACTTATCCTTTTAACCACTAAATTTGTATGTTGTATTACGTTTACATGTTTTTCATAATACCGATAGTTCATATCACATGCCAATCATTTCTTTAAAAGAAATACTTTGTTTCTGTACTGTTTACCGACAACTTTACAATTACAGCGCCTTTGAACTTATGTGTGCATTTGGCACGGAATCCCGATCCTAATTCAGATAAACGTGTGCTAGCCTGGTTCCATGAGCTACCCATTACGCACAGGAACCAGGCTAGCCCATGTGCAGGCTGAAATTTCCCCATAGGATCCGGTTTAACCTCGCTTATATATTTTCTGCGTGGACCTCAGGGTCTACGCAATTAAAAAAAATTAAAATCCGAATTAATTAAAAGCTATTTATTTACTTAGCGAGCAGTTAAAGACCGTACAGGGGATGTCAGGGGCATACACAGGGGTATACAGTGGCTTACAGGGGATGACAGGGGCGTACAGTGACACACATGGGTTGTGTACAGGGGCGCACAGGGAATGACAGGGTATACAGGGGCTCTGTACAGTGGCACACAGGGGATGTACAGGAGATGACAGTGAAAACACAGTGGGTGACAGGGCAAGACAGGGGATTTTCATACGGATAGGGGTTTTTAGACCCAGTAGTGTTAGAAATTGTCAATTTACATGTGTATCGTGGTTTACCTCATATACATCAGGTAGCACACATGTACAGTTCTGTGACATCTAAAAATATCTTTTTAAATGCAATAACAAAAAGCAAACAAACCGCAGGTTTATTTTAACTGTTTTGCTTCAATTCATTTCGTTTTTTTAAATACAAACTGTTAAATGGCTATAAGATACTTAATAAAAGTAAAGTTACTAATTGTTTAATAACTGAAGTTTTACTCATATGAACGCTACTGCAAAGCATATACATTATAAACGACAAATTTATTTTTACAATTTATATCAAAACATACCGACACATATTCTTCAATATGTCTTTTAGTATTACATTTCATATCTTTATTCAGGTAACACGTATGTATTGGAGTTTATTTTAAGACAGCAAAATAAAACATAATTTATCTCACCATTAGGATTGCAGTTGATGGACACAACCCTCCCGTTATAACAGTTATGGCTTCCCCACGCTGTGTGCTGACATTTATCGATACTTATCTCAGATCCCTCACAGTTAACACCGGACAGCCAAATGGGACCTGATCCTGGACCATAAACAGCTTTTGCGTACACTTCTGATGTATTCCTAAATGTTCGATATACTTAATAATATTCTTAGTATTCATGTTTTTGAAGTCAATTTGCGCTTGGAAAAGAAATCAACTTATATGTAGTAAAATTAAGAAAAGAAAAAAGAACGACAGATTAAGGCTCATATATTTTATAATAAATTAATGTGTTTTGATATCAGATTTCTACCAAACAAAATTACCAAGGGAACCCTAATGATCGACACACAACAGCGGCCAGTTTGTCAGTCACTGACTCATCACACACTGTTCCCCATTTCCCGAGTTTGTACACTTCTAAACGACCTTCATATTCAGTCTCTCCTTCAACAAGTCGAATAAAAGTTTCTGAAAATGCAAGGACATTTCTAGATTATCCGGAAAATTCTATCTATTTTTTTTCTTTTCTGTTTCATAGGTGGTGTGAAGAGATGTATGTTAAAAACAATGTGTGACGTTTGAAATTATTCTATAAATTTCGAGTATGAAGCATTTTGCAGGTGTTTAGGTTTTTGCCTTTTGTTTTTACACTTATCTGACTCGAACTGGTAACATTTAATTAAGATGTTTGAAATAACGTTTTCAGTGAAATAGAATAAAATATATGATAATAAAAATCTAAAGATTCGAATTCATATTGAAACAGCATTTTTTTTTACACAAATGTTCGTAGAGGATTGCCTCTGCAAAAAATTAAGCTTGGCGTGTGTTAATATAAACCACTAAACTTTCTTTAATATTGTATTTGAACTAGCCCATTTGTAATTATAACAACCTCATTAAAGACGCATTTATTTTGTCCTACGTTAAATTAAAAATTATGTGGGGTAACATTAGTCGTCTCTGCAGATATCGTCATTTACAACAAGAAGGGCCTTTTCTAAAACCGTTTTAGTACTGAATAATGCAATCGGCCATCCTTATGAGAACTATCTGTGCCGTAGACAGCCAAAGAAAAAACAATCATGAGTTGATTAGATTTAACAAGGCAGAGTACAGAACGAGTACGCACGCTTTCGCGCAGCGTTTCATTTGTATTGTGACGTCATCTTTTTGCTTTGTTGACGCCATGGCGTGATAGTTTCAACTGCAGATATTTAGCGAAATTTGTTGAAAATAGCTCGTTTGATGCGTAAAATTAATATTATATTGTGGAATACACATAAATGTCTCGAAGTATAAGCTATATTTGGGCTCGGGTTGAAAACGTGAAGAGGGTGCAGCAAGCCTAGCCCTCTGTCACGTTTTCTTAACCCACCTAAAAATAGCTTAATTCATATATTTCAAAATAGTAACCATCTATTTTATATCAATGACCTTTAATGTGTGATGTTAACTATTTATTCATTATCAAAATATGTCTGAATGTTTTAATAAGATGATAAAGATCACCAGTTTCGTCTTCGTGAAAAACAAAAATAGCCATTATCTGACAAACTGGAAAATTGGGCATACCAAAAGAACTTTGATGAGAACCCTGGAACAAACCAGGAGGTAAAAGTTTTTTTTTTTTTTATTTGACCATTTTATGCCTTTTAGCAATAACTTTAATAAGTAGTCTAGAATAGAAAAAGAAATCCCTAGGGCAGACGTTTAAGAAAATTGTAAAAAAAAAAAATGTGCAAAATTGATACATTTCAAGCAAAATCCCATAGGGTCCTATGTTAAAAATTAACAAAGTTTGAGATGACCCCTTAAACAAACGGTGTGGTAAATGTCTTATTTTTTCTATCTTAAGGTAACTCCGTACCGATAAAATCATGGGTTCAAAGATAAAAACTTAACTTTTTTTTTACTTATTGGACTTGAATTTCATCAAAAAATAAATAAAATATATATGTATCCATACTATTTAAGATGTAAGGTAATAAAAACCAAAGGCTGAAATTATCATCTGAAAATCACACCTTTTTTTTTTGTTTAAAAACTAAATATAAGTGGATGGATACTTGTTTGTCTATTTAAATTGTATTGCTTACTTTGCCAGAAAACTAAAATTAATTAACAAAAAGAAAAAAATTGTTTACATTAGAAAAATTAATGCATTTAATTATATCACTTAGAGAAAAGTGGAAAAGAGTTATTTCCCTTTGTCATTATTGAATTATGTCGAATATAAGGATGAAAAACGCTTATTAAATATCTCCAAGTAAACAATGATTTGAGTTTTTGATGTGCACCTATCATAACATAGAAATTACAAATCTACTTGCAAGAATTTTAATGAATTTATGGTTTATGTAAAATGTACGACGTCACAGGAGGGTGGATTTACTTTAAAATAAAAATTATATCAGTAGAAATTCATGTAAAAAATTTCATTCAACTATCTAGGACAGAAAAAATTAGACCCGGCCTAGTTAAGCAGATAAATGGTATTTATTCAGTGTGTACTTTATATCTTAGTCATGTGATATCTTGAAATCAAATATTTTAGAAACCATCTTATATTTTTATAGGTGTGACAAGTCAGTGTGATATATCATTGTATTTCTACTTTTTTCGAAAATACGTACTTCGCATTTATCAAGGTACTGTATAGTTGTAGAGTAATGAGCTACAGACAATTCATTTTGTTTTGCCTCGGACTAGAATGTCTCGACGTCATTGGATGAATAGCGTCACGTGATCGCTGTATGAATTTATTTACACGGCGAGCGTCAAATTTATACGGCAACATGGCGGACGTAGTTATTTTAGCTGGTCTTTTTACACAAACGTTCAACCATACCATTAATTGATAAGCCCCAAAATATTTAGAGTGACCCCCCCCCTTTGCCCGTGACGTTATATTATGATCCTACAATATGGCATCCAGGTTTGCAAAGACGACTGACGAGGAAGGTAAAAAACAGATAGAGAATTAAGCTATGAATTTTAATGTTATGCATTATGTTTAGTTTGTTTACTATTTAACTTAAGGTCCTCTACAAAACAAAACACATATTAGGCTTGTTACTTACTGTGTTCAGAAATTTGTGTGATCGGTTAAGTCCTGCGACCCCAGAAATTTCTGTACACAGTCAATAACAAACCTAATAAGTAATCATCTGTGATTTATCTTTTCCTTCGGGCATTTGTACAAGCTAGGCTAATATGTAATATATACTTTTCCAAAAGACTCATGACTGTTTTGTTTATTATATGACACACAAAACTTACTTGATTATTTTAATATAGATGTAGTTATTTGAAATTAAAAAAGGAAATATTGAAAAATTAGTTCAGGTAAATGTTGTTTATCTTTGAGACTTTGAAGTAACTTGATATGTGAGACGGATATTTTGTTATCTTTCACTAAGTAGTATTTTCATCTCCATTTGCTATAAACTGAAACAAATATTGTATCCACGTTCTTTATACCTAAGAATCTTACATATATCCTTATGATATATGTCTGGAACACAATAAACTTAATATAAACATAACCATTTTTATGTCAGTGTTTGAACTCATTGTAGTTTACCAAGTTCAAATAATTCTATAATTATTAGTGAAGATAGTGTCGAATTGTTTATCTCACTTCCCTTAACAAAGTTATAAGAAGAGATTTGGTAAAAGGACTCGCGAAAAGTCATGCAAATGAGAAAAAGCAATGCTCATGCGATCAGTTTATGCATAATGTAATCAAGAAACTTTGAAAAGTACTGACACACTTAGACAGTACTGATAAACATAGAGAATTACTGACACTTTTTACTGACGGTACTGAACAATTTAGAGAAGTACTAACAAGTACTGATAAGTACTGACCCCATTGTTCTTACTCTTACTGAATGAAATTTTACTTTTATGTCAATTTTCATCATTATTAATTCAGCTACCTGTGTATAGTGTAGAGTTTATATATTCTGATATTAATTTTCAAATATTAACTGGATCTGTAATATTTAAGTTGTGTAATGTTAACAAAAAATTATGATGTATTTAGAAAAAGTGTCACAATTAAAAAATGTAAAATGGGGTCTTATATTTTACACATAGAGTTGTGCCGTGTAAATAGGAAGGGGTGGAATTAAGTTACGAATGACTCGGAATGCCACGTTTTTTTATGTTCAATATTTAGACGTAAAAATTCTTCATGTTTTAATTCAATATGTTTTGCCATATGTGAGCGAATCAAGTGTAAAACAGTCATTTGTACAGACCCTGAAACGTACTACTACACCAAAAAAGCGTGCAACTTTCGTGCGAGAAACGTTTTGTGTAAACCGTTTAGCGTTTCGTGTAAACCGTTTAGCGTTTCGTGTGAATCGTGGAGCGTTTCGTGTAAACCGTTTAGCGTTTCGGGCAAAGCAGGCAGCGTGTCGGGCAAAGCGTGTAAATCGTTTCGGGCAAAGCGTGTGGGAACCGTGTGAAACGTTCATCAAATTTCATTCGGAACTCTCTGACAATTTAATTGTTTCGTGTTAAACATTACTTTAAACTGTTTGTGATTGGCGAAACTCCTTTGAGATATTCTCGTGAAAAAAATCTATAAGAAATGATATACTTATCTTTTTACAAAATTGAATTGATTTTTAACAAACAAAAGAAAAGTACGCGTATTGAAAGAAGACTAGTTACTGAGACTATTTGGCTGTGTACAACCAGTACACATAACCTCGGACATCTGGTAAAACCTGCACCTGGCTGAACCTGTCAATCAAACTTTGTGTATTCGTTTTCATTGGATGGTCACGCGTCTCTTTTTTTGTCAATAACCAATAAAAATTTAATGACTTCAAGGTAGTCGGAATCAGTATTTGATGATACACACAATTTCAATGATAGATTATTTAACATTAATTTGAAAATTAAATGTAAACATAGAAAGAAAATATACTGTTCATTTCTATGAAATGCGGGAAGTAAATTCTTCTGAATCCCGACTAAAAATATTTCTACAAATTATTATTTTAATTATTTAAACACTGATAACGGAAAACAACAACGATCAACACACTGAAATTTTCCTAAAATGTACACATGCAATTAATAATTATGGGAATCTATATGCATGGTACTTAATTCAAATAGATTGTGATAGATATATTGTACGCCGTTATGCGGGGCGCCGGTTATGTATACGAATATTGAGACAAAAATCTAAATCATTTTTTATTTTTTGTTCTTTCCGAAATCCGAAATAGTAATGACAACTTTCTTTATTGTTTAATCCATTGATTTTTCTCTGTGATATTATGTACGGAACATTTATTTACGCGATTGATTCGACATAAAAAAAAATAATCGGTTGTTTAATAGCATTTTTCTAACTTATGTGACTAATTTTATTTTACACACCTTTCAAAATTATCAATGTAAATAATTACAGGTTTATTTACAGTTAGTATTTTTACATTGTATTCTCTGAAACCAATAAAAATATTAATGTGAGAAGAAAAAACAAATCCCGCCGAATACTGAAAAACCAAATTATCAATGTAAATAATTACAGGTTTATTTACAGATAGTATTTTTACATCGTATTCTCTGAAACCAATAAAAATATTAATGTGAGAAGAAAAAACAAATCCTGCCAAATACTGAAAAACCGATTTCAGTTTGTAATCATGCGGATTTTATTTTTGGTACTGAATATTGTGTTACGGTAACTTTTTCTCTGGAATTTTTATTATTTACGGGACAAGATAAGAATCATGGATATTTCTTTTGAGCAATAAATATATTTATAGAAGTAATTATTTTGGCTAATTCTGTGAATAAATAATTTTTTGCTTTAAATATAAGTACCAAATTAATTTAATTTATCAATTCAATACTTATGTACATATATGTTTCTAATATCAGTATTTCTATAATTTCGTTTTTTCTTAAAATGATTCTTACTAACAGAGTCAGGGTAAAAATCCGAGAGGACCCGAATCGATCAGGATAAAAGCGTGTCCAAAGCGTGTGAAAAGCGAGCAAATCGTTTCGTGCGAGAATCGTTTCGTGTAAACCGTTCAGCGTTTCGTGTAAATCGTTTAGCGTTTCGGGCAAAGCGTGCAGCGTTTCGTGTAACAAAAATTGATGCGGAATGGAACATAGGCTAACTGGTAATTAGACCTACCGCAGTTAAAAAAAAAAGGAAGTGCATGGTGACATTGTAAAATCGTGTTAACTGTATTACAACATTAATTGGTTCAGTTTGAACAGGAGAGAGAGAGAGAGAGAGAGAGAGAGAGAGAGAGAGAGAGAATTTGCATTGATTTTGAATTCAATCTACTGATAGTTCACCCGGTAATTAATTTCCTAATAATCCCAACCT
Organism: Magallana angulata; assembly: GCF_025612915.1. Lineage (NCBI taxonomy): Eukaryota > Metazoa > Mollusca > Bivalvia > Ostreida > Ostreidae > Magallana > Magallana angulata. The sequence continues at coordinate 2,448,639 of NC_069115.1, forward strand.
TATTACCATAGCTTTATCATTCTGCGGCCACGGTAAGAACATACACAACATGTAAATGTAGTACTATTGTTTTCTATACATAGAGTTAATATAAATACAGAGAGAGAGAGAGAGAGAGAGAGAGAGAGAGAGAGAATTGATTTTGAAATAAAAGTTAATAGTAGTTTACCAAGAAATTGAATTCTCAAATATAATCTTTAATCCATCAATTGTTTTTATTTTTTACGAGATCAAATTGATCATGAACTTAAGAAACACATGTTTAACAACTGGTTGATTGAATTTACAGTTTTCAGAAGAGATATGTTGACATTTTTTTCACTCGGTCAGTGGTTATATAATAGCTACTGTACACAACCCTTCTTGACCATTTGCAGTGCACGGTAGCAAGGTAGGGAGAAAGAATTGATCGATACATGTGTACATGTATATATACACACACTTTTTAGGATCTGAATAGTCAGGAAGTGATTATATAATAACTATTATATGGAGCCCTTCTTGACAATTTGCAGTACACGGTAGCGAGATTGGAAACAATGAGGTGAAAGACACGCGTATATACACATACGTACTAAGATAGTGCTCGGTAATGCTAAACAATAATTCAATAAGTTGTTTTTAAATCCCTTAATACCTGTTTCCCAGTCTGTCTTGTTATAAAAAACAGAATTTGAAAGTTCTAAGAATTTCAAATAAGAAAAGGAAGAGTTTTAAATTCGGAACATCATTTGACACAGTGATATGAATCAAATCTTATTTACAGAATACTCTCTTATATTTTTCATTTTCCAAATCAAATTTAAATTACTGTATGATATTTTTCTAATCTTAAGCCGGAAACATTAATTTTCTTTAATCATGCATGTATGTATTTACGTTACCCGTTACCGGCCATATTAAACATGCATCAAATCATTTATGAACTGTAGCATTGCTTTATATGTATGAGGGCAATTCTATGCAATAATGCATATGAATTATTAACCTGGACAATGTACACTGATAAAAGTTAGGAACCATACGAATGCCCCCTTCCAAAATAATCAACTCTCTCTCTCCTCTCTCTCTCTCTCTCTCTCTCTCTCTCTCTCTCTTTCTCTCTCTCTCTCTCTCGTGATTTGTAAGAAAAAAAGAATAACTATCATCGATTGTGATTAACATGATTTAGATATTAACTAATCTACTTCCTGCTAAATGAGTCAACAGACATTTCATTGAGACTATGTTATTCTATGCATCATTACACCAGGCAAAACAGTCAAAATATAGATGATCATTTTGATCGGTGTGCGATTATCTGCACGTGCATGCGCAGTCAGGTTACATGGCACAAACATTGTAGAATACCCGCACTCGTCCTCCCCTTAATTTTTTATTTTACAAATTACAGATCACGATCTTAAATATATGTAATATATCATAAGTATACAGAAACACAGCGCATTAATTTACTATCAAAAATGCGCTGACCCCAAAATTATTTCCGGGGGGGTCTGAGCCATACATTGCTTTTATGAAAATTTAATAGATAAGAATGGTAGATTGAATGCTAATAACAATAGCTAGGTGTTGTTATTGATGATTAAGTTTATTGATGTTTAGCATGATTTTTTTTTTTAAATCTGATTTGTTGTTTATAAATAATTATCAAAACTCAATGACATGCTTACAGCATAAATATTATAAAGTTCGTGAATTTCTTTTTTTTAAAAATGCGCAATTTATCCTTCACTAATTAAATAACAAATGAAATTGACATTTTCATACAAAAAATGTTATCAGTAAGCTAAAACATTTAAATCTATATTAAGATTAAAAATATACATTATTTAATACAATTTCACACCTAATAAGCTTTAGCAGGAGTAAAAACAATGGTGTCAGTACTTATCAGTACTTGTCAGTACTTCTTCAAGTTTGTCAGTACCGTCAGTAAAAAGTGTCAGTTCTTTTCTAAGTTTATCAGCACTGTCTAAGTTTGTCAGTACTTTTAGAAGTTTCTCAGGATCGTCAGTAAACACGTCAGTACTTTTATACGTTTATCAGTAATGTCCGTAAATTGTCAGTAAATGTCTAATTTTATCAGTAAAAATGGGAATGTCAGTACTTTTATGACTTAGTAGTGTATCACATGTTAAATAAAGAGGAACCCAAGCATAGAACATCATTACGATTTGCTTAAAAATAGATAATGTAGCAACCCTCTAATTACGATATCAAATACTAATCTGATCTGATCTAATCTGAATTTATAGAAATTGTTGTTCCAATTTAATAAAATCACACTCTTATATAAGCAATTCTGACTTAATAAATTGTGATCTCGATAACCGAGACAGCAATACATTTGGTAAAATTCCGTAAGGTGATTTTGATGATAAAGATATCACAAATCAACATTCAATTCAATACATCTTCAATAACAAAGAAGACAGTTTATAAGTTGGAACAAAACAAGTGTAGGCCCCGATACGCTTCCGTACACCTATGATGTTAAGATTTCTCGACGTACCATAACTTTTTTTGATGGATCGATAGAGAATATTTTTTGAAATATGATTCTACAAAAAAGAGATCAAAATCCGCTTTCAGTTATTTCAAATGATTATTTTTTTGTATTTTTTCAGTGAAATAGGAAAAATTGTTTTGCTGACAGGCATTGTATATTTTAAGCTTAAAATTTAGTGTCAATTACTTTATACTTATAATAATGAATTAAATCTTGCCAAAGATCGTTTGGTCAAGTGTTTAATTTTCTTATTAAAAATATTTCTGAAAAATAAAATTGGGATTCTTATATTTTTTTAATTTATGGATAAAGTTTAAAGAACAACATATAGTCACATGAAGTATTAACTATACAGTGATTTTTTTCTACAATGATATTAAAAAATTGCTATTTATCAAATTTGAACCAATCCCGATTCAAAAAACAAAACTAATCCCGATCAGAATTTTTTTTAAACTAAAATTATACAACAGAAAACTGCAGTTTATTCCGAGTACTTGATAAAAGTTATTAAGTTTTTGAATTAAAATCATTTTACAGCTTAACAACCTGAGAGTTTCACAAAATGTTGATTCATTCTTACTCTATGTGATTTTGTTCGGGATCAGTTTAATTACATACGGGATCGGTTCGACTTTAATATTTTCCAAGTTTTTTAAATTTCACAATTTTAATTCAATTTCTTGCTTAAATACGTTTAATGTTAGTAACAGTTTATTTGCAGTTTTTATCCATATTTTTGGGGGAAAAAATCTACAATTCTCGCTTTTATTTTAATTAATATTTTTGTCTACAAAGATATTTCAACAACAAAGAAGATTATATGGCTGTCTTTCATATGTAGTTATAAATAATTGTATTGTTGATTATTTATACCAAATTTTTAGCTCTAATGAAAAAAAATTACAATAACAAACAGTCAACTATCTCAAAAATCCATAAAACGAAATACAAATTCAAAGCAGATCTCTAAAAAGATATATTTAATTCGCAGCAAAAAGCATGTGCCCGGTTTCTAACAAAAAATACAAAAAAAAAAATACATTTGTTTACAAAAATGAGGAAAGTTTTCCTTTTAATGGCTTCATAGTACCCAATAATTAATTATAAAAAAAATGAACATGATAATACTCAAAGATTGCAGCAAGTTTTTGACAAATATTTCAAAAAATGTATTTAAAAAACGGCCCGATTGGGCTATTAATTTCAAATAGAGCAACTAAATCACATATTGCAGCCTAGTACGAATGACGGATAATGCATTAAAATGGTCCTCAATTTACATGTGTATTGTGGGTTACCTCATATACATCAGGTAGTACACATGTACAGTTCTTTGACATCTAAAAATATCTTTTCAAATGAAATAACAAAAAAAACTAAACAAACCGCAGATTTTTTTAATCGTTTTGCTTCATTTAATTTCGTTTTTAAATAACAAATTGTAATATGGCTACGGGATACTTAATAAAAGTAGAGTTCCTAAGTGTTTAATAACTAAAGTTTTACTCATATGAACGCTACTGCAAAGGATATACATCAAAAACCACAAAGTTATTTTTATAATTTATATCAAAACATACCAACACATATTATTAAAAATGTCCATTAGTATGATATTTCATATCTTTTTTTAGGTAAATAAGACAGCAAAATAATTATCTCACCATTAGGACTGCAGTTGATTGACACATCCTTCCAGTGATCACAGTTATGGGCTCCCCACTCTCCGTGCTGACATTCATCTATACTTATCTCAGATCCCTCACAGTTAACATTGTCCAGCCATATAGGACCTGATCCTGGACCATAAACAGCATTTCCATACAATTCTGATGTATTCCTGAATTGGTGATTACCATAACAACATCATTACTGTTTAAGTTCTTAAAGTTAATTTCCATTTGGAACAAAAAGGGCATTCAAATTGATGATTGAAATTTAGATTTGTTTAACTCTTTTCTAGTTTTGATACGTTGTTAAATAATTAAAAGCAAATGAAAAAAACATTATTTTAATTTATTTATTTGGAATCATAAAATAAATGTTTTTTACATTATTTTCTATCTGTCAACATTACCAAGGAAATCCTAATGATCGACACACAACAGCAGCCAGTTTATCATTGGGTGAATAATCACACACTGTTCCCCATTTTCCAAATTTGTACACTTCTAAACGACCTTCAGATTCAGTATCACCACCCACTAGTCGAATTATAGTGTCTAAAATAAAAAAAATAACATTTCCAGATTCTTAAGAATAAACCATAATTCATTTGCTTAAATCTTACACATTTTTATTCTTCTTGTAATCTTACAATATTGTGAATAACATTGAATTAAAACAAAATAAATTGATTACATTTTGAAAAGTTCCAATATGACAAAAATATCATAACAGGTTACACACGTATTTACATTTATAGTATATTCCCATTATATCTGCATTGGAAATCTGTAACGTTCAAATTCCTGTGAACACACTAAACCTTTTTATGAGCTACCAGCACAAATGAAAATGTCATCACGCGTATTTATATATTTTTGTAAGATTAAATGAAACTTTCAAACTTTCATAATTAATTTGATATACTTTTATGAACAAAAAATGTTTAAATTATATTTACTCGGTTGAATTTCTACAAGTTTTTGGCACTTTATTTTTAGCCACGAAAGCAAACTAAACAAAAAGCCCATGGGCCACATCGCTCACAGAGGAACAATCGGTATGATAAAATCAGCTTAAAGGAGTGATCATACAAACTATCTGGACAATGTACAAGAATACATGTATATCCTGTATAAATAAAATCCATTTTCCCCCTGGATATTCTTATGTTTATAATTACTAGTCCCTTTTCTAACACGACGATTTTATAGTCATATCACATTTTGGGTATTGCAGTTCTCAAAAAGATTCTTAACAATTGTTTATGTATGGGTATAAAGCTACATCAAACTCTGAACCTTCCTTTGAGGCCGAAAAATTGTCCTGGAGGCAAAGTCTTAACAAGTATAAAACATCATCTGGCTGATTAGTTTCTGAGAGGAAGATTTTTAAAGATTAACTCTATGTATTTCTATGCAAAACTTCGACCCTCCATTGTGCCCCACCCTCCCCCAGGGGTCATGATTTTCACAACTTTGATCTACACTACTGGAGGATGCTTCTACAGAAGTTTCAGCTTTCCTGGCTGATTTGTTTCTGAGAAGAACATTTTATTTTTAAAGACTTACTCTATAATTCCTTTCTAAAACTTCGACCCCCATTGTGGCCTTACCCTACCATCCGGGGTCACGAATTTAATAATTTGGAATCTACACTACCTGAGGATGCTTTCACACAAGTTTCAGCTTTCCTGTATGATTAGTTTCTGAGAAGGCGATTTCTAAAGATTTACTCTATATTTTCCTATATAAATTTTGACCCCCACCCCCTCATTGTGGCTCTACCCTACCTTCGGGGGTCAAAGTTTTCACAACTTTGAATCTACACTACTTTAGGATGTTTCCACACAAGTTTCAGCGTTCCTACGCGGGTAGGTTAAGGCAACTCATAGTTTAATGACCGTCAAAATTATGATCAATTTAAATAATGTTTATTTTTATGAAAACAGCGCTGGATATTAATACCAAGTGAAAGAGTTCACCAAGGTATTATTTTTCTACTTCGGAATCGACTCAATCTTTGAAGCTGCCGTGCCATGGTATCACGTGACAGTTAAAAATAGATCACTTTTTTACCTTAACAAAAAATCAAAAAGTGTAACACTACCCCGAAGTTCATTTGTATGTTTTCTACAATAATTCGATTGGAAATTAGTTCATGTTTATTAGTATTACTGCTAGAATCCTATTGTACATCGCATAAAATAAATATTGTAAATATTTATCGGAAACCCTCTCAACTTCTAAAATTTCATTGAAAATACTACGTATTTTTCGTTTTAAACAACAAAGCACAGGATTCTAGCAGCACTTTTCATGTATTTTAGGTCATATACCGTTGATATTTACCAAAGTCATCTTTCCTAATATCCAGGGTAGTGTTACACTTTTGCCATTTTTTGTACACACTGACAGAGGAAAGGCTGGTCAAGCCATATAAATGTCGATCCCCTTACCTTACAACACTCGCTGATTAAACAAAATATCCATGGCTGTATTATCCTGATTATATTCGAACTGACACTCATCTAAATCTTAGGTATCCGTATTAAATAAGTCTTATTTCGGCATTGTTTACACTGCATTCCGATAATTTGTCTCCCGACATGATCTTCTTTTTTAAACATGCTTGTGATGTCATCAATGATAATTATACGTAATAGAGAGAAATCGAAGATATATTCAGTTAGAAGAGTTTCTAGTGATATTTTATGTCTGTAATTTTATAATATAAACCAGAGATAAAGTTAAAATCGACATGTTTCTGAGTAAAATATGACATCATGCTGCTTATTGTGACGTCATATTGATTAGAGGAATTTGATCGCTGTGAGTTGCCTTATCATACCCGCGTAGCAGATTGGTTTTTTTAGAAGAAGATTTCTAAAGATTTCTTCTTTATATTCCTATGTAGAACGTTGTAACCCCCCCCCCCCCCCCATTGTGGCCCAACCCTACCTCTGGGGGGGCCATGATTTTCAAAACTTTGAATTTACACTACCTGAGGATGCTTCCACACAAGTTTCAGTGTTCCTGGCTGATTAGTATCTGAGAAGAAGAGTTCTAAAGATTTACTCTATATTTTCCTATATAAACTTCTAACCCCCAATGTGTCCCCGCCCTACCCCAGGAGGTCATCTACACTACCTAAGAAAGATTCCAAACAAGTTTCATTTTTCCTGGCAGTACATAGGCAATTTCGCCACATATGATTCTGATATGAAGTTCTATTCATACAAGACTCATATCGAAATCACATAAGAATGATATCAAAATTGATTCATACAAGAATTATATAATCCCTATCATATGATTCTGATATGATTTGAATTATATGATAACTACTTCATATGAGAATTATATCATAATAAAATCATATCAAAATTATATAAGATTCATATCATAATTATATGATTGGGATTTACATCAAAATATTTCCAAGGAAAATGTATGAAAATCGGTTTAGATACCTTCAAATTCATTGTGGCATGATTATTATTGGTTTGATATGAAAACTTGTTTGAAATTATAAGCGAATTTAATATTCAATGATTGGATTTCTATTGCTTTCAAGTAATGTAGGTAAAAGGTGTATACACCTTAATTACTTCCTATATATTTGTTAAATGAATGAAATCGCTATTGATAAAAGGCATATAGAATAAAATATATTTTTTACGAATTATATAATCAACTTAAGTCAAGTGTAAACAATTCCGGAATGAAATCTGAATCGGCTTCGATTTTGTCGTTCACATGTATTCGTCATATTTTTACGTCACGAACGCAGAAGAGATCAGAAACTGCAGGATGATTTCAGATAAAAAGGTAAGGATCTACCAGTCTTATTTCTTTTTTCATTTACGAGCAATTAAATTAATCAACTGACAGTAGATTGCGAATTAATCTGCACATGCTATAGAACTGTTGCTGTGTTTTCCCAAAAAAATTCGAGTAGATCGTCGATTGGAATCATTCATCATTTTTATTTATACAAACTACTATATTCCCTCTCTGGAGAGAGTCGGAGTGTTTATGTAAACGTGTGAGGAAATAAAGTTACAAAATTTAATGTAACAATAAACAATTTTATGATTTAAAATTCAAACCTGCGTGTATAAATATAGGCCTATTTCCCACAGTGCAGAGACAGCTCTGTGCAGCTATAAGCTAATTAAATTTGATTTAGATAGTACAACACTTTTGTCAAACAATCGCCAACTCAAAATATATGTCAATTAATGAAGATCAAGCGCATTCTGAACACTTAAAACTATCAAAGTGAAAGTAGCCGAAATCTAGAGCAAAGCTTGATGTGAAGCAACGAGTAGGCCTTCCTCTCAGCTGTCGAAGATCAACATGGAAAGACTCACTGATTATCTCATGCTGCATGTCGAGCATAAAATTATGTATAATTATTCATTAACATTATTTATGTTATTTATTTTATTTAAAAAATTAATTTACTCTACAAACAGATAATATAAGTAAACTTTACAATTATGTATAATGTAAATATATTTATTGGGGTTTTTTTCTTCTTTAACAAGTTAGCTCAAGACAAGTACTAGTATTTGTTGAAAATGACCAGTCAGTCACATAAATAAGTGTTATTCTATTACATTTTAATTCACAATTTGCTCACATCTTCAAAATAGTACCATGACATCTATTTCTACTAAACCTTCAGTAATATTGTAGTATGAAAGTCAGTATTTTTTTTAAAAATATGTATGTATTTAAACTATGTTTATATTCATCATTTTATTTTGTGTTTTATATTTTTCAGCAAATGGCTATTATAGTACACAAGCTTAGTACTAAGATTTGTCTGGATGTAGTGACAAGTCTAAAGACTATGACTATAATTTCAAGATCCTGGCATTCTCCTCAAGTTCATAGAAAGATTGTATCCTGTACTGAATCTGGTATGATACATATATGACATCATTAAAAATTAGTTTAAAATTTCATTGAATTGTTTATACTTATATTTATAATTTCCAGATTCCTAAGAATTATATTAAACTTTATGAACGTTCATTTAATAGTTAACAACACATGAATGATTTTGCTTTTTAAAATTTTGATTCTAAAAGTTGTTATGTTCTTTGTCTTAAAGGATTTTTATCACGTTTCCAATTTTTTGATATATTAAAGTTTGAGTTCTAAAACCGTCATTCCTCAAACATTTTATAATTAAAAAAAAATAAAAGTTTGGAAGTTTCAGCTTGTCAAAGTTCAAATCTCGCAATATGCATATTTTAAAACCGGCCACTGTTCGCGCCATTGCTGTGACGTAATAGGTGTCAATTCAGTTCAAGCGAGAAGGTGAGAAAACACTTGTTGTGTTTGCATAAGAGGTGATTATCTCAGCGATTAGCCGTTATCAGTTCAGATTGGTGAAAAGTGGATGATTGACCATCATTATGGTGTATTGTGCGGCCTATGGATGTACAAACGTGCATACGAAAGGCTGTGGAAAGATTTTTTTCAACTTTCCGAAAGATGCTCGTCGGAGGAAAATATGGACGATTTTTTGTAAACGTTAGAGCTTCGTCCCTACTACAAACCATCGTTTGTGCTCTGACCATTTTACGAAGAATCAACTTCAGAGGGACCCAGCCCATTTAGAGAGGTTAGGCTACGAAGGGGCAAGGACTCGGTTGAAAGTAGATGCAGTGCCAGACGTTCCCTTCCCCATTCACGCCAAAGAGAATAATGGCGCTGTGCAATTGGTTCTGCCTGCCAAACCTAGAGGGGCCTACGCAAAACGCCAGAAAGCTGAGGTATGTAATCCTTTTTACTATTATTATTATTATTATATATACGAAAAATATTATGTTTATTCTCATTTCAACTCAAAATAACCAGACCACTTTATAAATAAAGATACCCACTTTTTGTTCACAAAATAAAGTACAGTATTTCACACTCAAAGTCCGTATATCTATAAATTACATAGTATATCTAATTACACAGGCGCCTGATGTTATAATAATTCTTTTTACTATAGGCTACCATAATGTTTAAGTACATAATTTATTTTATTATAAAAAATAAAAAAAGGTTTAACGTCAAGTGGCTCATCGTCTCAAGCCAAGGGTTTTGTGTCCATTCCATTCCCTGTGGAAATAGAATGGACAAAAAACCCGTGGCTTGAGACGATGCAATTGGCTGTGCTAAATAAGTTGTGAAACTCTTTATACTGAAAATTTAGAATTTTTTTTCTTCAGATTTTTCGTCAAGCTTTTCAAGAATTGGAGCCTCGGCCTTCAGAAAACAACACCTTACCTGATCACTCCATTGACCTAATTGAACCAGGGGATCCCAATGATGAGCATCCCATTGAACCCACTGCAATACCAGAGACCCAATCAAAAAAATGCCAGGCCACACTTCAAGTTCCACAGAGGACAAGGCGGATCCAAGTGTCATTGGATAAGAAAAACATGGTGTCCACAAGTACTCAGTGCTCAAGCCTGACTGACAACATTCCACTTAGAGTAGCTGCTGGTCTGACCCCTGTCCTTCAGCAGCATGCAGTTGAGAATGTGGAGGACAATGATGATGATAGTGACATTGAGGGTGGTGACATTGAGGGTAGTGATGAGGACCCTGACTTTGACCTAGATAGTGAATATCCAGAGAGTGATAGCAGTGATGAAGAGGATGAAGAATTCCAGCTGAGCACTGATATAACACCGGAAGAGGAGAGACAGTTTTTAGTGTCTGAGGTACAGTTAGCCAAACTTTTGCAAAACTATAGAGTTTGTGGTAGTGCATGTCACACAGTAGTGAATGGTGTTCGTGGAACCATGATTTCAACATCCTCTGTGTGCCCTAATGGACACTCCAGTACTTGGGAAAGCCAAAGATGCCATCATGGAATGCCATGGGCAAATTTGTTGGTTGCCGGTGCTATTGTGTTTAGTGGAGCGAATGCCTCAAAAAAGCCTCAGACTCTTTCGACATCTGAACCTGCAGATGATGTCCATGTCCACATTCAGCAGACTGCAGGCATCTTATGTTGTACCTGCCTCCATTTTCACATGGGACTTCCATCAACAGACCCTTATTGCGGAGTACCAGGGAAGATCTTTGACCCTTGGTGGAGACGCACGGTGTAATTCTCCTGGATTCTCAGCGAAATTTGGCTCCTACACGTTGATGGAATTGAGCAGTGGAAAAATTCTGGATTTTCAGTTCGTGCAGGTAATTAAAATGACTATCATTTTGATCATCTTATATAGATATAGAATTTCACACCATAATTAAAATATGTCTTCTCTGATACATACACTTAATACATTTACATTGTATATGCATCATAGAAATGTATTAAATTTAAGTTTATATATCTTAAATTAATTAGTGCACGTTTATTTATGAGTTTGTACTTAATAGAGTAATGAAGTACCAGGGTCAACACACATGGAGTTGGAGGGGTTAAAGAGAGGGCTGAAACACCTAGAAGACGCAGGTCTACATATTGAAAATCTTGTCACCGAACGACATGGTATGATAAAGAAATACATGCGAGAGGATCACCAAGACAAGAACCACTTCTTCGATGTGTGGCATGTGGCTAAAGGTAAATTTTGATGATATTCATTAATTTGGAGTTTTGACATATTCGAGTATTTAGTAATTATTTTAACAGACAAAGCTCATGTGCATATTATGAATTGTAGTAAAATGAAAAGAATAGTTTTTAAACACAAATGAATATGCAATAGGTACCCTGAGAGTGTCATAATGTTATTTAAAGAAACTAATAATTTTATTTAGGAATTTCTAAGAAACTGGAGACAGCATCAAAGAAGAGATATTGCGGCAACATTAGGCCCTGGATCAAGTCCTCAGTGAACCACTGTTACTGGGTAGCTGCATCCTGTGGTGGGGACAGTGAACTAAAGGTGCAAAAATGGTCCTCCCTTGTCCAGCATGTTTCAAATCAGCATGAACATTGTGAACATGAACTGCTCAATGAGGAGAGGTTGTGGCTGAAAGAGGGTATGTTTTTTTGGTAAATAAATAAGAGTCTTACAATTTGAACTTACATATACTGACTATTTTTAATAAAAGTAACCACCCTAAAAGGCAATTCCATGACATCTTACATCTGAATATATAAATTAACAGGATCAAGAGCTCACAAACTCTTCAGGGAAGTTGTGGAGAGCAGATACTTGACAAGAGATGTAGGCAAGCTGTCTCCCCTCCATCAGACATATGGGTTAGAAATGTATCATAGCGTCGTGAATTCCTTTGCACCAAAAAACACCCACTTTTTCTACCCAGCTATGATGGCAAGGTATGTTTCAATGATCATCAGTTCAAAAATCATCTGAGAATATTTTTCGTAAAAAAATATTTAATTTAAATATTCTCACTTGTGAATTAGAGAGTTACTGTACAAGTTTACCAATTTTTTTTCCATTTATTTACAGACTATGTGTCTCTGCACTTCATTTTAATGAAAATTGACAACGTCACCAGGCCACAACCAAAGATGGGGTAGCACGTTGGCAGATCAGCTATCCAAAGGGGAAAAAAGGGACCCAAGCTGTTGTAAAGCCCAGCAAAACAGCAGTTACATTTGGTATGTTCTTATTTGCCTGTCGTATTGACTTATAAATTCTTTACTTATAATGTTGTATGTGTCAGTTTAAAACAGAACAAACAAATTTTTTTTAATTAATTTGTTATTCCGCTCAACACATATTTATAACGCACTACATCACAGTTTGATAATTAACAAATTTCATTGTTGATGTGATTAAAACTACATGATCAATTTTTTTTTCACAGACTATGTAGATATCCTCCGGATAAATCTATGCGAGCGACGAAGACAGCATCCCTCATACACTCAGTCCAATGATGACGCTCACGTGTCCCTTGGATATTGACCACCAGCACTGACGTTAGGATTTGAGGGCTTTGTAAAAGAAGCTCTGATAGCTACGCGTCGTTCCAGGTTCAGTCATTGAGTGTTCTAAATAGGGCGTGGATACTTGAAACCTGTATACTGCTCCGACGGGAAGATGTCACTTATCTTGGAAACTACACATGCTGGAAGGATTTTTCGATTCCCCTTGCCTAGTCGCTGCCAAACCCATAAGACAAACCTCCTGTATGCAACATATCTGTAGACTCTGATAGTAGAATTTTATTGTTATTGGTATATGTATTTTTTTGGTTGTTAAAATGTATATACTTAATTTATTTTAATAACTACAATAAACAAACAGATTTTTCTGTTGACTGAATATACATTATTTTGAATAAAGTTTGGTTTCAATGAAATGCACAATATATTTCTCTCTTTCGTAAGCATGAATAGGTGTGAGAATACTTACTCATTAATTGGTTAATTGTCATCAATGGGCCCATCAGACTGGATATAGTCATAAAGGCTGACCTCTAAAACTCGAATGTTCAAGCAGTTGTCTATAAATGGCTGGTGCTGAGTGATGCACTCTATACCGAAGTAGTCTCTGATGTGGTCAATGACTGGTATCTCTGAGCAACAAATGCACTCTGCTTCAGTGGGCATCACCTCGCATGATCCATACTCGCACCTGTGTAAAGTTGTAAACATATATACATTTATTTGAATATCTCTATTATTAAATGTGTTATTCTTAAGGCAAATATAATTTATTAAGGCCAGGTAAGTTTTTTTTTTTTAGCGAGAAAGACTTCGTAACTTTCTACGGCGCCATTATCAGCTGATTACCAGATTACAGAGCCCGCAAGTACTTCTATAAAACTGTATCAGTATGCGTAATGAAAGTTATAACTATTTAAATTTATGCTGGAATAACGGATAATGAGTTCTTGTTGTAAGTTTTAAAATAATAATAAGCACCAATAACGAAGATTAACTTACCAAATCGTTCCGTTCCGTCGATGACCTGGGTTGTCCTCGGTGTCAGACTCGCTTTCTTCGCTACTTTGCGGAGAATTTTCTTGATTTACACACTCTGCTGGAGGTTCGAACATGTAAGGTCGTAAGTCCATTACCAACGGAATATCCTCCAAGTCATAATTGCTGTCATCCATTTTTGGGATTTGTTTTATTTCTGTCAAAGTTATCTCGATCTATGTAAACACTACGATGAGCTTTTCAAGAATTGACACTTATGACGTCACACAGTACCACGTGACCCCTATCTCATTAGCGGAAATTTTAACTGCGAGAGCTCAAATTTAGGACCCTTTTAACAGACAATTGCGGCCGTTTGTGCTGCTTATTTTATGCTATATCAATATTTATGTGTTACTAGAAGGTATTTTTGTTTGATTCTCAACTTTTTTGAAAACGTGATAAAAATCCTTTAAGCATGGCTATAGTGAAGTTGCATTATCATTTCAGGATAAAATCCAAACTTGTCCTATGCTTTGGTCAGAAAGGGAGAAGTGGATGGAAAAACTTGAAGGGCTAAATGAATTTAGGGTAATACTTTACTTTGTCAAGTTGATACTGATATTGGACATTTAATATCTCTCTCTCTCTCTCTCTCTCTCTCTCTCTTTCTCTCTCTCTCCAAGCTTGCAAATGTAATGATTTAGCAATCATTATCAAATAGGAAATAAATGTGTAAGAGGATAGAAAATGAAATTCGTGTTTTATTTGCAACAAATTGTCACCAAATCTGGTGAATAACATTGACATATCGTCGCATACAGGAGCTATATGTGTATATATCATTGTGCTTATTTACAAATCAAAAAAACTGATATCTTAATTTCTAAGTGTAAAAATATGTTTCTTTTTCAGAAAACTAATGAAGCACCAAAGAACAAGAAGAATGGAAATATCTAAATGTTATCATTTGCAGGAATTAAATTCATTTTAATTCTGAGAATTGTCGTGTTTTTTTTCTCTAGCTCTAATTTTAGATAAACTCAAGTGGCTTGGAAAGGAAAACCAATGAAATTTCTCAAGACCATTTGATGGGAGGTTGGAACAGCAAGTTCAGGAGTATCAACAAATGATTTTAAAGACTGAAAACATTTAGAGGCATTTATTTTACATGTATTTGCATGTGAAATAAGTGGATAGCATACATTCTATGTATTTTATTTACTACTGAGGTTTAACTTGTGTCAAATATGGGGCATATTTTGCATTGCAAAGCCATAGTTTGCACACATATTATATTCATATGATTCTCATATCATGTTAAAATTACATGATTGTCATATAAGAATTATATAATCATTATATAAGCGATCATATAATTTTGATATGATGCCCTTATCATATAATTCTCATATCAGAATTATATGATTCTCATATGATACCGATGATATGATTCTCATATGATGCCCTTTTTTTATCATCTCATATCAGCGCAATTATATAAGAATCATATCATTTTGGGACGAGAATGATATGTGGCGAAATCCCCTGTGTATATGTTTCTAGAGAAAAAAAGATTTCTGAGTATTTCTCAAAATGTTTCATTAATATCTAATTATCTCCCCTTGAAAAAGGGTGTGGCATTTCATTTTGACAACATTGAAAGCCCTGTGCTAAAGGGTGATTTGTGCCAGGTTTAGTTGAAATTGGCCCAGTATGTCTTGAGAAGATGTTGAAAATGTAAAAAGTTTACGGAGAGACGGACAGACAGACAGACGTACAAACGGACGACCGAGAAAATGTGATCAGAAAAGCTCACTTGAGCTTTCAGCTCAGGTGAGCTAAAACATGTGATCACTGCTGTAAAATGCATGTTTCATATCCCTAACTAAGTACGTATAAAAAGGCTTTAAACCGATTATATAAAAACACTTCATACAAATTAACATCAAAACGAATATGAAACTAATCATTGAATGTTTATTTTTGGATCTCCTCAGTCCTAAAACACACCAAAGCGGTGAACACAAATCAACATACCGCTGTTTTCAATTTGTCTGTACCGCCGTGGTGTGGTAGAGAAGTGACAACATCTAAATATAAGCATTTAATGCTAAAATAAACGCACAAAATTAACTTTGTATCTTGGCATGATATACATCTGTGTGCGTGTCGACTCATGTTGAATACATTGGCCTAGAATTTTATTTTATACACAATGGTTACCATCAATTTCTACTGGCGTCATAGAAAAATATCAAACAATAATAAATAGTAAACCAAATTCCATTTTAGATCATTTTCATCAGCTTATAATTCATGTTTGTCCGGTAATGTGAAATAAATAAATGTTTACAATTTTTTGACATCTTAAGATATCATTCTAAATGCAAGTAACAAAATCATATATAACGTTTTATTCGAACCATGTGGGTTTTATTTGTACTGTATTTTAAACGCAAATATTATCATATTTAATAAACACCAAAGTTATTTTCATTAATCATTTCAAGGTTATTTTGTATATTTTAAAACAATCCATAAAATATTATTCAATATGTCCATAATTTCAAATCTTCAGGGCCTTAAGCACATTACCTTTTTTGTTCTATTTCATGACAAACAATAATAACACTATATATCTCACCATTAGGACTACAGTTGATGGATACATCGTTCTTGTTATAACAGTTATCGCTTCCCCACACTCTGTGCCAACATTCATCAATGCTTGTCTCAGATCCCTCACAGTTAACACGGTCCAGCCATATAGGACCTGATCCCGGACCATAAACATCATTTGTATACACCTCTAATGTAATCCTGAATATTTAATAACCATAACAATATCATTTCTGTTTACGTTCGTAAAATTAATTTTCATTTAGAACAAAAAGGGTATTCAAATTGATGATTAAAACTTAGATTTTTTTAACTCTTGCCTAGTTGTGATACGTTGTTAAATGATTAAAAGCAAAAAAAAAACAACATTACTTTAATTCATTTTGAATCATATAATAAATGTTTTTACATAATAAATTTTTATCTGTCAACTTTACCAAGGAAACCCTAATGATCGACACACAACAGCAGCCAGTTTTTTATTTGGTGAATAATCACACACTGTTCCCCATTTTCCCAATTTGTACACTTCTAAACGACCTTCAGATTCAGTATCACCACCCACAAGTCGAATTATAGTGTCTAAAAGTAAAATTACATTTCAAGATTTACTAGAAAACTATGGTGACAAAATATTCTTTTAAATTTTAGAAGTGGTTTGAAAACATGTGCATTTAAAAATAATGTTATGCATTTAAAATCAATCAATGATTCTCAAGGATAAACCATTATGCAATCCATTTGCTTAAATCTTACACATTTTTTATTTTAATTGTAACCTTTCAATATTGTGAATAACATTGAATTAAAACAAAATAAATTGATAACATTTTGAAAAGTTACAATATGACAAAAATATCATAACAGGTTACACACGTATATACATTTAAAGTATAATCCCATTATATTTGCATTGGAAATCTGTGACGTTCAAATTCCTGTGAACACACTAAGCCCTTTTATGAGTTATCAGCACAACCGTAGATATCACCACGCGTTTTGAGTTCATATATTTGTGTAAGATTAAATGAAACGTTCCAACTTTCATAACTACTTTGATATGCATTTATGATCCAAAAATCTTTAAGTCATAATTACTCAGTTAAATTTCTACAAATAGTTGGCACCATATTTTAGTCACGAAAGCGAAATGAAAAGCATGTGAGCACTGCTATAGAATGCATGTAACATATCCCTAACTAAGAGCGTATAATATAGCATTGAATGATTTATTTTTGATGTCGTTGTGTCAATAACTGTCGTCGGGTGAGCAAACAAATTGAATAACGCGCGTTAGCGCGTTATGATAATTTGTCTGCTCACCTGACGGCAGTTATTGACACGACGACGTCAAAAATAAATCATGTAATGCTTATATTTACATTCCCTTACTGAAGAAATCAATTGTTTACTTAAATAAATTGATATAAAGTGCAGATCACGGAGAGAGTGAATAAGTAACAGCAAGAACAGTTGTTTTGTAAAAGCGGTTAAACTGATTTTCACATAGACTGTTGAGATGAGATCGACGAGCATGAAAATATAATCCATGATAAATAACTCTTGAAATGTTGATTTTAACAATAAAGTCAACTTTTTGTTTTTTTGAATAATTATACATGTAAAACATGGTGTTTTGACAACTTTCATGAAATGCAGTTTTTAACCGATTACATAGAAATCACTGTTTGAGAACTACCTACGTAAATTACTCGTAAATTCATAAGCAGTGAATAGGTGTCGCATTTAGAGGCATTTAAACATCACGGAATGTAATAGAAAAACACAGTAAAAGTGTAAATATAAGGCTTTAAACCGATTATATAAAGATACTTCATACAAATTAACATCAAAATGAATATGAATATGAAAATAATCATTGAATGTTTATTTTTGGATGTTGTCGGTCCTATCACACACCAAAGCGGAGCAAAAAATTAAAATACCGCGTTTTCAATTTGTCTGTACCGCCGTGGTGTGTTATACAACCGACATCATCCATATAAAAGAAGTTAATGATAAAATAAACGCATCTAATTACCATTCTATCTTGGCATAATATACCTCTGTGTGCATGACTACTCAGGTTGAATACATTGGACTTAAAACTTATTTTATACACAATGGATATCATCAATTTTTACTGGCGTCATTGAAAAAATCAAATAATAATATATAGTAAACCAAATTCCATTTTAGATCATTTTCATCAGTTTATGATTCATGTATGTTCGGATATGTGAAATAAACAAACGTTAACAATGTTTTGACATCTTAAGATATCATTTTAAGTGCAAGAAACGAAATAATAAATAGTGTTTTATTCGAACTATGTGGTTTTAATTTGTAAAATTTTTTAAACAAATATTATCATATTTCAAAAATACCAATATTATTTTCATTAATCATATCAAGCTAATTTTGTATATTTCAAAACAATCCATAAAATATTATTCAGTATGTCCATAATTTCAAACCTTAAGGACCTTAAGCACGTTACCCTTGTATTTCATTTCACGTCAAACAATAATAACACTATATATCTCACCATTAGGACTACAGTTGATGGATACATCCTTCATGTGATTACAGTTATGGCTTCCCCACACTCCGTGCTGACATTCATCAATGCTTGTCTCCGATCCCTCACAGTTAACATTGTTCAGCCAAATTGGACCTGATCCCGGACCATAACCAGCATTTGCATACACTTCCGATTTATTCCTAAATGTTTTATACCCTTAACAATATCATTACTATTTAAGCTCTTAAAGTTAATTTCCATTTAGAACAAAAAGGGTATTAAAATTAATGATTGAAACTTAGATTTTTTTAACTCTTGCCTAGTTGTAATACATGTACGTTGTTAAATGATTAAAAGCAAAAAAAAAAAAAAAATCAACAGAAAAACATTATTTTAATTCATTTTGAATCTTAAAATAAATGTTTTTACGTAAAAAAAATTCTATCTGTCAATATTACCAAGGAAACCCTAATGATCGACACACAACAGGAGCCAGTTTATCATTGGGTGAATAATCACACACTGTTCCCCATTTTCCAAATTTGTACACTTCTAAACGACCTTCAGATTCAGTATCACCACCCACAAGTCGAATTATAGTGTCTAAAAATAATTACATTTCCAAAATTACTAAAAAATTATGGCGACAAAATATTTTTAAATTTTAGTAGTGGTTTGAGATAATGTGCATTTAAAAACATTCAATGATTCTCAAGAATAAACCATAATGCAGTCCATTTGCTTAAATCTTATACATTTTTTTATTCTAATTGTTATTGTTCAATATTGTGAGTAAAAGTGTATTTAAACAAAATGAATTGATAACATTTTGAAAAATTACAATATGACAAAAATATCATAACAGGTTACACACTTATTTACATTTATATTATATTCCCATTAAATTTGCATTAGAAATCTGTGACGTTCAAATTCCTTTGAATACATTAAGCCTCCTATGAGCTACCAGCACAAACGTAGATGCCATCACTTGTTTTGAGTTTATGTATTTGTGTAAGATTAAATGAAACATTCCAACTTTCATAATTAATTTGATATACATTTATGAACAAAAAATCTTTAAATCATATTTACTCGGTTAAATTTCTGCAAATGTTTGGCACAATATTTTTAGTCACAAAAGAGAACTAAACAAGAGGCTCATGGGCCACATAGCTCACAGAGGAACAATAGGTAAGATAAAGTCAGCTGAATGGAGTGATAATATAAACTATCTGGACAATGTACAAGAATACATCTATGTCCTGCATAAATAACATCCATTTTCACCCTGGATATTTTTATGTTTATAATCATTAGTTCCTTTTCTAACACGATGATTTTATAGTCATATCACATGTTGAATATTGCAGTTCTCAAAACGATCCTTAACAATTGTTTATATATGGGACATAAAGCTTCATCGAACTCTGAACCTTCTTGTGAGGCCGTAGAATTGTCCTAGAGCCAATGTCTTAACGAGTATAAAGAATTATCTGGCTAATTAATTTCTGAGAAGAAGATTTTTAACGATTTACTCTATATATTCCTTTGTAAACCTTCAACCCCCCATTGTGGCCCAACCCTACCCCTCCGGGGTTATGATTTACACACTTTGAATCTACGCTACCTATGAATGCTTCTACAGATGTTTCAGCTTTCCTGACTATATGGTTCTTGAGAAGAAGATTTCTGAAAACTTCTCAAAATTTTACATTAATTTTTTAATTTTTTCCCTTTTAAAAGGGTGTGGTACTTCATTTTTACAGCTTTGAATCCCCTGTGCCGAAGAATGATTTGTGCAAAGTTTAGTTGAAATCGGCCCAGTATGTCTTAAGAAGATGTTGAAAATGTGAAAAGTTTCCGGAGAGACGGACAGACAGACAGACAGACAGACAAACAGACAGACAGACAGACAGACGGATGACAGACAAAATGCGATCAGAAAAGCTCACTTGAGCTTTCAGCTCAGGTGAGTAAATACATGTGAGCACTGTTTTTCAATGCATGTTTCATATTCCTAACTAAGAGCGTATAAAAAGGCTTTAAACCGATTATAAACAAACACTTCATACAAATTAAAGGGTACCTGCAGTGCCGGTCAATTTTTGATATAATGGAGATCTATGTGTAAAAACATCATCCTGAAAATTTTACAGCGATCGCATAAGTAGTTTTCGAGATATTTGGGGAAAACCCGATTTCACACCTGAACGAGTTTTGAATCAAGCCGATTTGGCGCGAGATGAACTGTGACGTCACGGGGTCAACGCCGCTGTATGAGAAACAGGAATATCGTATGAAAACTGTTCGTTTTCTTGCATTGTTTTATCGATATATGAACATTTTTTTCTGTTGTTTTATTTCCTTAACAACCCTGGATGACTAATTATACTGTTGGTTGAGTTTAACCCGTATTTTATCGAACAAAAATGCCGAATTCGGACAATTGTTTGCTTCATGAGTTTCGTCAAATGTGTAACACATTTTACATATAAATGCATACCATATGTAGCAAAATGACAATTAATCAAAGCATTATTGTTATAAGAAACATATTTTGTTAATATTGTCATTCTTTCGAATGATTTCTCAGTGACATTATTAACTGATTAATAATATTGATAATACATAATGATATTTCGTAAAAGGTAACTCGGGGTCTATTCCTCGTATAAGGCATAAAATTACAAATGATGTCGCCCGATTATTCAATAATATTGATATCGGACCAATAACAATCAAAATAGTATGCATTCTTTAACAAACAAACACGGGATTATAAACTGATCAAGGCGAAAGTCCAAGATGGCTGCATGATTAAGTCTGTCTCGTATTCTTTTAAAAATACGATAATGGAATTTAATTTTACATTTATTTACATCCTTTGTCAAAATGTTCCAGTTTATTCAGATTTCATAATGATTCGTTGTCAGTATTACGGAGTTATAAAGCGTTTAATTGCTGACCATAGCGCTCGAAAGAACGTTGTACTTTATTAAATAAGAAATTATAAAGAACAACGTAATTACTTCCGAAATAATAACTTGTTCACATAAAAAAGGTTTCAATTGCTGAATTATAAATTTAGTCATTATTAAGTGATTAGATAAGTAACAATAAAGGCATTTACTTCGAACATTAGTTTTACTATTTAATAGTATCATGCATGATTCTTTGATCACTGATGGACGCACTATATATACACATGTTTTAGCTGACGAATGCTTGATTTTACACAGTCTAATTTATTTCTCTGTTTTATCTTTTAACAATTGAGTAGCTAATTATACACAAATCAATTTACCCGCCTAGAGGTGTGAAACCCTCTCTTCGTTCACCAGACTCGTGTACCTTGTGTATACATACCCCAGATACACGTGTGTCTGGAGCAGTGGCTTCGTTAGTTTACCTGTTTACCTGTGTCATTGTCTCGGATCACTTGTGTGTGAAAGGATATTATGTAATCAAAAAATGAGTAATGAACATGAATTTGCCTATGTAAGCGTTTTAAGATATCGTATTCATCGGTAAAAAGGCGACGAGAATAACAAATTTTAAAATCCTTTTAAAAGAAATCTGATTGTAATAGAATAATAACGGATACAAATTTCTAGATCTACAATACTTAAAATAACAAGATAAGTCAAAACATCAGACCTTTATCAATCATTTTGGCTGAAAAATCGAATTTAATTTGTATAGCTTTGAAAGGAAATTTCCCTCCTGTTGACCTCGTGCCGTCACTTCCGCTGAAGCCTCGTTATCGCCTAATTCTGTTTTCTCTTGATTAGATTTCCCAAAGCAGGTAAAAATAGCCACTTTGAAGAGGCGTAACTCCGTTATTTTTGCACCGATTTCGATGCGGTTTTTTGCATTAAATTTTGGTAAATAAACTCTTTAACATATGTTTCACATCGGCTGGGCTGCAGGTACCCTTTAACATCAATATATATATGGGATATAAAGCTACATCAAACTCTGAACCTTCTCGTGAGGCCGAAAAATTGTCCTAGAGCCAAAGTCTTAACAAGTACAAAGAATTATCTGGCTGTTTAGTTTCTGAGAAGTAGATTTTTAAAGAATTACTCTATATATTCCTATGTAAAGCTTCGTTCCCCATTGTGGCCCAACCCTTCCCCTGGGGTCATGATTTACACAACTTTGAATCTACACTTCCTGGGGATGCTTCGACACAAGTTTCAGCTTTCCTGACTGTATGGTTCTTGAGAAGAAGATTTTTGAAAATTTCAAATGTTTAATTCATTTTTAATTATCCCTTAAAAAAAGGGTGTAGCCCATCATTTTCACAACCTTGAATCCCCAGTGCCGAAAGAATAATTAGTGCCAAGTTTGATTGGAATTGGCCCAGTATGTCTTGAAAAGATGTTGAAAATGTGAAAAGTTTACGGACAGACAGACAGGCAGACGACAGACAAAATGCGATCAGAAAAGCTCCCCCGAGCTTTTAGCTCAGGTGAGCTTAAACATGTGAGTACTGCTGTTAAATCCATGTTTCATATCCCTAACTAAGAGCGTATAAAATGGCTTTAAAGCGATTGTAAACAAATACTTCATATAAATTAACATCAAAATGAATATGAATATGAAAATAAGCATTTGATGTTTATTTTTGGATCTCGCAGTCCTATAACACACCAAAGCGGTGCACACAAATTAACATACCGCGGTTTTCAATTTGTCTGTACCGCGTGGTGTGTTATATAAGTGACAACATCCAAAATAAGCATTTAATGATAAAATAAACGCACATAATTAACTTTGTATCTTGGCATGATATACCTCTGTGTGCGTGTCTACTCATATATATATGAATACATTGGCCTAAAAACTTATTTTATACACAATGGTTACTATCAATTTTTTACTGGCGTCATAGAAAAAAATCAAACAATAACACATAGTAAACCCAATTCCATTTCAGATTATTTTCATCAGTTTATAATTCATGTATGTTCGGATATGTGAAATAAATAAATGTTTTTTGACATCTTAAAATATCATTTTAAGTGCAAAAAACAAAATCATAAACAGCGACTTATTCGAACCATGTGGTTTTGATTTGTATTGTATTTCAAAAACAAATATAATCATATTTCATAAACACCAACGTAAATTTCATGAATCATTTCAAAGTTTGTTTTTATATTTCAAAACAATCCATGAAATATTTTTCAATATGTCCATAATTTAAAAACTTAAGGGATTTAAGCACGTTACCCTTGTATTTCATTTCACGTCAAACAATAATAACACTATATATCTCACCATTAGGACTACAGTTGATGGACACATCCTTCCTGTGATTACAGTTATGGGTTCCCCACCCTCCGTGCTGACATTCATCAATGCTTGTCTCAGATCCCTTACAGTTAACATTGTCCAGCCATATAGGACCTGATCCTGGACCATAAACGGCATTTGTATACACTTCTGAAGTATTCCTGAATGTTTAATACCCATAGCTGTTTAAACCATTACTGTTTAAGTTCTTAAAGATAATTTCCATTTGGAACAAATAATTTATTCAAATTGATGATTGAAACTTAGATTTTTTAAATTCTTACCTAATTGTGATACGTTGTTAATGATTAAAAGCCCCCCCCCCCCAAAAAAAAAAAAAAAAAAAAAACAACCAAAACAACCAAAAAAAAAACCAAACATTATTTAATTTATTTTGAATCATAAAAAAAATGTTTTCACATAATAATGTTCAATCTGTCAACATTACCAAGGAAACCCTAATGATCGACACACAACAGCAGCCAGTTTATCATTGGGTGAATAATCACATACTGTTCCCCATTCTCCAAATTTGTACACTTCTAAACGACCTTCAGATTCAGTAACACCACCCACAAGTCGAATGATAGTGTCTAAAAATAAAATAACATTTCCAGATTTATTCGGTTAAATTTTTACAAATTTTTGGCACTATGTTTTAGTCACAAAATCGGACTAAAAACACATGTGAGCTCTGCTGTTCATGCATGTTTCATATCCCTAACTGAGAGCGTATAAAAAGGCTTTAAACCGATTATGAACACTTCATACAAATAAACATCAAAATGAATATGAAAATAAGCATTGAATGTTTTTTGGGATGTCGTCGTTTCTATAACACACCAAAGCGGTGCAGATAAATGCACGGTTTTCAATTTGTCTACCGCAATTCGTAAAATTGATATCATATCATTTTATTCCATTATTATTTCTATATAAAAAGTATATGCAATAATGAATAATTTTAAACATACACAAAATAAAATATGGGAATAAGAACATAAACTTAAATTAAATTGTAATGCCATTATTTTTGGTTCTGTTGCTTTATGTCAATCACTTATAAACCAATATTGTCTAATACACAAATTGAATATATTGGCTATCTTGTATTGCAGCATAATCGTGTGCTATTGAATGTGAATAGTTTTAGGTGAGCAAAAACTAGGACTTTCACCAGAGGAACAAGTCACAAATTAAGCAGCAGATAATTCCCTATATTCAAAATAAAAGAGAAGGAGATTATTTCTCAAGGCAGGAAGGTTGCTTGTTGAATAGTTAGTACATTACTACGAATGTGTATTAAATTTTTCACTTAGTCCATCATGTTGCAAGTTTGCATTAGAGTTGATTCTATGAATAATTTCATGAATGAACTGACAGCTTCAGTAAAAAACTAGAGAAGGTTCATTTTACTCTAGCAATGTTTCTTTGTACTTAAATAATGACAGTGTCAATTCCGTCACGTTTGTCTTTTTCACCTTGAGTCAACAGGGCATGTTTTTATTTTAAAAAAAAAAACGTATTGGAACAAATCAATATCATTATTTTTTCGAATCTTGTGTATATCATGTACAATTCGAGGTTCTTTATTTTCAGAAATATATTCTCACACCACTCACATAGCAGCTGTCAACGAAAGGAGGTTTTTTTTCCAGAATGTGTCATGCCAGACGGCAGAAGCACATCTTACACAGAGAAAAAGAGAAAGTATTGAAATGCCATTTTTATCTGGTAAATTTGTAGAAATGTTGAAATCAATGCCATCAATCACACTACAGTTGTTGATTTCATAATTGATTTTTTTTCTCTCAAAGTTTTAGTCAAATGTGTTTTTGCTTAACCATAATGTTATATTATTTCACTGCCATTTATTTTTCAATTGTTTTGAAAAATACTTAAAAATGAATTTTCTAAGTGAAATGCAATGTCTATATATAAATGTATAAGGTGACATTTCCATTTTTTTCAAAATCAGAATTGAAATATTGCTCTAAAAATTAATTTTTAAGAAGTTTTCGTTTATTGAATTGCAATGCACATGATGTTTTCAAAGCTGCAAATTTTATACATTAAACTTTGAATATTCATAATGTGATATGACAGAGGGAATTCGGAATAATTATATGGAAACCTCATAAGCATGAAATACATGCTTATTACTATTAATATTTCATGAATAAATGTCATCACTACCTCAAATTGTTATTTTGTTTGTTTTTACAAACTTTCTGTATATTCATGATTTTTGAAATTCATTTATAATTTGCATGATTTTGAAATTAAATTATAATTTGCATGATTACCTAAAATCAGTTTTACTGTGTAGAATAATCATGAACCTTTGATATATTTTTAGAAAGTAAGCTACATTTTTGACAATATTCGGTCCATTGTAAAATTCAAAAATGAAATTTTGTCTGTTTATGAAACACATAAAAATTTGATAATTTATGGAGGAGATTAAAGATATTTTACAACACATTTTTTCTTGTTTTCTTTTCATCATTTCATTATATATGAATTTGTGTTTGAAAACAAATAACGAATCTTACCTTTGTGGACATAAAATTTGTTTAGTCTGAGTAGTTTTTTCACAAGCATAGATTCAAAAAACTTTCCAATGTAAATGAGGTATTTTAAAGAGTGACTTTTAAATGACATTGATAGAAAATCAAGGAAGATTGCCCCGAACATTTTTGTGTTAAAGTGTTATACACAGTCTTAATTATTATGATTCAAAATATCAAGATTATGATAATATAAGAAATATGAAAAGAATCCATTTTTTTACAACTTATTCATAACAGAGGCTGCAAAAAAAACCATCTTTTTACTGAAAATGCGAATAAAAGGTTAACGTGTTGCAAAGTCTTTGAAAATATATTCATTTTTAAACAAATATTTTGCATGAAACTGTGAAAGCTATGATTTCAGACAAGTGCATTGGGTGCACTATTTTTAATGTACAAGCATGTGTATATTAATTACCAATACATTTTAAGAACGAAATTCTTAGTTTGAATAGTTGATAATATTCGCATTTTTAGCGTCTTTTACACTGATATTTGTGAACCATATCAGCCTATTGTTCATCGTAAACAGGAAGATATTTATCATTGTACACTTTTGAGATGTTTGAACATACGTATATAAAAAAAATCACAGTAGAGCTTCATTTTTTGGCTTTGTCTTGCAATAAAACATACTCAGGAAAAATGTTTCATTTTTTAAATCAATTAATCTAACATATTTTGTATCACAAGAAATTCGGACTGTACTATTTATTGACTTTAACTATTGTAGTAACAGCTATAATTCATAATATCACATTTCATAAAAAAACAATCATTATCCAACTGCTTGTCCTGCCTTATTGATTGTTGTTTTAGAAAAAAACATAAAACTATTTTCATTTTTCTATTAAAAATTTTAAGATGAGGAAATTCGACTTAATTTGACACTCGTATATCCATGAATACCCAATGATGTTATTACTGTTATTTTTTTTCTAAATATGGAGCTTAATATATGATTCTCAAAAAAATAAATTCTGAATAAAAAATGGGGACTGGCAAAGACCAAAATAACAATTCATATGTCATCCATGTATAAAAACTCTTTGTGCTGTAGACAACCAAAGATGCAACAATCATTATGATGAATGTACACTACGGTTAACGCGGTTTGCGTATTTACTGCGAGTCCTCGTGGTGTGAAATTTATTGCGGTTTAGCGCAGGTAATTCAGGTAAAACCGCGCATCCTGGCAGTACAGCTTTGTACCTTTTCCGAACCGTCGCAGTATTGTGAAACCAGTCTCAGGTGAAAACAGTTCTTGTTTTTAATGCAAGTTACCTCCCCGAACATCCTCTCACACGGGAAATATGATTGAAAGAATTAATGAATATTAATTCACAATCATCGGAGGGAATTAATAAATTTTAATTCATAATCATCTTAGGGAGTTAATAAATATTAATTCATAATCATCTAAGGGAATTAATTAATATTAATTCATAATCATCTTGGGGAATTAATGAATATTAATT
Source organism: Magallana angulata (assembly GCF_025612915.1). Lineage (NCBI taxonomy): Eukaryota > Metazoa > Mollusca > Bivalvia > Ostreida > Ostreidae > Magallana > Magallana angulata. The sequence goes on from NC_069115.1 coordinate 2,477,196, forward strand.
CATAATCATCTTAGGGAATTTATGAATATTATTTCGTATTCATGGAGTCTATCTTTAATTTTTTTTTAAAGTAGGGAAAATAAAAGGAATGTGTTATTATGCAAATACAGAATGTTTTTGCATACTTAATATTTGTTATTGGCATATTCATCTTTGACAAATATTGGTTATCAATGATAAAAGGTGTTTAATTAAAAATTGCATCAGAGTACCTTATTTAGCCCCGGAAAGGGATTCATTTACATTTTTTTAAATTATAATTTAGCTTTAAAGTATTTCTTAAAAATTGTCGTTTCTCTTTAAAAATAGGTTAACAGGAATTTAAAAATTTTGTATAATGAACAACATAGTATGCATGCAGATATATACTGTAAATAATAAAATTGTGTGTATTTTAAAACTAATTCCTATCTGATTTGGCAAAAGTATGATGTTCAGCCCCAAATGTATGTTGATCATAATTTTATTCTTGAGAATCCATCATTTTTAAAATTTCGCAAAGAGTCAATTGACCAACTGAGGACGGGGAATTGCGTAACATAACGTATACGGTATGTGTGTACAGAATTTGGTTGGCTACCGTATGTAACATGCAGCAGTAAGACTGTGCCTTTAGGGTCCGCTAAATAGAATAGTCATTATTTGTTATATTAAGGAAAGTATTATCACTATATAACTCTAAATAGACGAATATTCATATATCCAGTTGTAATACTAGTACGTCCAAAAATATTGACAGGCTAGGAATAATATTTGGAGAATATTCCATCTATTTCATTTGGTCGCCGCTGATTCGTCGATTTGTTAGCGATGACGTGAATTGATCTTCGCAACTCCAAAACAAGCTATTGTAATAATAGGCTGTCAGTCAAGGACAGTAAACAACGGACGCGCAATGCGACGGTTTGCTATCATAACGGATATGAGGATTTGCGAATTATTGTGAAGTAAATTCAGGTAGAACATCTGTAGCTTAATTCCTACATGTGGCGGAATATCACCAGTGACCGTTTGATGCCGACGATATTTTAGAAAGAAAGTTAAATTCGTGAACTCAATGTTGAGCTGAGAAAATTACGACAATCCTTTTCGATGTTTAGTTGTTTCTTCATATAACAAAACAAATGTTAACTGTGTTTTTGGGCAACATTGATTTTATAAGCCCCTTTTGGACGACTATATTGCCCTCCGCTTCGCGTCGGGCAGTAATTCAATCCTCTGGAACAAATAGAATCAATGTAGCCCTAAACTCCAGTCAATATTTGTATAGTATATGTAGTCTGTTCCTACAAATAGCGGAATTTTCTTGATAAAATCGAATAATTTTAATTTAAACATACGAACATTTGTATTTAGTCTAAATTAAAAAGAATTTTTTCTGCGTATTTATAACACAATGTTTAAAAATACTTCTATCAAATAACCCTTTTAATGATATACTTAAAAGGCGCGCTCGATCAAAATACAATTAACAAACAGACTATAACTAAGGTTAATCAGATATGAAGAGAGTAATTGAGAAAACAATATATGGACATGCAATTTGTGTGTTCGTGTGCATAAGTAAAAACAAAAACTTCTTTACATGATATGTGATGCATTATTAGTTCCTCTGGCCATGTTATAATTAAGAAAGAGAGAAAGAAAGGTCCCATCAGTAGATAACGTTTCTAAAACCACGCTGTTAGAGCACGGGTGCTTTTACAGACAGGAAATGTTATGTTATAGAAAATCGTGCATATAGAGAGAAAGAGAGAGAGAAACAAGAAAAAAAGAAAGAAAGAAAGAAAGAGAGAGAGAGAGAGGGAGGAGTAAGAGAGAGAGAGAGAGAGAGAGAGAGAGAGAGCTTGAATGGATAGTGGTTAATTTAAAATCCAATAAGAGTCAGATTGAGGGGGAAACATACAAGTTGAATTGATGCCTGCGGTAGCAGACTCATAAAAGTACATCGCGTAAAATTTGTCCTTTTAAAACCTGTGACATATTTTTTTAACTCATCAATCATGAGAAAAATACTTTACAATATTTTAAATTTCTCGCGTTACGTTAGTGTATCGAGAAATTGCTGTCATAACGACATGTAAACAATTTGTTGCGCCGAAACGGAAGTTCCGTTTAGTATATTTAGTAAAGTTTGTATACGTAGTGACAGCCAATGAAATAAGAGTTTTTGGAATGAAGTGTTTGAATAGAATTTTTAGGTTTTAAAGTTTAGTTTCTAGCGCACGCTCTACCCGAGCAAGTCAAATTTTGTATGATGGACGTAAGGAAAATGGAGATAACTCAAACTATAGCGGAAGAAGTAAAATGAAAAATGAAGTTTCTGATTAACCAGGATCTCAGGTATGCTTATATCTTCTTTGTTTTGACCCCCCCCCCCCTCCCGAATTTTTCTCTTTCTTTTACTAAAACCGGTTTAAATTTAGAGACAGAAGCTGTTTCGAATTTAATCAATCGTCAATTAATTAATGTTTAAATGATATTTAACATTGTTGACAGATCTAGGCAGAAAACTCTAGCAAAATGTGATTTTTACGGATTTTTTCCTCAGGGTCTACTTGGTTTAGAGCTTATAGCGTGAAAAGCAATCCGTCAACATATAATTTATTTTACCAAATCCTTTTTCTAAGATGTCAATCTATAGAATAAACACCATGAATTTAAGTTTGAGTCCATAAAATGGTAAAAAAATTACCAAACGCGATACTAGCATTGGATTTTTTGTATTCTATTTTGATACATCAGGTCCATAAAGCGTACTTACTTACAAAAATTTGCGCAAAATTATTGATGAGATATGGCTTAAATAAATATTTATACTCTATTTTGTATCTTCAGTTCTAAGTTTTCCAAAATTGGTAATTATTTTTAGGAAAAACGTACGTCTGGCAAATTTCATAATTGTCAATAATTTTTGCAAGGGGGTACACCCATCTGAGAGCTGATAACAAACAAACTAGCACGTAAACATACATATTTTCTTTTGTATATGTATTGCTAGAATGTATATTTATCATTTAAAACTAAGCATTTAATGATTGAGCCCATTTAGTGCCGAGTATAGGACTACCTTAAACGTCAATGAGTTCTCGAGATCAAAAGTAAAAAAAAATCCGGAAATTTTATTCCGGTCATTTTGTTCTAAAATTATAGTAGCCGGAAGTTTATATTTATAACATGGAAGGATAGTCTAACACGATTTCACTCGTATTTCATGCTACATTAATTTAAACAATACGGAACTTAGTTGTGCGGTTATCAAGTGGGATTATTTAACATTAAAAACATAAAAAGTATATTATGTATTATATTAAACATTATTTATCTTGTACAATATCATAATTTACCTCAGTATATCTATACAAGCAATCAATTTTTATACCTCTTATCTATTGACTATCATTTCAATTTTTTATATTTTCAATTGTTAATATGAACCCAGTTTTTGTTTTTACTTTTTTTTCCATTTTTTTTTTTTTGCTTGTTTGTTTTTGTTTTTGTTTTTTTCCCTTATTTTCAATATCAGTTCTTATATCCTACATGAATTCCAACTTCTATCTATGGCATTTCCTGGTCGGCGTAGGAAACATAGTTGTTTTTTGGGAGTTGATTTTAATCAACTCTCCTAATCAACTCTGCGCAGTTGCAAACCGAAAATGAAATAGTGTTTGGACCTAAGCACAAATCATCACCGCTGACAAGACTTAGTTCTCGGAAATAATCGATAAATTCGCTGTAATGAATTCCGAAGCATTGTTTTTCAAGGAAACGTTTTTGTTGATACCTTGAAAAAAGTCAGATTAAAAATGGTAGGAAACAATTTAGACTTTTTTGAAGTGGTACATGTATGTATTCCTACGCTAGAGTTTACTATAGTATCGTTCAACCAAACTATCGGTGGTTTCCGTAAATCTTCGACAAGCAAAGAATTTCTCTTGCTTGTCGGAGATTAACGGAGACAGCCGAGCGTCTGGTTGAACGAAGCTAGAGTTCAGTATTGCTTGGATCCATACAATTTTTCAGAAATATTTCGATTACTGATACGTACGTTAATGGAAATAATAGTATTTTTAAATATCACACGAGATGATTCATATGGGGTTTTCTTTGAAATTCTTTTCGTAAGAGTCCGAGTATTCACATTATAAAAAATGTGCGTAAATTAAATACATATAAGAAACCACTTGCCATGCAAAATAACATCGTTGAATCTAAAATAAATAATAATCGATAAAATCAACTCCCGTAAGTTCTTCAGTACTTTGATTTACATTACGTTATTAGTCCCCTTCCGGTTTTCACCGGAGGGGACTATAGCTTTTTTCTGCGTCCGTTAGTCCGTCTGTCCGTCCGTCCGTCCGTCTGTCTGTCCCACTTCAGTTTTCCACACTTGTATTTCTTTATGCGTTTGAGGAATAATATGAAATTTGCTGAACAGCTTCAAAATGTCAAACAACAGATCAAGTTTACACTTTTGTAGCGTCTGGTTGACATATTTTCGAGAAAATTATTTTTTATATTCCAATTTTTTAATGTTCGGGTTCGATATTCTGCATAATAGTGCATTGAAACCGGTAGGGGACGTGTATTGCTTATGCAATACTCTCAGAATGCTTTTTATTATTGCTCTGTTTTCTGTACAATCAAATAAAAGCCTAACGTTCTTCTGTGCTATTATGCACATACTTGTAGTGTTAATTCTTTAAATAGTGAAGCAAAGTGTTGATTACTAATTTTCAATTACACATATATGCATGCATTGCGAAATACATTAAAATGTTTGAGTCTCTTGTACAATTTGGCAAAAAAAAATTGAGCAATAGTTTTCAGTGTGTTTAAGAGCGTCACCAAATAATTATAAAGAAAGCAGTTCATTTTTAGATTTACTCCTTGAGACCGAACATACACCTGTTACGGTGTCGTAAACTCGCAGTAAACTCTTAAACATGGAATTCGCGTTGGCCGTAGTGTATGTGATATAATTATATTTTTTATTCATTGTGCACTATATATCAAGCCTATGTGATCTCTTCAAATCAAATATTTTGAAAACCAAGTAATATTCCTCTGAACGTTATCAGTTCGGTTTAAATAACATTGTATTACCATCATATTTTGAAAATACATATTACATTGCAATTAATTCAACGTATAATTGTAAAGTCAAATAATTTTAAAGCTATTGAACCATCGATAACATCGATGTATCTGTTATTCGAAACATTCGTATTAAATAAGTTAATATGCATATATAAAATTGCTTTCTAAAGACTCCTGATTGTTCTGTTTGAAATATGAAACACCAAACGTACTTAAAATCCTTAACATTGAAGGGTTTGTATGAAATTGGATAATTTTGACAAATAAAGTCTGTAACACAGTGTTATATTTTTATTTCTCTTACACTCCATTCGCTAAAACTGAAAAGATATTGCATCCCAGTTCGGAATAACGTAACAATTTCACAAAGAATCCTTAGGATATTTGCCCGGATACCACTACACTTGGTGATATTGCTACGCTTTTATATCCGTGTTTGTACTCACCAAGGTTTACCTTTGATTGGGTATTTGCCCCCCTCCCCCCAAGTTTAAAAACAATGCCATATAAAGATATTTAAAATCAATATTATAGAAAGTTTTAAAGCGGCATGGTCACGATTTTGGTCAAATTTTATTTTTCTGCTTTTATTTTTTACAATGCTTTAGGAATGCATTTCTAATGGTCAAATGAAATTTGGGTACCAGTCGATGAGTTTTAAGCAAGATACGGGCTCACAATATTTGGTCATGTAAACAAGGCTCGTGTCCTGTTTTTGTTTACATAGGTTCAATATACCAGTAAAAAAAACCGTTTTCAAGCTGATTTGTCCATCTTTTTTTATTCATTTTAAGCATAAATAAACAATTCCTAACGATTACCACATTTTTTTGAAGTCTAAAACTGAAATGTTCACTTCAACATTCACAATAAAAACAAACGCTTTGTTTACATAGCGAAGAATTGTAAGCTCTGTACCACGCGACATATCGAAAACGGGGGAGCGGTTTTTTATTTTAATTAGATTGTTTTTAAGTTTGCTTTGTTTGCAGTCGAAGCATAAACCAAATCATTCGGGAGACGAAGCCAAAAGGTTTCCTTTTCTAAATATTCCCATGATGCATTATGGTTTGTTTTTTCGTTTGCCCCAAAAAATTATTTTTATTTACTTTGAAATTTTCTAGTTTTGAAAGGAGACCGATTCTGCTGGTGTAAATAGGAGAAAGTCCTTAACTTTCTAAGATAATTGGCTTGTATGGAAAATTATTTGATACTGTAATAACCAAGTAATCGGACCAAGCAGCTTTAACACATGCAGGTCTATCTGAAAAATGATTTCAACAAAACAAACACAACACAAAAAAAACAAATGACCCCCCTATTTCGTACTTATAGTAATAGTGAGTCAATTTATGAGTATGCATGCGCGTAGTGGTCATCGCACCTGCTAAATCATCTAATTCACAATATCGAATCAAAAAGGCTATGAAGATCATGCACACTTTTCGTTCAAAGGAGTTCCTTGTTGATTAATTGGTGGATCTACAAACTTTGAAGGATATATATCTATTAAATGATTTGCATTTTAAAATGGGAAAAAATCCCATCACAGCTATGAAAAATGAAAAACTTATAAAATGGGTTTTAACGAATTGTTGAGATTAATTTTTAAAAAGCCACGAAAATGTTTCTCAGTTTGGTAGTTGTCACGTGTGAATTCACTCGACATATTATGACATTTATTTTGTGTTACTGAGCGTGAAATGTTTATAGAACTGATATAATTTTATCGAAATGACAAATAAAATTGAACGATTGTAGGCAATAATTATTTTGGTAAAACAATATCATGATATAGAGTTCTCTTAGAAAAATAAAAGATATTCATTTCACATATCTGAATGAAAATGTATTGAAAATGAATTGATTGGATAACAATATCAAAAAAATTTACAAATTGTTAAAATTTAACAGCAGTAATATTCATAACTTCAGTAATACAAATTATGGATTATAAATGAAGTACTCACCAGCAAACGTAGAGTCTCTTAACAAACTTGCCACGAATATACAAATACAGACATTCATTTTGCCTGGCATATTCATTTATGAGAACTGGGAAGTAAAAGACGGGACTGTATCATTATATTATATCCGGTATGTGTGTGTGTGTTTTTTGTTGTTGTTTTTTTTTATAGGTTTTTTGGGGTTTTTTTTTTGGTTTTGTTTTGTTTTTTGTTTGTTTTGTTTTTTGGTGTTTTTTTTGGTTTTTTTTTTTTGGGGGGGGGGGGGGGGGGTTGTTATTGTGTGTTCTTTTCTTTTCTTTTTTTTTGGGGGGGGGGGGGGGTAATTGTTTATTTTTGTGTTGTGTTGGTTTTGTTGATTTTTGTTTTGCAGTTTAAGTGGTCTTGGTGAAAACATATTCTACTTTTTTATTTGAATACCGCTGACATACTTTATAACTCAATACGATTAAAAAATTCTGCAATAACATAAATACCAGTTGAAGTAGAGATACAAATCTATACACAAGTTCGTCAAGTTAGATGACAAGAATTTGAAGAAAAGAAATAATTAAAGTATTCCCGGTCCATGCCCATTGAACGTGAATTCCTACGAAATATTTTTACAGTATTCATTAATTGGCGTATATCATAGAAGGAAGTCTCCCTCATCTTGATTGATCTTCATTGTCCCTGACCCGGAATTGTTTTCGAACGGTTTTAATTAGTTAGTGCGTTTGGGGGATATTGTCTCATTTTAGGCAACTTTTTGTCACAGTTTAAGACACAATTTTTCAAACTGTGATGCGATCCAAACACTTTATTGTTTAACAACGTCAATGCAAATAGCATTTTAGTAAAAGAATGCGGTGTGCAAATACTGATTTATTTCTTTTTATAATTCATATTTCATATATTTTGTTTTAATTGCCAAATACATCCGTGTCACTTTAATCAATTCAAACATTTTAACAACATACGACATAGTTCACCATAGCCTACCATAGCATGGCAACCTAGTAAACCACACAGCATAACTTTAAGTAACTTGGTTTTTAATATTCATACTAGGAAACATGTTAGAAAATTTGTTTGCATGAGGCAATCTATCTTACATTATTGACAGTTGCTTAAGTTCTATATGTATTGTTTGTACACTCGAAACAAATGTTTGAATTGCAGATAGTGATAAACATTGAGTTATATTAATGTTTTTCTCTGAAATATTAGAACTCTTCTGTATACGGACGTGCTTTTTTTTCAAATCTAATAGCATAACATTACATACTATATCATAGCATACAGATATCATAGCTTTGCATGAAAATCCCATAGAATATCATTAAAATGGCATGTCATAGCATAGCAAAATGTTGTAATAGATATGCATATAGAGACTGAATTACTCTAGCTGCCCCCCCCCCTCCCAACCCGGTGAATCCAAAATGAATGCATGATCTTAAACTGCTGGTAGGCAGTCTTTCCTATATTTCTTATTTTCATCTGTTCAATAAAAATACTTTATTCATAAATAGACAGCAAAGCTTCTATGCAGATCTTGTACACTCAATTCTCTATAAAATGGTTTATGGTTTATATTGATCCAATACATTTACAGTTTTTTTTAAGCAGAATCCCAGGTCTTTGCAATTTCAAAGTTTTAATTTATTCCAATTCAAAGTCCGATTTCTTTTTTCTACTATTTGCTGATAATTACTTCATAAATTATCAGCAAAAAATCATATATTGATGTATTCTTTATTGATTAAAAAAACTGACAAATGTATTATTTATTATTTTAAAAAAAATAATTTAAGTAATGTACAATGTTTGTAATATCAAAAACATATCGATTCTAGCACCAGATTTAAATGATTTTTTTAAATTTACATTGAAAATGAATCCTCTTAATTTCACTGGGTAACTAATATAAAATAATTTGTTTGGCGTCTTAGTTAAAAAATGGCAAACATGTTATCAGCCCACAAAAAGTACAAAAGCGGTTTGTTTTAAATAACAAAGGATATTGCTTACATTTATTTAGCACACTTTATTCAAGCAATGAAACTAAATAAGCTATTTTAAAGGAAACAAAAACATATGTTGAAACTATCTTTGTAAATAATTACGTTTTTCCTGTTGACCCTGATATAGATAAGGAAGTTTGTATCGCGTTGAAGCTGTACCAGAAACCCGAGGAGGAAATGCTGAAAACCTTTTTTTGGTCTCGGGATAGGGAGTACCAATGGTATGAGGAACCTTATTTGTCTTCATAGTTTTATTCTTGAAAACAAATTGTATTAATGGGTGATATTAAATTACTTTCTATAGTTAGAATTAATGAATACAAATTGAAAATTATTTTCATTTTTGATTATCGTCTGTCAGACAAGTTTTGTGAAATGTAGATAATGTATATGTGAACTTATTTTTTGCTTAAATTATCGAAAAAAAAGTTCGTCTTACTAAGAATTGATACTTATTTCTCTATAAAACACATCGCTCGGCCCAAACCTACTTTATAAAAATGAAATGCAATAGAAGTCTCACCAAATAGGCTTTGATATTAACATAGGGGTTACTATATGGTTTCGAATAATATTATTTAAGGTTCATAAAAAGGTATATAATATCTTTATTTGATATGCTCTATATATTTTTATCTAAAATAACCCACTTTAAATAGCCGCGATTAGATTATCCCAAAGTTTCATCTCATGCCACCTGTGGTTAACTCATTTGTCTAAGTGATTATGATGATGCCAAAATCAAAAGAGAATACATCTAAGTGTGTAACATTGTTTATCAAGTTACGATTTCTTAGTTGTTTTTTACTCTATTTTTATCATTGTATGTTTTGTTTGTTTGTTTGTTTTTGTTTTGTTTTTGCATTTTGTTCTTATGCTTAAATACTTATTTATTAGGCATGAAAATTAAACCTTTACACGTTTTTAACAAATTCAAATCTCTATTATACAGTGTCTGAATTATGTTTCCTTAGAATGAAAAAATGACAATAACAAACCGTGAACCATCTCAAAAATTTATAAAACGAAATACAAATTTAAAGCAGAGCAACACGGACCTCCAAATAGATAGAACAAAAGACTTATTTCATTAATGCGCTATATAACCCTGTTTTTTATGGGCTGAAGTTAAAGGGTTTTTTCAATTGCCCGGATAATAGGAATCAAAAATAAAAAGTCGTCCAATAAATGAGGCCTAGATTGGCTGGCTGATAAAATTTATCTTCACAACATTAATTAATTGATTGGTAAAACGTCAATCATTGCAAGCGATACGTCATATAGTTAGGTATAGCGTTGTAAGTGTTATACTGCATTAGTGTGAACTCAAAAAATTGGCTTTTTATTTTTGATTGTGAAAACTTTATAATTTAATGTCTTACTTGTCTGGGACTATGAACTTAATAATTAATATAATTTTTGTTGTAGTTACAATGCTAAATTGTAATGCTGTTAAGCCACTCTTGCTTCCCTGTCATGCTAGCCATGTTCTTTTTGACTCTCTATACAACCCTCAGAATAGGGTTTGATAAAAATAAACTCTTAAGACAATGATGTACACTGCAAGCAAACTGACCTCATACGCCATTTTTTTATCATTCTGCTTGTAAGCAATACTTTAAGGGATACCCATTACTTCATGAAAAAAACACCTGATATTAGCTTTTCTCTCCAACCTGATTGATACCAACAAATTATAGGTTGTCCTCATATCAATCAATAACTTTAAACAAGTGGCCTCTTTGGCCAATTTAGAAGCAGCAAAGCATTTGTAGTTTTGAGTAACCATTAAGATAAAAGTACTTTCGCCCATGATTAAAAGTTTTTTTTGTAGGAAACTGTCATTTTTGAGGGGACATCATACAGAAGAAGATAAACTTTTAGAAATACTTGTATAATACTATCGGAACATGATTGCACTATAAAGGTATCATTTCAAAATAAACCATAAATATTTGGAAATATAATGGTATTGAAGAAATAAACTAACCCGCCCTTAGAGGCAAAGATTATGTGTAAAGAATTTATATAAAAAATAAGCATCAGTTAATAGTATATCTAGATCTGTATTCTTTTTACACTTCAGATTAAGGAATTTGAACCAAACATTCTCGTGCATGATAAAGACATGTGCAATGTCACTGTATCCTGATTCAAGCAGAAAAGATACTTCATTAAGTTCAAGTTTCATAAACGTAAACATTTCTTTTGAAGATAATAAATAATTGAGCTAAAACAGTTTCTGGCTTAATTTGAATGGAATGGGCAACTTAGGGAAAACATCATCAGCAATTCACTATGTTTCAGAATGTCGTGAAAATAATGACATCTCGTTCCATCATGTTAACTTCAATAAGAAAACGATGACGGTTAGGGATCTTTCTTTACTTATTCTATGAACGTTAAATATGACGAACTTATTCTAGTGGATCATCCCACTCTCCACATCTCCCATTTTCTGAAAAGAATTGTGATGCAGCTAGTCGAAGATCCACAGTTTATTCACACTAAAGCAGGCTTCACTGCAGGTGCACATGGATTTAGATGATACCTGTAGCTTTATGACGACTCTTGTTAAACGCATCAAAAAGATCCCTAGAATATTTCATTTTAAAGAAAAGCAAGTAACATAATGATTATGAGCAGGTTTTACCCAGAAAGGTAATGGAAAGGAGGTATATGATGAATTTTTAAAGAAAACCATAATGCCACCTAGATCGTTGAGCCATGTATTAAAACATATGTTTATTGAAATAAATCAGTTTAAAATGCTTTCGCAAGGAATACAAAGTGAACAAATAAAATAAATAATCCTCAATCCTCGAAACTTAAAACCATTTTTTATAAAAATCAGAATTGGTACAATATGGGGTAGAAATTTGTGTTTATGATGCTTTTAATGAATGTTTTAAGACAACCAATGACTTATCTATTCAATGGTTACAATACAGATTACTTCATAGAGTTCTTCCTGTAAGTTACTATTTGAAAAAAATCAATGTTTTATCTTCTGATTGCTGTTCCTTTTGTGAACGTGAAGGTGATACAATCTAAAATGTTTTTATAAGCTGTGAAAAATATCAACAATTTGGAACAACCTATGCATATTAACCAATAAAATTCGAAACGAATTGGTTTCAATATTATTAATATTTGATTGGGTGAACTCCCATTGTCAAAAGACAATATAGTTGTAAACTTTATAATTTTGTATACAAAACAATATTTATTTTGCTGTCTTAAAACAGATACACCGCCTAGTCTATCAGGGCTGTTATTTTGTCTATAACAAATACAAAGTTGAAAAATATACTTCATGTCAGAAATTTCAAATGCAAAAGTTTACCAACAACTGGCATGTATGGAAACATATATTTGATACAATTTAGTAATTTTTTTTTCTTTGTTTATTATTAATATTAATTGTTTGCCATTATTGAATAAGCAAGCACTGCCAAATCTGGTTGAATGTGAGCATGAATCAAAAATGGCTTTGAATTATATTATCAAAATGTTTGTATGCATATGAAAAATAATAATAAACAAAAGTTCTTAAAACAAAGAATATGTCAGATTTCAGCTTTACACAGCAGTTCGTATCCAGTTTGTTCCAAACCGGAGAGAAATAATAATAAAGATCTACCGGGCACATGAAATAAAGATAAAAGTCAATGTATTTTAAGTGGAACATTGTAAATTCAATTACCTACAAGTGTACAATGATCTACACGTGATGTAGAATATACAATGATAAGATTTGATGAAAGTGATGTTTTTGTGAAAATTTGACATGTAATTCCCAACAAGGCAGAGTGTTTACAAATAAGGTTTCCTTATTATAAAAAGGGGTGCTAAATGTTGCAAAAATGCTGGATAAAATTTTGCCTAATGTACTTCCGAATATTAGAACAATAAATGAGTTTGAAATTCTTTTAGTTGTGGCTCTAAAAGAGATCCAATCTGTAATTCTACCATTCTCCATTGGTGGTGATAGTTTATACACAGTCAAACCAAAATGAGTTATTAACGTTAGGTACGGTATAACGACAAGAAATGTATTTAAAGTAGATTGAAAAGGCTAACTTTTGTATTATGAAGATACTCCAGATAACTTTAGAAAACAACTTTCAAAGTTATTTAATAGCTTTTAAGTATAGCCAGGGATACAAAATTTCATGGGAGTTGACATTTGTACTTGTAACGCTTTGTTTAGTTGACCGTTTATTTCATGTGACTGGTGAAATTAGATGAGATATATATTTTGTTTCTTATTGTCGTTTTTATTATGAATATATGTTACATGGTCAATTTTAGACATTTTTGTACAGATTGCAGTTTCTACAAATTGAAATGTTTTACAAAAACATAGTAAACAGAATTAAGAAAAGTAACAAGAAATCTAATCTGTATAATCTAAAATTCAACATTTTTCAACAAAAAATATAAGGAAAAAACAATCTCTTGTGGTGGGGTATTGATACATTATTGGGTTTTAATTCATCCATAATGTGAGTGTTTGACGTCATTTTTTAACAATAAAGCAAACTCAAGTTACGTACTCACCTGCCCATATTCAATACAACAAAATTTTAAGATATATAAAATGCAATACATTTGTAATTAATTTAAGCAAAATCGTGAATATTTAACAAAAGGTAAAAGATCAAGTTAATGTTACGATTTTACATTTTTGAAATGAGTCAGAATAGAATAGAGTGCCGAAAACAAGTCTGGTAAAACAATAAACGCTACCAACACCCCGATCATTGCAGCACCCAACGCACCAATCGCAGTCGACGTTGGTCGTGAGTCTGGGGCACTATAGAACTTCCGAAGTGTCGACGACAGAGCCTCGGTATCAACGGTCAGTTCGGTTTTCCTCTGTTGCATAATTTCATTGACCGTCTGATTGGTGTCTTTGCACACACATACACAGTCCATGGTCCCGTTGCTGACTATAACCTCTTGGGCAGATGTGGGAGGTTCTATAAAAAAAATTATGGTATCAGCTACAAGTAGTTGATTGAGGCATTTTTTAAATTTAAACTTATGCATTTTTTTTGGAAAAACAAATACCACCACACCGAGATTGCATATTTTAAAGATACATGATGACTTACAAACACATGATCTACCAAATGACATATTTTATATATCTTAAATGATAAGAATTTAAGACCTTTTGAAAAATTCCGATGTTGGAAAAAAAATGAATCAAACTTTGAAAACAGTATATAATTTTTCAGTTAGCCAAAACATAGATAATGTGGTTAACCTCCGCTTCATAACCGCACGGGGAATGTAAATACTGCAACGTTTAACTCATGAGCAAGCGGCCTCTCAGTGACACATAATGCTTTGTAGAAAAGATATTACATGTATGTGTATATTTATTAAGATGCAATGTCTGCAAATGCATATTCTTAATACAACATCAAATTTTATTCTTTTTTTAGTGCGTTAATCTCACTATTTTTTTTATAGTAACTACATTTGTACATTACACTCAATGACGAAAATTACTTGGGTTGATTACATTTGGAATTTCTAAATGGTCTTTACGACCTGTATTGTGATAGATAAAGACTTATGATGCATAAAACCTCCCGTATGATTAGTTTTATTGGTCAATCTGTAACTTTAAATTAACTACACATTATCCCGTACACGGGTTGACATTGCATATGATAACGGACATTTAAGAAATAGATACATCGACACACCGTATATTGTTGACAATTGCATCACCGAGCTTTAAGTCTACAATGCTATTGATTTCACTACACTCTGCTAAGTTGAAATAATCTAACCCGTGTCGGGAAAGGCCTTCTCTACAGTTAAAATACCTACCATATACCCGTAATGTAGCAGAAAATTGCAGAATCGCTCCAAAACGACTTTGGAGAAAATTAATAAAGTTGCATTTAAAATAACAGCATTATAGTAAATGCACTGTGTTAGAGTTGTCTCTCGTCTTTTCTTTGATGAATAGAACAAAAATTTCAATGAAAATGTTCACGCATTTGTTATATCGTTTCTGAGTTATCCATGCAAATGTGATATTGTGGAAACATCAAACAAAGAGCCTCCCGTGACTAAGCGTGAATGTAATGCGCATTCGCAAGATTGTAAAATCTTTAAAATTCGGATGATTTCCGTAAATATTTGAGAAATTTTTGTTAATTATTATTAAGCGAAGCTTGATTGAGATAAAAATTGAAATTAAATTGGTAATCTTCAAGTACCAATGATGTTTAAAATATATAAAACAAAAGACATTATTCTTCCTATTAATCCGTATTAAAGCCCACAAATTCGAGTCTATTGTATAGATTAATCTAAATGTCAAAATTTACAAATACCTGAAAATAAACATATTTTCTTGGAAAATGAACAGGATGGGCATTCTGGATACCAGACGTGTGTACCGGAGTCCGACAAAACACATCGGGACGAATCCGCCTTGTACGTAAACCCATAACAAAATGTGTCGTTATCACACAGCTGTTGGCACGTATCAAAAGGTGTCACGTGACCAACCAGATCCAGGCGCACAGAGGCTGTAATGTAACCAAATTCGTACCTCACGTACGAAACAGCGCCGCATCCTGTTAAACAGAAAAACTAGTATCTAAAACACAGTATTTTCTTTTGTATATAAGCAGTCAATATTTTAAAATAATTTAGACTATATCTTACATTTTCAACCAATCAGAAGTCACCAAATATTATAAGGTTTGTAATTTTAAATTTACAGCAAAAATTTTTTTATAGTCAGCTTAAGGATACTTTAACAAGATTAGAATAATTTATGTAAATCACATTACTTTTAATCAGACAACGAAAAAGAAGGTTATGTTTTATAAAAGTTAGACTGTGTATAGTAGAATTTACGCGATTGAGAAGGTGGTTCGGTCTCTTAGTTTCCCCTGCTCCTTTCATGGACCTACATTTTATTTCTGTAACTCAACTTATGATTGCTAATTTATGCACAAGGTCGTGGCATCAGACTGTTAACAGACGTAAGTCAATTCGTTTTGCAACATACAATGCATAGACTTGGAATGATATATGTTTCAAAAGAATCATTTTCCAACGAATGCTAGAAAAAGGGAATATTTATAAATATGGGTAAGCGTAATTAATGTTGCAAACTTGATAAAAAGATCCAACAAATTGCAAATATTTTAATTCATATATCTAAGGTTGATTCAGAAAACCTTCAGTTAATGTGGCTGACATTTTTAGAAAGAACAAAATATTTTACCGAAATTATAAATGTTTGATGAATACAATGAGTTTTCAAACCTGGTAAGCAGTCTTTGGTGTAGAATTGACACGCGTCACATCCAGAGGCGGATCCAGGGGTAGATCCGTCCGACGTGGACTGGCGGCACTGAAGGTCACCTTGACTGTGATGAAACGACAGACAGAGCGGGTCATTTGCACACAAATCCTGGCAAGTGGCAAGGTCGGAACCGTCATGGTTGGATGATTCCACGGACACGGTCAGATTCACTCCAACGCTGGAAAAGTTGGTAGAACATTGGGTGAGGTATTTCGAAGTTTCATCTAAGGTAAAATGAGATAATTGACTGCAGTTATACACGTTTAGCTATAATCATAATATTTCTGTTTTATGCATTCAACAAAACAGAAAAACTCTACAATCTACATTATCTTTTTTTTCGCAATAGGACTTGCTTGATGGATTGCATGACTAGTGTGTGTGTCCTTACCCACACAATCTCTAGCTGAAAATGAACATTCTGTACAGGCAACATGCTTTGATAAAGTGCTATCTGAAAGTTCGCATTCCCCTGTTAAGGAGTTAAAGGCAAATCCATGACAAAATGGGTCTGCATTACATATTGATTGACAGTCAGTGATGGTAGTAGGCATGGTACTGCTGTAGGTGGCTGATGACACGTGGTTAACGGCAAAGACAGTGTACGTAGAAACTCCACAGGTTTGCCTGGTGACTGGATAATTACCTAATAATAACAATAGATGGAGGTACTGATATCTGATGATTGCTGACAGACTGGCTAATAACTTAAGATTTAATTAAGAATCACTATCTTGCGTTACACTTTATACCACGGTCTATTTACCTATTTCTTTCCAAAGGTCATTTAAGTTCCTGGCGTTTCTTTATATCAACCTCTGTCAGGTTACCATATTGTTTTTTTTTGCATTTTGTCTGTTTACACATATTGCTAATAAATGCCTGTTTTTAAATACTGTGGAATCATCGTTGTTCCCGGGGGACCAATGTTTCGTGGGTAACCCATTCCAACAAATTTACATCCCTACGAACCTATACACAATTATTTGTTTAATTTCTTTTTAAATTATCCCGATTACACTCCCAATGAATTTATGTCCCCGCAAACCAGAAAAATGTCGGCTACCAACGAACATTGACCCTAACAAAAAAAAAAATAACAGTATTTGTCGTTTTCAAACTTAAGGTGTTTGATATAGAAGAAACACTATTTATTTTAGTTTGAAAATGAGGGGCAATAACATGAAAAAAAAATTTGCTCTGCAAAGCGATGTAATATTATATAAAAAGTGCCAGTTTAGGAGGGTAAGACACCCCGAGAAATCTATTTTCAACCGACGCGAAGCGGATGTTTTCGAGGGGTGTCAATTTCAACTCTTACCCTCCTAAACCGGCATTATTTATCTTATTATACTGAATGTCTTAATTTTAAAGAAAACTTTACTCTTTTATATATGAATGACGTGAATTTTTTGGCGAACCGTACGCGCATAGTTTACGCGCATGTAACATTTCGTTGTGTTAACCGTTGCTTAGTGTGTTGCCAACGCTGAGAGTAATAGAACGGATTATCAACTGCATCAGATTTCATTATTTAACATGAAAGTATAAAAATGTAAAAAGTTACTTCTCAAATGGCCTTAATATCTTTTACAATTCATTTAGGTTTTTTTAAGTCAACATTCAAGCTTAAATACAAGTACTGTGTTATAAAACAAAGTTAAAAAACGACGGTCAACAAACAATGACATGTAAGTCGACCACACCAATTTTCTTCATGTCAAAGTGTCGGGAAACTATTAATATGTGTATGTAATTGCGTTGACACCTGATAACTGTGTATGAGTGTGCTACTACTAATACTTATGTAGAAACGTGTTAATTTTGTATGCCTGTGTAATAACATGTGTTGACTATTTATAGCTGTGAATGAATGCACTAACTATCATATTAGTGTTAAAGTGTTGGCTTCTGATATATACGTATAACTTTGTTGACTGGTGATGCTTGTGAGTAAATGCGTTCATTATTGATATAAGTGTGTTAAAATGCTGTCTCTTAAAATTGTGCATAAATATGTGAATTATTGATATTCATGTCTGAATGTTTTATCTGTTGATGTGCGTGTGTGTTCCTATTCACTTTTGATAACTATTGGTAAATCTGTTCACTATTGATATCTGTGAATGAATCTTTTGACAATTGATATCTGTGTGTGAATGTGTAGACTACTGATATCTATGTATGCATGTGTTGACTACTGATATATTTGTATGCATGTGTTAACTGTTAATATATGTGTGTGGATATGTTGACTGCTGATATTTGTGTGTGAAAATGTGTTGACTATAGATATCTGTGTGTGTGAATGTGTTGATTCTTGATAGTTGTGTGTGTAATTGTGTTGACTGTTGATATTTGTGTGTGTAATTGTGTTGACAATTGATATATGTGTGTTTAAATGTGTTGACTATTGATATATGTGTGTTTGTGTGAACGTGTTGATTGTTGATATTTGTGTGTGTGAATGTGTTAACTGTTGATATTTGTGGGTGTGAATGTGTTGACTGTTGATATTTGTGTGTGATTGTGTTGACAATTGATATATGTGTGTTTAAATGTGTTGATTATTGATATATGTGTTTGTGAACGTGTTGACTGTTGGTATTTGTGTGTGTAATTGTGTTGACACTTAATATATGTGTGTGTGAATATGTTGACAATTGCGATATGTGTGTGAATGTGTTGACAAATGTTACATGTGCATCAATGTGTTGAATTTATATATCTGTGTTTGAATAATATTATTATTTATTAGGTTAGTTACTGACTCACTACGGAAATATATTGGGTTGATCAATCTCATAGATGGCGAGGCGAAAGTGGTTTGTTTTCTCGAGGACTTTCAAGCGACATATTTATTCACAAATAGCGATGATCTACGCAAAGCCATGTGCAAGATGCCTTATATCTCGTCAAATTTAACTCATTTAAACTCTTCAAAATTTTCAATCTCACCTTTCAAATACTCTTTCACAATCTTTGCTTCACCCATGTTTACTTATATTTGTTTTGTTGCTATTCAATTTTAAATGTTTTCTCCCTATTCTCTGCAGATATTTGAGCAAATTTCGACGCTGCCATTTTGTTCTGCTCCAGACAAAACAATGTGACGTCAATATTCTAAGGGCAACTACTCTAATTTTAAAGAACTACTCCAAATACTTTAAGAACTTACAGCATGCAGTTTATGTATAACATACTACGAACTGTCGAAATAAGTAAGCGAAGCGTCGACCAATGACGGCCATATTGCCTAATATTATTTCTCACAGAACAAATATAGAGATATATAAGGCAATCACGTGCTATGTTTAAACCAATAAAAATGTGACATTTCAGTCCAAGTGAAAACAAAACAAATCTATAGGTGTGCACAAGTATTGTCTAATAATATTGATGTATAAATATGTTAACAATTGATGATGTTTGTTTTTGAATATGTGGACTATTAATGTATGCGTGTATAAATATTGATATCTGATATTTGTATGAAAGTAATGTCTATTGATAATTTGTGTGTGAATGTAATGAGTTGAAATCTTTGTATGAATGTGTTGACTGTTGATATCTGTGTGTTTGAATGTGTTGGCAATTGATATATGTGTGCATTTGGTGATTTTTAATATCTGTGTTTGTATGGGTTAACAATTGATATGAAGGTGGCGACTTTGCAGAAAAAATACTTAGCCCTATTAGTTGTTGACTACTCATTTAAGCAATGTATTGCCAGAAGCTTTGTGGAGAAAGATCGTTTTTTATTAAAGAGAAAACATATAAATGATTGGTTTTCAAAAGAACATATCAAATTTGTTTTGTAAAATTAAAAGTTTCATTAAATCTTACAAAAGAAATATACTCATAACACATGAAGACGTATGTCTCTGTGCTCGTGATGCACGAATTAGCAAAGTGTATTCATAGGAAATTGATCATCGTTCCAATACAAGCATACGAGGAATTATACACTGAATGTAAATATATATGACTGTGATTGTGTTACTGTTTGTTTGTCTGTGTGTAAATGTGATGACGTCGTCAGTACCTGGTGGGCACTGTTTGGCGTACCCGGTACAATTCAGGCACCAGCTGTATTCCTGGCTTGTCCCCGAGTCAAACAGCCCACAGTTCTGATCACTGGGCTGATGGGCGGCGCCTCTACATCCGGGATCTTTACTGCACAGTGCCTCACACTCTCGCTGTGTTAAGGAATTATTCAACAGGTACAGGGCGCTCAACTCAATGATTTTTCCTACTCCGTAAGCCAGATAATTTGCGCATCCTAATAAACATTTAAATATACGATAAAATAAAAGTCTGAGTATTTAACATAATGAGATTTTTTTGTTGATAAAAGTATATCTTATGTCGGCCTATAAGTATTTTGAAACCTCTTTTTTGTGAAACAGTTGTAAATATTAAACAAACTTTACAATGTAAAGATTGTCGAATATAATCGTTAAATTATAAATTAAATGCCTTTTCCAAACCATTTATTAGTTCTCACCAGAGCTACATTCCTTTCGACTGAATGAGAAGCTAGCGTTTCCGGGGTACGCTACTTCTTTTCTGGATTCGGAAAGTCTACACGTCATAATGACGTCATTGTGAATAAACCCGTTACAAAACGGGTCATTGGTACATCTGTCCTGACATTCGGTGTAAGAAGAAGGGTCGTAGTTGGCGTATTGCGTCCTCCCAATGTATCCTCCGCTGAAAACGGTGTAAGGGACGCAGTCTGTGGATTATATACTGTATACTAGGATGATTTGCGATGGTATATGATTTTTATCAAACAACAGTTACTCTAGTATATTCTACCCGCAAACCTTGGTGTGGGGATACAAAACACACAACGAGCTTGATATAATCATATACTAGTACCATCGCAAATCTCAAAAAAGTGTTTTTATCACCTGCTTTACCACGTCCCTTTTTTAACTACTTAAACAACCTAAAAATGTCAATCTATGATTTGCTTGACAGTGTTCATTTTCTTTTTTTCCTGGTAATGTGATTTTTTTTCTTGTAACAGAATGGTTAATATTTAGTTTCGTGATTTGACTTGTATTATTGATAAACAATAAAGAACACACCTTTATCTTTGATACCAGCTTGCAGAAATTTCATTTTTATATTAGTTGGGGGGATCGGGCGTCAAACAAACACACACACTTCATAAGGAGGAGCACAGTCTTTGACTGTATATTCAGCATGAAAGATCAAGAAATTAAGTAATAAAATCGATTTCCATTTCAAGATAAACAAATTGAAACCCCAATAACAACATGAAATAAAACAATGGCATTGATATCGACGGATTTCCTTCAGGTAATGAAAAGTGGAACATGAAGACAAATATCCAATTATTTCAGATTGCCAATTACTAAAAAGCACAACGTCAGGAATGGCATTATTTGGATTTAAACAATTGACATGGTTTCATCAATACTATCTTTAAGATCTTCATTTTCTTTAACATTGAGAAGAATTATTATCGATGCAATTTGGAATACAGATTACAGCTGCTTAATGCGGAATGGTGTTTAAAGTCAACTATTTAGAATTTCAAATTCAAAGAATTATTTGAAAGGAAATGCTGTTCTGGGGCTGGTACTTGTTTTTTATGTGCGTTTACCTGAAAACATCGTCTGGAATGAAGACACAAACATTTTTAGATTTAACTTTATCACGTAGCAAACCAGTTTTAGACTCTAATGTGTTTTACGCAAGATGCAAGAAATACACATCATGTCAGGATATATAATGTGTTAAACACGAAACAATCCGAAAAAAAAGTATGCATTTTGCATTTGCTTTTTTAAATGAATTACAGGAAAGGGACGCATCGCCACTGATAAAACTGTCTAAACGGTTTTAAAACAAAGAATATTCTTGCTTCAAAATATACATACAGTATGGATATGCACCAGGCACAATTTTGTATTTCAATTACACATAGTTACAGAAGTTGGTAAAGTAGATCGTAGACAGTGTAAAAGAAAGAAAAATAATAACTGCGTTCACCTTAAGTACATGTTTACGTTCACCATTTGACTTTGAAAAAGAATATTCGTATTATCAGACATTTTCACTGACAATTGCCAAAAAAAGACATTTACTTTACGTGACGCGTTAAACAACAGCATTCCCTGATCTGTTATTTACATTTAAAATTTCAATTTCTTTTATAGCTGTTTAACTTGAACGTCTGTAGAAGATATCAAATATTTGCATTTTTAATTTGTTAATTACAAATACATAATTAGGTTTTATTTATGCGCAGTTTAAATGCCATCAGACATACGAATCGCTTAAACAATCAACAATTGCTTTTTAACAATAACTGTTTATGCTGAGCATATGGACCCAGGTTGTATCCAACCCTTTTCCAATAAATCGTAGAACAAGTGTACTGGTTATACATAATATACAGTGCTAAACTATAAGAAAAATATACGTTTTAAATTGCAACTAAGATTGGAATTTGTTTTTTGCGTAAAGGTGCATAAAAAACATTCAAAGAATCAGATATGCAGTATCAAAGAAAGTACATAATTCAATAAGCTTGTTATAAGTCATTCTAAAATATTACTTGTCAAGAAGTCGGTTTTATGGATAATTATGTTTGATAAAAAAATATATCATAATGGTACTTAACCTTATATTGTTATTTTTTTGATTACCTGCAGAACAATTTTTGGTAAACACACGACAAGACGGGCACGCAGTCGGTGTCACGTGATCTGATTCCGACAGACCACATGACACTCCGCCGATATCGTCCATGTAACCAATGGCCTTACACTGGCTGTCCACGTCACACTGATGTGTGCAGTCTGATAATGACGTCACTGTAGGGTCGTTAACATACGTCTGGTAGAACTCCGATACGTCCATTGTCGTCCCTGACCCCAGGTAAAGGTAATTGACCCCGCATTGTGACGTGCTAGGTGTCATTATCTGACCTCCAGTGTAGACTGTTAAATAAATGCATTCATCAAAATTCAGATACATGAAACGATGATTATTGCAAACATTAAATCTATTGTTACATAGTTTTTAAGCATTTTTAAAATTGGCAAATAATTTATAGATACCTGACAAAACGGCAAACAAAGATATTTCTATCCATATCCATCCTGCCATAAATAATGTGTCGAATATCGTGTATGGTGAAGTTTTCGCTCTTCCTGATACAGAAAAAAGAAGTAAATTAAGTATACCATATTATACAACCTATGTGCACTAACCTGATCACAATATACATGTTACCAGTAAACACACACAGCGATCAAAAATTACAGTAATTTACATAAAACTATATGGAAAAGGCTTAATGTTTGGTTCATACGACTATGTAAGAAGCAATTTTGTAAGAAAAATCTATCCATTGCCTTCCAATCCATAATAGCACTTTTCTTTATTTAATTAAATGTTTGTAAATTCTATTACCAATTCTTGTTCATTTATTTGTTATCCTTGAGTAAAGTACTATCAATTATTGTTAAATGATTAGCACCTTTACTTCAGTAAATAGTAGTGGCAATATACTATAAGTAAACATCCTTCTCATCAGTCAAAACTAGTTTTTATTCCTATACAAACACACACCATTGATAAATACTTTGACGTAATTATGCAAATAAACATATATATTATATAAATGTACCATGTACTTTTATCATTTCAACTTTTACCATGGACTTTGTTTACACGTTAACAAGTTTTATAACTTTGTAGTTCGTATCACTGGCAGTAAAGGTTACATTTCTACATCATAGTTTCAATATACCGTTGTGTTCAAAACAGATTTTTTCATACTACTTGTGGATGGGGTAATAAAAAAATACATAGAATTTATTGTGTATTATTATTAACAATAATGTTCTGACGTTGTTAAGGAAAGGACTATATATGGTTTGAGCTTAAAATGACCCCCTAAAATGAACATTTTCATTTTACTGTTGTTTTTGCTTTCTTTGTGTTTATTTACCTACAATTTAAAAATATGACATCATAAAGTTTACCTTTACCGGCCATTTTCGCATTTTTAGCATAAAACAGCTTATTTTGAAGCAGTTTCTCTTTAAGAAAGCATTGAACGATTGCTTGAACAACTTAAATATTTTTCCCAAAGATGTATCTATCGAATACTTACAAGTAACAGAAAGTTCGTTCTTGTTCAAAACGTCGCTCTATATTTCCCACTCGAAAAAAGATTACAAAAACGTCTTTTTTCACTGATTTTGATTGAATTATAAAATTAAAGTCACTTTTGACGCCAATGAGTGCAAAAAAATCAAAAAAAATAGGCCAAAAATATATTTTATATCAGCTTTTCTGAAAATTAACACAACAATTTAATGTACCTAAAACACTTTAAAAATTACGAATTATGGGGGACAAATTTGACCAATATCATATATTTTTCTCTTATTGCAATACTGAAAATTTAAAGCAAATAATTTAGATAAGATTAATTATTGATTTTTAATGCATTTAATTGCCAATATATACTGAAAATAGTGTATAATAATATTTAAAAAAAGTAATAAGAGCAGTTATCTGAAAAGTGTACTATAAATATTACTTGATGTATATAAACATATAAATAATTAAAATACGTTTACGATGATGCGTTGATATTGAATCATAATAAATAATTCGAAATAGCTATACCTGTTAATTGATCGACTTTCTCCTTCGTTCTGTGGCATTGGCTTCTAAAGACCAATTCCTTTCTCTTTCTGTCTTATATACTCCAAATAAATTGCAAAACAAAGACCTTTAATCGAGTGGTTTTAGTTTTTATTACAAATATATACGTTCAATAATATTCAAAACCATTTCCATTAGTGTGTATACACTAACAAAAAATCGAAAAAGAAGTTGTTTTTCTTTCGTTACTTTAACCGTCGACTTATTAAAACACCGGGGTCAGATTAGACAAATTTTTCTGCTACCTGGTGAACAATTAAACCTATAGGGGCAAAACGGCGGGGTTATTACAGCCACTGTCAGTAATACTGATGAGTAACATTGCATGCAGCTCAGTCCGAAAGATTTACTGGGAAAAAACCCAAGGAGATCAGTTCATCTTAATTATATTATATGTATTTTATATAGGGGGATATTCTTTTTATTTTCAAATCATAATATTTTGGTTAAAACTAATTTTGTAACATATGGTAACATATGGTTTAAGATGATTTTTTTTAATATATCACCCCTTAAACACAGATTGAAACTGTGTACCATATAGAAGTACCCCTGCCATTATTCATGAGTCAATATGACAAAGCTTAAAACAAGGATAGTCAGAGGTTCTTTAGGGATACTATTAATCCAATGATTAAAACATCTGTGGATTGGCATTTAAAATGTGAGAAAAACACCATCTAACACCACATAAAATAATTAAACAGCAAACAAATAATCAATTAAATTCTGTTGTGATAATACAACTGGTTTAGATTGATTTAGTTGAAGCAAAAATGTGAATATTTCATATTTTAACAAAAGGACAATCAAATTAATTCTACAATTTGACATTTTTGAAATATTTCATAATAGAATAGTTGGGTAAAACAATAAATGCTAGCAACACCCAAATCATTGTAGCACCCACTGCACCAATCGCAGTCGACGTTGGTCGTGCGTCCGGAGCACTAGATAAGTGTCGACGACAGAGCCTCGGTATCAACGGTCAGCTCGATTTTCCTCTGTTGCATTATTTCATCGACCGTCTGATTTGTGTGTTTGCACACACATACACAGTCTATTGTCCCGTTGCTAATTATAACCTCCGGGATAGCCGTAGGAGGTTCTATTAAAAAAAGAATAAAATAGATGGTATAAGTTACATTTGTATACATAAATGTACGTAGTTGAGCTTAGCAAGCCAGTTTTTGTTAAAAATGTAATTTTTCAGAAACATACAAGAAATAATCACGAGAATACATAATTATTTTAAACTTTGCAGTAACAATAAAAAACACCACTTACAGAAAGAATGTGCGCAATATTAACACCTGCTGAATATGCACCATAACCTAAACTGGTGGTAAATAGTGCATGGGTTTGTTAACCTGAAACTAAGCATATTTTCTTCGCAAATAAACAGGATGGGCATTCTGGATACCAGATATGTGTACCGGAGCCCGACAAAGCACATCGGGACGAATCCGCCTGGTACGCAAATCCCAAACAAAATGTGTCGTTATTACACAGCTGTCGGCACGTATCAAAAGGTGTCACGTGACAAACCAGATCCAGGCGCACCGAGGCCGTAGTGTAACAGAACTCATGCCTCACGTACGACACTGAGTCGCATCCTGTTAAAGAGAACATATTAGCTAAAATGGCCCATGTAGATATCAGAAAAACACAAAGGCATTTTATTGAAACATAGTCAATATATTAAAAAATGTTAGATATTACCTGATGTGGTAAATAAATTCTTATTGCAACATACAAAGCTTGTGTAGTGGGTATTCTATGTGAATTTCCGACGAATGCTAGATCAAGAGAACTTATAGATCTGAAGAATGGTCAACACAGTTTGTTTACCTAGTGAGAAGTACCGTAGTATTTATCCCAATGATTTAAGACTCATGGAATTAATATTCCCCCAAGAAAACTCGAAGGTAAAGACAGTTAATAATAGAACGAGAGGCCAATAAGCCTTAATCATCACCTGCACAGGATGAAGCTCTGCCATTCAGTCAACTGAATGGTCTGGAAAGGTGACTGAATGGCACAGATATACCATTCAGTCACATTTCAGTTAGCTTTCAGTCACCTTTCAATTGTCGGAATGGCAGAGATTCATCCTGTGCTGAATACCATAGCCCATACACAGATCTTTTGAGGATTCTCAAATATACATTTAATTAAGCTTCATTCTGCTGGAGTAAAAAAAAATCTAAAATACGGTAATGACCTTCCTATCTGAAATCTAACAACATAGACATTGATTGGATATAATTGCCCTATATTTGTTTACTTTCAAGATAGCTTTTATGTGTATATGGTTTCATAGATAAACTGAAGATGACGACTGGCTTATTGTATATAAACAATAACACCACACCCCAAACTTTCCCATCCACAGGGGCCAGGTAGACACTCTCCTACTTCTGACTTTATACGAAAACAAAAACCACTGATAAGTTATTTTGTTATATCAATTCTCATGTTTTAACTGTTCAGTTTACCATTCATCTTCATCTGGCATTGATTCAGACATTATTGAACACAAACCACACTTCGGTATTTTTTGCTAGTCAGTTTTTACTTTATTATTAAGAAGTCGTCAGTTTATTTTAAATCTTAAAACACTGTTTTGGTGTTTTGTTTAAAAAGGAAATTAAAAGAAAAATGTTTCAATATTCTAATATCTCAACTTCTTAATTAATTATTATACACCGAATTCATTGTGAACAAGAAATGGAAGATAATTAATTTAACAGTAAACTGTTAAACTCCCTACCTAAACCATTTATTTAACTTTTCATGTTATCTTTGATTGAATACAAATATCCATTTATTCTATTTTCTAAACATGTATTTATTTCTTTCACGGGAATTTAAGAGCTGAATGAAAAACAAAAATTGTTAATAAACGATGCAGCTCAGTCACACCTATTATTTGTATATGGATTAATTTAACATTACTAGACTTTGACCCGTGTGTGTAGGGGTTGACATTTCAATATATCGGACATTTGTGAAATAGATACATCGACAAACTGACCCGTTGCCATTTACAGAACCAAGCTTTAAGCCTACAATAATGCTTTTAATTTTATTACATTCTGCTTAGTTAGAATAATCTAACTGTGTCTCGGAACAAGCCTTAATCGCAGTTAAAATGCCTCCCATATACTTGTAATGTAGCAGAAAATTGGAGAATTGCTCCGAAACGATTTTGAAGAACATTAATGTAGTAGAATTGAAAATAACACTCACATTTTTTAAAAACAAACCATTTTGAGGGCTTCATTGATATCATAACCTTGCATGTAGTTTTTCTCAAATGTATGTGGAAGTAGAACAAGAAGATTTTGCAAGATTTAATACACTTTTACTTTATGGCCATATTAGCCTCATTTGAACCTAAACCCCAGGGGCAATGAAATTACATTGGTAACAATTGGTAACAATTGGTCTTGTAGAGTTTAAGAAGCAGTTAAGAATGAAAAAAATGTTTTCGGACGAAGAAAGACGCGCGACTACGGACTAAGACCATTTGCAATAGGTTACTGTGGTTTCATTAATTTTCGCGGGTATCAATTTTGTTGGATTTTCTGAAAACCACAGTTTCAAGGATACGTAATTTCGTGGCCAATGATCCTATCAATACAAAATATTAGTTGAAATTTAACTTCAATGAACATTTTATTTCGTGGTTCAACTTAACAACGAAATCCACGAAAATTGGTATTCAACGAATATTGATGAAACCACAGTATCTGATTAACTAAAATGGCCAAAAAAAAACGACAGAACTTTAGTAAGTTAATGCATTAGCCGACCTGGTAAGCAGTATTTGGTGTATGATTGACAAGCGTCACATCCAGAGGTAGATTTGTCTGACGTAGACAGACGGCACTGTCACCTTGACTGTGGTGAAACGACAGACAAAGCGGGTCATTCGCACACAGATCCTGGCAAGTGGCAAAGTCGGAACTGTCATGGTTGGATGATTCCATGGACACGGTCAGATTCACTCCAACGCTGCAAAAGTTGGTTAAACATTGGACAAAGTACTTCGAAGGTACATCTACTGTAAAATAAGAGAATTGCATGCTGTCTTGTACATGTAACTTTTATCAAAACATTTTTGTTTTATTCATTCAATAAAGATGATATAAATGCAAAACTGAAATATGTTTTGTTTTATTTATTTTTTTCGAAATTAGACGTAATTAATGAATTGAGTTACTTGTACATGTCCTTACCATCACAATCTCTGGCTGAAAATGAACATTCTGCACAGGCTAAATACTGTGGTACAGTGCTATCTGAAAGTTTACATTCCCCTGTTAAAGTGTTAAAGGCAAACCCAAGGCAATATTGGTTAGCTGTACACATTGATCATGACACTGCTGTACGTGGCAGATGATACGAGGTTGGTGGCGTAAACGGTGTACGTAGAAACGCCACAGGTTTGTCTGGTGACTGGAGAGTTACCTAACAACATCAATAGAGTCAGATTCTGATATCCATTGATTGATTGATACCATATTAAGGTGGAATAACACCTGGGAAAAGTCACTTAACTTAACAGTAAATCGTTTGATTATGAAAGATATAACAATTATTGTCCATTTTATTTATTATAAATAAAATGGACATATGTCAAATAAGCGAAAAATTTGCAGATTGGGGATAAAAAATTAATATCTAAAAAATTCAATTCAGTAAATAAAAACAAAAGCCCCTGCAGGATTCGAACTCGGGATGTACGGATCACAAGCCTGACACTTTATTCACTCGGTTATTCAGTAACATGTTATCGTCGATAAAATCCTTTAAATAGACCGAAATGTCGTTTCAATCAGAGGTCAACTATTTTGTGACGATATGTTATTCCACCTTAATACTAGTATCTATAGCGTGATAGTTTATATCCAAGTTTATTTACCTATTTCTTTCGAAAGGTTATTAAATTTTCTTTTTATTGAAATCAACTACTGACAGGTTCAGATTCAAAGCTTTTGGGGTTTTCTTTACATATTGCAAAAAAATGCTTGTTTTTTAACATTTATTGTTTTTAAAAGTGACCGAAGTAGAAGAAACATTATTCATATTTTTATTTGAATATGACAGGCGGTAACTTTAAATACTTTTAGTCTAGAAATAAGTTGGAATATTGAAAAAAAAACTTCATAAATGACCTGAATAACTTTTCAATACATTTTTGTTTAATATTAAACAACTAAAATGCTACAGTAAAAAATGAAACGATAGTCAACAAACAATAATATTAACATCTATATTGACAGAATATGATTCCCTCTTTTTCTTACGGATATTTATAGTTAATTCATAGCTCTATAGAAACAGCCAGACTGAAATCGACACGCCCCAATTTTCGATTGGTCGAAATCTACAGCGAACTATGAAAAATCACGGACTGCTCGAAATAATCATGATGATGTCAGACTCAAAGTCTCAAAGGAGACGATGTGGCTGGGTTTTTTTTAGCTACGTACCTATTTACGTTAAAGAAACAGTACAGCTAAAAACACATATGTGAATAACTTTAGATTTACCTATTGTATCATTAGGAAATTAAAAAGAACGTTGATTGTAATATTTGAAATGCATAAAAATCCCTTTCACATACTTAATTGAAGTAATTATGAGCTTCCGGAAATTTAAGGGTCGTACAAACCGCAATAATCTTATATCGTTTATTTGTACCACGTGGACTTTGATGGACAGCAATTGACATGTGCTAAAAACTACAAGATTTTCGTCCGACTACGGTCATCATGGTATACGAGATTAAAGGGACCCTCTTAAGGGAACACATCATCACTTTGTCGATTATTTATTAATGGTTTACCAATTTCGGTTCAATTTAAAATGAACAGACGTAAATATGTCCAATAACCCCTCAAAGGGCATCATTTACAAAAATGAATTTATGTTGTAGCAACTCCTATGATAAACACGAAAAATACATGCAAAATAATGATTGTGGTTATTTCAAAAACTTTGAACAATTATTACCTAGGAGAACTAGAAAAGACACATTTTTATCAACAAACAATTCCGGAAGAATCTTTGCGAGCCATGCATATGTTTTGTTAACAGTAAATACGCATGCGTAATAGCATAGAAGGCTGAACCCCGGAACACGTTGCGATGTAAATATGTATAGGTTATACGTAATTATTAATTTTAATGATATAATTAGATTTATTTCATGGAGAACTTTGTAATTTTCGGAAAGTTAATACATTCATGAGTAGTACAAAAATACCGAACCCGATCGGAAATTCTTTTCAAGTCGGTTTTTATAAGATGCCCCGTACTGTCTCTTTAACAGAAATTTAGTGAATTTTACTTACTCTTTATAATCAATATATTAATCTGTGTTGATATGAATAAAGTATTTCCTTTGATGATTAATGCGGGTTATAAAGGTAGCTATCCTAGCAGAAAAAAATGCATAACTAGCGGGTTTTTTCTGCTAGGATAGCTACCTTCGTATCCCGAATAAATGATCAAAGAAAGCATTTTATCGTTTAAATATTTAGCTCATTTCCTCCTAGGCACCTGATCCTACCTTTATCTTTTTTGTGGTCCGTGTTGCTCTGCTTCAAATTTGTATTTCGTTTTATATATTTTTGGGACGGTTTAAGGTTTGTTATTGTCATTTTTTTACCAACAACAATCAATATGCTTCAAGTCGTCAAACAGTTAGGAAATTATTGATATCTGTGTGCAAATGTATAGACTACTGATGTATGTATGTAAACGCGTTCACTCTTGATATATGTGAATGAATGTGATGGCTATTAATATATGTTTGTAAATGTGTTAAAAATTGATAACTGTGTGTGTGAATGTGTTGACTATTGATTTGTGTTTGTGAATGTGTTGACTGTTGATATGTGTGTGTGAATCTGTTGACTATTGATATCTGTGTGTGAATCTGTTGACTATTGATATCTGTGATATTGTGTTGAGTGTTGAAATCTGTCTGTTTGAATGTGTTGACTATTGAATTGACTATTGATATGTCTGTTTGTATGTGTTGACTATTGACTATTGATATGTCTGTGTGAATGTGTTGACTATTGATATCTGTGTGTGAATGTGTTGATTATTGATATATGTAAGTGAATGTGTTGACTATTGATATCTGTGATATTGTGTTGAGTGTTGAAATCTGTCTGAGTGAATGTGTTGACAATTGATATCTGTGTGTGAATGTGTTGGCTGCTGATTTATGTTTGTAAATGTGTTAACAATTGATAACTGTGAATGTATTGACTGTTGATATCTGTAAGTGAATGATTTGACTATTGATATCAGTAAGTGAATGTGTTGACTATTAATGTGATCATTATTTGATTGCTTTGAGCGTTACCTGGTGGATTTTGTTGTATAAATGTGTTGACTATTGATATATGTATACAAATATGTTAACCCCTAATATAAGTTATAAATTAGTTGATGTTTATGTATAAATGTGTTAATATATTAATGCTTGTGCGTGAATGTGTTGATTCATGAAATTTGTTGTGAATTTGTTGACTTCTGAAATATGTGTATAAACGTGTTTATTAATAATGCATGCGTGTGTGTGTGAATGTGTAGACTACTAATATCTATGTGTGAATGTATTGACTACTGATATCTGTGTATAAATGTGTTGATGTCAGCAGTACCTGTAGGGCACTGTTTGGCAAACGCGGTACAAGCCAGGCATCCGCTGTATTCCTGACTAGTTCCCGAGTCAAACAACCCACAGTTCTGATCACTGGTCTGATAGGCGGCGCCCCTACATCCGGGGTCTGCAGTACACAGCGCCTCACACGCCCGCTTTGTGACGGGACTATTCAACGAGTACAGAGCGCTAAACTCAATGATGTATTTTACTCCGTACGCCAAATAATTTGCACATCCTAATTTTAAAGAAATTAAAAATACATATAAGTTAAACTTCTGAATATTTTCAACAATGTTTTTTTTCATGGTTAATACATTGATATATTTCACTGCCTATCGGTATTTTGAAACCTCATTTGTGAAACAGTTGAAATATTTAACAAATTTTACGATCTAAAATTGTCAAATATATTCGATAAAAAATTAATAAAATGCCTTATTAAAATTATTCAATCATTCTTACCGGAGCTACATTCCTTTCGACTGAATGAGAAGCTAGCGTTTCCGGGGGACGCTACTTCTTTTCTGGATTCGGGCAGTCTACACGTCATAATGACGTCATTGTGAATAAACCCGTTACAGAACGGGTCATTGGTACATCTGTCCTGACATTCGGTGTAAGAAGAAGGGTCGTAGTTGGCGTACTGCGTCCTCCCAATGAATCCTCCGCTAAAAACGGTGTAAGTGACGCAGTCTGTTGGTTATAAGAATATCACTGTATTAGAAAACAGTGAATAACTACGTATTGTATATACAAAAGTTTATTTGAACAAATAAAACATAATTACAATTGTTGCTTTGCTCGCCACTCTCATTCATTCCCCTCGCACACGCCTCTAATACAGCTTATCCAATGAACAAGCAAAGAACGTCATCAGCGATATGTCATCACTTGATGTGCATATGACTTATCGCTGCTACATTTACACATGGGATTGTGTTGTTACACGTGACTACTATCAAAACACAACCAGCAGAAGAAGAAGAGGCACATTCTTAGATCGTATAATCAGCATCAAAATTCAAAAAATTAATAAATAAATATAATTAAATATCAAGATAAACAAACTAAACTCAAATAACAACAGGAAAAAAAGAATGACATTGAATACCTGTTTATTATTTATTGATATCGTCAATTGCCAGGGATTTAAGGTAGTTGACTCTATTTTTATTTACTTTACGTAATGCGTCAAGAAACAGTTTTCCCTGATCTGATATTTACATTTCAAACAATTTCTTTTATAGCTGTTTAACTTTCATGTCTGTAAAAGATATCAAATATTTACATGTTAATTTCAAATACATGATTAGGTGTTATCTATGCGCAGTTTCAATGCCACCAGGCATACGAATATCTTAAAACACACTGCTTTATAACAATAATGGGTTCTGCTGGGTATATGGGCCCAGGTTGTATCTGACCCTGTTCCAATAAGTCGTAAAACAAATTCACTGGTTATACTAATTGGTGCTATACTTTATCAAAAATACATAGAGAATAATACAAACCATTTTCCATATCACAGCCAGTATCAGCCCGAGGGCCGAGAGCCCGAGAGGTGATATTGGTCGAGGGCTGATGCAGGCTTTGATATGGAAAAAGGGTACGTATTATTTTATCTATTACATACTTAGTATTAAAAAAACATCAACATGAACGAATTGATTTTGTATCTCATTTGAAAGTAGTATGTATATGTATTACATAAAATATGACATTTAGCCACAGAACCAAAATTTCCCCAGGTTTTCAAATTAACTGATCCAAAACATTTGTTAGCATCTGTAGTTATAAACTGCACTTAAAAATATTGACTGTAACAAATGTTTTATTTATCGTTTGTAAACAAGCACAAATGCCGAAACGAAGGAAGGCAGAGGAATTCCACAAGGGGATGGGTTACGAATGGGTATTAGCCCTGGGACTGATAATCTGTATCAGCCCCAAAGGCCAATACGAGTTTTGTGATGTCATCTATATCACATATGCAAAAATCTGTTTTTATTACTAAGTATATTATAAAAATAAAAAATTGTAGTTGCAAGTAATATTATGGTGCAATCTTTTACGCTTATTGCTGTGTGCACAATTCATACAAACAGATATGCAATATCAAAGAAAAGATATATTTCAGTTGGTGTTAGTCATTCTAAAATATTACTCGTCAAGAAGTCAGTTTTATGGCTAGGCTTAACTTTATTTGAATAAAAATATATATGATATTTAAGCTTATATTGATAAGGAGGAAGAGGCGGATATTTATATAGCTATGGGAAATATTTACTGTAAAGATAATTGCTGTATTTATGGCCATTAAATTGAAAATGATTACGTTTAAACAATAGTTTTATTAGTAATGAAGTTATCGCATCCATAGTTGTTATACATTACATTATTTATTAACAATAGGAACAATATTCAGAAACTTTGTTTTTTTTAATTACCTGCAGAACAGTTTTTGGTAAACACATGACAAGACGGGCACGCAGTCGCTGTCACGTGATCTGATTCCGACAGACCACATGACACTCCGCTGATATCGTTCATGTATCCAATGGCCTTACACTGGCTGTCCACGTCACACATATGTTTGCAGTCAGATAATGACGTTACTGTAGGGTCGTTAACATACGCCTGGTAGAACTCCGATATGGTCCATTGTCGTCCCTGACCCCAGGTCAAGGTAATTGACCCCGCATTGTGACGTACTAGGGGTCGTTATCTGACCTCCAGTGTAAGCTGTTAAATGATTGCATTTATCAAGACAGCAAATATAAATATTTCTATCCACATCCATCCCGCCATATATGTGTCGAGTATTGTGTTAAATTTTTCACTCTTCCTGATACAGAAAATAAAAGACAGTTTGATACTATTACCTAATAGATTAGGTATACCATATTATACAACGTACGTGCACTAACCTGATCACAATATAACCAGTAAACACAGCGATCAACAATTACAGTATATTTTAAGTTACTATAGGAAAAAGGTGTATGTCTTGGTTGAGACGGGCTATGGAAGAGGCAATCTTCTAAGAACAAACTGTTTTCATATCACGCTGCCTTCATAATCGCATTGACACAAAATGTTCTTTGTTGTTTAAATGAATGTGTTTGTAAATGTTATTAAACATTCTTGTTCATTTAATTACTGTCCTAGTGTAAAACACGTATTAATTATTGATCGATCAAAGATTAATACTTTACTTTATTAAAGAGTAATGCCGATTAGTGTCGAGTAAACATATTGCATGTCGGTCAGAAATAGATCTTTATTCTGATACAAACACACAACATTGCTACATTGACGTCATTATGCAAATAAACCTACTAGTAGATATTACGGAAGTGTATACCCGTACTTTTATCAATCTATCAAATAATTAACATTATGAACTTTATTTGCACGTTATACAAAATTACAGTGCATGTCATTAGCAGTTTAGGTTAGATGTGTACATCATACTTTCAATATGCCGTTGTTTTCTAAAACGGATTTTCTCATACAATATGTGGAGGGAGTTTAAAAAAAGAACTATGCTGAGACATGAAATATGTTTGGGAGAAGTTCAAGACAAAACATTCACAAAATTTACAAAAAAATCCTTATATTGCATATCTTAAAAGGAAACGTAACATAAATTACAATAATTATAGATTTCCAATCCATAAAATAAGCAGCAATTTTATTTATTTTTTCTTATGGTTTCAACTCGAAATGATTAAAACAGGGAGGAAAGGGTGATATATATACACTGTAACATGTTAATAGGTATACCGGTATATCTATATAAATATAATAAAACAATTTTTAAAAAATTCAACAAAACTGTGTTTATGATATGTTGATACCTTGTAATACATTGTAAAAGATATTGAATCAATGAAATAATTCTAAATAGCTATACCTGTTGACGGGTCGACTACTCTCCTACGTCCTTTTTAAAAAGTGTATACCCCTTCCCTGTAACATTGGCCTCAAAAGATCAATTCTTTCCTGTTTTAA
Source organism: Magallana angulata (assembly GCF_025612915.1). Taxonomy (NCBI): domain Eukaryota; kingdom Metazoa; phylum Mollusca; class Bivalvia; order Ostreida; family Ostreidae; genus Magallana; species Magallana angulata. Next base: position 2,514,042 of record NC_069115.1, read on the forward strand.
CCTCTTTAATTTCAATTACATGTAGAATGCAAAACACAGGAACTTCTATTGAGTGGTTCTTTTTTGAAATACTTACGTTTAATAATATACCAAACTATTCTTATTAATAAAGTGTCCATGCACTTACAAACATTCGAACAATAAGAATTTAAATTTTATTCTTTAGTTTAAATATTCACTCGCCGGGTTTTTTGCTGCTGGTAAACAATTACCGTGCCGGATAATTATGCCAATGCCAGGGTGGCATGTTTGCACTCATCTAAGGTGCATGTTTCGAAAAATTCAAATATGCCATATGATAGACCATTGCTTAAAAAGTTTATAATCACTTTTGTTATTAATGACCGGAATAAAAGATTTTCCTGTAGGAATTTAAATTCCGATTAGATTTGAACAAAAGTCCTATAGGATTTTAAAGTCCAATAGGAAATCTTAATTTCTTACAGAAAGACTACCTGTCTGAATTAAATTTTAAAAAAATCTGATACACGTCTCAACATTTTCATGCTGTGATAAGTAATCTACATAGCACGTTACAGCCACTTCCTGTGTAAACAAAACATTGGTTATTTCCTCCTCCAATGTCAATCACTAATATCACTATAGTTCAGAATTCAAAGTTTCTAAGCTTCTTTAAAAGTGAATGAGATGAATACTCTTCATTTTTTTTTCGATTAAAATTTAATGGCGATTGATACCTGCTTTGCCACACCAAACATTAGAATTTGTTATTCATAAATAATGCATTTAACCTGAGAGTTTTTTGTCCTTGTATTTTACTAACGATATTGTTCATTTGTAGATTTATTGTTGCTTAATTGCAAACATACTATTGCGTCATGTATCTTCATCGACAAAGATTTCAAATAGAACAAAAATACATTAAATATGAGTGTCAAAGAAACGCGAAAGCAAGAACAACATCTGTTATATATATATATGAAATTCGACATCAATATACTTTGAGATCATCAGAACTGTTTCGTAGTGGCTCAATTTTTGAGATATTTGTGGATAGCCCTTTCTCAGAAATTTACATTCTCCACAAAACAAATTTGGAAAGTGATAGTTTTCGAAATGAAACTGAAAACCTACGTATCAACGAAATGACATCCCCACGAATTAGCACAAAACTTACAATCCTCAAAAACTGACCCCCATGGATTTGAATGATTCCAAAGTAAGTTGCAAATGTTGTTCAGCTCTTTGTGTACATGCAAGATATTGTTTTATTCAATCTGCATAGAGTCAGATCATTGATTGGCTCCTTTTTTTCTACTGTCGCTACACGAGGATCTGGAGAAACCCCGCGCTTGAAGTGACCTCCTGGTAAACTTTGATTTATGAAAATGTTCATGTGTTATTTTAGCCAATCAGAACAAGTATTAGATGGTATGTTTGGATTTCAAAGAAAAAATGGAGTCGTATGACGAAACATCGGCACATGTTCCTCAACCTTCCGGTATCAGCAAGTTAAAGACGGAGCATTGGTTGACCTTAGACGACCTAATGGAATCCAATGATCGAACTGGCATAACTTAAGAAACACGAAACCGAGGAATGGAACAGACAATATGATTAATCAAAACAAAGTTCACCAGGAAGTATCCTCAAGCTATGTTTCTTTAGATCGAAATATAAGAAGTGGATTAAGGATCTGATTTTAATCAGATTCTTTTTTATATGTTTTTTATTATTGACATATGATAAGCACATTGTAACCAAACACAAATACATACACAAAGTTGACGTTTCCGGTTGACCAGAACATATTTGTATATACCCGTACAAGCTTATCTTGTGTACATTTGTTTATGTATTAATGGCGATGAAATAAAAAATATATTCAAATGGGACAGTTTCATAAGTTCAGAAACACCGGTATGTTTCGTAATCACAATTACGATAAGCATTGCTATGAATAGAATCAAAAATATTTGTCAGCAATGACCAATGCAGTCGGTCATGTTGAGAAAAACACCAGTCTGAATTCACAAACTTTCAATACGTTTGGTCATTTCGGTAATCAATGACATTTCTCGATCTGGAATAAAGGAAAATATAATATGATCAATCTGATATAAGTGTTGTGAAAAAAAAATTCAATGTTGTTCTCTAAAAATCATTCATGAAAATTGGGCAGGTGACTACTGTAATTAATTAGTCATAATTGATTATAGTAAGTACTTATAATCGGCATTAATTAGTATTTAAAGAGATCGTCGATTGATTGCTTCATGGATTAAACCATTTTTTTTATTGTCGTAATAGTTATTTTTTCAATTTCTTTCCATTATATCTTAAGTCAGAATTTATTTGTATTATTGTTCAAATTATCCGAATCGTTCATAGAAGTTGTCTAAAAGTGTTGACGATTTTATGGTTAGCTAAAAAATGTCGTTCATCATTTTCATTCCATTTTTCCATGGAATATTGTGGCTCACTTAAAAACATTATCAGGTTTTATTTATATATAAATCATATATATATAACATAAATTTCGTAATGTCGCCTCGCATCGACTAGCAGACAGACAGAAAGACGGAAAGAGATAGATAGATAGATAGATAGATAGATAGATAGATAGATAGATAGATAGATAGATAGATAGATAGATAGATAGATAGATAGATAGATAGCCAGTAAGAGGTTGTTCGATTATTTTTGGTCTGTTGGATGTTTATATAACTGTCTGGCGTCATAGACAATTAAATAAACTTGCTCTAAAGCAATTGCCTCTAAAAATATATGATGTAAAGAAAGGGTCTTTTGCTCTATTCATAAGAAATAGTTAAATAATGATCAATTGTAACTAAGTTTTCATTTAATATATATCATTTTTTTCAATACATGGTTATCAAATAAATAAGGTCATAAAATAGATTTAAGGGACTTTTTTCAATACTGTCTCTGTCTAACAAGACAATGACCTATGATTCACTAATTAAAAATAATACAAAGTTTGCTTCCCGTTTGTAATTTGAAATTAAGGTATCTCACTTTTCACGTTTTGTTTTCATTGCGCAGATGTTCAATATATTTTAAAGGAATGTGTTTTCATTAATTTAGACCTCACATTTAGATCAATTTTCATAACTTCACAACATTCATAACGAAAATCCATTTGAATTTAATAAATAAACAAGTTTTGGAGTGAACTATTTTCTAATACGGAAGGTCTTTAGTGACAAAAACAAGCAATTTTATGAATTTTCAATATACTTTTCTTTTTATTATACTTTATACATTATTCACTTTTTTAACATTTGATAGGTTTGTGACATGTTCTATAAGCCCTGTATGACTCGTATAAAACTAAATTTTGAGAGAGTGATAGACGTTTAGCATAAAATCATGCAAATAAATAGAAAATGTGTGAATTTTTTTAAGCCAAATTTTGCGCGAAAATTACCTCTGAAGCCATATATCTAACGTTTGACATCACTGACACCCATGTTTCATGTTGTCAAAATGATACTGAATACATATAAAGGCAAACTGGATTGATATTATAAAATGTTGATATTCAAAATGTTTTTATTTCAAATCAAATTGTAACTATTATAGAAATTGTCTATTTCAGGTGCAAAAAGGCTACACAAAAATTTATGCAGCCTCGTACAATTTTTTTTCGTAATTTCTCTATTCAGTTTGACCATTGTGCATAATTAAAAACAATATTTAAAGAAAATAATTTGCTAAATCAAAAATACTGACAACAAATCCTAATCAGGCTGAAATCGCATTTAAGGTGCAAAAAGGTCAAATTAAATTGGCCATAACTCAGAGAAATGAACACTGACTCAAATAATCTTTGGGTTTCTCAAGTGTGTTTTGTCTACTGGAAATGTTGTTTGAAATATAAAAGCCTCGGCTAACGCCTCGGCTTTTATATTTCAAAACAACATTTCTCGACCTCGGAGGTTATTCTGCAACATTCACGAAAAATTTGTACTTTATTTTTTTAATATATCATTTCAGAGATAAACCGATAATTACTGTCTTCCCACAAATGTTTTTTTAAAAATAATTTTATTTTTAAATAAACATTTGTGGTAAGACAGTACACTTAGTCTAATGGTAAACAAAATTCAACTTAAATTGATCGAGTATAAATAAATTACATAATATACTTGTAACGCAATTATTTTCAATCGATTGGAAGAAAGATGTGACTGAAATTAATTAACAATCTCTTTTTTTAAAAATAATAGCCTAAGGACATTCTTCAAAATACTTGTTATTGATTATGTATCAATTGCATTTTTGTACTTGTGCCCACTGAAGCTTTTTGTCCATGCTTGATAGATATTCAAAATAATGAGAGAGAGAGAGAGAGAGAGAGAGAGAGAGAGAGAGAGAGAGAGAGAGAGAGAGAGAGAGAGAGAGAGAGAGAGAGGGGAGGGGGCTTTTCAATAGAGGCTCACCATCGTAGAAAACAACCTCGCATAGGTTGGTAAAATTTGCTGACACTTTGTGGTTCAAGATGTTTGCAATCTCCTCACAGAACTTCCGGGCCTGGCTGACCATGGTATCCTCGTTAACGCCCGCCCTCTTTGTTTTATACATGTCATGGATGCACGCCACAGCGGCAGGGTACAGACCGACGAAATAGTGCTCCTGGAAATAGGCCAAAAACAAGATTTTATCTTTGATTTACTCACAATAACATTTTGAAGCTGATCTTTTTTTTTAATGGATAACACATACAACATTTCTATATTGTCTTTTTGTCTGCAAAGTAAAAAAAAAACAAGATGGTCTTCAAAATTTTAACTTTCTTGTATACATTAACAAAATAATAATTTGAAGCTGAGCAATTTTTTTTGAAAGAATGGATAACAAACACAATATTTCTTTCGAATATTTTTGTTTGCTCAACGTTCTAACAAAGTGTTACAAATGCGTCAATTTTTAAGAAAAGTAAACTATCCTTTTTGTCAAACAAAATTCTACTCACTCTGCCATTATTCTCAAATTGGTACATATCGAAGGTATATTTACGACCACTTTTGTCAACATAAGCGGGGGGCGTGGTGTCCAACAACTGAATGCGTGGCTCTTTTACAGTCAGAGTCTGGTTGCACTCGCATGATTTCGGAACAATAAGGTATAGCTTTTTCCGACAAGATGTTGGACGCTTGTTGTGTTTCTGTAAGGTTTCCGCAATAGCATGCTCCAGTCCTGTAAAGAACAATACATATTATTGAGAAGATATGTGCGTTTAACCTCACCAGACTTGTGAGGGACTTTTTGTTTATATAAAGAATATCATTGTCTCCACCATTCATAAAATACTTAACTAAAATAGTAAGGTAAGCATGAACATTATTGCATGCCATCGCCTCTCTCTCTCTCTCTCTCTCTCTCTCTCTCTCTCTCTCTCTCTCTCTGTGTGTGTGTCCGTGTGTGTCCGTGTTATAGTATCTGACAAGGCGTTTGCAATAAAACACTGATTTCGAAAACGTTTTTGTCTACGCCTGCCATTTATCAATGTCATAAGATTTAAATAATTATGTTATAAAACAAAAACAATTAGATATCCATGAACAATTAATAGGAAAAAATGCTGAGACTATTGTTTGAACTATTACTTCATCCATAATGAAATTAATTTGCATAAATATCATAGTTTGAAATTAAACGCTGTATTCCTGTTGTGTTACATGTTGTTTCCTTTATTCTTTTTTTATATAATGGTTTATCATCTGATATGTATTCGGACTTATAGAGTAGACGAACACCTGACCTGGCATGACTTTCTCCAGATAGTTGACTGCATAGTTCCAGGCGAGCACATACACCACGTCACCAGCCGGAAGTAGCGACTCTGTCTCAAACGGTATGGTGTTACCTGTTATAGCATACAAGGTAACATTTATTAGGTATTTATAATAATTTCTGATAAGATGAATGAGATGTCTTTCTTTTTGTGTTGTCGTAGTATACACTTTCAACATTGATTTACTGTACTGTTAAGTTGCTGAACAAAACATAATTCACTGGAATTTCTAGAGAAGAGAATTTTTTTAATTCTTAAAAATCACATTCTGAACACTGTCATAGACATATTATGATGTAAGTTACAAATTCTCAAGGAGAAAATTGCTTGTTTTTATTTTCTTTTTTATTTGCAAACCACATTTTTAAATTCTTAATAAAATATTGAATCATTATTGGGTTTTTTTTTTAATTTGAATTGAACTCATTGGGTTCTTTTTAACGCATAACAGTTTGACTTACTATTTTTACCAAGGTAGCCAACATATATTTACCCTTATTTTAAACGTTCCTTCAATTGTAAGTCTGTTTAGATGTTTAGCATCTTACATCTAAATATTATAATACATCTGTTGTACCTTTAATTGTTTGGTGGAGCCGATTCAGATATTCTGGATTGTCTGCAACAGTCAGTGTCACCATTCGAATAACTTCCGGAACATCTTCGTATGCAGCGCCACCTGTTAGTACTGGTATCATGTTTATATGTGAATAATGTATGGTTTAGTTTAAATATTCACTCGCCGGGTTTTTTGCTGCTGGTAAACAATTACCGTGCCGGATAATTATGCCAATGCCAGGGTGGCATGTTTGCACTCATCTAAGGTGCATGTTTCGAAAAATTCAAATATGCCATATGATAGACCATTGCTTAAAAAGTTTATAATCACTTTTGTTATTAATGACCGGAATAAAAGATTTTCCTGTAGGAATTTAAATTCCGATTAGATTTGAACAAAAGTCCTATAGGATTTTAAAGTCCAATAGGAAATCTTAATTTCTTACAGAAAGACTACCTGTCTGAATTAAATTTTAAAAAAATCTGATACACGTCTCAACATTTTCATGCTGTGATAAGTAATCTACATAGCACGTTACAGCCACTTCCTGTGTAAACAAAACATTGGTTATTTCCTCCTCCAATGTCAATCACTAATATCACTATAGTTCAGAATTCAAAGTTTCTAAGCTTCTTTAAAAGTGAATGAGATGAATACTCTTCATTTTTTTTTCGATTAAAATTTAATGGCGATTGATACCTGCTTTGCCACACCAAACATTAGAATTTGTTATTCATAAATAATGCATTTAACCTGAGAGTTTTTTGTCCTTGTATTTTACTAACGATATTGTTCATTTGTAGATTTATTGTTGCTTAATTGCAAACATACTATTGCGTCATGTATCTTCATCGACAAAGATTTCAAATAGAACAAAAATACATTAAATATGAGTGTCAAAGAAACGCGAAAGCAAGAACATCTGTTATATATATATATGAAATTCGACATCAATATACTTTGAGATCATCAGAACTGTTTCGTAGTGGCTCAATTTTTGAGATATTTGTGGATAGCCCTTTCTCAGAAATTTACATTCTCCACAAAACAAATTTGGAAAGTGATAGTTTTCGAAATGAAACTGAAAACCTACGTATCAACGAAATGACATCCCCACGAATTAGCACAAAACTTACAATCCTCAAAAACTGACCCCCATGGATTTGAATGATTCCAAAGTAAGTTGCAAATGTTGTTCAGCTCTTTGTGTACATGCAAGATATTGTTTTATTCAATCTGCATAGAGTCAGATCATTGATTGGCTCCTTTTTTTCTACTGTCGCTACACGAGGATCTGGAGAAACCCCGCGCTTGAAGTGACCTCCTGGTAAACTTTGATTTATGAAAATGTTCATGTGTTATTTTAGCCAATCAGAACAAGTATTAGATGGTATGTTTGGATTTCAAAGAAAAAATGGAGTCGTATGACGAAACATCGGCACATGTTCCTCAACCTTCCGGTATCAGCAAGTTAAAGACGGAGCATTGGTTGACCTTAGACGACCTAATGGAATCCAATGATCGAACTGGCATAACTTAAGAAACACGAAACCGAGGAATGGAACAGACAATATGATTAATCAAAACAAAGTTCACCAGGAAGTATCCTCAAGCTATGTTTCTTTAGATCGAAATATAAGAAGTGGATTAAGGATCTGATTTTAATCAGATTCTTTTTTATATGTTTTTTATTATTGACATATGATAAGCACATTGTAACCAAACACAAATACATACACAAAGTTGACGTTTCCGGTTGACCAGAACATATTTGTATATACCCGTACAAGCTTATCTTGTGTACATTTGTTTATGTATTAATGGCGATGAAATAAAAAATATATTCAAATGGGACAGTTTCATAAGTTCAGAAACACCGGTATGTTTCGTAATCACAATTACGATAAGCATTGCTATGAATAGAATCAAAAATATTTGTCAGCAATGACCAATGCAGTCGGTCATGTTGAGAAAAACACCAGTCTGAATTCACAAACTTTCAATACGTTTGGTCATTTCGGTAATCAATGACATTTCTCGATCTGGAATAAAGGAAAATATAATATGATCAATCTGATATAAGTGTTGTGAAAAAAAAATTCAATGTTGTTCTCTAAAAATCATTCATGAAAATTGGGCAGGTGACTACTGTAATTAATTAGTCATAATTGATTATAGTAAGTACTTATAATCGGCATTAATTAGTATTTAAAGAGATCGTCGATTGATTGCTTCATGGATTAAACCATTTTTTTTATTGTCGTAATAGTTATTTTTTCAATTTCTTTCCATTATATCTTAAGTCAGAATTTATTTGTATTATTGTTCAAATTATCCGAATCGTTCATAGAAGTTGTCTAAAAGTGTTGACGATTTTATGGTTAGCTAAAAAATGTCGTTCATCATTTTCATTCCATTTTTCCATGGAATATTGTGGCTCACTTAAAAACATTATCAGGTTTTATTTATATATAAATCATATATATATAACATAAATTTCGTAATGTCGCCTCGCATCGACTAGCAGACAGACAGAAAGACGGAAAGAGATAGATAGATAGATAGATAGATAGATAGATAGATAGATAGATAGATAGATAGATAGATAGATAGCCAGTAAGAGGTTGTTCGATTATTTTTGGTCTGTTGGATGTTTATATAACTGTCTGGCGTCATAGACAATTAAATAAACTTGCTCTAAAGCAATTGCCTCTAAAAATATATGATGTAAAGAAAGGGTCTTTTGCTCTATTCATAAGAAATAGTTAAATAATGATCAATTGTAACTAAGTTTTCATTTAATATATATCATTTTTTTCAATACATGGTTATCAAATAAATAAGGTCATAAAATAGATTTAAGGGACTTTTTTCAATACTGTCTCTGTCTAACAAGACAATGACCTATGATTCACTAATTAAAAATAATACAAAGTTTGCTTCCCGTTTGTAATTTGAAATTAAGGTATCTCACTTTTCACGTTTTGTTTTCATTGCGCAGATGTTCAATATATTTTAAAGGAATGTGTTTTCATTAATTTAGACCTCACATTTAGATCAATTTTCATAACTTCACAACATTCATAACGAAAATCCATTTGAATTTAATAAATAAACAAGTTTTGGAGTGAACTATTTTCTAATACGGAAGGTCTTTAGTGACAAAAACAAGCAATTTTATGAATTTTCAATATACTTTTCTTTTTATTATACTTTATACATTATTCACTTTTTTAACATTTGATAGGTTTGTGACATGTTCTATAAGCCCTGTATGACTCGTATAAAACTAAATTTTGAGAGAGTGATAGACGTTTAGCATAAAATCATGCAAATAAATAGAAAATGTGTGAATTTTTTTAAGCCAAATTTTGCGCGAAAATTACCTCTGAAGCCATATATCTAACGTTTGACATCACTGACACCCATGTTTCATGTTGTCAAAATGATACTGAATACATATAAAGGCAAACTGGATTGATATTATAAAATGTTGATATTCAAAATGTTTTTATTTCAAATCAAATTGTAACTATTATAGAAATTGTCTATTTCAGGTGCAAAAAGGCTACACAAAAATTTATGCAGCCTCGTACAATTTTTTTTCGTAATTTCTCTATTCAGTTTGACCATTGTGCATAATTAAAAACAATATTTAAAGAAAATAATTTGCTAAATCAAAAATACTGACAACAAATCCTAATCAGGCTGAAATCGCATTTAAGGTGCAAAAAGGTCAAATTAAATTGGCCATAACTCAGAGAAATGAACACTGACTCAAATAATCTTTGGGTTTCTCAAGTGTGTTTTGTCTACTGGAAATGTTGTTTGAAATATAAAAGCCTCGGCTAACGCCTCGGCTTTTATATTTCAAAACAACATTTCTCGACCTCGGAGGTTATTCTGCAACATTCACGAAAAATTTGTACTTTATTTTTTTAATATATCATTTCAGAGATAAACCGATAATTACTGTCTTCCCACAAATGTTTTTTTAAAAATAATTTTATTTTTAAATAAACATTTGTGGTAAGACAGTACACTTAGTCTAATGGTAAACAAAATTCAACTTAAATTGATCGAGTATAAATAAATTACATAATATACTTGTAACGCAATTATTTTCAATCGATTGGAAGAAAGATGTGACTGAAATTAATTAACAATCTCTTTTTTTAAAAATAATAGCCTAAGGACATTCTTCAAAATACTTGTTATTGATTATGTATCAATTGCATTTTTGTACTTGTGCCCACTGAAGCTTTTTGTCCATGCTTGATAGATATTCAAAATAATGAGAGAGAGAGAGAGAGAGAGAGAGAGAGAGAGAGAGAGAGAGAGAGAGAGAGAGAGGGGAGGGGGCTTTTCAATAGAGGCTCACCATCGTAGAAAACAACCTCGCATAGGTTGGTAAAATTTGCTGACACTTTGTGGTTCAAGATGTTTGCAATCTCCTCACAGAACTTCCGGGCCTGGCTGACCATGGTATCCTCGTTAACGCCCGCCCTCTTTGTTTTATACATGTCATGGATGCACGCCACAGCGGCAGGGTACAGACCGACGAAATAGTGCTCCTGGAAATAGGCCAAAAACAAGATTTTATCTTTGATTTACTCACAATAACATTTTGAAGCTGATCTTTTTTTTTAATGGATAACACATACAACATTTCTATATTGTCTTTTTGTCTGCAAAGTAAAAAAAAAACAAGATGGTCTTCAAAATTTTAACTTTCTTGTATACATTAACAAAATAATAATTTGAAGCTGAGCAATTTTTTTTGAAAGAATGGATAACAAACACAATATTTCTTTCGAATATTTTTGTTTGCTCAACGTTCTAACAAAGTGTTACAAATGCGTCAATTTTTAAGAAAAGTAAACTATCCTTTTTGTCAAACAAAATTCTACTCACTCTGCCATTATTCTCAAATTGGTACATATCGAAGGTATATTTACGACCACTTTTGTCAACATAAGCGGGGGGCGTGGTGTCCAACAACTGAATGCGTGGCTCTTTTACAGTCAGAGTCTGGTTGCACTCGCATGATTTCGGAACAATAAGGTATAGCTTTTTCCGACAAGATGTTGGACGCTTGTTGTGTTTCTGTAAGGTTTCCGCAATAGCATGCTCCAGTCCTGTAAAGAACAATACATATTATTGAGAAGATATGTGCGTTTAACCTCACCAGACTTGTGAGGGACTTTTTGTTTATATAAAGAATATCATTGTCTCCACCATTCATAAAATACTTAACTAAAATAGTAAGGTAAGCATGAACATTATTGCATGCCATCGCCTCTCTCTCTCTCTCTCTCTCTCTCTCTCTCTCTCTCTCTCTCTCTCTCTCTCTGTGTGTGTCCGTGTGTGTCCGTGTTATAGTATCTGACAAGGCGTTTGCAATAAAACACTGATTTCGAAAACGTTTTTGTCTACGCCTGCCATTTATCAATGTCATAAGATTTAAATAATTATGTTATAAAACAAAAACAATTAGATATCCATGAACAATTAATAGGAAAAAATGCTGAGACTATTGTTTGAACTATTACTTCATCCATAATGAAATTAATTTGCATAAATATCATAGTTTGAAATTAAACGCTGTATTCCTGTTGTGTTACATGTTGTTTCCTTTATTCTTTTTTTATATAATGGTTTATCATCTGATATGTATTCGGACTTATAGAGTAGACGAACACCTGACCTGGCATGACTTTCTCCAGATAGTTGACTGCATAGTTCCAGGCGAGCACATACACCACGTCACCAGCCGGAAGTAGCGACTCTGTCTCAAACGGTATGGTGTTACCTGTTATAGCATACAAGGTAACATTTATTAGGTATTTATAATAATTTCTGATAAGATGAATGAGATGTCTTTCTTTTTGTGTTGTCGTAGTATACACTTTCAACATTGATTTACTGTACTGTTAAGTTGCTGAACAAAACATAATTCACTGGAATTTCTAGAGAAGAGAATTTTTTTAATTCTTAAAAATCACATTCTGAACACTGTCATAGACATATTATGATGTAAGTTACAAATTCTCAAGGAGAAAATTGCTTGTTTTTATTTTCTTTTTTATTTGCAAACCACATTTTTAAATTCTTAATAAAATATTGAATCATTATTGGGTTTTTTTTTTAATTTGAATTGAACTCATTGGGTTCTTTTTAACGCATAACAGTTTGACTTACTATTTTTACCAAGGTAGCCAACATATATTTACCCTTATTTTAAACGTTCCTTCAATTGTAAGTCTGTTTAGATGTTTAGCATCTTACATCTAAATATTATAATACATCTGTTGTACCTTTAATTGTTTGGTGGAGCCGATTCAGATATTCTGGATTGTCTGCAACAGTCAGTGTCACCATTCGAATAACTTCCGGAACATCTTCGTATGCAGCGCCACCTGTTAGTACTGGTATCATACGAAGCTCTTTCTTCTCCAAGATATCCCCAACCAGCATTAAACAGCAGTGTGCAAACACAGGGTCTTTTAGGGACGTTTTGCTTAGGATGGGGATTATCCAACGACAACGTTTGATGACGTCACTGATGTTTAATATGCTTTGTCCTATTCTATCATTCCTCATCAGTTTTACGCCTTTTCCCTCGAGAAAATGCGTGATTTCATCGCTTGTGTTTTCATCACCTTCGTGAATGAATACAAAAGCATCGAATTCACATTCAGCATGCTGAAAATGTTGTGGTGGAACCTTTTTCTATAAATAAAACCATAACAAAATATCAACAAATACTATCATTTTAGAAATGTTAATTGTTGTGCAAATTTATAAAAATGTACAATGTTTCAAATGTATTATTTTTATGAATTTATTTATCAGTCAAGCTAATTAATTAAATAACAAAATTCATTAATTGACAAACCTCATTTGGTGAACATAAATCCTTTTTCACTTCATTCAATACCACATCTGCTAGAACAAATCCACTTTGTTGTTCTATAATGATAAAGAATTAAACCAAAAATAACCACTAATTATATAAGTTGTTCTTTGAGTAACCTTCATGATATACATCTATTTATAAAAATGAAAATTTTAAAAAATATTTAGATATGAAAACGATTCCTGCTGTGACTGACAATTGTCTTACATTGATAATACAGATATCCAATTTGTTGTTGCTTGGACTTTGGATAGTTGTGTAAAACAGAATTATGACGTAGGCATGTCTATTTCATTGCTGGCTATTGAGCCACGACTCTTTGAAATCAACAAGGTTTGTCTGGCTTTTGAGCTAAGGATATGCAATCTATGCCTATTTCACTCGAAACCAGCGTCATTTTTAACCTGTTTTGACGCAGCAAATAGATATTTATGTCCTACGGAAAAACCAAGGTCTTGTTAAAATGGTTCTTATAAAAACCGGGCAATGAAGGACTTTTAAATGGTTTTAGTTCTAATTCGTGTATTAAATGAGGCGTCCGTTGGTCAAAATGAAATGTGGTTCTAGGAGCATGGCAAACACGGACCTCCACAAATGGAGGTGTAAGCTGCTGATCGGCCATACCAAACGTTTTTTTTCAAAATATAAACTTAAGATATCTACATGTATATGTTAATTTAAGCTAATTAAATGACCAACCACTTCTTATTATTGCTGAAATACCACGAAATTACCATGGTACCAATTTTCAATTATTCAAAATAAATTCAAAAGATGTTTTTTTTATCATTTAAAAGTTGTCATTTTATTTGGTTTTGGATAAATAAATATAAACGTTGCGAGTGATTTGATGTCACAGGATGTTTTAATCATTTTTAAATTATCGGCCTTTTGTTATCAGGGCGACATACCGAATAAGACAAAATTAAGGCTGTTCCCTGTCCCCATTGTTAATCATTTATTAATTAAATGTGAGAAAATCTGTGGCCATGAGACAGTAAAGTTCACGTTTTTAACACGTGATTTGAGCAGACTACTAACCATCATACGTGATGACCCGGGCTCTGTCATATGTCTGTGGAAAACTTCTGTCATCCAACAGTCCTCCCAGCGTGTAATAAAATCGCTTTATGTGCAGTTGTAAATCGATTTCTCTCAGTTTTTCCGTGGTTTTACTCTCAATCATTGTTTGGATCCCAGACAAGACTGCGGGGATTTCCATCAGGCAGTAGTAGACCTAGATGAAACATGAAGAATAACTTCAGGTGGCTCACTTCACCTGAACTATTTTCTGAAGTCAGTAAAAAATGACTTGAATATATATGATATATATAGCTCGATGAATAAGAAATATATGTCAAATGAGTGAAAATGTGCATTCAGTAAATGTGATTCGGACTGATGATCTGCGGTTAACGACACTAAGCTACTGACGATATTCAACCAAATCCATTGTTACAAACAATTTAACAATCTAGAGACGTAGTGTTTTACAAGAGGCCCAAGGGGCCACATCGCTCACCTGAGCAACAATGGGCGTTCAAAAGATATTGTGCCATATGGCCCTCGGTAGAATAACAAAACAAAAAAAAATATTGTAAAGTATTCGAATTTTACACTTATTTTTGCATACACGTAATCTTTGACATTGTACCTTCATGAAATACTGTTTTTACACAGAATAAGAAAATCCTATGCCAGATATAGAACTAACTATTTGGTAGGAATACACTGTTATATAACTTCTAATTCCCTGTATTTTCGTTCTGCCCCCCTCCCCCACTTAATAAAGCGATCAAAATATATGAGAGCATATAGGTACATTTTCTTCCTCAACTACTTACTAGTTATTGTATTT
Organism: Magallana angulata; assembly: GCF_025612915.1. Classification (NCBI taxonomy): domain Eukaryota; kingdom Metazoa; phylum Mollusca; class Bivalvia; order Ostreida; family Ostreidae; genus Magallana; species Magallana angulata. The sequence continues at coordinate 2,529,160 of NC_069115.1, forward strand.
TTTTTCAAATATAATAGTTATTGTATTTTATAAAAAAAAATCCTAAATGTATATATGTGAAGAAGAAAATTGCACCTCAATGCGCTCAATTTCTCAAATTAAATATATTCAACACTTAATTTGTCTTCTCCATTATAACTAAATGACTCTTGTTTACTTCGCGTAAACTTGTGACTTTTATAACTTTACTCACACTTGATTGATGAATACACTGGAATGAAAAATGTTGTCACGTGACATGTTAAAGAGCTATAAAAATCAATGTTACCATATTGACAGGCACATCACTCTAATTTACTATGGCCCATCCATTATTTTCATTTTTATTCAAAAATAACAAATGGCTACAAACCAGGATAATTTTCCGCTGTAATATTTTTTTAGGAATAGCGATAATTCTTTTATCCCCGCAACAGAAATGTGTCAGAATTATGGAAACTGTTTTAACGATGTTGTTTTTATTTACTCACATTTCACATTATTCATTGTTTAAAGAGGGTGCCCCAGAGAGTAGTTATATACAGCATATCATTCTTTATTTCTTTTGTGTACAAGTATTTAACATACTCTTATTCATATAGAATTTCTAATGATCAACCAAAATTTCAGCGTCAATTGTAGAATTATAAGCAAGATGAGCTCAAATTTTTGCTAGGTTTGAGTCATATTTTGTTCACATGAGTTTATTACATTCATGCAGCTTAAGATTTTTAACTTGGTATTTCCTATTCGGCATTTAAAATGGAAAAAAAAAATGAATGGCCTCAGATCTGTGTACAAACATAGAATTGTGAGCAAATCTCTGTATCTTGCTTATAATTCGAAGCTTAACACTCAAATATCGTAAGTAAATAGAAATTGTAAACGATTAAACACAAGAAACATGCACTATAACAAATAAAGAACACAATTTATTTTTCAAAATGAATCATATACATGTATATACCTACATATTTCCGTCAGCAATATTAAACTCTATCTTAACTGAATAAACTCGAGAAAATGCCGAGCATCTCAACAAAACATATTGCATTATTCAACCATTACGCAAAAGATGATACCGAATTACCGATAGCCTAAATGAATTGCATTTTTGTTCTTTCTTAATACATCAGATGTTGCTTAATTTGCGCAGGTAAACAGTAAACTGTTTGATTTACCGAAGTTTCTGTTTGATTTGATACGTAAAAATCAGGAAATACAAGCGACAGTTCCCAGGTTAACGCAAAGCATAAATGAAAACGAAACGAAAATCACAAGCTTAAACCACCGTCATATGTGAAAACTGTCAACGCATTGAAATATTTAGCCTCAATTTATTTCACAAAATCGGCATCAATGAATTTTGCATGTTTCAAAGATTCCCCTCGTACACGAACTGTTGCACAACGAACAAATTCATCATTGTCAGATCGACCCGTTTATCATATAGTGTCATGGCTGCTTTAAACAAAGAACCTCGTTATAGAATTATGGAATACGAGTCTTGGTAAAATGGGTATACATGCAAACCCGGGCCGTGGCAAAATAAAAACCGGGGCAGATCGGCAATCGTCAATTCCAAATACGCATTATTTTGCAGCAATACTTACAGCGAATACAAATATACTGGTCCATCCAATTTCCTGAAATTTTAATGAGATTAACAGATTAATAACTGCCAATCTTTTGTTTTGCCCAGGTCAAGTCTTGCCTACCCATTTTACCGGATGCCGAGCCCGAAGCTATTAAACTGATTGAAACACGCCTTTCCTTTATTACTATTTTCGTAATAACTCAGACTTGAAACAGAATTGATACTTAATTTTTGCAATTTATATTTTCCTACCCATAAGGATTATTCATGCTAAATTACGTTGAATTTGCCACAGTAGTTCTTGAGAAGAAGATTTTTTAAAATGCACCTCCCTTCTTTTACAGTTTTGAGGTTTTCTCCGGTTTTAATGAAAATTTTTCTTTCATTTCTGCAATTTATATTCATCTTTTCATATGAATGCTTTGAGCCAAATTTGGTTGAATTTGGTTAAGTGGTTTTAGAGAAGAAGTTCAAAATGTGAAAAGTTTACAGACGGACAGACAGACGGACAGATGGACGACGGACAAAATGTGATCAGAATAGCTCACTTGAGCTTTCAGCTCAGGTGAGCTAAAAAACTATAAAGTCTAGGTTTAATGAGGTACCTAAAATAATGCATTACCATTTTTACGCTAATTCTATAAATATCCCAATATATAGCAATAAGTTTTTCATGTCTCAATGAATGTGCTATGAAAAGTAATTATCATGGAGACGAAAGGATCTAATTTCGCTTATATACAGACAAACATGTTCAAGTTCACACCTACTAGTATGTCTTTCATTTCGGCTTTGAATCATTGGTTAGATTCCTAACTTTTCCTATCTTAGATTAACTTCTCCCCAACAAATTACATTACTTAATACTGGCATTCAGGTTTGCTCAGACGACTGACGAGAAAGGATAAGCCTATGAATTTAATTCTTATATATTACCTTTTGTTTTTTACATATCAAATTTTAGGTCCTCGACAAAACAAAACACTTATTAGGTTTGTTACTGACCGTTTACAGAAATTTGTGGGGTCGGTAAAGTCAATAGAAGTCGTCAGTAACAAACCTAATAAGTAATAATGTTGAACGAGTTTACAGTATAGTTTGATTGGCACAAATTCAAAACAATTCCTCTTTACCGATCCATCGGTGTCTTTGATTTCATAAATGGACATTTCCACCTCCCTCTTGTTTCCTGCCCGAAAATATTCAATCTTTGAAGTTTTCCATGGCATCAACCTAATGCGCTTCCCTAGCTCGTTTTTCGGAATGTCTTCAATGATTCTGGGACAGTTACATCTTTCGGGGACAAGTTCGTACAGCTTTAACGGAAACCGGCTTGGGTCTAACTTGTAATATTCTGTTTCTTTAATCAGCCTCTCGATTTCTGAAATTCAAATGAACTCTCAGAAAATACTATGCAGTGGCTTTTAATAGCCGCTTTTTCTAATCTGAAAAAATCGGTTTGTGATACAAAAAATGAAAATTGTAAAAAAATACTTGATTGTTGAATTCTACTTTTAAAAGATAAATCACGTTTTACTGAAAGAAAAATTCGGTAACGGAAAGCTTTGTTGAGAAAAGGTGACATCCTTTAAGATTGAGACAGTCACATGATGAGTAAAAATAAGGGAAGAAAGTACAGTCTTCTATAAGCTATCTTTAATTTACTTACCTGGAAGTAAATAAGATAATAGCCCCGTGTAATGGGACCAGACCTGGGCATGCGCAATGTTTCCAGCGGGCTGTATGTCCTCCATTCGACTGGTATCTATGACCAAAAAAAAACAACAAAAACATGGGGGATATGTAAATATGACAATGAATTAGTCAATTAACCAATCAATGGTTTTATTGATAATACTTAAAAAATTGATATTGTTTATATAACTCGTTTAATTAAGGAGAAATACTAACTTATGCGCTTTGATTCCAATTCAACAATGCTCTAATTCTGCCTACCTTGAAGCTTCCTCACCAATTCGTCCAACTTCCCTTCATCCTCGCTCAGTTCGGTAAAACTGCTGAGGTCTACCCTGGGAACTACATTTAACATCTCCAAAGCCTGAAATTATTTATCAATACTTATCCATAAGTATGCTACACTACACAATGATCTACATTAAAAATGTTACATAAAACAAATAAGTCAAAAAATTGTATTTAGTTCAGTGTCTTTACCAACTGAAACTTCCATTCCCGAGACGCGCTAATCTTCAGAACCACGAGAGACACGTTGTTGAGTCTGTAGGACTTCTCCAGCGCTAGAAGTAGTTCCAAGGTGCACCAAGAACTGTTGTTGGAGTTCTCCGTCAAAAGAATTAGCGCTTTGGAGCAATCCTGGACAGCGCCGCTCCTGCCACGAACAAGATTGGTTCCCGCCAAAAAATCGGCCTCTGACCGCACCGTTAGTCCTCGACCCTCTAGCCTCGCTCTCAATGCCCCTTCAGCAAACCGTCTCTCTTCTGGCGACTCCTCCGAGTATACGAGATACACCTCCGACCTCCCCCTGCCGTTATCCATGATTTCTAGGATAAACGATGTGGATTTACAAGATAATCATGCAATATTTTTATCTAAAGTTAGTTCCTCTGTATGGTGTGGGACGGTGCACTCGTTAAAGATTACAGAGCCCACATTTTAAAACAGGTAACCCTCCACCTTTGACAAGTTGTCGATGATGCTGCGTGTCTGCATTTATACTTTTTTGACCCTTCGTGAAGTGGTTTTGTTTTTGTGGGTCCATTATGATAAGCATGTGCTCAATGGCGCGTCCAAGTCATACAATGGACACCGGGTAATTTATTTCCATTTGTATCCACCTTATATAAGGACCCTCTTTACAATGCACATGAATAAAGAGATCTATTCTTATGGTTTGCTTTACATTTAGAAGTATATATATATATATTAAGTAGAAGCGAATCTAGGATTGTTTTCACGTCACTGAATGAAATTACTTAACATATGATAATGAGTTTACTAGCTAAATGGATGGATAAAGGGATTTTCTTCATGTTTGCCTTATTAGATACATGTAGCTTAAAAGTCTGAACTTCCCAGGGACGACGGCTCACCCCCCCCCCCCCCCCCAGATCTGCGCACGGTTATTGATAAAAGGCTGATAAAGCTAGGTTATACGATACGAACGTTTTCAGAAGTCGATTGTTTTCTGACTTTTGATGCATGTAAAATGGATTTAATTAAACATCGGGGCAATTGAATAACATAAGGTTGATTTGTTATCGATTGAAATATGTAAATATTTCATTTGACTAAACTTAGGTAAATGACTAATAACTACAATGTATATGTTCAAGTAAGCAAAACTGCCACAAGACAAGAACTTCGCTTTTGTTTTTTGTGGGATTTTTTTAAGGGGGGTGGGTAATTATTTTTTTTTTGGACAAGTGTTAATCTTAAAGTAAATTTTCGTTAGCCAACCATTTAGACTAACGGCTGACTATAGAATTGCAAGGCGTACATGTATCACAATCCTTCAAAAATCCCGACCGGGTATATCCGTAATACAACATAACCAGACAAACATTTGACGGGGACCATAAAGCTCATTGTAGGAACCTAGCGTGTCATTTTTAAACCTCTTTTCATAGGACCAATTAATTCGTAATACGGACCAGCCATTAATTCAAAAGATAAAGATTCCAAACTCCGTGTATTTGTGTGATCATAAATATATTTACATAAAAAAAATTTAAAAACCAAATCATAATTACCTTACTTTCGGTTTGCTACTTCATTCAGAATGTTGCAGGTCCTTTGTTGGTTTTGTTATGCATGTATTTTTAGAATTCATAAATTGATTTTTTACGGTCTAGTAACTCAAGGAGGAGAACTCTGGTTGTATGTATAGCTTGGTCAACATGGGGACTTGAAGCAGCCCCCCCCCCCCCCCCCTCCCTCCCCAGACCATCACCTCACCCCAACCAATCCTTTCTTACTGCTTGTGAGGGTATTTTATGTCACCCGCCGACCCCCCCCCCCCTCCCCCCCTCCCATTCTCAGTCAGCCTTGTATCTTGTTGTAATGTTTTTACTCGCACCCATTCTCTGTACAATCTGCTCCGTGTTGTCTAGATTTCTACCTAATATTCCAAGAAGGGTCGTTTATATAACCTTTTGATCTTTACTGTAATTTAGTTTTAAATACACACATTTTTTGATAAGTTTCGTTAATCTCAATGAAAGATAGTAAAAAAACAAATCGGTTTTGAAATCAATTCTACGTGGGTTTTAACTTTCATTAATAGATTAAAAGGAGGGGTAGATAATTAATGGGCGTGTTTTTCTTCTTTTTAAACAAAAGTTTAAAGTGAGATATTGCACTATGTATAAATAATTCAATATGATAGAACATATTTTTGCCCATATTGGACAAACTGAAGCATATCATGATTTTAAATACCAGGACAATAAAATGAAATCAATTTATTGACCAATTGACCGAGGGGCAACAAGATGATCGTACACTCATCCTGCATGTATTATTTAATGAAAAATAAAAAGATGTATATAGACATTAATTACAAAGATATAAGGTTTAAAAATGATATGCTTTTAGACCAGTGAGCTGATTTCGAAAATAAAGGATACGGTGCGTTCACATAGGAATCTATGTTTACCACAAATGCTATTGTAAATATTGGTATGATAGTGGTATTTTCCTGATGTACGGACTTCATCAATCACGGGACGGTGCTCTAGGCCATGTTACAAACTGTCTCAAATGCTGATCAAATATCTAATGAAGAGAATAATGTCATTTTGCAAAGGTGTTGCAAAACAGTGGGACTATTTCCTAACGTGAAAAGGACTTTTAAATATCCGTATCGCTTGAGAGCCACGTCTAAATATAGACACATTACGTAGACGACTATATTTACATAGCGGGTATGTTCCGTACGGAGGGAAAATAAACGAATATTTTACGTGCATTTCTATCGAACACGGCAGCTACCATATACATGTACAGTTAGAAAGATAACCATATACATGTATTCTGTATTTGAATGTTAACATATATCAATTTGATCTCTACTGTTCAGCGTGTTTAAAATATTATTCTTGAGATACATGAATAAATCTTATTCTGGCTCTATAAAACCGTCAGAGTTGTAATTATAATCATCCTATGTTTCTATAGTAAATAAACGCTAAGTCTAGTAAAAAAAAAAGTACAAATTTTTCCGTACATATTTTCAGTAGCCTATTGTTTCATCACCGATTCAAACTTTCTAAAATGATTTTGTTTGTTCTTAAACAACCTGTACAATTATGTATCTTTGAAATCAGCATACCCGTTTATTTCATAAAAAGGGTGAAAAATCAATTTTATACATAGATGCATACTAAGTACATTGTTTTAAAATTTCTTGTTCCGAAAAAAAAGATTTTCAAGTTTATAACGGGGACTTCACACTTAATTTTGAAAAAAAAAAAATAAGCAGGCATGCAAAATATTACGTTAACAAGAGTTTAAATTACTTTATTCTGACATTCTTTATTTATCTCTATACGTACATTACCTTTCCATGCGATTAAAAGAAATAAAATTGAAAAAAAACAACTTTTTCGGGATTCGAACCCAGCCAAAAATATAAGACACGGTTTTAGTCTATTCTAACTGCGTTACCACTCGAAAATTAGCATAGGAACTGCAACACCTTCTTTTGAATTGACTGGGTGTGTGTAAATTCAAAATTCTCAACATGACAATGATATTTAATATAAAGCATAAAAAACTTAGACCCCCCCCCCCCAAAAAAAAAATGGTCTTTCTTTTTTCTGAATTCCTTCTCATAATTTAGAGAATAGTGAACGCCAATGTTGTTAGTTATAAATTCATGAGAGCTTTTTGATTCGTTACAGCTAGCCTTTCTCGCCTGTAAAAAAAATTTTGTATTGAGTTGAAAACGTTTGACATAACGGACCAATCGCAACTTCTCGGGCCTTTCCGGCAAGCTCGGAAAAACACCTCGAATGTATTACCTAAGCGTCCATGACAACCCCCTTTTTATAAAACTTGATAATTTTTATAAATTCAACACATTTTAAGATCTGTTGAAATGTGAGTTACATTCTATTAAAATCAATGATATACCCTAAAATATACCTCAGAGGTGACTAACAATGCTGTCTAGCCGATATTTATTATAATGGGAAGCCGGACTCCATTTTGTATAAAATTCTAACATCCGGTGATGTTAATACATTCGAGGTGTTTTTACGAGCTTGCCGGAAAAGCCCGAGAAGTTGCGATTGATAACGGACATCTTGCCTTTAGATATATGCAAATTTATAGACAAACATACAAGAGAAGAAAACACAGATGTGGATTTTTCTAATTCAGAGTTGTCGTTCTTTTCTTTAAGATAATAGAATATTTTTAAATGGAATAAGCGCACACTTTTAATTATAACTAATATACAATGTATACTTAATTAATCTCTGTAAGTAAAAAAAGCCAAGGGTATTTAATTAGGTTAACATTACGTTGTATGAGGAATGATTTGGTACTCTTTTCCATTCTAAAAAACACCATTTTCCAAACTTACTTCGATTATTTTGTGTGCTATTAAAATTAAAAAGTCTGATTTACCTTCAAAAATGGAGAGTTCCATTATATCGCAGCATTGAATCACTGGAAGCCTGGTTCAGTTATAACGAACATTTTTTTTTAGATAAAAACATGATTTTTCATGTGAACAAAGTTACTAAATCTAGTTAAGGAATGAAACGCATTTTATCATGCTTTTAATACGTTTTTCATCTAATAAACTGTGGACGTTTGAACTCGCTTACCTCTACGGAAAAACTTATACTTGTGAGAAAAATATTTTCTGCCGATATATTTGACTACTAGTATCTTCTAAGCCTTCATCCTGGAAACGGTGAACTTCTTGTGGAGCTAAAATCGCGAGAAAAAAATCAGGAATACTAGTTTCGGGAATATACTGCGATTCAATAGAACCCGCGATCACAGGTGCTTGTGGACTGGACCGTGCACTACCCCCCCCCCCCCTTTTTCTATATTTTTTTTTTCAATTTTTTTTTTATTTCATTTATTAATTATCATTAACAACCCCTTATATATGTCTCCAGCCGAAAAATAAAAGAAATATCACGACTTGGTAGCATTTTATAATCATACTCGTTTCCCCTATATATATAAAGAGAAACGAGTGTGATTATAAAATGCTACCGAGTCGTGATACTTCTTTTATTTTTCGGCTGGAGACATATATAAGGGGTTGTTAATGATAATTAATAAAAGAAAAAAAAAATTTGAACAAAAATATAGAAAAAGGGGGGGGGGGGGGTAGTGCACGGTCCAGTCCACAAGCACCTGTGCCCGCGATATATATAGTGATAAGGTAGTATATTATATAAATTCCGTGCGGTGATCATGAGGTTTATTTCAATATAAAAAGATATATCTTGGGTTCTTTTACGAAATGTAAACCCCTGGAGGAAAAAAATAAATATATAATTCCATGACTTTAAATTAAGATTCATGCACGCACTTAAAGAAGACCACTGCAATGCGATCCGTGTAATCCGTTCACGCAGCACGTGCATGGCGAGCCGAATGGCTGAGCTTCAATGATGACCACCCACTGAGGGCCTCTAGCCGCACATGCATTCCCCGCCGGCGCCCCATTCCACACGTGCAGCGTGTCTGGAAATAGCGATAACAAACCAAGATGGAGAGAGAATCACAAACAGTAAGTAAGTCCTCTGCAGCTTCTTATATTTGTCTATGTGTATAGCATGTTTAGTACAATTATTTTCTTACTTTAGATATTTATGCCGCCTGTATAATGAAGTATGAAATACTATGTATGTGCACATAGCAGAACTTTAACAGTGGGTTTTTTGAAATTACGAATGATACATTATCCTGTGCCATGTTCACAGGTTTTGAGCTTTTGAAATGTCCGGCATGTCTTTTTTACGGGGTAGTGATGGTTCATAGTAAACTGATTTGACAGACATTGGTATGAAAATTAAAAATCAGCACGTTCATGTAGTTGTAATGGACGACGTAGTGACATTCCCTACACGTTTTATAATCACCAGATACTTAGCATCGCAAGGGGGGGGGGGGGTATTCCCCCTCTCACTGACAAAAAACATTTTTCTTTTTTTAGCAGAAAAATGAAATAAATTCAATTAAATGGGAGTTACCCCGCCCTCACTTGTCAAAATTAACCTTGGTATAGTAGCTTCAAATACTTGGCTTCCCCTTTCCTTAAATTAGGATTTAGTCTGCACCCCCTCCCCCTCTTTCAAAACCTACGTGCCTGTGTGTACATTGATGTATTGCATGGGAGGGACAAACGAGGGAATAAACTATTTTTTAACTTGAGTTTCTTTTATCATACTTTTTCATGTTTTTCCTTGATTTTCTTTAAGTGTTGTACTTTAACGTTATATGAACATGAAAAATAATGTAACATGAATCTCCACAAGGGAAAAATAAAGAGTTTTAAAATGAGCTAACACGGAACAACAAACAGCAGTTGATAATTGCCATAGATGCATAATGTAAACATGCACACTCCATTGTTGTGGCCTGACATTCCCTTGCCCCGGGGCATCGGCCTAAACATAGCATTGTAATGGTGTCTTTCCGCAATAATAGGTATTGACCTCACTATTTGTTTTACGTCTTATCCTAGGTGAGCAGTTCTGACGATTTTTACCTGAGCCGGGATAGTCTCCCCTGAAACCGATATGTCGGATATCTTAGAGATATCCTGATATCTAAGGAGCGATGTTGGGTGCTGTTGATACCCTCCCCCGGGCAGTGACCTCGTGCCGGTGTCGATATCTGTTCGTCTGTTTGCTGGCATTCGTCGTCACGCAGCTGCTGATTTTTGGCGCCATGTTTAACCGGAAGTGTCCGTATGTCTCTTGGTTATGGCGGGGGTGTTCCACAAAGAAGCCCCTGTGTCCCCTGATTTCACCTCACCTCGGTCAGTTCACTGTTTACTTAATTGAACACACATCACTGTGGTTAAATGGTTCAGTTGTACACATATATATAGAGCAGGCTTTAAAGATGATAACATAATATGGTGTGTTTATTTTATAAACATGTTTATGTGAAAGGATAACAACTAAAGATGCAAACAGAAAAACAAACCATCCTACCCATTTTCATAAATATTTTTGATGAGCAAAAGAAGGGTAAAAAAAGTAGCAAACAGACAAAAAAGTCGCAATAAGTGAGATCGGGTCTGTTCAATTTGATTTGTTTTGACCCTTGTCTACGTCATGTAGTTGGTGGAGTGGAGGTTGAGACGTCAGTCCCCGCCTGGCAGACGATCGAAGATAACTACCCCATGCTACAAAATGGCGGCCGCTACCAGCCGCCCGACTGCGAGGCTCGCCACAGGGTGGCGCTGATCATACCCTTCCGAGACCGCGACATTCACCTCAAAATTTTCCTGAATAACATTCACTCTTTCTTGATGAGGCAGCAACTCGATTATGGAATATTTGTCATTGATTTAGTAAGTAAAATGTTTGAGTTTTTGAATACTGATTAACATTTATTTAAATAATCAAATATTTATCATAATGAAAGATGTAAGTATTTCAGAGATATATATATATATATATATATATATATATATATATATATATATATATATATATATATATATATATATATATATATATATATATATATATATATATAATTCTGATGTATTTATTTATACTAGTGCTATTTAGTGAATCTTTTATGCATCTTATGTGCCTGATTTATAAACAGTCAGTTAAGTTATAAAAATGCATATCGTTATTAATTTTTTAATTTGCTATGGGATGTAATAAACAATGGCTCTGTAAAGACTGCGTTGCTAAATGGATTTTAAATTGATTATATTTTAACATACAAAGTATTCTAGACATTATTATTGAAAAAGAACAATTTTCTCGAAATACGATATTGGTATGTATTTTGACATAGATTAACATTGTCTACATTATAACACACGAGTGCAGGAAAGTGCGACGATATAGGACGCTGATGTGAAAGTTGCAATAAGATTAAATATATATAAATGTCAATTTTATGCAAAGAATTTGATCGAAAATATAAACCCCGGAAATTTTTCTTTGATTTTAATTCCCATGGGCTTACGTTAAAAATCGGAATAAAAACACAGATTTCTTCTTTTTTTTTTAAGTTTTGACATTTGCACCCTTTTTTAATAAGGTAAATAACGTTCATGTAATTTGTTTAATTTTTTGTTTGTTTGCTTTTAGGAGGAGAGTATCCCGTTCAACAGAGCGCTACTGTTGAATGTCGGGTTCCTGGAGGCGAGCAAGGTCCACGACTACCAGTGTTTTGTCTTCCACGATGTCGACCTAATTCCTGAGAATGACCACAATACCTACTCGTGTCCGGAGCAGCCCAGACACATGTCTGTGGCCATCGACAAAATGAATTACAGGTAAAGATAAACAAAGAGATGAATTACAGGTCAAAATAAACAAAAACCCCGGCAGATGAATTACAGCCAAAAATAAACACATAGATAGACGTACATGTATGTCTACGGTTATTAATAATATCAATAACATGTACAAATAAACAAATTAACACTAGGTGTGTGTCAGCGATCATTGATTATAGTTAAGAAAAAAAAATTATGCCCCCCCCCCGCACAATTTTCCGCAGCAAACATTTTTCTTTTACATTATTCTCTCATGCTTGTGAAATCATAAGATAAAATTCTGCTTATCTTTCCTTCACTGCATGAAATTGTTTTCTAATCAAACATTACCGTGCATTATTGAATAGCTTTACCCTCCCCCATTTATTTAGGTAATCAACGTATCCTGTTGATAGCATTAGTCTATGAGGGTTAGCTTTTACCTCGTGTCTGCTGTGTCATGTAGTGATGTACAATGTATCTCATTCCGATAGATTGTTGTTTTGTTTTTTAAAAGGGAGGGTGTCAAATTTATCATAGAAAAACATATTAATATGTGACTTTGAATAATAAACAATTAAGAGGAAATTGAATGTGATTTTTTATGGCCAACAGCTTTTGAAATCATTAATGGCAACGTATCTCTCTTGAGCGGTATACACATTTGGTACATGTAACACATGTTACACATGTGAACACATAAGTCGATCATTATTAACTGACCTGTTTCAGACTGCCGTACACGACCATATTTGGGGGCGTGTCAGCGATGACCAAGGAACAGATGCTGACGGTGAACGGGTACCCCAACAAGTTCTTTGGCTGGGGAGGGGAGGACGACGAAATGTACAACAGGTAAATACAACAGGTAGATACAACAGGTACATTTCTTATAATTACAAAAAGTACCGGCCCTAGATACAAAGATAGGTTCAACAGGTAGATACAACATGTCAATACAACAGGTAGACACAACAAGTACACACAACAGGTAAATGCAACATATAAATACAGGTAGATAAGACAGGTTGATACATCAGGTACATGTAAATACCACAGGTAGATACATATAAGTAACTCTTCGGTTATTTGTAACCTTTAGTGTCATAAGCTAATACTTCATGCTATTCTGTAAACCTTTCATCTTTACATGTACATGTAGCATGTATGATATCTGGCGGAAATTATTTTTTCAACATGCAAGCGTGGATTTGTTTAATGGAAGCTGCATTCCCTTGAAATAGTTAAATAGAGTGCACGTGCAGTCAAATGTACTATGTTTACAGTAAACATTTTCTTTTTGTAACAGGATAAAGTACCACAACCTGACCATCAGCCGGTACACGGGGGACGTGGCCCGCTACAAGATGCTGGCCCACCGCCGGAATCAGGAGAATCCCCGGAGGTAAGGCGAGTATCCTGAGTCTTAAAATAGATCTGATCGGATTAAAGCCGAACAAACAAGGCTTACCGCTTAAGATTATATCTATTGTAGTGATAGTAAAATCAAGATGTTGTGTAAAATATTAATAACTCATGCACTGTATTTTTTTCTCAAATTCATTGAACTTGTATTATCGTATGAGCGTTGACCCTCGGTAATTTTTTTTCTGTTTAAAACCATTTTCATATGCACATGAACATGTATATATCTTGATTCTTACGGATGTAAAACTTAAAACACATCAGGATTCTTCTTAAATATACGGTTTTACCTTTAATTCAGTTTTTAAACAAAGATCCAATATCAATGACTTTTAATTTTAGATTTGATCTGATTAAGTCAGAAAAGAGACAGAACCACAGCGACGGACTCAGATCACTGGAGTACCGGGTCATTAGCCGAGTCCAGAGGCGGCTCTTCACGTACATCCGGGTCTCTGTGGACCAGAAACAGCTCGCTAGTAGATGAAACAATGGCGGCGAATCTTCTTGGCTTACACCTGAAGCCTAGCGGAAGCGGAAGTACATGTATCTTGGTATCCCCACCTTTTATCAATTTTATCTGGACAGTAAGTTGACCAACGGATAATGCTAGGGGGTTGGTGGATAGTACCGATGCGGGGACGCTTGCTGAGCTGTTGCCTCTGAGTCCTGTAGGAAAGAGACTTGAGAAGCAAACGTGTGTTCTCTTGCCACACAATTCGTTGTCTGGATCAGTGAAATCAATATGGCGCTACTTTGCGTGACTTTGTCAATTATCAAATTTATCACGGAAAAGAGTCTGTTTTATACTTTGTTAGAAATTAACCATTTGTTTAACAACAACATTCCTCTTTTTAAAATAAAGTACTTTTGATACAACCTTTTAAAATTTATATCATTATTTGTCCCTATTTTAATATAATAACACAAGAACATGAGATCAAGCTGCATGATGAAAGAGAGACATTGCACAATTTCGTCACAAATATTAACCTCCCTTTCAAGTGGGGCTGTGCACTTGTATTTGTGCTCTGCCACGTTATGTAAACGGCACATGACGAGCAACTTCACGTGATGCCCCCATGACGTCAAGGAATTGTGCAACGTGCTGGTGTCACCGCCCACCTGAATATGCGTCAGATCCAAAGGGAAAAACCAGGTGCATGTCAATGTTTTAGATGTCTAATATGAAAAATAAAAGATTAACAAAACGATTTCCGAGAAATTATATATCTAAGAAAGTGTTATAATCGTTCTTAGGTTTGATGTTTTTCTTTTCACATTATATATCTTATCAACGTGCAGTTTCTGAGCAATTCAATTTACACATGTATAACATGTGTTACTCATATGTGTAAACTTATTTTTAAATAATGTGCACAATATAAAATCCTTTTTTTTTTTTACAGGCAAATGAAAAAAAACCAGATTTATCTTGATCATGTTTCGGTTTTTGGAATTTTTTTTTACATGTAACTATTTGCTTTACTTTTGAATAAACACTTTGCAATAGTTAATTAACACGCACTTTCATATAACCAATAATTCATGAAACTCCCTAGACATATAATCATAGTTTTTCCTTTATTTACAATGAGGCAATAATGCACATGCGCTAAGTTTACAAATGACGGTGGGTAAATAACTAATTGTTTGGGGTTTTTCCTGATCAGTGACTCTTTTAAAGACTTTTGTTGACCCTGATGAGTTTTGTTATGGCGGCTGATTGTCCTTGCCCTCCATTGTTGACATAACGTGATACAGGGACCCGGAAATCCCCCGACATCTAATGGAGTACAAGTGGTGTGATTTTCGGCTAATAAACCCCGCCCTGTGTAACAGAATGGCGATCATTATCTTCAAATACTGGCGAAATGTAAACATCGGGATCGGCCTTCCGTTATCGTGACCCCGAAGCTCTTGACAGTTATCACGTGTTTATGTTTTGAATGGTGGATAAAACGATTGGCGGTAATTGGTTTGACGATGTCAACAGCACCCACAGAACACGGGACGTTACAGAAAAGTTAAGGACTGGATTTCCTGAATGTGCTTAACAATTCTGGGAAACTATTGTGCATGAAGCTCAAAAAGACTTGACCGTTTAAAATCCACCATGTTTGTTAGGATTTTCCTGTTGTTTATGCTTTCTGTTGCGATTACAGGTAGATATTTTTTATTTACAGGTATAAATAATGTAAATGTATGTAAAAGTATTTTTCAAATCATAATTATAGTTTTTGATATGCCAGATTTTCATTTTTATTTTTTTTTGAGGGGGGGGGGGCGTACAGCTTTTAGTTCAGGTTCCAATATATATGAACTGAATGTTGACAATTGACTGATTTATTTATTTTTGTATGACTTGATAAAATTACAAATAAGTTTAATTAATTAAATATTTTTCCTAACTTAGATTTTTCATTCATTTATTAAAAAAAAATATCATTCGAGAACAATTTTTCAAATTATATATTTTGAATTATGAAAACGTTACAAGATTTTGTCAAATGTTTACTTGGAGGATTATTTTTCCACCTCGGAATTATTATCTATAGACCTTTTATTAAAGATTTATATCTTACTTGTCAAGTAATTAAGAAACAATAAAAAAGAAAAAAAATAATTAAACCCTCAGGGCATGCAGTGGTTGGTGGAATATGATTGAAACAGTTGGAGTTTTAGAAAACTACATTTTGAAGCAATATGAGCTGTATTTTTTAGAATTTTATTTTGCTGCAAAAACCTGGTAGTATGCTAAGTCTGCATGTAACTTAAACATTTATGGTAAATAAAGTTTGAAAAAATCATTAATTTTTGTCAGAAGAAAAATGTCTCCTGTAAGGATTATATTAATAGCAAATCAATTATTGTACAGGACGACAATAATTCAAATTTGCTCCAATTAAGGCTTTTTTAACAGCTTTTCGCACAAAAATATAGCTTACAGAAATTTAAAAACCATGATTTTTTGTCATTGTAGTAGAAAATAATATTTTCGTAAAAAAAATTCTACATGAAAATTGCAGCTCATATATAATTGCTTTAACGAGTAGCATGTAGAGATTCCTTTATTTTGTGCTGACGTTATCCGGCAATGTGGAAGAGATATTCTGGAATAAGTTTCTTTAACTAAAAAAGCATTAGGTCTCAGATCCATCTTAGCCATACTTGAATTGTTTTAAATTTAATCGAAATATTTTATCACTCACAAAACTGTTAATTAAAATTGCTAATATAAATCCCCCTTGGAATACCCAAAAACACTGATTTTAAGCGCGACACACATTAAATTTGAACATTCAGACAGTTCAAGAATTGAATAAAACACATCTATTTATGATTATTTCTGGTTTTGTAAAACCTGTAGGATAAATAGATCGATCACTTTACGGTTGAAAAGATTTTTTTTCAAACAAGACATTTTCAGCTGCGAGGTCCGATTTAATATCAAATAATTTAACGTACGCATTTCATTATAAACGATAGTTCTGCTTAGTACGTGTATGACATTTTTGTTTACAGTACTAAGTATTGCAACATTTTTACTGATCAATTGAACCATTATTTCCAAGAAAAATAATATACATTAAACCAAGCGTATACATGAACCGCGTCATTCCACCCCATATCAAGACTCCCCCCCCCCCCCACCCCCCATCCCCCTCCCCCTCCTGGGTCGAGAGTATGACTGTATTCCGTCTTTGACATTCACTATAATGAAAAAAAAAGTGAATTAAGATTTCAATTTTTTTGGGCAAAGACAACTGTGATAAATAAAAGTGTAAAAAAAAAAAATAGTACTAATATTTCTATATAATTTTGTTTCCAATCGCCCATAAATATGTGGGGTGAAATAAGCCTGATCAATCGGGGGCGAAACAAAACCCTTTCCATTTCTAAATACATGTATGCCCTTGATGCATTGGTTTGTTTTTTGTTTTGTTTTAGTTTTTGTTTTGTGGGGTTTTTTGTGGGAGGTTTTTTGTTGATATTTTTTGGTTTTGTTTTGTTTTTTATTTGGTTTTTCATTTGTTTATTGTTTTTTTTAAGGAGTGTGAACAGATACATAAATTATTTTCATTTGCTCTAAGTATTTCTATTGTTTAAAGGAGAACGATTCTGCAAATGTGAAATGCGAAGGTCAATAACTTTTTAAGGTAATTGGTTGGTTTGGAAAATTGTTTGATACTATTATAGCCAAAAAGTCGAACCAAGCAGCTCTTATATATTTAATGGGTTTGTTTGGATTTATATTGGATGTTAAAATGTCACGATGTTGTACGGTGATTTTTATTATAACTTTACTTTATAACCAATTTATTTATAATCTATTCAGTAGAAAGTAGTCCGTCACAAATCAGCGGCCACACGGTCCTCCGTCATCTGTTCAAGCGATGGAACGAGGAGATTTTTGGATGCCATTGTTCGTTCACAATTCACTGTACGAGTGACTCCAACTGTCATGCTCACGGGCACCAGTTCCGATGTGTGGCCGACTGCTGCGGGACCAAGTGCCACGCCGTCTCAGAAAGTACAAACCATGGTTTTCGTAGATAAGGTACACTGTAGGTCAGCCTCACGTGACTCTAATAGATGGCGCTGTTAAATAGCGGGAAATAAAATTACCGGAAGAAGTATTTTTTAGCATTGGATTTTATATGTATATATTGTAAAGTAATCGTTCTGCATTCTGATTAAGACAGCTATAGATCTGTTCCGGTGTTTTAAGGTATTCATGAACAAAACAGAAGAAATTCCAGTAAGGTTAAAATATATTTAGTCACGTGAAGCTACGATTTGGGTTAGACATGGCCAGATTCCCTGTATATTCCTAACAAAAATCAAAACATATTCCATCCACTTTCATATCTTTAGAAAGCACATGTACAGATTTATAATTTTAGAGCACCTTGTAGATGAGCATGTAGTAATCAATTACCATTAGGTATTTATTTGATAACAATATATCTAAATGTAAATTGTATTGATTTCATCACATTAAGTGATAGCATTACAACTTAAGTCACGAGTAATGTCTAATGACCAGTGTTCCCACAGTAAATCTATGTATTTCTGTCCAATGGTGCGGCTCTTTCGCGGGTATGATAAGGCAACTCACAGCGATCAAATTCCTCTGATCGATATGACGTCACAATAAGCAGCATGATGTCATATTTTACTCAGAAACATGTCGATTTTAACTTTATCTCTGGTTCAAATTATAAAAACTACAGACATAAAATATCACTAGAAACTCTTCTAACTGAATATATCTTTGATTTCTCTCTATTACGTATAATTATCATTGATGACGTCACAAGCATGTTTAAAAGAGAAGATCATGTCGGGAGACAAATTATCGGAATGCAGTGTAAACAATGCCGAAATAAGACTTATTTAATACAGATACCTAAGATTTAGATGAGTGTCAGTTAGAATATAATCAGGATAATACAGGCATGGATATTTTGTTTAATCAGCGAGTGTTATAAGGTAAGCGGATCGACATTTATATGGCTTGACCAGCCTTTCCTCTGTCAGTGTGTACAAAAAATGGCAAAAGTGTAACACTACCCCGGATATTAGGAAAGATGATTTTGGTAAATATCAACGGTATATGACCTAAACTACCTGAAAAGTGCTGCTAGAATCGTGTGCTTTGTTGTTTTAAACGAAAAATACGTAGTATTTTCAATGAAATTTTAGAAGTTGAGAGGGTTTCTGATAAATATTTACAATATTTATTTTATGCGATGTACAATAGGATTCTAGCAGTAATACTAATAAACATGAACTAATTGCCAATCGAATTATTGTAGCAAACATACAAATGAACTTCGGGGTAGTGTTACACTTTTTGATTTTTTGTTAAGGTAAAAAATTGATCTATTTTTGACTGTCACGTGATACCATGGCACGGCAGCTTCAAAGATTGAGTCGATTCCGAAGTAGAAAAATAATATCTTGGTGAACTCTTTCACTTGGTACTAATATCCCGCACTGTTTTCATAAAAATAAACATTTTTTAAATTGATTATAATTTTAACGGTCATTAAACTCGGAGTTGCCTTAACCTACCCGCGTTCGACACTAGGTGGCTCCGCCCCCTCTAGCCAAAAGATTTTCGATAATATTCCATTCATGCTCTCGTGTCGTCTTGTAAGTTTAACTCATTGTGAATTAATGTTATATGTTTAAAATGAAATTTAAGAAATGTAATATGTATTAAAAACAATGAATATGTACTTATTTGTCATTGCAGCCACATCCAGCAGGTTTCACTGACAGCGAGACTTGAACGAGAAGTGGTTCCTGGACACAGTGTTGTTTTCATAAAATAAAAAGTTATTTATAGATCACTTTGTCGTCATCATGTCTATTTTTTGCAGTACCTTATCATTACGTCATATCTATTCAATCAAAGGGCTTATTTATTGGTATCAAAATATTATTAGAATTATTCAGATTTAATAAACTGGTATAAATTTTGCATATAACATAGAAAAGACTATATGTATAAAAGTTTTTTTTCACATTAAAAGCAAAAATATCTTTAAAAAAAATATAAAAAAAAAAAAAAAAAAATATATATATATATATATATATATATATATATATATATATATATATATATATATATATATATATATATCTAAACAGTAATAAGAGTTTTTGAAGAATTCATCATATCCATCTTGTTTTTATTCAGCAAAATATGATTATATAAAAATAATTACAAAAAAACAGCTTACATAATTTAATGTACGTTTTGAAATCTTAAGTTTTGTATACACAGCAAAATGAAGAAAAAAGCCTAAGCTTGTTTGACCATACAAGTGTTACTGTTAAGTTGAAGCCATCGACCTTTTTCAAAATCAATGAAATTTTCCTTCCACAAGATACTAGTATAGGGTTTTGATATGCTTGTTTACCGGCGGTCAGATTCTATTCGTTATAAAAAAATATACATGCTCATTCTCTGAAACAGTTACACGTAATTACGTGTACATCCTTCCGATAGAAAAGTGGCGAGTATTTAAAGTTCTCCGGAAGCACCGAAAAAGAGCGATATAGTACAATTTCATGGATCAGCGTTCTCATCCCAGGCACAGAGAGAACAGTTTAGTGCACCGGAAGCCTCTAATTTTTGCGCAGGCGCCAAACCTCCTTTAAAAGTTGGTGATGGCTCCCGTGGACTGGAATATAAATTTGGGCTACTGTAGTATTTCCGTTGTCGAGTCTGAAATGAGTAACTTTTCTTGTGTATGTCAGGAAGTCTGGTGTATTGACGTTTAAACTGGTCGTAGTACTGGTCGTCCACTGTAGGACTGATGTTCAGTGGGACAGATGAACTTTCTCGCAGGTTCTTGTTTTGTCGGTTTTGTGGTGAGGAATCATTGAATGCCAAGCCCGATTCTCGAGGCGTTTCTCCCGGTGTCGTCAAGTGCGGGTTGGCGTCGACACGACTGCTCGCTCGCGTGACGTCACCGTCGGAGCCATTTTGGCGGTACGGCTTTGACACGACTTGTAGTGGCGGTGTCGTGGTTTCTTGTGTAGTGAGGGACTGTAGAGAGGATCTGGAGGTGGCCGAGCTGAGCCGTTTAGAACTGTTGCTCTCCCAGCCCTCAAGGATCGCTTTTTCGCCCGGAGTCGAGAAACTTCGCGTCATTATTGTATTCTGTCTTTTTAACTCGCTCTGTTTCCTATACTTTGTGAAGATCTCCTCCACTGGTTGCGCACAGAGTCCACGCAGCCACGTGGTGTTTGATTGTTTCGCAATACGTTTTTGGAACGATTTATCCACATAGTAATAGTCCATATTTTTCCTCCGCGGAGCGATTTTCTTTCCGGCAGGCATACCCCGGTAGACATTTTGTTTGGGTGAACTTTTGACCTTACTGAAATCTAAGGACACAAATGTCACACTTTCCGGGATCTTTTGCTGGTTGTGTCGTTTGCCGTGAAGAGGGGTCGACACCGGACATCGGTAATAACTCCCGGGTTCCGGGGAGGCCCGGAAAATGTCCTCTATCCCGGACTGTTCCAAGCTGTAGCTGTGGATGTTAGCGCCACCTGTTGTCATCACCATCTGTAAGAGACGAGGACGATTACAACAACAACAAGTAGTCTAGTCAATCCAATACAGTTCACTTACACTTGTTATAGAGATTGTACATACCATATATTTACAATTATAGGCAGAATTGTCGGATGTACATATCATAAAATATTTTTAAAAAAAAAGAGAAAGAAAGCGGGACATGTACGTAAGATTTTCTTTACATATAGTTGCAGTGAGTAAAGACTGATTCGTCAAGTTTAAACATTTCATTTCAACTACATTGAAACAAAGCTCGTGGAGTTTTTCAGCTTTAAAGGTAACTTTATTACAGAAAATTTAAAGGGTCTATTCAAAAACCCAAGGTAGACAACCGGCCAAGTCAAGGACGAGTTGTCGTCCTTGGTGATTGAAGATTTCGGAAAGTATTCTCATGTTGACAAAGCTTTCATTCCAGTGGGAGGGGGTCAAGAGTTGTCAAGTTACGTAATGTCCCTATATCTTCTGATGACAATCGATAGTGCCTAGCTGTTTAACAACTTGATCGTAATATAATCTTAGTCTTTAACTTCTTGAATGTGATCAAAAATCGATTCCGAGCACAGAATAAAAACCTCCTTCAGAGTTTGTTAACAATACCACGATCATATACATGTATTTACTGACATTTTGCTTTGAGCATATTCAATAGATCAATACATGTATATATTTCATCCTAAACTGTTTTTTTATTACGTGCATATCAAATGTTTTTCATGGATGAAATACAGAAATTGTTCTTCATTTGCCCAAAGCATTAATCTCTCTCTCTCTCTCTCTCAATCTCTCTCTCTCTCTCTCCACTTCATCTCTCTTCCCCCACCCCACTTCATCATCATCATCGTCACAATCATCATCGTCATCATCATCTATCATCCATGACCATCTTCATAACAATCTACCTCTGATCTTGTCGTCTCTTTAGATTAAACATTTAGTAAAAGCGGCTAAAAAGTGAGAAAAGCGGAAGGTAAAGAGATTTACCCTTTTAACGTTACGCTTCCTGTATATCTTGCGTTATTCCACAGACGAGGAAATTTTAGCATCAGTCCAATGACATCACATAAAGCCTCCGAAACACTCAAAACACTCGCACACAGTGAAAAAATCCCCGCACTACATGCAGACTGCTTTCCTTAAAAAATTAATTAAATTTCACCAGAGATACTCAGGGCTTTTTAATTCCTCTTCTCCCCGGCGGATTAATTCATAGAAGAGTTTATAAATCTTCCACGTCGTACATCATTGACTAAATCTGGAGGTGAACAAAATCAATGGCTGTGTATTATTGGGGGGACTGGCGGGTCGGTACAGATCAATGGTGTCTGTATTGACTGGGATGGCATTTTATCTCGCCGGAGGAAAACAAAGGAACAGTTGATCGGGTAGATACCGGGGGCTCCCTGATATCGTATAACATCTGCCTGTAACGATTGGATATCCGCGAACCTAACTGATCTACATAGTATACGGTCCTCACACCTCTATCTAAAAAAGCTGCAGATTTTTAAACGGTGTTAAATTTCTGTTTTAGATATTTATGCTAATTAAGTTGACGTGTTAAAACTTATTTTGCTGATATTT
Organism: Magallana angulata; assembly: GCF_025612915.1. Taxonomy (NCBI): domain Eukaryota; kingdom Metazoa; phylum Mollusca; class Bivalvia; order Ostreida; family Ostreidae; genus Magallana; species Magallana angulata. The sequence continues at coordinate 2,552,308 of NC_069115.1, forward strand.
TGTAAATCTTTTGATCAGTTGAGATAAATCTTACATGTAAAGGCAGACTTTAAAATCTGCGGTAAATGAAGGGTAGTGCAAACTAGATTGATATAATTGGAAGAATTTAAGATCGTGTCATGATAAGCTTTTCGTGGCTATTCATTTTCTTCTCCAGTTAATCATGGTCATAATCTTATGTTAGACACCAAAGTTTAAACAAAATAGAAAGATTTTCGCCGACGAAAAACTACTATCCGGTTTCTTGCAATTGAACTCCAGTCTTGGTTTTGTTCTCTATAATAGCCGCATAGATTTATCGAAACCCCCATCGAAATCCTAATTGAATTGTAGCTAAGTGGTTCAACGTGATTCAACAAAAAAAAACCCAGCGACAGACTTTTCCTACTAATTATCTCACTGAGGAGAGATGATTTAAATATTTGAATTTTGAATCAAACGGTTAGGTTTTCTATGTAAATTGTCTTTGAAGATTTGAAGGCCATTGTTCACAATGCAAATTAATGGTTCTGATACTTTGTAGCTATGTCTTGTGTCTAATGCTGTCTCTGTTACTCGGTAAATTTTAATAGATTATAATTTACATCGCAGTTACACAAGGTATTTTTACACTGTAATTCTATCATAGTTGACTCACTCAAGAATTGAGATATGGACTAAATAATTCAAACCGTTCAACTCAAAAGGATAGCTTACCTATTGGTTGTACATGTACGTACGGTTGTATGTCTAGATTTTCACATGTTAAGCTCACTTTGACCACATTCCCTAGCCTGTTCTTACCATATTTGTTAATGTTTGTACATGTTCTTTTAATATAAAACGAAATTAATGATGTACAAATCGATATAGTGTTTTTGCGTTTAATCAAGATAACATTTGTAATAATTTGCAGAAAAAAAATAGTGTACATGTATTATAGATCAGAAGTCACATAATCAACAGAATAAGTCTATCTCTCTCTCTCTCTTTCTCTTTCTCTTTCTCTCTCTCTCTCTCTCTCTCTCTCTCTCTCCAAATGTTAGGGCATGGCCTATGCGCGGATCCAGAATTTTTCCCGAGGGGAGGGGGTTTCCAAGGGACAACAAGGTCTTCAACCCCCTCCCTGGCTCAACTTTCTAGATCTGCGCATTGGGTTTCATGAACAAGCAGCGTTTAATCTCTACATATATTCACAGGTAAGAAATAATTAAATCGCTCCAGATCAGGTGTACCTCGCCATGTCACGGTGAGACTGGAACCTAATTATCTTAATTAACAGACCTCCTTGATTAGATAAAGATCGAAAAAATTCCTCGATATAGATATTTGAATTGCAGGATACTCGGTCATCATGCGATTAAATCTGCTAGTTATAAGATAAGTAATTAAAGGCCTGACAGGGGGATACATTATACGACACGGTGTTCGCTGAGCGCGGTATACATGTGTATTGAGGACTAACGGGGTCGATGACCACGGTATAGAATTCATCACAGGGTAGGTAGCAGAATGAACTGATGTAAATCAATACACTAAAATCAGTCAGATTATTGACAACGGAATCAAACAGGCAACGTTTCCGTAGTATGGGGATGAAGTAAATAATAAAAAGTACTGGTATATTTTGCAAAGGATTGATAAAGTAACTATAATTGACTGCATGTATTAAATCTTTTAATCTATACAAAACTTTTTCTTTAATAGATTTTTGAAATTGTGTTACTCTCTCTCTCTCTCTCTCTCTCTCTCTCTCTCTTCTCTCTTCTCTCTCTCTTCTCTCTCTCTCTCTCTCTCTCTCTCTCTGATATTGCTATGTGACAGTGTTTTCACGTCTCTTCACACCGAGTATTAGCACAATTCCCGATAATCCTCGTTAATCCCCCTAAGTCGGTTTAATTTTAATTGAATTATACTCTCCAATTAACCCATATTCACCGACTTTTTAACCTCTACCCAAAAAAACTCGTCTGTGAAGCAAACTATTTTAACCTCCGATTAAAACAGATTAATATCAACGATATTAACCAGCCAGGACCACTACAGAGTTTTGTAGCTGCACGTGTGAAGTATTTTAAGCAGGATGCTGCATGGTTAAGCGGTTCTCGGGTTAAAAGACATCGGTTTGATTTCCGGTAGTGAAGTTAAGGGTGGGGCGGTTTAAGGCAGGGTGGGGTTGGAGTGGAGTGAGTTAGGCTTTTTATAAAAGACATTCATAGATCTTTTAGTTGTCATTTCTTATGTCGAGCTTCATTTCTAGGTTACATTTGTCGTGAATTTTGAAACTGCGTGTTATTAATTAAAATACTAAAGTCGGTCAAGCTTAAATATGATTACTGTAAAAATTATAATTAAGTTCATTGTTGATTGCTTTCGTTGCGTTAACACGTTTGCCGATTGCGGAACAGTTTACACAAAAACACTTATTTTTTAATCTTAATCAGCCCTTAACATTTTGTAACTGTAATATAAATTTTTTAAACAATTAGAAAGAAATTAAACTCATTGGAAGTGTCTGTTGAAATATTAAATACAGTTCAGGAAAACTCGAAATATTTACAAGCTTATACACTTACCACTCGGAGGTTAAAAACAAATCAGAATCCACATTCCATCGTCTCCTACTCCTGCCCTCTAAGTGTACGAAGGACTCTCTCCCCCGATCTCTAAGTTGTAAATATCTCGCACCGTGCAGTAAAAAAGTCAGGCCCGTTAAGAGCTATCAGTGAATACGAACCGCCGACTGCAATTCGACGGGCTGTTTTTATTTCCTTTAACTGATATTATTGTATGGCACTGATAATAAAGAATATCGGGATATTTATTTTAGGGTTTAAATTAACACGGGGTCTTTTAAAACACATCTACAAGCCGATTAATCGATTGATCTTGAAGGCAAACTGATGAGGTCAGAGGGGTCAAGGGTCATAATGCACAATCCGGTATAGGGTAAATTGAGTCACCGACAATTGCTCAGTGTGAAATGTTTGTTCTTGTAACAATGATCCTCGTTCTTAAAACCCGTCAACAAGTTTTGCTATAAAGAGTAGTATGTCTAAATGTTACACCCGCTCTCTTAAAGTCCCTGTAGATTTCACCTTCACTAGGATACTATAAAGTTTAATTGGCATGTTTTAATGGAAATCGATATATGTTTTCATTCAGTGCTGTTTGCATTATTGAAATGACACAGAAGCGACATGTGCAGTGATTCTATATAGATTTATGTAACAAAGAATGCTTAACAATAATGAGAATTTTCAGATAAAAGTATAATTTATATATTTAATATCTATCTATCTATTATCTATCTATCTATCTATCTATCTATCTATCTATCTATCTATCTATCTATCTATCTATCTATCTATCTTGACCTGGAATTGCAAACAAACATTTGTTGAACTGCCTTTTTAATGAAGGAAGAAATATATAAGTATTTCAGACTCTCTCTCTCTCTCTCTCTCTCTCTCTCTCTCTCTCTCTCTCTCTCTCTCCTTACCTCTGCAAGATTTTACTTTAAACTTTTTTTTCTAAAACTCCCATGCGTATTTTGTGGTTGCTGATATCTTGTTCAAAAAATCATAAAAATTCACATTGTTTAGAGACTGGTATCCCAATAATCGTGTGACAGTCTAAGTTGTTCTAACTCGAGTGTTTTTATTTTGTTCACAATAATTCAGATTACCGGGGGATTTTCTCGGTCTATTACCTCATTGACGTGTGGCCGTTATTCTACCGGGAATTAGTTTACACCGGGGGAAAAGATTTTATCGTCTCGCGGATTCGAAAGCCTTGAATTAAGATTTATCGCTTGATGTTACGAGGATTAAATGCCTCCAAATACACAAGAGACTTTAAGACCGTGGATTTGTTCAATCATTTTATATATGTACTCGTTTCTCTGGGTAATGGTATGCGCATGGAGAAATTAAAAATTTAAACCAAACGCGCATACAGTGCGCAAAACTGATATATATATACACTAGCTAGTTATGACCGTGGTTTAACAACATTCCGTGATATTTGTATAGATCTCATTTTATGTTTTAAATGTTCACTAAAGTGCGATTTCTAATAACATATTGTATCGATAGAATCGTTGGCCACGAACGTACATGTATCAACATACACTTGTGATTTCATTGCATTACAACATACATCGTTTGCAATCCTCAATTAGTCTGAATTCAGTCTGTTTGTTTGTTCATTTATTCTTTAAGGAAAATGGCTCATCAGAAATAATGTGTAGCAATACATGTACAAAATGCATCAAAGTATATATTAGGTACGAAATCACAACAATTAAGGTATCTCACTCCTCACGTTTTGTTTTTCATTGCGCAGATGATCTTTATATTAAAAATGAATATAGTTTTATTCAATAAATCATCACAGAAAGATTGATATTCATAATTACACAACATTCATAAAGAAAATCCATTTGAAATTCAAGAAACAAACAATATTTTTCGTGCAGAATGTTTTTTTTAGACGAAAATGTAGGAAACAAGCAAAATTATGAATTTTCAATATACTTTTCTTTTTATTATACTTTATTCATTATCCACATTTTTAACATTAGATAGAGTTGTAACATATTGTATAGGTTCTGTGTGACGTGTACAAAATCAAATCTTGTGGGAGTTGATACAGACGTTTGGTATAAAATCATGCAAATATATATATATATATATATATATATATATATATATATATATATATATATATATATATACAGTACAGGCAACGCGGATCCCGTATTGGCCCGCGTTACCGTCACGGTATTTTTATCGTTCCCGCGATTCACCATCGCGGTTTTTGATCGCGGTATAGATTGCGACCGTGATGACACCGCGACGGTGTGAGTTACCGTTATTCCTGCTGCTGCTTGTTGTTGTTACTTTACCTGTACATTACAGGCAATGCGGGTTGCGTAAATCCACGTCAAATATGCGACTTCAGATTAAAGCCTAACAGCTGCATTGTAAATAAATTGTGGTCCATATTATTATAAAAGTAATAAATTATATTTATGAAATAGAATTTCATAAAATCGGAAACTACATTCGAATTACAACATAACATGATTATTACGCTGTTAAGTTTTATGATGTGTAAATAAGAACACATTTCTTTGTATTTGACGTGCTTATTTCGGTTATTATTTATATTAGTTGATAATACTGTTTTTATAACAATCTTAAAATTAAATATTTTCATTAGATGAACTCGTATCAATGCAGAGCAATTTCATCTTCTCATTTTATAAGTTGACACGCATAGCGCCGTAAACTGTCAATACATGTCTATGTTTTAAATTGAGAAATGAACAAATGTCGGGAATCAACTAACAAATCTATTTTTCCATTCAATAATAAAATTATCATTCATATAATTAAGTTGGTGGTGCGTTAAAGCACATGGAATCTAACGTGTTATCAGTATGCGTTTCCTGTGTATACATATAAAGTTTAAGTCACGATCATTTTCTGTGTATACATGTAGTGATTAACAAACTCAGGGTAGAAAACGACATGCCCTTGATGGTTTTCACACCTATACAAGACAAAAGGAAAAATTCTATATCGCGTACGGCTTCGTCTAATCGCACAACACCTTACAGGAGAGAGAGAGAGAGAGAGAGAGAGAGAGAGAGAGAGAGAGAGAGAGAGAGAGAGAGAGAGAGAGCGTTTAGGCGTAATTTAACGTACACTGATGTGAAATATACTAAATATATCCAATACTAAATATTCATAAAATTAGTATTCATAAAAGAATATGGTACACTGTGATTGAATCCATCATGCAATTTCAGATTTGAGTCCACGTGCTGCACCTGTCAATCAAATCAGCCCGCTAGCTCTACCACGTGTTTCCTCCATGATAAAGTTTCGTTCTATTAGTTTTATTTTTAATCAAGAAAATAAGAACAACGTTTAACAGTTATGTTCGTGGTGCATGATATTCTGTGTTTGGAAAGTTTAATTCGTTGTGTTTTTTCTTTATCTCTCGTTTAGTTTATAATGGAGGTTTTTTGCAGGAAGGAACATCTTCAACACGTTTATCGGTTAAATAACGCAGTAAAATGAATCAATTATTTGATATAACTATTAGTAAACTTGTTTGATATGCATGTAGAATTCTTCTTAGTCAATCGTTACACAGATTATCTACCTGCCTCATTCCTGTGTATTCTGTGCGTTCAAGCGTAGAGTGATTTCCTGTCAGTGCGACGGTTTCTCACCTTTGTGTCAAACAATTGGGACTAAAGTCAAATGAAGTTAACTTCGACAGTCAAAAAGCGGTGGGGGGGGGGGGGGGGGAAGGTAAGGTTATGATAACGATAAGGAAACGGGTTTACATATTTGTAGTAGCTTTCAATAAAATTACATGTACATGCACACATAAAATGATATCAATACATTTACTGAAATGTTTAAATGTTTTTTTTATCGGCATGAAATATCAACAGCAAATCTTTCAAACATTTTCTTAATTTCTTTGAAATGTGTAAGAACATAAGAACGGTTTAACAAAATTTCCTTCTAAAAAAACAATATCTAGTTATTCTGTTAAAAGAGAGAGAGAGAGAGAAAGAGAGAGAGAGAGAGGGGCTCGGTCGCAACCTCCGGCACGGGGGGTAGCTGGTACACCATCACGACACCAAGACATGGGATACCCACAATATCTTTCGATTACATAATTTTATGCAACTCTGGGTATCTCTAAGGCTCCTTACTCTCTACTTGTTATAATTCAGTTCAGAGAGTTACACCTTAATTTGATTTTTCGCATTACAATGAGGCGTATTCGAAGGTGGCAAAGAAGTTGATGAGAAAGGAGAGGCTGGTAGACACTCGGTCATACATGTACCTAAAGTAACGTTACACAAATTCACTAAAACATGAATTCACAAAAAATGTTCTTTACACGAAGAAGACCTTGTAAGAAATGAACGGAACGTGCTAAAAATACCGGGTTGGTAATTTTATAGGAAGCCCTAATTTTTAATCACTTGCTCATCATTAGTTCACACGCATGGACTTCAACAACAAACAATACAAATGTAGGCGGACCAATTAATTGCTAAGAAAACACAATAACACTGCGTACACATTTATAATTTTATTGGCAATTTAAATCATTTCATGATAATTTTTAATTTAACGACCTTTTTAAAATATGATAATGGATTCGAAAATATTTTATTTGCAATTGCTCCACAAGAATTAAATTTAATACTTTTATAATTTATTTAATAGCTATGAAATAAAAAAAAAAGTAAAAAAGACTCCAAGCATTTCGATTATAATCTCTGTCAAAATCTGGTTAAATATCGTCATTAAATATAAAGAATCATGCAATTATTTGTCATTCGGGGAGATAATTCCCGCTTGTATACGATACTTTTCTATCGATAAATTTACCGTGGCGGGGACAGGTAGATGATGAGTTTACCGTGATGGGAACGCGGTATACCTGTCTCACCTGGCCGATCACCTCGATGTGTTTATACCGTGACGGGGCGCGGGAAACACGGGATCCGCGTTGCCTGTACTGTATATATATATATATATATATATATATATATATATATATAATGTCTGAATTTTTTAAACCCAAATTGTTCGAGCATTTCACATTTCAAGCCGTACATGTCACTGACACCCATGTTTTACTATGTCGAAATAATACCTAATACATCTTATTCAATTCAATTTCAATTCAGTTTATTTCGCTCACACCATGGAATGGTACATGAGGTCAATCATTATATACAGTTCAAAAGTCAGAGGTACATTGTATAAATGAATAGATAAGTAGTAAATAAATAGTAAATAAGCATAAATATACAATATATACAATGAAGATAGGAAAAAGTATAATAATGGAGGACAGACTATTATATCAAACTGTATACTTTGATAATAAAATAACATAATTTTTTCAGGTTTGTAGCATTTGAACAAGACATAAGTTCACAAAACTTAATAGTATTTGGCGCTGACCAGTATTTTTCATCAAGATATTTACGTCTAAATGTCAATAGTTCTTTACATTCCAGAATATAATGAAATTCGTCAGCAATTTGACCAGAATTACACAGTTTACACACTCTTTGGTTTAAAGGTGTATTGTACCATCTCCCAGTCTCCACTGGGAGATGGTGATTTGAAGTTCTAAATTTCATAAAAACCTTTCTGAACCTAAGTGGCAATATATTAATGTAATTTTCATAATTAAAATTTTTCTTAAAAATCTTGTAAATTTGCCCTTTTGACGAGTCATTAATGTCACTAGACCATTTTTTGATATATTGCTCTTGTAACCTTTGTTTTACAATTGTAGAAATCCACTTTACATTTACAATATTTTGTTCATACCAAATATTTGAAAAACCACACATATCTAAAATATTTTTAACACCTTCAATCCAAGAGTTTGACATATTTCCCGTTTGATATTGCAAGACCAAAAACTTATATAAAACAGATACAATTTTGCTTTCGGAGTTTGTAAATAACTTTGACCAGTAGGAAATCATTCTGGTATATACATTGATACATAAAGGGAAACGACATGTTTCCCCGTAAACCATATAGGATGGTGTACTACTTTTTAAATTAAAAACATATTTTAAAAATTTTAAATGTACACGTTCAATAACTTCTATATTTTCGTAACCCCAAATTTCGCACCCATAAAATAACACTGGGACTACAATTTTATCAAATAAGTCAAACTGACAATCGACAGGTAAATTAAATTGTCTTATTTTTCTAATAACACTGTACATTGCTTTCTGTGCCTGTTCACACAAATGCTTTTTAGCTTTAGCAAATGATCCTGTTCTGGAAAAGATTATACCCAGGTATTTAAAATCTTTGACATTTTCTATAGCAACCTTATTGCAATAAAACACATTTTTCGGTAGAGGGCCTTTTGAAAAAATCAAAATTTTTGTTTTGTCAGTATTGACTTGTAACTTCCATTGACTACAATATACATAAAATTCATTCAGTGCATTTTGGAGGTCTTCGGCAGTCTCAGTCATAATTACAGTATCATCAGCATAAAAAAGGATAAACAGTTTCATATACATAAATAATTCATTTTCTATAGCATCAGAAATACTCTTGAGACCTTCAATGTTTTTGTCTAATAAGAAATTCTCCAAATCACTGATATACAATGAAAACAAAAATGGTGATAGGTTTTCGCCTTGGCGAACTCCAACATTACAGTTTATAAAATCAGATGTGGTACCATCCATACTAATAAGAGATTTAATACCCTGGTACATATTTTTAATATAAACATAACATTTTCCACTAATACCATTTTTTAACATTTTGTACCATAATCCACTTCTCCAAATAGTGTCAAATGCTTGTTTAAAATCGATGAAGGCACAAAATAATTTCTTTTTCTGTTTCATAAGAGTTTCTGATAAAAACTGCAAAGTTAACGTATGATCTAGGGTAGAATAGCCTTTTCGGAAACCAGTTTGGCTCTCACTTATTATATTAATCTCATTTGCATATGCTTCCAGCCGTGTGCTTAAAATAGATGTAAAAAGTTTACCAAGACAACTTAATAAAGGTATAGGACGATGATTTTCAGGTTTCGTAGGGTCCCCTTTGTTTTTATAAATAGGCTTTACAATTCCAATTAACCACTCGTCTGGAACAATACCACTATCAAAAATAACATTAAATAATTTTTTGTACACTGGTAAAAAAACAGCAATAGTAGAACAAATATGTTCGTTCAACACTCTGTCAAAACCTGCTGCTTTGTTGTTCTTTAAATTTTTAACCGCAGCCAATATTTCACCGTCATCTATTTCACAGTTAAGAAAATCATCAACATTTTCATAAGCGACATTTAAAAAGTAGTCATCATTATCTACAGCAAGCGACTCATCCTCAGTTTCACTAATACCCTTTATAAAATTAAAATAATCATTAATATCAACAGCACACTTTTTGTCTTTACATGTTGAATTTAAAATTTTCCAGTACTCTTTGGTATTTGTAGTACGCACATTCTTTATTTTTTCGGTAATGCTTTTCCTGTAATTTTTTATACACTCGTCCATAACCCGCTTATAGTTTTTGCTTTGAGACTTAAGATGACTTAAATTTTCCTCGGACTTGCAGTTATTATGATTTTTCTTTGCCAAATGAAAATTTTTCCTTGCTTTTCTACATTCTTTGTTGAACCATGGTTTATTATTCGACTTTTTTCCTGAAAATTTGTTGGACCCCATATTATAATTACCGAATGTATCGCTTGCTGCTTTGTGAAAAACATTACAAATTTTTGTAGTTATAGTAGTAACACTTGTTTTACATACATTATTAACACAAACAGACATGCATTTCTTCTAAGTCTAACTGAATAGCGTCTACCGCTGAAGTATCAATATTCTTACAGAAATCCTGTGCTTTGTCTGCTGACCATAATTTTACAGTTGGTTGGTTTTCACCTATACACTCGTTTGTTGACAAGTTTTTACAATGAGAAAATGAAAACGATATTGGGTTGTGAACATCAGAGTACAAATCACAGAAATCAAGGACAGCAAACTCTCGTATAAATTCAAATGTATATGTACTAGCTAGGACATAATCAACGGTACTACTGTTTTTGCATGTTAATCTACCAATGTTCTTATCATTATACATACGACCAGTTACAATATACATATCATTGTTTTTACAAAGTTCAATCAACTTGTAACCGTAATTGTTGACAGTATGATCCTGTGCAGTTCTTTCTAATGCTACACTGCATTTTTCAAATACCAGAGACCGAGTAGCAATATCAGATAGAAAAATATCCTCACAGTCATTTACATGCATTAAATAATTATCGGGTGTATAAAAATCGGGTAAATTACCAACTCTAGCATTAAAATCACCATACAAACAAATATTTTCTTTATCCTTTGTAATGGACAACAGCTCTTGTTCAATATCAGAAAAACAGTCTAGGGAGGAATATTTGCTGCCCTCCGGTGGAATATAAATAACACCACATAGTAAATCATCTTTAGTATTCAATAACACTTTGCTTAACTTAAACCAAAGAACATATTTACAATCTGTATTTATGATGTTTACATATTTAACAAAATCATCTTTAACAACTAGCATAATGCCACCGGAGCGGGTTTTCGTTAGTTTCTTCCTGTTTTTCATAAATGTGACACATCCGGGTATCTCTATTTTGTCGGTGTCGTCCGTTTTTGTTTCGGTCAGTCCCACGATATCATGTTTATTAATCAAATTTGCAAACTCATCGTAATTGAGTTTGTTTTTAACACCACAAACGTTTACTGATAACACTCGCAGATCGGAATCGGTCCGAGCCTCCACGTACTCCTATCCGCGATCGGGTGTTGAACCCTGCCGTTGCCTCTTCAAAGGGTTTGTCTGTCTTTCTACGGGGGGGGGGGTTCCGGTTGGATTCTGTCCCCAAGCTCCGCGCGGTTTTGGGGTGGACTCTGTGGGTGGGGTGTACATCTCTCCATTGATGTATAGAACATCCCTCACAAGCTTTGTCCGTTTGTTTTCTTTCTTCGCCTGCCTCATAACAGGGTACAATTTCTTTCTTTTTTGTTCGATTTCGGGTGGAAATTGTTCGTTCACATAGAAACGTGTTCCTCGTAGTTTTTTCGGAGCGCTGGTTCGAATAAATTCCCGGTCTTTAAAGTAAGTGAACTTCGCCACTATATTTCGTGGGTACTCACTAAATTCATTGTACTTGCCAACTCGATGGACACGTTCAAATTGGACTTCATAGTCTAGTTTAAACTTTCATTTGAGGAATGCTTGTAGGACCTCCTCTGTATCCTCCCTGTCATCTTCCTGAATCCCAGTAAACACTAGGTTGTCTCTCATAGAGCGCGCCTTTAAATCAATGACGGAGTTCCTGATGTCATCGCTAATATCTTTCATCATCTTTAAGTCTGAATCTATTCTGGTTTCTGTTTTTTTTAATGGTTTCAGAGTGTTGTTCGAGAACTTTTTTATGGTTGAGTATTTCGTGTTTATTAGTTTCGGAAGTTTGCTTGACTGAATCAAAGATGTTACCAAGAGCCTTTGCACTGGATTCTAATTCACTTGAGAATGTTTTCACCTGTTTCACTTCTGCATCTAGAGATGTATAACGTGCTTCAAGGCTGTTGATGGTGCCTTTGATGGAATTAAGTGATAGCATTTGCTTTTCTATTTCTGTGAGTCTTGATTCCAGGGAATCATTTTTAAGTTCAATGTTTGAGAGTTTTGTGTCCATCTTTACAAGTAGCGAGTGTAAAGAAGCCATAGTAATTTCATGATCGTCAACTCCCCCGTATATTACTGAGTGACTTTCCGCCAGTATTTTCGAGGTTTCACTTTCCGTCATTTTAGACATACAAGATATAGATACATGTATACAAGAAACAGTTACAAGACGAGACACCCTACACACGACACACTTCACAGGTCGTCCGAGTCGTTTACAGGTGAGTCGAACTCACTATATCAGTCACAGACCGCTCACAGCAAATTTTCAAAATAAAGTTATTATTTCTACGAGTTGTAAACCCAAGAACACACCGACTTATGGTGCGAAATGATATAATCAATCTCTAATTCATGAAATGATTAAAACTGTCGAAAACTATCGAAAAACTTCAAATTCTCCGGAGCTCTCTTGTAAGGCGACTTACCGGCTCGCTGACCTCTGACCTCCCTCTATCTATATCTATATATATCTTAGAAGGAGGTATTAGATAACTGTCAGTGTGGTGAGTAGTTATCTATTGTGTTTAGATTTACAGTTTGACCTGTCCTTAAAAACGGCTAAGTTCAGGTAGGGGGGGGGGAGCAAGAGAAGTCATGAAGTTTATAAGCAGACTGAATTTTATGATGAGTAGTGGTGTTGTTTGTATGGAGGGTAATCGTGTTCAAAAATCCAGACATGTAAACTTGTAAATCCGAATATGCAATCGTGTTGATGTGTGAGCCTGAGCATGAATATGTGTAATTCTGATCGTGTAACCTATAAAACTCGGGCATAAACACGTGTAAGATTTGACTCAGTTCCTTCGCATGATGCACATTTTGCAACTTTATTGTTTACATTAGTTAATTAAACCTTCAACTTTGCACACTTTCAATCCGTAGTTTCTGCATTTGTAACTTCAGGCTCGGCAATGGCACATCTAACATGATACAAATTGACAAATGTAAAGTCTACAAGTTTGTCGAATTTTGACATGGCCTTATATGGCAACTGCCTTGCTGCGGGAAAAGGCATGCCGTAACTGCCGGACCGGAATGAACGAAAAATAAACATAATATTCAGCTAAACTGTTCATTATCAAATACAAAACGAAATGCAAAATTAATTAGAAGTTGTGACTCTTGACATGTTTATAGAAATATATTTAAATTTAATCTACACAATTTGTACGAGTTTGTGGTGCTAAGTACATTGGTTAGAGCAGAATGCGGTATATCCTCAATATCTATAAAGAGAGAAAAATGAAAAAGACAAATGAAAAACCAATTAAAAATCAAAAAGACACATGAAAACCCAGAGAGGACACATGATAACTCAGTCATAAATAAAAAAGACGCATGTAAATCAAAATCAAAATAAAGAGGACACATGAAACTAAAAGACAGCTTATTAAATAACCAACATAGCATTTAGTATAAAGGAACAAGATGGGAGATTTAATGATTGGCCAAACCAGGATTTGAACGTGAACCCCCTGAATTACTATTTAGGTGCTCTACTGGCAGAGCTATCTGGTCCTGGCTATCAAAACATGGCACATAATGTAACAGCGTGGAATAAATCACTTAAAAGAACCAGACTAGGATTCGAACCTGGGTCCATTAACCATTTATCTGTAGTCAGGAACATGGCAGTACTGAGCCTATTAAACACTCTATCAAAAATTATCATTAATACTGCTAAGTGAACAAAAATATTGTCTGATGTGAGAGCTGAGGGAAGAAAAGGAGACTAAACCATTATAACTGCTTTAAATTATATTTAAGCAGTGTGGGATTCGAACCCACAAGTCTCGTGAGTAAAACAGATTCAAAGAATTGAGTGACACTACGTTTTTACATTTACATTCATATTTTTAAGGGATTAAAATGTATTTTTATAAAGAAAAAAGCGATGCATACAGTAAAGGAATGATTACCTACAATCAGTGCAAATTAATGGATTAAAAACAACGCGACAATAAATGACCCATGCGTCAACGAAAAGTTTGATCCCTCTTGTAACTGATGCTGTACCACAATTTAGATGTCGGTCTCTGGGTTAAAGAATAATAACTGCCAAAGTTTACCACCGTTGGTACACTCCATTTGTTTACATTATGAACTCTAGGTGTTTCGGCGATTCTAGATGCGTGACACGGCAAAATAATAAAAGGAAACATAATAAAATCAACATAGGAAAACAATAAGGCAAATAAATAATACTAAAACCATTTCACTAGAGAGAAGAGACACGTTCTTTATGCGAGTCGCACACTTACTTTGTCCGCCATTTTGAATTGCGCAATTACATGTGTTCAAATTAACCGGTGCCTGACCTCAATGTAGAGAGTGCGCGAACGGAATTGTGGGAAGGGTACCAGACTAATTCATGCTCAGGCTCACACATCACCACGATTGCATATTCGGATTTACAAGTTTACATGTCTGGATTTTTGAACACGATTACCCTCCATATGTTTGGTGGTAGTGAATTTAGTTTAATTTGTTGTCATTGGTACTTTAACGTACGTGGAATTGTAATTGAGATTTTGTTTCATCTTATATTGCATTTCATTCATTTATTTTATTTTCATTTAGATTTATCAAACACATCTTTTTGTGTTTCAATACAAAGATAAATATGATAAAACGCTACTTGAATATTAATATTGAAAAAGAATAATTCGGAAAAGCTACAGTAAATATACTCATTATATTTACACAATCAAATAATGTGCAGAAAGTTTGTTGTGAGAAAAAAAAGACATTTATATGTTTCGGTTAGTTAGGGATGTATGTGTCACCATGCTACTTTCAGATAGTAGATTAACCTAGAACTCTAATTGCAAAATGATAATGCAAAAACCGACACACTTAAATACTGAAAGATAAACATATCCAGTTACCTGCCTTTATTGTACATACATGTATACATTTGCATTAAAGGCAAACTCGCACCTGACATTTAAATCTGTCACGTGACTCCACAAAGATTACTAGGGGAAGTCGGACCAGGAAGATAGAAAGCCTACCGCCATGTTAAAATGTGAAGTTTGGTAAGTTACGTACGACATGTCTATGAATTGTAATGTTTTGGATAGTGGTTTTTTTTTCATGCTTATTAGTTGACTGCGCAAGGAGCTAAATAAAACACACAGGTCAACCTCTTATAAATATGTAGACACATGTACTTGTATTTTCATTAATTATATTACATGTGGGCGTAGTCAAGAAGCTAACGTACACACCAACCATCTTTTTGTTTAAAGCGAATAATATATCTGTTATTGTACATATATATTATGTGCATGTATGAAAAAGGACATGCACATACAACATATTTACAATACTTTCAGTGTCCGTGTCCAACTGACTTTTTTACCATTGGGTGTCAGTTTACTTTTGTCCGGTTTAAACGTTTCAAGACACCCCCACCCCCACCCCACCCACAAAGTACAGTTTAAATGCTGACATTTTTACACTATAAGTGGTGGGGCGTTTGAAGAAGGCATTTGATCTACGTTACTCATAACGTAAATTTTCAACGTAACGTAACTTAGTATATTTTTGTTTTACTCCGGTTACTTATATATTATAATTGAGTGTCACACAGACGAGTCTTTACCGTGTATCATCAACACAATTAGTGTAATAGAACACTTAACATTGATTAGTTACTTTTTTTCTTTCAGATTTTCGTTAATCAAAGCAATACGGTGTGGCTGACCATGGACCCTCGGAGGAGTGCCCAGGATGTGTTACGGTGTGACCTGTGTGAGACTCCTGTCCCCCCTTACTACTGTGACCTGTGTCACGTCAACCTTTGTAAGAAATGCGCCGGGGAACATCTATTGGACGAAACCAAAGAACACAAGGTGGTGCCCATCAAACAGCGAAGATTTACATCCAATTTCCCTGAATGTCAAAAACATTCTCTAAAACAATGCGAACTTTACTGTGAACACTGTGACATTCCTATCTGTGTGCAGTGTGTCTCATCTGGTGAACATTTAGGTCATAATGTAGGTGGTTTTACAGAAAAATTACAATTCAAAAAAGAAATCCTTCTAAACGATTTGCAAGAATTAGAGAAATCCATTTATCCAAAGTATCAAGCATTAGCAGAAATAACCACAGGTCAGAAAACTGAACTAAATAAAAACTGTCAGAAATTGACATCAGCAATTGACAAACATGGAGAAGTCTGGCACAGAGAAATAGACACCATTATACAGAAACTGAAATCTGTTCTTGATGAAATGGACTCTA
The DNA here is from genome assembly GCF_025612915.1 of Magallana angulata. Classification (NCBI taxonomy): domain Eukaryota; kingdom Metazoa; phylum Mollusca; class Bivalvia; order Ostreida; family Ostreidae; genus Magallana; species Magallana angulata. The sequence goes on from NC_069115.1 coordinate 2,568,837, forward strand.
AACACCTGGCTGTCTTAAATAAAGGGGAACATGAAATCACACGCACCATTTCTGAAATCACACAGAGCATTGCAGATCTGAAGAAGTTACTGGACTCCAATGATGTCAGCCGTGTCTCTGCCTACAAATCCAGGAATGCTGAATTCAGAAGATTGCCCCCTAAACTCACAGTTTCTCTGCCAAACTTTACCCCTCAGAAAATTAACTCAGACCAACTTTACCAACAATTTGGTTCCCTGTCAACATTCTCCATTACAACAGAGGAACATGGCTACACCGTGGAAACCTCAGAAGCTGGATCCTCTCCTCTCAAACCACTGCTTGATAAGCCATGGATCATCTCCACCATACAGACACAGTGTAAATACTTACTCAGTGTTACTTGTCCCAGTGATGAAGAAATCTGGGCATGTAGTTATAATAATAAGATCATGAGTCTCTACAGCCTGCAGGGGGAACTAGTGAAGTCAGTCCAAACCAAGTCAGGGAGCGATCCAGAGGACATAGCAGTGACAAGGAGTGGGGATCTAGTTTATACGGATTACAGTGATAGAACTGTGAACATAGTGAAGAATACACAGATACAGACAGTGATCAGACTACAGGGGTGGATACCTCTCGGTGTCTGTAGTACCTCCTCTGGTGACCTCCTGGTTGTCATGACAAATGATGATGATAAACAAACAAAAGTTGTGTGTTACTCTGGCTCCACAGAGAAACAAAGTATTCAGTATGACGACAAAGGACAACCTCTCTATTCATCTGGTGACATTAAATACATCAGTGAGAACAGGAACCTAGATATCTGTGTGTCAGACTTTAGAGCCTGTGCAGTAGTGGTGGTCAATCAGGCCGGGAAACTCCGGTTTACCTACACTCGTCCTCCCTCTTTTACCAAGAGATCATTTAGTCCATACGGCATCACAACAGACAGCGAGGGTCGGATCCTGACAGCAGACAACAACCACCGTATCCACATCCTGGATCAGGACGGACAGTTCCTCCGCTACATTAACAACTGTCATTTACAGAGTCCATGGGCTTTATGTGTGGACACCAGAGACAACCTCTTTGTGGGTGAGTACGACACAGGTAAAGTGAAGAAAATACAATATCTGATGTAAACACTGTCTGTGTATTATATGTAAACAAACTGTGTGTATGTATTATTTGTAAACAAACTGTGTGTATGTATTATATGTAAACAAAACTGTGTGTGTATTATATGTACACAAACTGTGTGTGTGTATTATATGCAAACAAACTGTGTGTGTGTGTGTGTATTATATGTAAACAAATTGTTTGTATGTATCATATGCAAACAAACTGTGTGTGTGTATTATATGTTAACAAAATGTGTGTATGTTTTATGTGTAAACAAACTGTGTGTATGTATTATATGTATACAAACTGTGTGTATGTATCATATGTAAACAAAATGTGTGTATGTATTATATGTAAACAAACTGTGTGTTTTATATGTTAACAGGAATTATTACAAATGTATTAAACAATATTAGATTACCTTTTATGGACAAGAATACATTTGCCAAGCATAAAGTTTGGAATCATATTCCATGTACAGTATTACCTCTGAAAATACACCACCTTGTGTTTTTAAAAAGTGTAAGCAGTTCATTCAAATTAATGGACAAAAAGCAGGTTTTCCATTATATCAACAATTTAGGGTTTACATTCATTATTGACAAAGGAAGTTCAATAAAACCTCTTCCACCAAGTTTGAAGCAAAGAATAACAGACCAGTGTTTACAGGAAGAACATTAAAAAATTGTTAGTTTATCAAAGCTTAAATTTTATCAAGTTGTTTTTGATAATTTTGAATAACGTTCTTATGTTGATTTATTGAAAAGGGAATTAGAGCGATTAGTTTTTAGTAGTTTGATATTAGGTTCAGAATATCTTTCCATAGAAAAAGTTAAGGCACATAAGTTGAATGCCGGGGGGGGGGGGGGGGGGGCAGTCTTTTATCTGAAATTCTTATTTAGCAGAGTGATAAGAGACATTGTGAGATTTGACGAATAAGTTTAGAAAAGACATACGACACTCTTTTCACCCAATCTTGCCATCCCTGGTTTGAATAAACTTTAAAAGAGTTTGTAATTTTCCCAGTCAGCTGCAACAAATAGAATGTAACCAGGGTTATATAATTAAATATGTATTTGCGCTTAATTTAGCATTTGTTTTGAGAGTGTTCGTGTGCGTGTGAGTGTATATATTTAGCCCACAGACTTCATCTATAAATAAATGTCACATGCTATCTAAAACCTGTTCTACTTGTTCCCGCCAATGTTACATGTTCAATACCTGAGGCGTGTTCAGCAGAGCGAACACGCCTCTGGACACTTTCCACTTCGGTGTCCAAACAGACACATCGTTTGAAAATCCTGATGAAATTCATATTGTCTGTCTTGAAGGGGGAGGGGGGGGTAGCTGTCCCGGTATGACATTTTGATTAGTATAATTGTGTAATTGCTTTATGTGAAATTATTATGTGTTTAAATACTATAATGAATTATTACAGGTTTTTGTATAACTTATAATTCTACTGAATGAAGTGAACCTTTGACCAAATCAAGGTGTCTTGAGTTATTTCTACAAGTTACAAGAATAAAGGCAGTGTATATGTACATGAAGCATTGTATCTTATCAATTAATGTATAAGTTTCATTCCTCCGCTTGAATCAAGTGTATCATATGTAAACAAATTGTCAATTTTTGGTGTGAGTTAAATAAATGTAATTGAACTGATTCACTCCAATGCGCTAACTCAATCTTCCATTGAAGCTGCTATGAATTATGCAAAAATTTATTTCTACTGTGATCAGTTTTATTGTTTGGGAATGGTTAATATGTTAATGAGTTGACATTAAATTAGATGAACATTGCAATAAAAAAAACTTTAACCAGTTTATACATCTTCTTAGACAGCTTCTATTATACCATGGGACGTAACATTTTTTGAAAGTTTCTTTCCATTGACCTTCGAATATCGTTAGACCCACATGCGAAGAGGAATAACTCAATTCTTTGAAACACCTTGTTTAATTCAATTAATGCACTTTTCGACAGATGTCCTTTAGTAATACCACGTTACTTACTGCACATTGACGATTCATTTTGAAAAAAAATATTTATTTATTTATGCACAATTCTTTCATTTATAAAATCGATTATCAACTAAGGTCATAACACGAAAGCAATTGTAAATTATTAAACATGTAAAAAATGAATACTTTTATTAACTTTCCCCTCCTCTTCTAAGAATTTGCTGTTTTCCCTCGAAGCGACTGGCAAGATATCGAGGAACTAATTTTGATAAAATGTTAAATCTATGGAGATATTTTTGCAATATAATGATAGTTTGGACGAAACAGTAGTAAGAACTCTTTGATGCAAGTCGTTCAGACTATGGTGTTCTCCAACTTCTATAGATGTTAACTGTCTCGGCGAGTTTGTAATAACATTCAGGACAAAAGTTGTCATTACTTTTTAGAGAATTAACAGCGCTAGCATTCTTTCCCTATCTCTTTGAGGGCATACACACGGTATATATAGTATATACATGTACCCACGGTATATATAGTATATACATGTACACACGGTATATATAGTATATACATGTACAAACGGTATATATAATATATACATGTACACACGGTATATATAGTGGGGTACGACTTTGTAGTTATCTGATGACATGTCTCGATTAAAACAAAACAGTTTAAGTATTAGTAATCAAGCCATTCAAAAAGCATTTTATGGTATTTTAAAACATAATTGAATAAATAAATAAATAATAGATAAAACAGATACAAATCCAACTCACATGCGGGATTGTTAAACATAAAAAGTAACGATACACACTACCTATTATGTATATCATATATGTACTGTATATGAATTGAGCAAACAGGGGAACAATTGAATGAGCAACATAAAACCATTGGCGACCAGTATGCATGAAGTTACTTGCACTAAAGAAAACTTGTTCCAAAGGAAGGTTCTATTTCTATATCAACCATCTATTTCCAATGCATCATGATCAAATGACCTTTTATGACCTATAGCTGTCTAACTAGTGTCATGTCTGATCTGTGACCTGTCTATACGCTAACCTGTCCATTTGCTGACCTGTCCATTCGCTGACCTGTCCATTTGCTGACCTGTCTATTTGCTGATCTGTCCATTCGCTGACCTGTCTTATCCGTGACCTGATTGGTCCGTGATTACATGTTGTTCAATATCTATATCGTCCTGTATGTCTATGTTTTCTGAGATTATTAATCTTAAAACTGATTAAGAAATATAAGATGCAAATAAAAAACTTCAACTATATATTAATTAAATCATACATGATAACAGTGAATTCAAAGATCAAAATATAGATATATTGATTAAAAAGGAAACTATTATTTCTGAACTGTGAATTTATATGATTTTAGCCGATCAATTGGCATATAAATAATTCAGCTAGAATAGACATGACAGTATATTTCATTACAACAAATCTATAACATTTTAAAAGAATGGTATCAAACTTTAAAGGAAAATGAACAACCCAAATTAATAAACACAATCTACACTCAACATCTCATGCAGTGAATTCAATAAAAACTAAACTCTGGAAGAAACTGCATGGACACGCCATCTGGCGGATTAATCACGTGACACTTAATCGAAGACCTGCACAGTAATTCCCGGCACTCCGTGCGGTCGTCTGTTCTTCCGGTAGCTCTTTGCCAATTTCTTCACGCACAATAAATGCTTCTGGAAATGATCGAGTCCCACACCGATTATTTCTAGAAACATATCGATTTCTATCGATTGTATCGATAAAATTGTTGGCCACGAACTTATCAACATTCACTTGTGATTTGAGTGCATTACAATATATATTGTTTGCATTCCTCAATTAGTCTGAATTGAGTCTGTTTGGTTGTTCATTTATTCTTTAAGCAAAATGGCTCAACAGAAATAATATGTAGCAATACACGTACAAAAAGCATTAAAGTATATTAGGTACGAAATCACAACAATTAAGGTATCTGATTCCTCATGTTTTGTTTTTCATCGCGCAATTGATCATTATATTAAAAATGAATATGATTTTATCTATTAAACCATCACAGAAAGATTAATATTTCATAATTACACAACATTCAGAAAGAAAATCCATTTGAAATTATAGAAACAAACAAGTTTTTGGGTAAGCTTTTTTTTGTGCGGAATGTTTTTTTAGACGAAGATGTAGGAAACAAGCAAAATTATGAATTTTCAATATACTTTTTAATATTTTACTTTAATCATTATTCGCATCTTTAACATTTGATAGATTTGTAACATATTCTACAGGTTCTGTGTGACATAAACAAAATTAAATCTCGTGGGAGTTGTAAGACGTTTGGTATAAATTCATGCAAATATATATGAAATATCTGAATTTTTAAAACCCAAATTTTTCGAGCATTTCACATTTCAATCCGTATATATATATCACTATAAATTTGGTATCACTGACTCCCATGTTTTATTATTTCAAAAAAATATCTAATACATCCTAGAAGGGGGTATTTGATAATTGTCAGTGTGTGGAGTAGTTATCTAAAGTGTTTAGATTTACAGTTTGACCTGTCCTTTAAAACAGCTAAGTTCAGATTGGAGGGAGGGGGGGGGGTAGGAGGGGGGAGCAAGAGAAGTCATAAAGTTTATAAGCAGATTGAATTTTATGATGAGTAGTGGGGTAGCTTGGTGGAAGTGAGTTTAGTTTAATTTGTTAATTTGATAATTTAACGTACGTGGAATTGTAATTGGGATTCTTTTTTTATCTTATATTTCATTTCATTCATTTATTTTACTTTCATTTGGAATTCTTTTTGTGTTTCAATACGAAGATAAATATGATAAAACGCTACTTGAATATTAATATTGAAAAAGAATAACTCGGAAAAGCTACAGTAGATATACTCATTATGTTTACACAATCAAAAAATATGTAGAAAGTTTGCTATGCGAAAAAAGAAATTTTTATATTTCGGTTAGTTAGGGATGTATGCGTCACCATGCTACTTTCAGATAGTAGATTAACCTTGAATTCTAATTGCAAAAATGTAAAACCGACACACTTAAATACTGAATGATAAACATCCAGTTATCTGGTTTATTGTACATATACATTTGCATTAAAGATAAACTCGCACCTGACATTTAAATCTGTCACGTGACTCCACAAAGGTTACGAGAAATAGTCGGGCCAGGAAGATAGAAAGGCTAGAACCGCCATGTTGAAATGTGAAGTTTGGTAAGTTACGTACGACATGCCTATGAATTGTTATGTTTTTGGATAGTGTATGTGTTCATGCTTATTGGTTGACTGCACTAGGAGCTAAATAACACACAAAGGTTAACCTGTTGTATACTATATTATGTAGACATGTACTTGTATTTTCATTAATTATTCTACATATGGGCGTAGTCAAGAAGCTAACACACCCTCCCTTTTTTTTGTTTAAGAGAGTAATTTTATAGCATTGAATGATTTATATTTGACGTCGTCGTGTCAATAACTGCCGTCAGGTGAGCGACAAATTGAATAACGTGTTATCGCGTTATGATAATTTGTCTGCTCACCTGACGGCAGTTATTGACAGAACGACGTCAAAAATAAATCATTTAATGCTTATATTTACATTCCTTTACTGAAGAAATTAATTATTTACTTAAATAAATCGATATAAATTGCAAATAACGGAAGGAGTAAATTAGTAACAGCAAGAACAGCTGCTTTATAAAACCGGTTTAAACTGGTTATCTAATAGACTGTTGAGATGAGATCGACGAGCATGAAAATATAATCCATGAAAAATAACTTACAATTTTGCTTTTAATAATAAAGTCAATTTTTCGAAGAATAACTGTAAAACATTGTGTTTTGACAACATTTATAAAATATATTTTTTCACCGATAACATAGAAATCACTGTTTGATAACTACCTAAGTAAATTACTTGTAAATTCATACGCAGTGAATTGGTGTTGCATTTAGAGGCATTTAAACATCACTGAATTTAATGGAAAAACATGATAGTAGAATGTAAATATATCCAATTGCACGGGTACTTGAAGTTATTGTAAATATATTGTATGTGCATTATAAAAAAGGAGATGCACGTACAACATATTAACAATAATTGTCAGTGTCCGTGTCAAATTGTTCATACTTTTTATACTACAGGGTGTTAGTTTACTTTTTCCCGGTTAAAACTTTTAAAGACACCACTCTTCACTCTGGTTGATATTAAATATTATTATTGAGTGTCACACAGACGAGCCTTTACCGTGTATCAACAACACAATTCATAGAACACCAACTTTACAGGGAGCTTTTTTTCTTACAGATTTTGTTAATCAAAGCAATACACTGTGGCTGACCATGGACCCTCGGAGGAGTGCCCAGGACGTGTTACGGTGTGACCTGTGCGAGACTCCTGTCCCCCCTTACTTCTGTGATCTCTGTCACGTCAACCTCTGTAAGAAATGCGCCGGGGAACATCTCCTGGACGAAACCAAAGAACACAAGGTGGTGCCCATCAAACAGCGAAGATCTACATCCAATTTCCATGAATGTCAAAAACATACCCCAAAACAAAGCGAACTTTACTGTGAACAATGTAACATTCCTATCTGTGTACAGTGTGTCTCATCTGGTGAACATTTAGGTCATAAGGTAGTTGGTTTTACAGAAAAATTACGATTCAAAAATGAAATCCTTCTAAACGATTTGCAAGAATTAGAGAAATCCATTTATCCAAAGTATCAAGCATTAGCAGAAATAACCACAGTTCATAAAGTTGAACTAAAAAAAAACTCCCAGAAATTGACATCAGCAATTGACAAACATGGAGAAGTCTGGCACAGAGAAATAGACACCATTATACAGAAACTGAAATCTGATCTTGATGAAATGGACGCCAAACACCTGGCTGTCTTAAATAAAGGAGAACATGAAATCACACACATCATTTCTAAAATTACACAGAGCATTGCCAATCTGAAAAAGTTACTGGACTCCAATGATGTCAGCCGTGTCACTGCCTACAAATCCAGAAATGCTGAATACAGAAGATTGCCTCCTAAACTCACAGTTTCTCTACCAAACTTCACTCCTCAAAAAATTAACTCGGAACAACTTTACCAACAATTTGGTTCCCTGTCAGCATTCTCCATTACAACAGAGGAACATGGCTACACCATGGAAACCTCAGAAGCTGGATCCTCTACTCTCAAACCACTGCTTGATGAGCCACGGATCATCTCTACCTTACAGACACAGTATGGACGTCCTAATTATCTAACCAGTGTTACTTGTCACAGTGATGAAGAAATCTGGACATGTAGTTATAATAATAAGATGATGAGTCTCTACAACCTGCAGGGGGAACTAGTGAAGTCATTACAAACTAAGTCAGGGAACGGTCCACGGGACATAGCAGTGACAAGGAGTGGGGATCTAGTTTATACTGATTACTTTGATAGAACTGTGAACATAGTGAAGAATACACAGATACAGAGAGTGATCAGACTACAGTGGTGGAGACCTCGCAGTGTATGTAGTACCTCCTCTGATGACCTCCTGGTTGTCATGGATAGTATTGATGATAAACAAACAAAAGTGGGGTGTTACTCTGGCTCCGCAGAGAAACAAAGTATTCATTATGATGACAAAGGACAACCTCTCTATTCATCTGGTGACTTTAAATACATCAGTGAGAACAGGAACCAAGATATCTGTGTGTCAGACCGTGGAGCCCGTGCAGTAGTGGTGGTCAATCAGGCCGGGAAACTCCGGTTTACCTACACTGGTCCTCCCTCTACTACCAAGGGACCATTCTATCCAGCCGGCATCACAACAGACAGCCAGGGTCGGATCCTGACAGCAGACCATAACAACCACGGTATCCACATCCTGGATCAGGACGGACAGTTCCTCCGCTACATTGACAACTGTCATTTACAGATTCCATGGGGTTCATGTGTGGACACCAGAGACAACCTCTTTGTGATTGAGTACCTCACATGTAAAGTGAAGAAAATACAATATCTGATGTAAACAAACTGTGTTTGATATTTGTAATATAGTTCGAAACATATTGTTTACTTCATATACATGTGTATAAACTGTGTGAACAAACTGTAATATATATAATATATATATAACTGTATAATATATGTAACAAACTGTGTGTATGTATTATATGTAAACAAACTGTGTGTATGTATTATAAGTAAACCCACTGTGTTTGTGTATGATATGTAAACAAACTGTGTGTTTGTGAATGTATTATATGAAAACAAACTATGTGTGTGTATTGTATTTGTAAACAAACTGTGTGCAGTGGTGTCGGAAGCAAATTGAAAGTTGGGGGGGGGGGGGGCTAGACTTATCCTCAGAAATCTTGACAAGCAAAAAAAAAAAACACCTAATTCCCAAAATCATCAAATCCTCATCCGTGAGGGTTGGGGGGGGGGGGGTGGGGGGGGTGGGGGGGGGGAAGTTTACCTATAGTTTCAAAAAAAATTCTTAACTACCAAATTTTTTTTTACCAAAATCTTGAAATTCCTAATCCGTGAAATCTTAACATCTCAATATTGCCAATATTTCCATCTTTTCAAGGAAATTTTAGGAACAAGTATTTTTCCTGCGAGAAAAAGTGGGGGGAGGGGGGTGAACCCTATGATGCTTTGTGCCTAATGGTTAGGTCTAACTTTGCAAAAAAGTGCCCCCCCCCTCCCCGGTTCCGACGCCTATGGTGTGTTTATATTATATGTAAACAAACTGTGTGTGTGTGTATTATATGTAAACAAACTGTGTATGTTTATATTATATGTAAACAAACTGTGTGTGTTTATATTATATGTAAACAAACTGTGTGTGTGTGTATTATATGTAAACAAACTGTGTGTGTGTATTATATGTAAACAAACTGTGTGTGTGTATTATATGTAAACAAACTGTGTGTGTGTATTATATGTAAACAAACTGTATGTTTGTATTAAATGTAAACAAACTGTGTGTATGTATTATATGTAAACAAACTGTGTGTATGTATTATATGTAAACAAACTGTGTGTATGTATTATATGTAAACAAACTGTGTGTATGTATTATATGTAAACAAACTGTGTGTGTGTATTATATGTAAACAAACTGTGTGTATGTATTATATGTAAACAAACTGTGTGTATGTATTATATGTAAACAAACTGTGTGTATGTATTATATGTAAACAAACTGTGTGTGTGTGTGTGTATTATATGTAAACAAACTGTGTGTGTGTATGTATTAAATGTAAACAAACTGTGTGTATGTATTATATGTAAACAAACTGTGTGTATGTATTATATGTAAACAAACTGTGTGTGTGTATTATATGTAAACAAACTGTGTGTATGTATTATATGTAAACAAACTGTGTGTATGTATTATATGTAAACAAACTGTGTGTATGTATTATATGTAAACAAACTGTGTGTGTGTATTATATGTAAACAAACTGTGTGTGTGTATGTATTAAATGTAAACAAACTGTGTGTATGTATTATATGTAAACAAACTGTGTGTGTGTGTATGTATTAAATGTAAACAAACTGTGTGTATGTATTATAATTATGTAAAAAATAAAATGTGTGTATGTATTATATGTAAAAAAAAACTGTGTGAATGTGTGTGTATTATATGTAAACAAACTGTGTGTGTATTATATATGTAAACAAACTGTGTGTATGTAGTTTATGTGAAAAAAAATGTGTGTATGTTTTATATGTAAACAAACTGTGTGAATGTATTACATATGTATACAAACTGTGTTTATGTATTATATATTAATAAACTGTGTGTATGTATCATATGTAAACAAACTGTGTATGTATTATATGTAAAAAAAATTAAGTGTATGTTTTATATATAAACAAACTGTATGTGTATTATATGTAAAAAAAAATGTGTGTATGTATTACATGTAAACAAACTGTGTGTGTGTGTGTGTGTGTGTATTATGTGTAAACAAACTGTGTGTATGTATTATATGTAAACAAACTGTGTGAATGTATTACATGTAAACAAACTGTGTGAATGTATAACATATAAACAAACTGTGTGTATGTATTACATGTAAACAAACTGTGTGAATGTATAACATGTAAACAAACTGTGTGTGTATCAGGCTTGGGGTAATGCTAAATGTAATGGTTATGCATTGCAATGCATTACATGTTTTCAAAGTAATGCTAGTAATGTGTAATGCCACAAAATTAGCATTACAAGTAATGGTAATGTAATTCATTACTTTCCAAAATCTAGTGTAATGCTGGCATTACATGGCATTACTTTGCATTACATTGCTTATTTATGCATGTTCACTTTAAAAAATGTGATGAATAAATGAATAGTTGAAATTGAATTTGACCAAATTTATTTTTTAAGAAGAAAGAAATAATTCTTGAAATAAAAATGTTTTAATTGTATTATTAAAAAAGATTTTTGAAAATTCATTTTTGAATTGTTAATATTACTAAATATAACAGCACAATTTCATAACATTTTTAAGAATGTTGTTATTAAAAGTTTTTAATCATTTAAACAATTTACTCCAATTAGTTTGCACTTCAATAAGAAACAGCACACTCTGCCCCCAGGGTAATCTAAGTTTCAAAACAATCTATTGTTATAAGAAGTGCTAAACACTCCAATCCCTTCCCTTCGCTATGTCCTAATAGAATAGGAGACAGACATGCATCTTTAAAAGCAAAATAAATGCACTGTCCATCCATGATGAAAATCAATATCACTTCCAATATTATAACCCATTTGAAAATAATTTTACTTACTTATTCTCTCTCTCTCTCTCTCTCTCTCTCTCTCTCTCTCTCTCTCTCTCTTGTATATTAAGTACACTGTACATTAGTTTGGACTGATAGAAAATACAAGATTCATATCCTAAGATAAAGATTGTCAAACAGTACTTTTCAGTCCAAGCTTCGACTGCTCCTGTAAAACATTTATTTAGTATAGCTGGAGAGATTTTCAAACTAACAGGATGCAGTTAAAAGATGAACCTTTTGAAACTTTGATCAAAAAGTGCAACAGCAATCTTTTGTCTTAAAGTGTTCTCAGTAGAAAGAAATACGATTCAAATACAGTATCTTAAGAAATATAACTGGGAAAAACCATCTGTTTAAGAATTAATACAATTAAGTGTCCAAAACTATAAAGATTTGTGTAATCTTGGGAAATATCTCTATTTAGCTTTTGATAACCGCAACATTATTCCATAAATTGTTTTTTGTTATGCATGTAATTCTGTGTCTCTATTTCGTATCCTACATTGTATCATGCCAAATGTCTATAAATATCATTTTACTTATGTAACATGTTGTTCATAATGCCACAAGATGATTATATATTGAGCAAATAAAGAATGACTCTTGTATAGTCATTGAATTTGAACCTGATACTGAGCATGAACCTCTAGATATGTTAAAGAGTGTTTTATATTTGAAACATTTGCAAAAACTTTTTATTAGCTTTGCTTTTTTAAAACAAAGTAATGGTAATGGTAATGCATTACTTTACTCATGTAATGGTTATGTAATGCATTACTTCAAGAAAATCAAGTAATGGTAATGGTAATTTAATGCCCAAATTCATGAAGTAATGGTAATGTAATACATTACTTTACAATGTAATTCGCCCCAAGCCTGGTGTGTATGTATTTATTGTGTGTAAAAAAATTGTGTGAATGTATTATATGTAAACAAACTGTGTGTTTTATATGTAAACAGAAATTATTACAAATGCATTACACAAATATTTTTTTGTAAACTAAAAATGATGATAATTCTGTTATAGAAAACTTTCACATGAAATTCGTTCATTAAATGATGAAATTGTTGGTGTACACAGAAAAACTTCTAATATCAATTGCAGAGCAGAACTAGGTAGACTACCTTAATGGACAAGAATATATTTGACAAGCATAAAGTTTGGAACCATATTCCATGTACAGTATTAACTTTGAAAATACACCAGCTTGTGTTTAAAATGTAAGCAGTTCATCCAAATTCATGGACAAATAGCAGGTTTTCCATTATATCAACAATTTAGGGTTTACATTTATTATTGACAAAGGAAGTTCAATAAAACCTCTTCCATCAAATCTGAGTGTATATTTTTAGCCTAGCGACGACCGACTTCATCTATAAATAAATGTCACATGATATCTAAATCCTGTTCTACCTGTTCCCGCCAATATACTGCACCAAATGTTATATGTTCAATACCTGGACACTTTTCAATTCGATGTCCAAACAGACACATCGTTTGAAAATCCTGATGAAATTCATTTTGTCTGTCTTGGGGGAAGCTGTCCCTGTAAGACATTTTAATAACTGTAATTGTGTAATTGCTTTATGTTAAATAATTATGTATTTGGATATTATAAAATTTATAATGAATTATTACAGGTTTTTGTGTAACTTATAATTATACTGAATGAAGTGAACCTTTGACCAAATCACGTTGTGTGAGTTATTTTCTACCGAAACCGGCTACAAGAATACAAGTATATATGTACATGAAGCATTGTATCTTATCAATGTATAAAGTTTAATTCCTCCGCTTGAATCTAGTGTATTATATGTAAACAAAGTGGGTGTATGTTGAAACAAATTGTTAATTTTTGGTGTGAGTAAAATAAATTTAATTAAACTGATTCACTCAAATGAGCAAACTCAATGTTCCATTGTCGTTTGATGCTGTTATGAATTATGCAAAAAAATATTTCTACTATGATCAGTTTTATTGTTTTGGAATGGTTAATATTTAGAGACGTTCATGAGCTGACATTAAATTAGAACAACATTGTAATTTTAAAAAACTTTTACCAAGGATCTTATGTGTATACATCTTCTTAGACAGCTTCTATCAGACCCTGGGACGTAACATTTTTCAAAAGTTTTACAAGATATGTTTCTTTCAATGGCTCTTCGAATATCGTTAGACGCACATGCAAAGAGGAATAACTCTATTCTTTGAAACACCTCGTCTAATTCAATTCATGCACTTTTAGACAGGTGTCCTATAGTAATACCACCTTACCTACTGCACGTTGACGTTTCAATTTTAAAAAAAAAAATATAATTTTATTTATTTATTCATAATTCTTTCATTTATAAAACTGATTATCAACAAAGGTAGTAACACGAAAGCAATTGTAAATCATTAAAGCAATATGAGCTGCATTAGGCATGTTGAATTTTTTTTTTACTAAAATATTCTTTTCTACTAAAATGACAAAAATGTCATGGTTTTTAAATTTCTGTTAGCCATATTTTTGTTGAAAAGGCCGCTAAGAAGCCTTATTTGGAGCAAAATTGAATATATTGTCGTCCTGTACAAAAATTGATTTGCTATATATTCCTTAGAAGAGAAATATTTCCTTTGACAAAATGTAATGATTTTTTCAAATCTTATGCATCATAAAAGTTTAAGTTACATGCAGACTTTTAAAACATACTAGGTGGTTTTTGCAGCAAAATAAATTTCTAAAAAAATACAGCTCAAATTGCTTTAAACATGTAAAAAAAAAATGGATACTTTTATTAACTTTCTCCTCCTCTTCTAAGAATTGTCTCTCCAGATATTTTTGCAACATAATAGTTTGGACGAAACAAAAGTTAGAAGCCTTTAATGCAAGTCTTTCAGACTATAGTGTTCTTCAACTCCTATAGGAGTTAACTGTCTCAGCGAGTTTGTAATAACATTTAGGACAAAAATTGTCATTACTTTTTAGAGAATTAACAGCGCTAGCGTTCTTTCCCTGTCTCTTTGAGGGCATACACCCGGTATATATAATGGGGTACAACTTTGTAGTTATCTGAAGACATGTCTCGATTAAAACAAAACAGTTTAAGTACTAGTAATCAAGCCATCCATTCAGAAAGCATTTTTATGGACATACAGAATGTATTTTTAAACATCAATAAATAAAAAAATAAATAAATAAATAAAGCAGATACAAATCCAACTCGCATGACGGATTGTTAAACATAAAAAGTAACGATCCACACTACATAGTATGTGTATCGTACCTGTACTGTATATGAATTGAACAAACAGGGGGACGATTGAATGAGCAACATCAAACCATTGGCAACCAGAATATATGAAATTACTTGCACTAAAGAAAACTCGCTCCAAAGGAAGGTTCTATTTCTATATCAACCACTTATTTCCAATGCATCATGATCAGATGACCTTTTATGACCTAGCTGTCTAATTCGTGTCATGTCTGATCTGTGTGTCATGTTGTAGATTTTGAATTTACTGGGTGGGTGTAAATACAAAATTTACAACATGACAAAAAAAGTTGTCATGTTGTAAATTTTGTATTTACACCCACCCAGTAAATTCAAAATTTACAACATGACATGTGACCTGTCCATTTTCTGACCTGTCCATTTTCTGACCTGTCCATTCGCCGACCTGTCCATTTTCTGACCTGTCCATTCGCCGACCTGTCCATTTTCTGACCTGTCCATTCGCTGACCTGTCTTATCCGTGACCTGTTTGGTCGGTGATTACATGTTGTTCAATATTTATATCGTCTGTCTATCCTGTATGTCTATGTTTTCTTAGATTATTAATCTTAAAACTGGTTAGGAAATATAAGATGCAAATAACAAACTTCAACTATATATTGATTAAATCATGCATGATAACAGTGAATTCAAAGGTCAAAATCAAGATATTGATAAAAAGGAAACTATCGTTTCTGAATTGTGAATTTATATGATTTAATCCGATCAATTGGCATATAAATAATTCAGCTAGAATAGACTTGACAGTATATTTCATTACAACGAATCTATAACATTTCAAAAAAATGATATCAAACTTTAAAGGAAAATGAACGACACAAATCAATAAACACAACAGAAACTCAACATTTCATGCAGTGAATTCAATTAAAACTAAACTCTGGAAGAAACTCCATGGACACGCCATCTGACGGATTAATCACGTGACACTTAATCGAACACCTGCACAGTAATTCCCGGCACTCCGTGCGGTCGTCTATTCTTCCGGTAGCGCTTTGCCAATTTCTTCACGCATAGTAAATGTTTCTGGAAATGATCGAGTCCCACCCCGCTTGTTTGTAAAAAGTCCTTCACAGACAAATTCTGATTCCCTCCCGTTTCCCTTGAGTCACGTGTTGTTGATGTGATCGCCGTTGAGTTTGTTGTAGACGATTTCCCGCGGTTTTTGCGTCGATTTCCTATGGATTTTGATCCAATTGTTTGTGCGTCTAAATCGGATTTAGATTTCAGTTTTGGATCGAATAATAGTTTTCGTAAGTCCTGGTATTCTTGCTCTTTTTCTTCATGCTCGAAAGATGTTCTATTTGTATCCAACGACAAAATGGCGTACCCTGGTCGCGCTTTGATCGTTTTATTACTCCCAAAATCTTCCACTGACTTAATGAAGTTCTGCTGGGGCGAGTTTCCGCGCTGGAGAGCGCGTGCCTGTTCCCTCAGAGACTTCCTCTCCTGGGGTGTCGGAATGATTTTATCCATCATTCGCTGTTCACGCGTGGGAGGTAATCTGAACAGCCAGGAGGGGATGTACGCCCTCCGTCCTGCTACCTGAGTTGGTGATTGTCTCTCCTCCGGTTGAGGTGAAGAGGCCATAATTATTCATTAGAGAACTGCTCCAGTCGAAAAAGGTTGCCGCTTTATTTAATTAATCCTTCAACTTATAAACGGATTATTTAATTTGTTAGATCTCCGTGAAAGTATTTGGCGACATCGTCGATCAAAAGGTGTTCCCGTAGAGTTGTTGAGGCAGCTTGTGTTTGGGCGCTTGACTCCAAAAAGCGGATAGATGATTATGCAGCTGAAGTATCCCGTGTAAGGTCCTTGGAATTTCACCTTTAAAATGTCCTCATTAGAAATACAAAAAACTGACCAAATTAAAGTTCATAACAAGTTTTCTATCGGCTTTTCATATTCCAAACACAACTGGGTCCTTGAGAGAATGAATAAAATTGATATGTGAAAAATATTAATTCCTTATTCCTTATAATTCAGAATAACAAAACTGTTGTCTGCTCGAATATCCAAAATATTCCCTTTCTCTTATATATACAACTTATTTAGCGCATACCACTGTATCTTAGAAGTTCGGGCCTCACATAATCAGCGGAGGCTTTCACTTTCTACCAGAACCAATGCAAGTTTTTTTTAAATATACAGATAGATCTATTTGTTCATGATATGCTTAAACAAACTCTAGCCTTCGATTTTTGCGCTACCTTCCCCCAATTCATTTTCCAATAACGGGCTTTGATCGCTGGCAAAATTCTAAAAACAGCGGGTGTTACTATATTTACAGTAAGATATTGGTTATTTAATAAACAATTGCTTGGAGTTCTAATACACACATATGTTTGCTTGCGTCTGGTATTTAATTTTATCTGTAATCCAACAAGTCGCTCTTTATGCAGGCAGGTTCTATAATCCCTGGGTCTACTGTGGATTTAAAAGTTTATCAGATCATGGTTGTGTATTGAAATCGAAAGGTTCTGGAATGACACCGGCCATGTTTACCTATACACACTGTGTTTGATTAGTTTTGATTTTCATGGCTAAATAAAGAAAAAAATGTGATCATCACAGATTGCTGTTTAATTTTCTGCCTTGCCTTGAAACAGCTAGCTGTAGTAGATCGAGGTTTATAAACTGGACAATATGCCACATGCTTACTGATTTCAGATCCCGACAATGTGTCTATAGTAAATAAATACACATTAAATATCACTTTTAAAAAATCCAAATTTAATAGTTATATCTACTTAAATATATATACTGGTTTGTCTTTGTTTGAAATGAAACATTGAAACGACTTTTTATTATATTTTGAATTATGTTGTTTTTTTTAGATCTGATTTGTGTGATAACGTTATTGTATAGAAAAGCCAATATTGATTGATATCATGTTCTGATGGAAATAAATAATTAGATATTCGAAATCAATGTCTCTATTGTCCTGTTGCACTCCCTTCTGCAAATTAAAACATCTCTCCATGAAGGAAAATCCGTATGATGATAATAATTAAACTTATTGTATATGAAGCTAATACCAGTCGGGTTCGAGATCTGTTTAATTATCACAACATCAACAACATGGAGAGACTGATTTTGCAGTCGGACTGGGATGAAGTTTTAAAGTATGCATATTTTGAAACATCGTGAGAAATGTTACGTTTTCTTTCATTTTTACGAAAGCTTTTTAGTCTTTGACTGATATATTTGATCAATATTTCCATGGATTGTGTATTTGCAAAGTTATTTCCATTTTTACAATTCTGTGGAGTGTGGCTGAATTTCAAATTCGCTTAATCACTCTATTTTGTACTCGTCTGATAGGGCTCCTGATTATAAAGGCGTGGACCTGATCAGTCATATATTCTATTACTTTGCAAAGTCACGAAGAACAGCTTTTTGAACGTATTGATTTTAAATGCATTATTATATTCAGGGAAAAGGAAGAAAAGACATGGGTATCGTACAAACAAGGGGGTAAGTGTCAGCTAAGTTAATGTTTTTATTTATAACAGTTTAATATGTTTTAGGGTGAGACCTTTTGGAGGGCAAAATGATTTAAACACAACTGCATTTTTATTGTCACTTTCAAATAACATTATAATTATTATATTCATTTATTATAACGTAATTTAATTCTGGTTGTAAGGCAGCATTTGATTGGATAGAAAAATGTAGTTATATTTGTATATCCTGGTTTGCATGTCACAAGACACGTCACAATGCACCAATGTCAAAAACGTACTAATCCGCTTGACATTACATTTGAATTTTGAACAGATTAATATCATTTTTAAAAGTAAAACACCCTCAATTTGTACAGTAAATAACAGAAAATTAAATTATATGGTATGAACTCAATGTCTACCCGGTTATACGAGTATAACCTGGGTTGGAGCAATTTACGCTCTTTTATCATCCGCTTCGCGGATTATTAAGCGTAAACTGCCCCAACACAGGTTATACTTGTATAACTGGGTAGACATTGAGTTCATTTCTTATATATTAATATATCTTCATTTGAAAAGTGTAAAGTTGGATCCTTCTTTCTATTCATAAAAGATGTGAACTAAGTCAACATTTTGATGTCATATCTAGATTAATATAATATCTTTGTAAGATATATGTATGTACATGCAATGGGTCCACAGACTAAGCTAGTGCCAGTAGGAAGGTAGCAGTACTGAGCCTTTTATAAGCACTTTACGAGGCTCCATGATTGAATTATGAATTACTTTTTTCCTTTGTCACAGTGCAGCGATCCATTCACGGAAGTTTGCGGAATCAGGGCGTGTCGACCAGTGGAGTGCCCTATGTGACAGGAAGTGATGGTTTTACAGTCCAAGAAGTCACCAAGGTGATCTGGTGCTTATTGTATAAAATGAGCATAGAATAAGAGTCGGTTAAGCTATTTTTTCGTACATGTGATATGCACAGGCGGTACACAAAATTTACCGTTTTTTCATCCCCATTTATGGAATCATGGTAGGACATAAAAATTCACAGAAATTGAAAATTTGTACAGTATTTTGAATTTTTCACTAAATGTAGCCATTTTCCTCTAATTCTTGCTAGCGAGACACTGGATTTTGTTTAAGAAGGAAGAAATTAATCTAGGGCATATTTACCTCTGATAGTCCATAGTTTTTCCTATGAGAAAAATTTTGTATTGCAGTGAAAGAGTAATCAAAATGAGAGTTTATACGTTTTTCTCTGGACTTTGTTTTTATTATGTACATCATTCCTTCTATTTTTAGCGATCTATAACAGTATCATACACAGATGACTCGGTCAATCTCTCCAGGAAGTTTGTGGCTCCCTCTACATCATTCAAGTCCATCCACAGTGAGAGGAAAAGTGTAAGTCAGGAACACAAAGTCTAAAATCTCATGAATCATAATGAAGGGCACTTGACCTAGGTTTATTTGTATGGGTAATACGGACAAAGACAGAATACAACTATTGTCTTAATATCCAGCTGCAGAAGGCAATATACCGACAACATTTCATCCAGTTTGTTCGATGATACCATTTTTTTAGGATTTCTTTTAGTAAACAATGAGTTTCAATCTACCAGTAACAAAACAATTATAAGGAAAGTTTAAAGGCTAAAGCAAAAAGAATTTTATTCTGCAGCTAATTTACCTAATTTTTGCAAGTTGCTGTGTGTTCATACCTGTAATACCTGTAATGACCCATACAAAAACAGAAATCTTTGGAACACTGCTTATAACCTCGACGTGACTATCAGTACTCTCAGTCCTTTGATTTGTTTGATATATTAGGTGGTCAGCCTGGATGTGACAGGAGGGGGTTTGGGGGTGTCGGCAGACTCGGAGGGAAAGTTACGACTGTGGCAGACCGACACTGGGGAAGTCAGGGTACGTAATTGAAATAGGGAATGATTAATAACCTCTCTAAGTCCTTTGGCCCTTGGGTATGATGTCAATGATAAAATAGCATGCAAGAAGCAAAAAAAAGAAGAGAGAGGTTAAAGATATACTGTAGGTGTTTATTAATGTTGAGCATTTCTAATATTTTTCGAATAAACAACACACATATGATTTTACAACCTCTGATAATTTTAATTTTAAAGATTATCATGTTTTATTTCCTTTTGATATAATAACAGATTTCTGAACGAATTAATACATTTTTCTAATGATGCAATAATTTATTTAACACCCTCAGCGAGAACTGGTGGGTCACTGTGCCGATGTTTACACTTGTCGATTTTTCCCGTCGGGGATCGTAGTTCTGAGTGGAGGAGCGGACATGCAGCTGAAGATCTGGTCGGCCGAAACCGGCAAGTGTGCTGCCACCTTGATTGGCCATAGGGGAGGTAACTAAGGAATGGAGAGCACACTAGTTGTCTCTTTCTGTAGTCAAAGACATGATTCAGAAGTTTCTTATTACATTTTAATAGGAGAAACAATGCCATTTTAGATATTTAATTATACATAGATCTGTTATTAAGATTTCAATATATCTCTTAAGTAAGTTACAGATACATGTATAACATCTTTGAATTTTTCATTTTTTTTCTTTCAAATATTTTGCTGTTTTCAATACTAAGGAAATAGCCTCTTTCCAGAGGTTATAAAGACACATTAATCCTAGTATAAAATCTGGTTTTGAAATAAAAGAACCTGTAAAAAAAGTTCTCAATATTTTATTTTAATTAATAGTCATAGCAATTTATAAAAGTTTTTAATTTTTTTGTTGAAAATTTAAGTCAGAATATATTTACCATCTGTTGAGACAGTTTATCAGTGAATTCACAAGAAGACATCAATTTGGGATGCATTTTTTCCCCATATTTTGACCAGATTTTAGTCTATAATTTATGATTCTTTCATAGACATTCCATTATAAAAAAAAATTGCTGACAAAAATTTGCCTTCCCACACAAGTTGACAATTTATGTATACTTTCACTGCCTAAGTCTGCTTACAATGACAGTATATTCCATAACAAGAATACTGTGCTAACAACTCTGTACACTCATTGCCATCTCCATCAAACACTTTTTGTGTAGAGGTGCGATCAGAGAACAGTGCAAGGTTTCCTTGCAACTGAAAACAAATTCACAAACTCTGGTTTTTGTCCTGCACACAGATGGTATCTACAAATTCAACACTCTTTATCTTCTTGCAAAAAATGACAAAGCTATAATCAACCCGGTTGATATTTATCACTAATACTTACCATAATCTTCAAGCAATAAATGACTCAGCTATCATAGACCGTTGATAAATTCATTACTTTCTTCTAGCAATAAATAACTTTGCTATTTCAGCAAAAACAGCAATCAATGACTCAACAATTTCAGCAGTAACACTTATATCTTCCAGCAATCAACGATACAGCCATCGTGGACCGGGGAAGAAATGTGGTGTCCTGCGGTAGGGACGGGGCGGCTAGACTCTGGGACGTGGGTCAGCAGCAGTGTCTGGGGACATTCCAGGAGATCGGGGGAGAGGTCAACAGCTGTTGCCTTGGTGACGTCAGTGCTACCCTCAGTCTAGAGGCTGGGGACCAGCCAACCAGTGAGTGCACCAGTTTATTTCTTGTTGTGTTGAGATAGTTTAATCAGAGTGTCAAGTCTACAGTTTTGTTTTGTAGCAAGTTATGTCAGTGAGTTGATTGTTGATGTTTTACTGTAGGTGGTTGATTGTTGTTGTAATGTTGTATGTTGTTATATTGTTGTTGTTATATCGTATGTTGTTATATTGTATGTTGGTATATTGTGTGTTGTTATATTGTATGTTGTTATATTGTATGTTGTTATGTCGTTTGTTGTTATATTGTTTGTTGTTATTTCGTATGTTGTAACAGTTATATTGTATGTTGTTATATTGTATGTTGTTATATTGTATAATGTTATTCCGTATGATGTGATATTGTATGTTGTTTTACTGTAGGTGACAGAGAGGTGGGAACAGAGGGGAAGTTGCTGGTTCTCGGTTGTGAAAACTCCACAGTTCAAGGTTACGGGCTACAGATTCGGAAAAAGGTCAGAACTACACATCACTTATAAACTCTGAACTTAATGTGACCATTTTCATCAATCTCCCAGCAATCGAAATTTTGAAGCTAAAATATTTTGGTTTGTTTCTTTCATTAACAATAGTTTAAGGGAAGAGAATTGACGGTGATTAAAATTATAAGGTGGATCTGATGGGTAGATTGTTGACCACCCAGTAAACCTTGTCTAGTGTGACCACCCAGTAAATCTTGTCTAGTGTGAACACAGATACAGTGAGATATTGGATAGAGCAAAATTTTGTGGAGTCTCCAGCAAAATCCTAATAAATTCTTAAAGAATTTTATGTTTATAACAAACTCTGTTGAAACAGATATAGCAAATTGATTATTTGTCCCTGAAGAGGTGAAAAAATAACTACATCTACATCTTTTACAATGAATTGCTTTATAATGTTAAAAGTTAGCAATATTAAATAAAGTATTTGTTTGAATTAATTGATTTTCACCTAAATCATCCAAAATACAATCAGACATTGTTTCCAACTGAAGATGGTACTTTCTATAATAACATGAAAAAAATCTACTTGAGCTTTAAAGGGGCATGGTCACGATTTTGGCCAAATTTTATTTTTCTGTTTTTATTACTTACAATGCTCTAGAAATGCATTCCTATCGATCAAATGAAATTTGGGTGCCAGTCCATGAGCTTTAAGCAAGATACAGGGATCACAATTCTTTGTCATGTAAACAAGGCTCGTGCCCTGTTTTTGTTTACATAGGTTTAATATACCAGTAAAAATTCTTTCAAGCTGATTTGTCTATTTTTCTATTCATTTTAAGCATATTAAATAAACAGTTCCTAATGATTAACACATTCACTGTAGGTCTAAAACGGGAATTTTCACTTCAACATTCCAAATGTAAACAAAAGCTTTGTTTACATAGCGAAGAATTGTAAGCCCTGTAACTCGCTTATAACTCAACAAATGACACTCAAATTTTGGTTGCCTATTGAAAATGCCTTACTGAAGCATCATACACATTAAAATCGGAAAAATATTTTTTGACCAAAATCGTGACCCTTTAAAAGCTTATTTGCAAGTCTTAGTATAATAACAAATTTATTAATTGGATTTCAGGAATTACATACATACATGTAGTTAAGTAAATTGACTGGTCCCGATAACTTCACTATAACCAAGTTTGACTGTATTTTATTGTACACTAGGTGTTTGAGTTTCCCACCCATGGCCCGGTAAACACCTGTGCCTTTCTGTCTGAGGTGACAGCCGTCTGTGGGACACAGGACG
This sequence comes from Magallana angulata, assembly GCF_025612915.1. NCBI lineage: Eukaryota > Metazoa > Mollusca > Bivalvia > Ostreida > Ostreidae > Magallana > Magallana angulata. Next base: position 2,592,812 of record NC_069115.1, read on the forward strand.
GACACATCACTGTCCTGGATCTACGGAACATCAGGTGTGTGGTTCATACATATATATTTACATTTCACATATTTTTGGCTTGTAAAAGGTGTTGAAAGCTACGGCAGTTATAACACTGTAATGCACACAGGGTACTCAAAGGTTAAAATGACGAGTTTTCTTATGATGTCACAAACGTTAAACGCTGTAAAACGTCACAAGCGGAAATGAAAGTTAACGCTTGCGGTTGTTACACTGGCTCTTCCCTTAATCTGACCCTTAGGATAATATAGGAATTTTAAGGTATAAGTCACATTTGCAGACAAGGCAAGAAGTTGAAAAAATTTAAATATAAGCATTACCGGTAAATCATGGTTTTTTGAAAGATACAGTCTTATATTTGCATATCCGTTGTTCTTTCCCACTGTAAGTCCCTAGTACGGAGGAACTGCAATTATTTTTCTATAATCGCAATTGCTCTGTCTGTATACTATGACGTCATAAAGGTGTGACGTCATATACTTTTCCATGACGTTATATATTTAAACCACTATACGTTACATCATGTGTTTTTCAGTAGCGGTTTATTGAATTATACGTAATAATATAATCATTTTCTTTTACATATATTTATATACTCATGCATAATACAGTCAATAAAGCCTTTAATAGGATATGAAACCTTAATTAAGAAATCAATATTTGTCAATGATTCTTATTTCTAGCAAAAGAAAAAGAATATTAAGTTTGGAGAACAAATGTTGATTACTGTTATCTAGCAGTTATGAGTTATAATCTATAAATATTTATATTGTATTCACTTCAGAGTTCCTCTACAAGAATGGAAGGACAGTCGATCTGCCATCCTCTGTTTCTGTCCATACAAAGGTGGATTCTTCACAGGCACAGGTAAATCTTACCAATTAATTAGGCAGGTAAATTTTACTAAATAATTCGGCAGGTACTAAATCTTACTTATTATTCAGGCAGGTAAATCTAAAACAATTATGTGTTATGTTCAATCTCTATTTAGAGGAAATAAAGTATGAATGAACTAGTACATGTAATTAATTAGGCATGTTGATCTTACCAATTTATCAGGCAAGTAAATCGTACCAATTAATAAGACTGACAAATCTTACCTATTACTGAGTATTAGGCTGCATGGTAAATCTTACAATAGCAAATTTTATTTTCTGCCAAGACATCTGATTTATCCTGAGGCACTGTTGAGAGAAGTGGTGATTGTGGAGGGGGGCAATGAAAACATTTCTTTTGCCTGAATACTCAGTAAAAATGCATAGATTTTTTGTGATATATACAGTCAAACTTCATTATCACGATTTAGATGGGACTGTTTAAAAACTTCGAGATATCTGATTGGCTGCCAAAAGGGTACTATTTTCAAGATAGGAAGTTGTTGTTTTGCAGATCAGAGATATATTACTTGGATGTTGATTTTTGATAATAACAAAAATACCAGCTGTTGGACTAATTTTGCAATATGTTGCATATAGAGTAACACATTTCTCTGGATAGATAGTGTTTATCAATTCAGGGTTGACAAATGGATTATGGATAATGACCACACAAAAGGAAATACAGTTTGCTGTCACATTGACAGCTTTTCTCTTGATAGAAAAATTATTTTCGTTTTACTTGGAACAAAAGGAGCTGTTCCAGCTGTTAACCTTATTTTTTCATGTTCATCAGTTGTATTAGCTAATGTGATGAATTTTCACCATTTTACTTCTACCGGTACTCAACCTCAGGAGTAAATTAAACAATTGGTTGGTCTGTAAAGTAGCCAGCCTTAATTAGTTTTGCTTCGCTGTATTACTTCAGCTAGCTTTTTTAATCCATTTGTGGAGCTAAAACTAGTACATAATTTAGATGTAAATTACCCTGACAGAATAGGACCACATGTTTTATCATACAGTTAGATGTAGCTGTAATAAGATTGTGTACAGTTACAGACAGAATAGGACCACATGTTTTATCATACAGTTAGATGTAGCTGTAATAAGATTGTGTACTGTAACCCTGACAGACATGAATAGGACCACATGTTTTATCATACAGTTAGATGTATAGTCTGTCCCAAGATATTTTTGCTGCATATTTGAACGATTTTTAATAAAAATACACATACCTGTGACTGAAGTGCAATTAAAATCGATGGAAGGGAAAATTCCCAAGATAACTTCATTCACACATTATCATTTTTCCCTCGTAAAAATTCACAGGAACGAAAACAGATTTCCTACGGAGATTTATAATGGGGAATGTTGACATCTTTTCTCCATTCGGAAATACTCGGGACCCCTCGCGCAATTTTTCAACGTTATCATCCGGGCGTCTTCATCTCCTTGGCAATGGAAAAACCTCGTAGACTTTTTATTTTTAGCCGTGTACTGATACCCGACAAGCTAGAGGGGGCGTTTCAAAGGGGAAATCTTGGGATTTTTTCATACTATTGAATGAACATCGTCTGAACCAAGAGGTATTTATAAATATTGAATAATTTAAGAAAATATGCGGCAAAAATATCTTGGGACAGACTATAGCTGTAATAATATTGTGTACACTTACCCTGACAGACAGAATAGGACCACATGTTTTATCATACAGACATGTGAGGCACATACGTAAAGTCTAAATTTGGGATATCTTTGACAGCTTTTTATTCATGCAGCTGTTTGATAAATCAATACTAACAATTTGCATTGATTTTTTATTGTATATACATGTACATTTTGCTCGATTACTATTATAAATCTCAATTTTTTTGTTATTAACTTTTTCTGTTAAAAATAATTTATCTCAGACAATTGAGCATCATAAATTAGATTTATGTTCTAATGTCATGCTCTTAATTGATGACAGATCACCAGCTAACATTCTACTACACAACGCGGAATGACACCAAACGCCTGTTTATTTACAAATACATGTATTTACATTTTTCAGTAGCTTTACCTGTGATAACACTACGTATCGATTTTGTACCTTACAGTTCAATAAATTCAAATGACATATAATTTGGGTGCAAGTGGGGTTTACCTATTTATAGTCAAATATTTAATCGTACAACTGCTAAAAATTATATAAAAATAAGTAATAAAGAATCATTCTTTGATTATTATGAGGTTATAATTAGGTTGGGGCGTGGTCAAATCTATCATAAAGCCCTTCAGGCTTCATGCTCTGACCAAAATTATCACCTCATGATACTCAAAGAATGATTCCTTATTCCTAAAACAATGTAGTTCAGATACAGCATACATGGGAGATCACTAAGTTTTAAATTATTTTGATCCTCATGATTCGCTTTTTTGCGTAATTCTAGCAATAAGGTTGAAGAGAATCGCAATATAACTGCTATATACTTTTAGATTCATTAGTTGATAAATTCCTAGACTGATTGTTGATGTACTTGATTAGTTGATAAATACCTAGACTGATTGTTGATGTACTTGATTAGTTGATAAATACCTAGACTGATTGTTGATGTACTTGATTAGTTGATAAATACCTAGACTGGTTGTTGATGTACTTGAATAGTTGATAAATTCCTAGACTGATTGTTGATGTACTTGATTAGTTGATAAATACCTACAATGTAGACTGGTTGTTGATGTACTTGATTAGTTGATAAATTCCTAGACTGATTGTTGATGTACTTGATTAGTTGATAAATACCTAGACTGGTTGTTGATGTACTTGATTAGTTGATAAATTCCTAGACTGATTGTTGATGTACTTGATAAGTTGATAAATTCCTACAATGTAGACTGGTTGTTGATGTACTTGATTAGTTGATAAATTCCTAGACTGATTGTTGATGTACTTGATTAGTTGATAAATTCCTAGCCTGATTGTTGATGTACTTGATAAATTGATAAATTCCTAGACTGATTGTTGATGCATTTGATTAGTTGATAAATTCCTAGCCTGATTGTTGATGTACTTGATAAGTTGATAAATTCCAAGACTGATTGTTGATGTACTTGATTTTTTGTAGGTGATGGATCGTGCTTCTATGTGGATTCTCAGTTTCACGCTCGAGTGGAGCTAACAGGGTCAGACTGTGACCCTGTGTACGCAGTGAAGTGTGACGGAAGTGATGTGTACACGGCGTGTAGAGACAGTCACATCCGCAAATACAGTCTCGCCGTGTGCGGGGATTCACTTGTATAGATGCGCGCGCATACACCATCATAGGAGGAAATCCAAAGGGGTTTGGGGTCACCCCTATGGTCGAACTTTTAACAGACAGAGATCCCAGCCGTTAATCTCTTTGCTGAACCGTACCCGTATCCTCGAGGGCCGAATGGGTGAATTCTGTCAATTAGCCGCTCTATGTTAAGTCGGTACACTTAGCAGTGTACATTTGAATGTGTTTTTAAGATTGTCTACGATTTGATTGTCTGATGGACCACAATAGTGCAATGTTGGGACAAGAACGTGTAACATGGAATTGATCGGGACGTGTATCACGTGACCTGTACCCGACCAGACTGATGGCGGAGACTTTACTGACCAATTCCCGGCTGATTACAGTGGAGGAGGGTGATTTACTTTTACCCGTTTATCGTCTGTTGATTGCGCTGACCATTTGTTAACCCTGACTCATCAGGGAGAAAAGGACTGCGCACGCGAAACACTGCCCCGATTTGTTCTTTGTAATATTCATTGCTGTTTGTTAAGTTTACATTATATGAAGGGTGCATGTATTTCATTGTCATGTGTAAAATCTTTTATGATTTATGATAAAAGTTAACACAATGAATTGATTGTCTTTGATCTATATATCTTTATTTTATTGTTACACAGCCAGTTCTTGGACACCATATGTTAGATCTATATTTTGTACCTTCTTACAATATTTTAAAAAGAGTTACTAATAAGTCAAAATGTATCAGCTACATGTATATAATGTACCTATAGTGGATGTTGCACATCAGAAGGACATACTACCCACTGTTGAATATTTTAAACTCCCGTAATGGTTCTTTGATAACTTTCCTTTCACGACAGTCTGTCGGCTGTATTGTATTAATTATATACATGTATGCGTGTTTGTAACTCGTCAACCATTGCATGCCTTGATAATCCAAGTAGTTTGTCAAGAATCCACGCACCTGTATCACTCCAAAGTTCCAGGGGAAAATGTCTACAGTGTAGACAGTTTGTAATAAACTGATACCGGTAAGAAAAGATGTCAAAGGACTCTCTTCAGAATACACACAGAAGGGTTTCATTATGGTGTCCGGATACGGTCATTTGCAAAAGCTCGACCGCGCGCGCGCTTTGAAGAGATACCACGCCGTCACACAGCACGCCGGCGCGCAGTCACGATTTTGACGTGTTATCGTGTTTGCGTGTTGTGTAACATTGCGTAAGCTCGAAGGCGATTTTTGTGACTGAACTCATTCAAAATGCGCTATATTTTGCCCTATTTTGACACCACATGATATGTCCGTAAAGTGATCTTGATGTGTATGAAGAATTTTGATGTTGACATAGTGCATTGTTTACACTTATAAATATTCTTCTATATATATTTCTAACTTCAACATAACGAATGTTAATTCAGTCAACCTAACAATGTCGATGTTGACCTGTCTGCCAGTGATTGTCACATAGCTAATTATTAATGTTCGTTCAAACTCCTTGGAACGGAAATAGCCGAAGAGCTGTGCTACACAAATGGCTGGTTTCTACTTGAAATTATACTTTTACGTGTAGTGAGGGGTAATACAATACAGCTGTTGACTGGGATTCAGGCAAAAAAAAAATGTCATCGTCCTTCAGACAGAAATGTTGCCCGCGGTCGAGGACGACATTAATTTCTGTCTGAAGTTCACTATTCACACATATACTGTCAAGACTTATTATTACGCGTACTTTCTTACACAGTGCCTCATTAACAATTAGCTTTGACATTAAGATACAATATGATGTAATCCTTGAGACCAAGGAAGTATAACTGAATATACATACTTATACATGCACATCATACATCCACACAACCTCCTAATTTCGCTTGATTTATATTTATATGAATTATTTTCTTATCTTAAAATGGCAAGTACAATTTCCTTTTCTGTAAACTAAATAAAACCAAGTTAACCTAATATGTTTCTTTAAACAACATATTTTTTTTTCTCAAAGTATGAAAAATTTGACTTATCAGCGTAGAAGGTTTGAAAACTGTTTCGGATTAGACAGGTTTCGGCATAGCAGGTATATGATGTGCTCCTGTCAATAGTTCATTAAAGGGTTCAAGTTGCACGGGTTTTTATTACAAAATGTATTAATGAGATTGGCAAATACTAAAGATATTGCGTTGAATGACTTGTACTGAATATAGGTATTATGTAAATGAGGATAGATAAATCTGTTCTGAGAGTGGTCCACACAGTATTACATGTAACAATGCATGAAAATGAACGTGATATAAATGTTTCAACATTTAAAGCTCCTTTATTGAACAATTTCCATTTTAATCCCAGGTGTTTAGCGGTGTTTGTCAATCCCTCTAAGGTATTTTGTGTACGTGTAAACTGAATATCTTTCTTGGTGACTTCATGCAAGCAGTTCTGTAAACATTTGGGTTGTTAAGAATTGCGAATAAAGCTAGTTGATACGACCTCCGAAAGACACCACTGCCAGGGTAATGATACCCCGGTGTGATCGATTCATATACAAACTGTGAAAATTACCTTTTGAAGAAATTGTCATCATAGGTGCATGAACTCATATAGGGCACTGGCCCTCTATCCCTCCCTCCCTACCCACCCACCCCCACTCCTACAAAAAGTCAGCATGTTGCTTTCTTTCTACATGTAGTTCATGTTATAACGTATGACTTACGTGTAATACCATGATGATGCTTGGGGCGGGAGAGGGGAATTTGAGCTTTTCTGGGCTGCGTTTTACAAAAGAACTTACGACTTACGATCAAATTAATGAATGCCAATTAATCACCAGCTAATCAAAAAATTATTCTTATGGCTGGAAAATATAACTATTGGAATTGAAATATTTGTAAACAAACGGTTTTATGTCAATTTTGTTCTCTAAAGATCATTTTACGAGACTGTAAATATTTACGACTTTGTCGTAAGTTCTTTTGTAAAATGCAGCCCTGATTATTTTAGAAAAATATTTTTTTGGTAAAACAATGAACATACAGTGTATTCGTCCAAAACTATATACCCGTGGGTAGAGTCTACATGTATTTAATTATATTTTATGGAGAAAAAAAAATTCACAACATGATAGTTGCACATGTACAGGCTACAGAAGAGAATAGATTTTTTTGTGGATGAAAATACAAAAATGTACTTTTATTGAATCTGACGCTGATCTATTGACGGTTTGATTTTTTTGATAATCCCAGAAATCGATACATTTGTCATACCGTTATTGTACGGACAAATTCAGGTCACTCGCAATTGTGTTTTCTTAAATAATTTAGAATTATACTAAGTTGAATTCAAAGAAATGTTCTTTTTACAAATATCTTATCGATGGTATACATCTTCAATACTATTTAAGAAAATCTATTCCCATTAAATTACAGAAATATATAACTAAATTACGACTATCGTCACATCGCCTGGCTATTGAAACTGGTAGATATAATAACACAAATAGAGAAAATAGATTTTGTCCACATTGCAAATCTAGTGTTGAAGATGAATTCCATTTTTTATTTGTTTGTCCTCTATACAGAACATTGCGCAGATTATACATGAAAGAATATTATTATAAAAAACCTTGTATGTTTAAATTAACTCAACTTTTTAATACTGACAATGTCAAAGATCTCTGTAATCTTGGCAAATTCATCTCAAAAAGTATGTTATTAAGGGACAACTGTATTACATAATTGTAGTCTTTTGTTTTCTCAACCTGTATATGTAACAGTAAATGTTATTATCTGTACGTGTAAATACACTACCACCTCATGTTATACATATGTCATACTGATAAGCTGTAAAGCTTAAAGAAATAAAGAATTGAATAGAGAATGTTTGTTCAACAAGGTCAAGTTGTTTATACTTAGGATATAGCATTATTCTTTCCCTAAAAAAAATATCAATTACCGCGGTCTGGACATATATTATTATAGTCTGTTACCTGAAAGTCTATTAAAAGTAAATGAAGAGGTCTACTTATTAAGAAGTGTTTTTTTATATACAGTCAAACGAACATACATTTTACTTGAATTGTTAAATTAATTTTTTCGTCGTTTGACACACCGAGATAATTCACCGATAAATTTAATAAACCCGCCAGACTAGTTCGTGAAGTTCTAGAGATTGGATGTAATCCTCGCCCCTTTATATTTATATCAACTGGTAATTTAAAGGTTCATTGTAAATTAGATGCGTATCCTTTGCTTAACGCGACCTTTGGCCCCGGGCCTACGTTAATGTCGATGCATTTTCCCACCAATGTGCTCGGATCGTTGCGATTTTTTTTATCGTTCATACAGCATTTTTCGGCCGTCAATGCATCGACTCTCAGGTGAACCGAAAAGTGTCAATGGTGAATATACTGTATATAGTTTTCATTTCCCGATTGTTGACACATGTATCGTGGACTTTACCTGTGTGAAAAGAAATTCGGCGGAGTTTAAGACCTGGAAATTAAACATTCAGCAATCGGTGTGTGACAGCGTGTTGTGTGGAGTCGTGGGTTGACAGCGTTTATATAAACCCGTGATTTAACCCCGAGACCCCGTTCTCTAAGACCCGAGCCGGACAGGGGTAGGAGCTTATGAATATGACGGCTGTTTATGCGGTGTTACGGAATTAAAATTCAGCATTACGTAAGTTCTGTACGATTGGATAGGTCCCTGTACTGTATACTGTGTCTGTTCCTCTGTAGATCAATAGTCTGTGTTCTCTACACTGTAACGTTCTGTGTCGTGGGTATTCACTACAGCCGACTCTCCGTGATGTGTCTGAGGGTGAGGATGTGTGTGGTTCTTGGTCTGAGACTTAAACTAAAAAGGAAGTGAAATCATGACATAGGGACAACAAGGTTGTTTTGCTGATTACCGCGGTGAGTGGCGGATTTTCGGGGGTGGGGAGTCATGCCTCCTGTCAGACTTTATGACGTCAATGTCGGGGGGCAGCGGCTGGGGGGCCAGGAGTCGCGGGCGGAGTACGAGAGGACGGTGGAGGTCACCAATGCCCCCGATACCTTCCCTTGCGGACATATTCTCTGTCATAAGTGTATAAGGAGTCACGTGATTCCGAACCGTCGGTCCGTCTGGGAGTGTCCGGTGTGTTCCAAGGAGTCCGACTCCGTCAGTCTACCGGAAGTGACCGGCGGGCATGCATGGGAAGCGGAGGATGAGACTCAGCACATCAAACTGATGTCTAATTACGATCAGATGGTGCAGAAGCTGGGCAGTGTGGACTACTCCTTGAGGAGGCTAAAGGACGAAAAGGTAGAGGCCAAGTCTGTGGGCCTGTCCTATACAACGTGTCCCTGCAGTCTGTGCGGGGAAAATCACGGAACGCTTTCTGTGACGCAGGAGTACAACCAGCTGCGCGTCCAACATTTGCGTCCCAGCTACATCGACCATTTCTTTTACCGACTGTGTACGGGACGCGTCGTGACGTCATTTTACAGCGTGGTGAGTTCTGCCTGCGTATGTGTTCCCTGTACATACAGAGAAATCCATGAACACCCTCACAAATTCCCTGCCATAACCAACAACAATCTTAAGGGCTCTCCGGAAAACGCCTTGGCGGAAGTAGGAAAAGTGGTCACGAGTAGTAACGCCCCCATAGAGGCCCTGCAGGGCAAAAGTGTGATAGAAATTGACCACAACATAAGCATCAAAGAGCGCGCCGATATGTTTACGTTTAATACCACGGCGGACATGATAAAGAGACTGGTTCGGAGGGAGGAGGAGAATTTGGTGAGGATCGCACAGAAACAGGCGAGGGACACGGGCCGACTGTACCACATCAAGGAGAGTAATAGCGTGGAGTACAATATGGGTGAGACGGTCGTGTGAGTGAGGCGTGGGTAGTGTAACTTACAATGTAGGTTGTTCATGATTGCGTGGAATTTATCTAATACCGTGTGATATTAAATCAATTCTTAAACAGGATTTAGAAAACAAAAAGAATTATCGCGTGGCTTGAATTCTTCTTTAGGTTTATATAATTGTGATATGATAAGAAGGGACTCCTATGCTGCTGTCCTGGTGGGGTTAAGCATTCTTTGGATTTATTAATGACGTAATAAGAATGGATCCCTATTTCTGGTATCGTGTCCATTTTGTGATAATGTTATTGTCGTCCTGCGGCATGTGGTTCATATTGAAATGAACACCGAAACACTGTACAATTTAGAATGCCGAGACTGTCACCAGAGAGCTTCAGAATGATCATATTTAAAGCAGAACTTGTTTTTCTTCTTCTTTGAGGTCGTTTATGACAAGAAAAAAAACATTAAAGAAAAACAGTTTATCTGCGCCGCTTGGTAAGAGCAATGGCTTGGAACAGTAAACGTCTGTGATATTACTTCAATATAATGTCTTGATGGTTGTGAAGATACTCGCCACCTTGGGTGACCCTTGAAAGCAAGGGGCTGCGTGCACTTGCAGCGTGCAAGGGGTGTCATGAGATAAAAGCGTGTGCTACAAAACAATAAAAACAATCATATACACCAACTAAGACGCTAAAAAGCAAAAACACACTAACAGACAAACAAACGCATTGACAAAAAAAAACACATTAACATACAAACTGCAAATAATTATTCTCTCCTCTTGTAGCTTTTTTAGGACATTTTATTTGTTTTTGGGTTGTTTTTTTTTGGGCATGATAAGCAGAAATTTACGTTTTCAAGCTACAGACCCTGAAACGTGCTACTACACCAGTTGCACGGTTCGGTTCGGTACGCTTTTTGTACAAAGAGGTCCCATGCATCATACATGTACATTATTTAAAAGAAACCTTGATACGATATGTTTTGAATTTAGCCATCCTACAGACCTACAGTGAAATTTGCATTCAAACATTGTGGAAAATGTTAGTGTTTGAATTACGTGTTGTCTACTTTGTTTGATTCAGCCAATCAAATAATTTAAAATTGGACGAAACTGACAAACTATAAACTAAAATTATTGTATTCAACTCAGATACGTGAACAAATACTGCAACTAAAATACATATGCATTCTGTAAAGTTTGTACATGTTTATAATTATTGCTGATCTTCTTTAATACCTATGGTGCTTGTTTACATATACACATATCTCTTTAGTATAAATAGGATGTCAACACAAATTATGAATTAATGCAAATTTATGCATGTATTTATTTTCTTGTGTACAAATAAAGTCGTTAGAGTTCAGAATATTTACACTGAACGTTTAGCAGAATGTCTCGATCCTTACCGCTTTTAGTTTTTATATTGTTCAGTTATACTATTGCAATTCTCTGTTTACGTTGTTTTGTTTATATAATACGTACTGATTTGAAGAAAATCAGAACTTTTTTTTTAAAATGTCTCAAAATATAATCAGAATCGGTATATATTTATTGTCTCGGCCAGATCTCAAAATCTCAAGATAATAATTATAATATCAATATTTATGCATTCTTTTTATATAACAATTTGTTTAACTGGTTTTTTTTTAAATTTATGTTTATTATTTAATTAAAAGAATTAAGGCTGCACTTATCATCATACGGGGGATGCTCGTATATATATGGGAGTTATTAGGCGCACTTGCCTATTGAGTTGTTCATTAGATTGCAGCTCTACATCATTGCGAGATGTCATCCTTTGGATTTGAGCTGAATTAATAGTTTGTATTGTTCTGTACATGTATTATGATAATACTATAGTAATCGTGTTTTCACTTTATTTTTTTTTTTTTACAAAATTACTTATACTAGCATGTCAATACAGTGATAAGGTTGTTGTCTATAAACAAAACTATTGTTAACGTTTTTTAAAACAATTTTTTTTTTCATTTGTCTCATGTATTTATATTCTGACTTTTAATTGATTGATAAACTTGTCATATACCAACGAACAAACTTTACTGTACTGTTTTACGTGTACCATCATTTATCTTTTTATTCTTTAGACAAAGGGAGTGTTTATTTATTCAGTGACGGTGTAAGTAAGTGAGTTGTTTCTGTTGTCTTATTTCATCAATTTCGTGTGTTTTATGAGTTATCGTTGCTGACTCACCATGAATTTCGCTGAATCATTATTTCTGTATATATACAACAGCTATCTTTTGATGTATAAAAAACCCGGATCCGTAATCAGATGACAGATGTTTGTGAATGAATGTTTATATTGTTTTCAGGGCACAAAGATTTGTTGGCATTAAAATGTTATCAATTTAATTTTGAGCTGTTGAAATTCTTGCTTAAAAGTGCATGTTTATTAAGAACCAATGAAGTATACAGGTTGTATCAGGTCTCACAGGTATAGAGTGGGCTTCAATGTAAGATTTACAGGTGTAGTGGTATAGAGTGGGCTTCAATGTAAGATTTACAGGTGTAGTGGTATAGAGTGGGCTTCAATGTAAGATTTACAGGTGTAGTGGTATAGAGTGGGCTTCAATCTAAGATTTACAAGTGTAGTGGTATAGAGTGGGCTTCAATATAAGATTTACAAGTGTAGTGGTATAGAGTGGGCTTCAATGTAAGATTTACAAGTGTAGTGGTATAGAGTGGGCTTCAATGTAAGATTTACAGGTGTAGTGGTATAGAGTGGGCTTCAATGTAAGATTTACAGGTGTAGTGGTATAGAGTGGGCTTCAATGTAAGATTTACAAGTGTAGTGGTATAGAGTGGGCTTCAATGTAAGATTTACAAGTGTAGTGGTATAGAGTGGGCTTCAATGTAAGATTTACAGGTGTAGTGGTATAGAGTGGGCTTCAATGTAAGATTTACAGGTGTAGTGGTATAGAGTGGGCTTCAATGTAAGATTTACAAGTGTAGTGGTATAGAGTGGGCTTCAATATAAGATTTACAAGAGTAGTGGTATAGAGTGGGCTTCAATATAAGATTTACAAGTGTAGTGGTATAGAGTGGGCTTCAATGTAAGATTTACAGGTGTAGTGGTATAGAGTGGGCTTTAATGTAAGATTTACAGGTGTAGTGGTATAGAGTGGGCTTCAATGTAAGATTTACAAGTGTAGTGGTATAGAGTGGGCTTCAATGTAAGATTTACAAGTGTAGTGGTATAGAGTGGGCTTCAATGTAAGATTTACAAGTGTAGTGGTATAGAGTGTGCTTCAATGTAAGATTTACAAGTGTAGTGGTATAGAGTGGGCTTCAATGTAAGATTTACAGGTGTAATGGTATTTCATATATATACAAACATCATACTGAATGAAATGATTAACACTACACAATCTACCGGTACTCGCATATCTCTTTCTCTGTGTAAGAGAGATATATATATATATATATATATATATATATATATATATATATATATATATATATATATATATATATATATATATATATATATATATATATATATATATATATACTTAAATAAATAAAACAGAATGCGACAGTCCAAATTAAATAAATTGTTTACTGTTAGCGCTTTCAGCCATGTCGGCTCTTCAGACAGTTATAACTATTTAAGTATTTTTTGCTGTACCAAGGCTTTATTTATCTACATATATATATATATATATATATATATATATATATATATATATATATATATATATATATATATGCCAAATACAGTTAATTCAATCCTGTTTGAGAGAAAAGAAAAATCAGATATAGTTTGAGAATTAATCTAGCTTCTATTATATACACTGTATATCAGGTTCTGGGCAGCACTGATATCCATCAAAATCGGACTCTCTCAGACAAACCATGCAATAACGAAACTAATGACATTCAAAGGCAGCTAGTGTATCAAACTTGTACGATGTATGCTTTTTTTAATTCCTACACTTAATTCTAACTGGTCTCGTTTGTAATACAACTCGAACGGTATTCTACATACATGTAAATCATATACACAATACCTACAGTGTATATTTATGCAGAGGTCTCATATATTTGACCACCAAACATAAACTCTTCACCGAGGAACACCACAGCAGTATTTCAACTCTCTCTCTCTCTCTCTCTCTCTCTCTCTCTCTCTCTCTCTCTCTCTCTCTCTCTCTCTCTCTCTCTCTCTCTCTGGCCTAGAACTGGTTCCTATTAATCCTAAGTCTGCCCTTAGACAAACATATATCACTTTCAGCGACTCGGATATTAGTCGGTTATATTAACCTTTAACTGGATCTTTTGTAGTAAAAGTTGACAGAGCTAGATAAATAGTGTTCTATCTACAAGACATAGAACGGGCCACCGTGAACCGACCTTGTCTTGCACCCCACCCCCCCCCCCCCCCCAAACTAGTTTGCCAGTTTTGACTTGCTTCCAACTACTTATCAGAGAAACTTGTGTAACTTTGGGTGGGCCACTTTGAGAAACTAATCAAGTATTGGGAACAATCTGAGGGACCGGTTCAACGTATGGATTATGATACATGTAGAAAGTGCACGCCGACATTTATGGCATGTATATATACATGGAGTTATAGTACTTTGATTTGTTGACATTCTTTTATTCATCAATTAATTCAATGTTTTATTTCGCGCGCGTCTCTGAGGAAACATTTAGATTAAAGTATATATTGTATTGGTTATATACATGTATATACATCGATTCATGTAAAGAATCTGGTATATATTAATAAACATAAAAATGGAATTGTTGTAACAATCTTGTGGAAATTATTATTTCCATATTGAATATCGTATTCGATTGATTTGTAAATTGCAAAAACTTAAATAAGGTATTTTTTGTCTTCTTGTTATCAGCCTGGAGGGATTGAAGTTTTCTGTTATAAATATCCGTAAAACTGTAAAAATTTCTTTGTGATGGGCACAGAATTCTGCACAGATAACCTTAAAACAGGTGTCTGAGATCAAACTTTACAACATTTCACCCAATCGTCAAGCCCGCGTCACCCATTGCCTATGTTTTCACTCGCTTATTGAGGAAATGAAGGAGGGTTTTTTTGAAATTTAAGAGTGTATAAAAATCTAAGAATTATAAATCTAGAATCTATAGCAGTAGTCAACACGTTGCGCCGAGTTCAACATGAAACACAAACAGAATCTCCTCCATTAAAAGTTGTAAACCCTTTCATCATAGTGACGCTATTTTGCACATTTAGATGTCACCCACTTAAATTGCTGTCCCCCTTTCGCTTTGATCTTTGTCGTTTTCAGGTTTTGATAAATTGCTAACTATTTTTAGTTTCCGTCTCCTTGATAAAAATTTAAGAGGGCTATTATCAGTAATAAATTAAATTCACACCTGTCGATCTCACCTGCATTTTCATTCATGAATATAGGACCAAAGGTGGGTAAATATATACTCATGCATCTTATACTCAGGCAACCTGTCATGTTTTATGAAGAAGAATCAATATTAAGACAATGCTTCTCGAGATGATTTCGATATTATCAGATTTAAATCTCTAAATTAAATGTGTAATGAATTGGTTAAAATTAATAGGTGTACCGATATTATTAAATTACGTACGGATTGTGCAGGTTAACATTGCAGATAAAACATTGACTGATAACGGTATGTGCATGCAAAAAATGTCTCAGACATGTGCGGATCTGGAGAAGGGGTGGGTTCGGACCCCCCTTCCTCGATCCCTCCCTGGAAACTAAAAACTAGTAAATTCACAAATAAGTCTCGGACCCCCATCCCGGGCAAACACAATTATCCCTCAGACCACCCCCCCCCCCCCCCGATCATTATTAAGATTACTATAGAAATATCTCATTTATTTTCATTACTTTTGTAAATATTCATGATTTTCCTGCAAATTCCATGTTTTGTCATTTTTGAATTTTATCGCACCACAACGGTATCGTGTAAATCAAATTTATGAAAAAAATACAAATCCTTTTTACAGCTTCCCGTTAAATGTTACATGGTTCTATTTTTTTCTCACTAATGACTTTGGGGCGACATGATACAAGTAGATTACTATGAATCAAAAATATTGTTAGGGTAAGAAATACACATTGCATGCAAGTCAAATACATGACTTTGAAATAAATGCGCGCGCGTGTGTATTTTGGTGGTCTTACCTTGCTTGTGCAGAGATTTTTCGTGGGGGGGGGGGGGGGGGGGGGGGGGGGGTGATTGTGTACATCGGAGTCTACACTGAGTAAACAAAAAGGTTTGATATGCACATAACATTTATGTACAATCAAAATTATTGTTTTTTCACAGATACGCCATATAGGCTATTTTATGTAGAAAAATCCGAGGACACGGTTGTCAAATATGAAATAAATGATTGTTCAGAGATAAAAAAAAATTATAAACAAAACTGCAGTTGCAATTTTTCGAAGTTTTCTTGTAGAACTGGGGAAATATTTGCTTATACGTTTAATTTTCAATAAAAAGTTTACCAATGTACACTAATAGGTGGTGTTAATAACATCGGGTTCGATGTTGTGAGTTTTTAACAACCGGATGTAAACAAGGTTTCCAAGGCAAACACAAACCATCATGTCGGGAAAAGAGGTGCAAAAGCTGGAGATTTATGGATTGCTAAATGATGTCAACTTCCAAAGAGCTAGGTTTTGTGCAGAGGTAATACTTTTATCATTTAAGTAATCTTTTTGTATGCTGTATTCAGAGAAACGACACTGGGTCTTTGGTTTCATGTCCTGTTTGTGTTTCGAATTTTCTCAGATGCTGTTGATTATCTTTTTCCAAGTTACATGTACATGTATAGTGATTTTACCCGTGTTATTTTCCTTTCAGGATCTTACAAAAAAGATTCCAGACGTATTCAAAGATGCAGTTATACAGGGAATGTTAGAATTTGAATGGGATCTTTTTATTGAAGCCAAACGCAAAGTAAGTATACAGTACATATGCATTGTATTAGCTTTGCTCACTCAGTGTCTTAATAATGTCAAAGTGATTTCTCAATTAAATTCAAACCTTTTCAATAACCGCATGGTTTGAGGTTTCTCCTATAATGATGACTTCATGCTTAACATACAGAACATAAAATAGCATAATATAACAATAGATATAGGCTAGGTGGTCAACAAACCAGCCATCAGATTTACCGTAAATTTTTGGATAGGGTTTTTCAATTAGCTATGAATTATGTGAATTTCATACTGTAGATTCCAAATTAAAAACAAGGAATTAATATCCACATAAAATCACAAAATTAAAAGCACATCTCCAAGATTTTAAATTCTAGCTTTTATCCTGTTTATTTTTCGGATAGATCTTTGCAAACTTACTGAAACTGTGATAAAAATTCTTGCAATTTGATTCAAAACAGTTGAATTGCAAAATTTACATCCTCATGTAAAATAAGGAATCTACAGTATAATTCAGCTGTAATATTTGAAGAGTTTCCTATATCTTTATACTGACAGCTCTTCTTAAGGAAATCAATACAGACTAAAAATTACCACTGCAAATCAAGCTCTCTTAAGCTTCAATCACCAATTGATTTTCAGGAGTTGAGGGGAGAGACGTGGACCTTTGAGGAGAAGGCTATCTGCTTCAGTAATGGTCAGCTCATTGGGGGACCCGATGATTTCGTGATCTGGGCCGAGGACAACTTTAACTTTGAGGAGTTCCGTCCCCTACCTCTCTACGAGACGCTAAGGGAGGAAGCTTATATCTCACATCTCAGCTCCAAAAACGTGAGCCATCTCACAACTGGATTTTAATTTTATATGATGTGTCCATAGCTGAATATCAAATGATAAAATATTCAATCCTAATAATTAACCTCAACTTGTTAATGTATTAACAATATAACAAGTATATACAAATACATGTGTATATCAAAACAGGGGTCAAGAAATTTTATTGATCGAGAGTTTGAACAGCTACTAGTTCTTGAATATCATGATAATTTATCAATTTTCATTCTTCATGCAGTCACCATTTTAATCAGATTATTGTTGATTGCATTTTCAGCATGATTATGTTTACCTAGATGTGTCTATAGGAGGGGAGGCGGCAGGGAGGCTTGTTATTGAGGTAAACCCAGTCAGCATTATTGTTAATTTCCTATAACATGTCAAACAAATGACTATACTAGCTCATACCTAATCCATATTCTGTAGATTCCATATTAAACGTGAGGAATTAATATCTGCGTAAAATTGCAAGACGCAATTATATATAAACCATCACAGATTTTAAATTCTTGCTTTTATTTTTTAGACAGTTTTGAGCTATATGAAATTACAACAAAAAATTGGTGCTGCCAATTTTATATTCTCCCAAGTTGATACAAAACAGTCTAATCGCAAAAAATATGTACTAAATAAATGTAAAATAAGGAATTTACAAGATATTCTAGCTGCTGGTCGGAAAAAATTTGGATGGACATGCAACCAGGTCCCCCATCCATTTTTTTTTTTACACCAGGAGCTTCTGACATGCAGCTCATACACATTTATGCGAGCCACAGGCAGCATTTTTCTTTTCTTTGCTGCTACATGTACAAATCTCATAATGGATAAATTGTTTTCAGTTCAAGAGGAGATAACTCTGCTATGTTTACATGGAGATGTCTTAAGCCTTGTCTCCCTGGGGTTTCTATGCTATTAGTTGGATCTTTCTTTGTGTTGTAGTTATTCTCTGACATCGTCCCACGGTCCTGTGAGAACTTCAAGGCCCTGTGTACCGGAGAGAAAGGAAAGTCGGAGTCGGACTACACACTACATTACCTAAACACACTGTTTCACAGGGTGGTCCGAAACGGGTGGATCCAAGGGGGTGGTAGGTTAATCATTACATATTTAATATTGTCAGTTACCAATGAAATGTAGATACAGCGTGTGGTAAGTTTATCATTTAAGCATTTAATGCTTATTTTTGGATGTCGTCGGTCCTATGACACACCAAGCGGTGCAGACAAATTGAATACCCGCGCGTTAGCGCAGTGTGATAATTTGTCTGCGCCGTATTGGTGCGTCATAGGACTGACGACATCCAAAAATAAGCATTCAATGCTTATATTTATATTTTCATACTGATATCTATTTGTATGAAATATTGTGTATCGCCGCTATAAAGCTATTATTTGCGCTCTTAGTCATAGAAATGAAACATACATGGAACAGCCATATTAACATGTTATTTAGTTAGCTTACACGACCAAAAATATAGTGCCAGAAACTTTGTGGATAAAAATCTTTTTTATTAAGGATTAGATATATATTAATGATTGTTTTTCAAAAGTACATATCAAATTGGTTATGTAAGATTGAAAGTTTCATTTAATCTTACAAAATTTAATATACTCAAAACACATGAAGACGTTTATATTTTTGCACATGGCGCATGAATTATCAAAGTGTACTCATGGAAAATTGAACGTCGCAGATTTCCAATGCAAAGATAAGGAGAAATATATATACACTGAATGTAAATATATTACTTATTGAGTTAACCGATGAAGGGTGTACATAGGGAATGTGTATCTGACTTTATCGTACCTTCTGATAATTTGTAAGGAAATCATTGGTTAACAGCAGATACGTGGAGACCATGTATATTCCATTACACATTCAGTATGAAAAATAACTCCCTTTGAGCATTATGACGTAATTCTAAAGAGTATTATGACGTCAGGTTTGTATCCAAATTAATTGAAACTTGTAACTTTGTTTCAAAATGCTTGATTTTAATGTTTACTGTAAATTCCTAATTCTACGCAAGGAATTAATATCCACGTAAAATTGTAAAGTCCGTTTGCGAATAATTTTCGGACATCTGTAAACTACATGAAACTATGATAAAATTTTGGCATTTGCAATTTTATGTTCTTGCCATTTGATGGAAAACCATTGAATTGCGGAATTAATTAAGTACTCGCTTAAAATAAGGAATCTACAGTATTAACTTATCTTTATGTCATTAACACAAAGGCAGTCAGTAAGATATAATCATTACATAGTCATGTAGTGACCGGGTATGGGATGATACCTGGTTAGTAAATTCCATACCTGACTCAGCTTTGCCTCGCCAGGTATGAAATTTACTAGCCAGGTATCATCCCGTACCTGCATCACTACATGACTATGAAACTTACTGAATTAAACGATGAAGGGTGTATATATAAGGGATGTGTATCATTACTTATTGAGTTACTGGTGAGGGCTGGATTTAGTGGAGTTGTAAGTTTATCATTACTGAGTTAGTGATGAGGGCTGGATTTAGTGGGGTGGTAAGTTTATCATTACTGAGTTAGTGATGAGGGCTGGATTTAGTGGGGTGGTAAGTTTATCAATACTGAGTTACTGATGAGGGCTGGATTTAGTGGGGTTGTAAGTTTATCATTACTGAGTTAGTGATGAGGGCTGGATTTAGTGGGGTGGTAAGTTTATCAATACTGAGTTACTGATGAGGGCTGGATTTAGTGGGGTTGTAAGTTTATCATTACTGAGTTAGTGATGAGGGCTGGATTTAGTGGGGTGGTAAGTTTATCATTACTGAGTTAGTGATGAGGACTGGATTTAGTGGGGTGGTAAGTTTATGATCATTACTGAGTTAGTGATGAGGGCTGGATTTAGTGGGGTGGTAAGTTTATCATTACTGAGTTAGTGATGAGGACTGGATTTAGTGGGGTGGTAAGTTTATCATTACTGAGTTAGTGATGAGGGCTGGATTTAGTGGGGTTGTAATTTTATCATTACTGAGTTACTGATGAGGGCTGGATTTAGTGGGGTGGTAAGTTTATCATTACTGAGTTAGTGATGAGGGCTGGATTTAGTGGGGTTGTAAGTTTATCATTACTGAGTTACTGTTGAGGGCTGGATTTAGTGGGGTGGTAAGTTTATCATTACTGAGTTAGTGATGAGGGCTGGATTTAGTGGAGTTGTAAGTTTATCATTACTGAGTTAGTGATGAGGGCTGGATTTAGTGGGGTGGTAAGTTTATCATTACTGAGTTAGTGATGAGGGCTGGATTTAGTGGGGTGGTAAGTTTATCATTACTGAGTTAGTGATGAGGGCTGGATTTAGTGGGGTTGTAAGTTTATCATTACTGAGTTACTGGTGAGGGCTGGATTTAGTGGAGTTGTAAGTTTATCATTACTGAGTTACTGATGAGGGCTGGATTTAGTGGGGTGGTAAGTTTATCATTACTGAGTTACTGATGAGGGCTGGATTTAGTGGGGTTGTAAGTTTATCACTACTGAGTTACTGATGAGGGCTGGATTTAGTGGGGTGGTAAGTTTATCATTACTGAGTTACTGGTGAGGGGTGGATTTAGTGGGGTTGTAAGTTTATCATTACTGAGTTAGTGATGAGGGCTGGATTTAGTGGGGTTGTAAGTTTATGATCATTACTGAGTTAGTGATGAGGGCTGGATTTAGTGGGGTGGTAAGTTTATGATCATTACTGAGTTAGTGATGAGGGCTGGATTTAGTGGAGTGGTAAGTTTATCATTACTGAGTTAGTGATGAGGGCTGGATTTAGTGGAGTGGTAAGTTTATCATTACTGAGTTACTGATGAGGGCTGGATTTAGTGGAGTTGTAAGTTTATTATTACTGAGTTACTGATGAGGGGTGGATTTAGTGGGGTGGTAAGTTTATCATTACTGAGTTAGTGATGAGGGCTGGATTTAGTGGAGTGGTAAGTTTATCATTACTGAGTTAGTGATGAGGGCTGGATTTAGTGGGGTGGTAAGTTTATCATTACTGAGTTAGTGATGAGGGCTGGATTTAGTGGGGTTGTAAGTTTATCATTACTGAGTTACTGATGAGGGCTGGATTTAGTGGGGTTGTAAGTTTATCATTACTGAGTTAGTGATGAGGACTGGATTTAGTGGGGTTGTAATTTTATCACTACTGAGTTAGTGATGAGGGGTGGATTTAGTGGGGTTGTAAGTTTATCATTACTGAGTTAGTGATGAGGACTGGATTTAGTGGGGTTGTAATTTTATCACTACTGAGTTAGTGATGAGGGGTGGATTTAGTGGGGTTGTAAGTTTATCATTACTGAGTTAGTGATGAGGGCTGGATTTAGTGGGGTTGTAAGTTTATCATTACTGAGTTACTGATGAGGGCTGGATTTAGTGGGGTTGTAAGTTTATCATTACTGAGTTAGTGATGAGGACTGGATTTAGTGGGGTTGTAAGTTTATCATTACTGAGTTAGTGATGAGGGCTGGATTTAGTGGGGTTGTAAGTTTATCATTACTGAGTTAGTGATGAGGGCTGGATTTAGTGGGGTGGTAAGTTTATCATTACTGAGTTAGTGATGAGGGCTGGATTTAGTGGGGTGGTAAGTTTATCATTACTGAGTTAGTGATGAGGACTGGATTTAGTGGGGTGGTAAGTTTATCATTACTGAGTTAGTGATGAGGAGTGGATTTAGTGGGGTGGTAAGTTTATCATTACTGAGTTACTGATGAGGGCTGGATTTAGTGGGGTGGTAAGTTTATCATTACTGAGTTAGTGATGAGGGCTGGATTTAGTGGGGTGGTAAGTTTATCATTACTGAGTTAGTGATGAGGGCTGGATTTAGTGGGGTTGTAAGTTTATCATTACTGAGTTAGTGATGAGGGGTGGATTTAGTGGGGTGGTAAGTTTATCATTACTGAGTTAGTGATGAGGGCTGGATTTAGTGGGGTGGTAAGTTTATCATTACTGAGTTACTGATGAGGGCTGGATTTAGTGGGGTGGTAAGTCTATCATTACTGAGTTACTGATGAGGGCTGGATTTAGTGGGGTTGTAAGTTTATCATTACTGAGTTAGTGATGAGGACTGGATTTAGTGGGGTTGTAAGTTTATCATTACTGAGTTAGTGATGAGGGGTGGATTTAGTGGGGTGGTAAGTTTATCATTACTGAGTTAGTGATGAGGGCTGGATTTAGTGGGGTGGTAAGTTTATCATTACTGAGTTAGTGATGAGGACTGGATTTAGTGGGGTTGTAAGTTTATCATTACTGAGTTAGTGATGAGGGCTGGATTTAGTGGGGTGGTAAGTTTATCATTACTGAGTTAGTGATGAGGGCTGGATTTAGTGGGGTTGTAAGTTTATCATTACTGAGTTAGTGATGAGGACTGGATTTAGTGGGGTTGTAATTTTATCATTACTGAGTTAGTGATGAGGGGTGGATTTAGTGGGGTGGTAAGTTTATCATTACTGAGTTAGTGATGAGGGCTGGATTTAGTGGGGTGGTAAGTTTATCATTACTGAGTTACTGGTGAGGTGTGGATTTAGTGGGGTTGTAAGTTAATCATTACTGAGTAACTGATGAGGGCTGGATTTAGTGGGGTGGTAAGTTTATCATTACTGAGTTAGTGATGAGGGCTGGATTTAGTGGGGTGGTAAGTTTATCATTACTGAGTTAGTGATGAGGGCTGGATTTAGTGGGGTTGTAAGTTTATCATTACTGAGTTACTGGTGAGGGCTGGATTTAGTGGGGTTGTAAGTTTATCATTACTGAGTTAGTGATGAGGGGTGGATTTAGTGGGATGGTAAGTTTATCATTACTGAGTTAGTGATGAGGGCTGGATTTAGTGGGGTTGTAAGTTTATCATTACTGAGTTAGTGATGAGGGCTGGATTTAGTGGGGTTGTAAGTTTATCATTACTGAGTTAGTGATGAGGGGTGGATTTAGTGGGGTTGTAAGTTTATCATTACTGAGTTAGTGATGAGGGCTGGATTTAGTGGGGTTGTAATTTTATCATTACTGAGTTAGTGATGAGGGCTGGATTTAGTGGGGTTGTAATTTTATCATTACTGAGTTAGTGATGAGGGCTGGATTTAGTGGGGTTGTAAGTTTATCATTACTGAGTTACTGATGATCAGGGCTGGATTTAGTGGGGTTGTAAGTTTATCAATACTGAGTTAGTGATGAGGGCTGGATTTAGTGGGGTTGTAAGTTTATCATTACTGAGTTAGTGATGAGGGCTGGATTTAGTGGGGTGGTAAGTTTATCAATACTGAGTTACTGATGAGGGCTGGATTTAGTGGGGTGGTAAGTTTATCATTACTGAGTTAGTGATGAGGGCTGGATTTAGTGGGGTTGTAAGTTTATCATTACTGAGTTAGTGATGAGGGCTGGATTTAGTGGAGTTGTAAGTTTATTATTACTGAGTTAGTGATGAGGGCTGGATTTAGTGGGGTGGTAAGTTTATCATTACTGAGTTAGTGATGAGGGCTGGATTTAGTGGGGTTGTAAGTTTATCATTACTGAGTTAGTGATGAGGACTGGATTTAGTGGGGTTGTAAGTTTATCATTACTGAGTTACTGATGAGGGCTGGATTTAGTGGAGTTGTAAGTTTATCATTACTGAGTTAGTGATGAGGGCTGGATTTAGTGGGGTTGTAAGTTTATCATTACTGAGTTAGTGATGAGGGCTGGATTTAGTGGGGTGGTAAGTTTATCAATACTGAGTTACTGATGAGGGCTGGATTTAGTGGGGTGGTAAGTTTATCATTACTGAGTTACTGGTGAGGGCTGGATTTAGTGGGGTTGTAAGTTTATCATTACTGAGTTAGTGATGAGGGCTGGATTTAGTGGGGTTGTAAGTTTATCATTACTGAGTTAGTGATGAGGGCTGGATTTAGTGGGGTGGTAAGTTTATCAATACTGAGTTACTGATGAGGGCTGGATTTAGTGGGGTTGTAATTTTATCATTACTGAGTTAGTGATGAGGGCTGGATTTAGTGGGGTTGTAAGTTTATCATTACTGAGTTAGTGATGAGGGCTGGATTTAGTGGGGTGGTAAGTTTATCATTACTGAGTTACTGGTGAGGGCTGGATTTAGTGGGGTTGTAAGTTTATCATTACTGAGTTAGTGATGAGGGCTGGATTTAGTGGGGTTGTAATTTTATCATTACTGAGTTAGTGATGAGGGCTGGATTTAGTGGGGTTGTAAGTTTATCATTACTGAGTTAGTGATGAGGGCTGGATTTAGTGGGGTTGTAAGTTTATCATTACTGAGTTACTGATGATCAGGGCTGGATTTAGTGGGGTTGTAAGTTTATCAATACTGAGTTAGTGATGAGGGCTGGATTTAGTGGGGTTGTAAGTTTATCATTACTGAGTTAGTGATGAGGGCTGGATTTAGTGGGGTGGTAAGTTTATCATTACTGAGTTACTGATGAGGGCTGGATTTAGTGGGGTGGTAAGTTTATCATTACTGAGTTACTGGTGAGGGCTGGATTTAGTGGGGTTGTAATTTTATCATTACTGAGTTAGTGATGAGGGCTGGATTTAGTGGGGTGGTAAGTTTATCATTACTGAGTTACTGGTGAGGGCTGGATTTAGTGGGGTTGTAAGTTTATCATTACTGAGTTAGTGATGAGGACTGGATTTAGTGGGGTTGTAAGTTTATCATTACTGAGTTAGTGATGAGGACTGGATTTAGTGGGGTTGTAATTTTATCACTACTGAGTTAGTGATGAGGGCTGGATTTAGTGGGGTTGTAAGTCTATCATTACTGAGTTACTGATGAGGGCTGGATTTAGTGGGGTGGTAAGTTTATCATTACTGAGTTAGTGATATCTGTTTGATTCTCCATTGTAGACATTTATCATGGAAGAGGAAATGGAGGGGAGTCTATTTATGGCTATGTGTTTGAAGGTAAGACTCGATCACTTCCTGTTGTATGTACCCCTTATATTTATGGCTATGTGTTTGAAGGTAAGACTCACTTCCTGTTGTATGTACCCCTTACAGGAAACAATGCCATATTTAACTGATAGGTATAAAAAATGCAATCAATGGTATTTCAGTGAAAACTGGAAAATCAATGAATCTTAAGTGCAGTTTCAATCAATGGAAAAACCCAATTATTTTCTCTAAGTGGGTCCTTGATGAACATTAATTATAGAACTTTAAAAGTAACTTCCTTGTGATATATTCATGAGTTAAAAAAATTGTAGTTTACGTTTTTGAGAGAGAGAGAGAGAGAGAGAGAGAGAGAGAGAGAGAGAGAGGACAGGAAGTGGTGTGTTATGGGTCACTGAAATAGAGTTATACCCTGGCCTGGTAATACTACAGATACATGTATCATAATATGACCTTTTACTTCTAATTAATGCCCTTGCTAATCAAAGAATCATACCAGCTTCTGACATTGGGTGACAGCTATATATACAATAAACATCTGACATGTATCTCTGACATCATCCCATGTGAATTTACTGCTTCTAAATATAAGAAATTTGATGCCCACAAATATTAATGAAGCACCGTATTAAATTCACATATAGCCAAAGCTTGGTCTTGGTCTTAGAACCCACCCCCACATCCTTCTGGGCTAAAAATTATCCCTCGGACCACCTTCACTCCTGGAAAAAAATTCTGTGTCCCTGTGTCACAGTGTGAGCTAAAGCAAACATTAACTTGAACAGAATCTATACGCTAATCAAACGAATTCAGGATATCAACAATAGCTATAAAGCTGTGTGTATAGCTATCCCTACTATAGATTTTCAATATGCAATTCAAGAAGGTATCGTTTAGAAATTAATGTTCAACAAATTTTAGAAATGAAATTTAATCCATATACGTATATTATTATAACAGTAACTTCATTCAAAGGGTCCGATCAAGTTGAGTTGCCAGGTGTGGATTATCAGATCAAACACGAAGCGCCAAGTTTGATATTCTGATGATCCCCGCCCGGCAACGAGACGTGATCCAGCTCTTTGGATCAAGTTACTGTTATAATTTTATTATATACTGGCTGGCCCTTGTGTATTTAAAAGTTTTGATAACAAAACCATCTTTTTAAAATCAACTGTATGATGGTTTTTTTAAAATTCTTTTTAAACCTGCTTAAATACAGACGTTATTTATTGCGTACTAGTACATCATGAGTTTCAGGGAGTGGTGTGGTGATCTGGAAAATCAGATCACTCTCTGTAAAATTGACAGTATCAATCAAGAAGGGAAAATTGATGGGTATATAATAAAGTGGTTTATCAAAAAACATCCTCATTTCATATTAGCTGTAGCACAATTTTTTGAGTCGGTCAATTGTGATATTCAGCTCAATAATTATCAAACTTGTTGAATATTGAATGATCATTGTTATATTGGAAAACTATTTCATTTTATATGTAAACACTTTGTGATACTTAACTTGATATATTTTACATCAAAGTATGTTGTTTGTTGTTTTTTGAAGTATTTTCCTATAAATATTTTAACAAAATTGTTCAGTTTAAAGTTTTTTTTGCATGTTCCTGTTGATGGTCAAGTAGATACATGGTTTAATTGATTTGATTTGGATTAAATAAAATTTAATTGGTTTTAAGCTTTCGATGTATCTAGGTACCCGGTACTGTAAATTTTCTCCATGCATAAATGTAAACTTTTACAGTATACTGTACATAAAATGTTCAAATGTTGCCAAATTATTAATATTGTGGTTTTTTTTTATTTTCCCAGATGAGAACTTTGCGGTGCCTCATTTGCGGCGGGGAATGGTGGGATTTGCTAACAAAGGACGCCACACGAACGGCTCCCAATTCTACATCACACTACAACCCACCAAGTGGATGGACACCAAATATGTGGCGTTCGGGTAATTCCTGTCTCTTGATTTATTGATATTTGTTGTTTTCAGTCCTGTAGAGAATATTTCACACATAACAATTACCCCCAAGTGTATGAACACAAAATACATGGCATTCCAGAGTAACTCTCATTTCTGATTCATCATTCGTTGTTTGATGTCCTTTAGAGAATGTTTCATACATTTCAATGATCATTCTCTAGACTAAATCTATTGTGGCATAGTGTTTCTGGTTTGAATGACCCAGAAGAATACAAATCAGAAATCAGGCTTACATTTGCATGCAAACAAGAAAGTTTGATATTTATCGGAAATGTTTGAACCCTGCATCTTGCATGACTTAATGTTGTAAACATATTGCAAGAGTTTTTACTGTATACCAATGTTTAATTGTGATTGACTTTTACTTGATGCATAAGGCCATAAATGTTTACAATTTACCCACTTTGTTGTTGGTTTTATTTTATATTGTTGTTTCTGTAGACAAGTGATTGAGGGAACACAGACTCTGAAAAAGATGGAGGAACAGGACACGATGAACGAGCGGCCGACCAAGGACATCAAGATCACCGACTGTGGGGTGCTACAGTTCCAGTTCTGAGAGCGAGGCTCACTGTGTATACAAATGAATCCTCCAGATACGGGGGTTGGGAGAGAAGGGGGTGGGGTGGGGGGAGGGTTACTGTTAATATGAATTTGGATTACAGCGCTGTTTATACAGATCTGGAACAATACGCTACTGTGATCAAAATTTCATAAAACATTACATCAAACTCAAGATTCTTTACGATGTTATAGTGTACTTGTATTTATATCATTAAGTTTTGTATTTTGAAGATTATATTCATTAAATCTCAGAATTGATGAAATAACTGACTTAGGTATTTTTTTTTGCAAGAGGATTTTTGTGAAATTGAACAAATTATAAAATATAACAACAGCAATATTTGTTCTTCATTTTTAAGAGAAACCAAACTGTGTTTGCAATTTTGGACATGCATTCTTCATAAAGTGTATGATAAAGATCACATGGAAAATTTTTTTTATTTTTATTTAGTGATAAGATCTGAGTGTTACCTGAATGCCATGCATCAGACTCAGACTTCTATACAAATATGGAATGGTACTCTACATACACGTACATACACGCACTGAAGGTCACACTTGCTGTTTCCCTGCAGTCAAGGTTGACTATTATATAACGTTTGTATCAGCGTGATGTGTTGACTGTTTAACGTCACATCCAGCACATTATGATCTGTCAGAATAGCTCCAAATGTGGTTCTGTATACTATCCCATATGAACGTTATATTCCAATGTGACCATGCAATTTGTCTATCCACACACATGTGACTAGTATAGTCATCACATAGACACTCTCTTCACGTGATTAGTCTGTCTATTCCATCGATCGCATATATTAGTCTGTCATTTTTTCCATAGATTGCATCTTCACATGACTAATATTCCTTTTATACATGATATAAAAAATGTGTTAATATGTTTTTGGTGTAAGTGACACAATAGCCTGTAAACTGCAGTTTGAGAGAAGTAAACTACTTTTCAAAAGAAGTAAATGAATATAAAATTTTACTTTAGAAAAGGCCGTTACATAATGTTCAGAAGATAAAGAAAACGCAGGGCATTTCTAGTCAAAGAACACACATCAGTTAACTGTTTACCTACATTGTACATCAGAGGCATACGCACTTGCTCTAAAATAAAATGACTAAACGCAATCCGTATCAACCAGACAAAAGACAAAAATGAAGCAAATCTCTCTCTCTCTCTCTCTCTCTCTCTCTCTCTCTCTCTCTCTCTCTTTACTCTGGTAGAATCTGATACTTCTGTCGCTGGTTTCTTTTCCTGACGTAGTAAATTCCCGCCAAAATGACGAGGACCAGAACGACCCCCACGGCTATACCCCCAACGAACGTACCGACGCTGAATTTTGACCCTGACGGGGAGGGAGTGATAGGATGAGGCTCATTGGTCGGTTTTATCGACGTCATGTTGTATGGCACTGTTGTCATATTGAAGGATTCCGTTGTCATGTTGTCGGATTCTGTTGTCATGTTGTAGGATTCCGTTGTCATGTTGTAAGATACAGTTGTCATGTTTTCACATGCTGAAACAATTAAGCTAAACTTAACTCACAATTTATTTATAGACATTAAAGAGGTTCGCTCCTCTCTTTTGGGGTAACTATTTCATGTCAACTCTTCTCTAAAAAAATTGATTATATTTGTAAATTTATATTTTACACTCATTATGCCAAATAAACCATATTGAATAAATTTGTTAAAAGAAAATTATATTATTACAGAGTAAGGGATTATATTTTTGTGGCGGAAGGTTTTCAAGAAGAAAATGAACAATTTTCATACTTCAATAGTTTAATTTTATTCCCTTACTTATTCCATTATTCACCCATTTATTGTTTGTAACTCGTTACTCGCATTTGATTGCGTTTGAGTTCTATCACATGGGTGACAATTCAAAAGTGATTTTTTTCTACAATTGAAAGAAGTCAACTGGTCAAGAAGGTTAGTTTGTGTGAATATGATTAGTGCATGTGTGAGTTTAAGCGTCTGATTTACGTTGTTTGGAACCTTGATATTTGAAATAAATCCCCTATAAAAATATGATATCTGTTCCCAAACATAGTCATCTTCAAATTTTATAAACATTTCCTATATATTCATTTTGTGCATTGTAACAAACATTCAGAAAGACAGCCTTTTATTGTTGCCATGCTGCCCCGTTGCCAAGGTAACTGGGGAGGTAAAAGATGGAAAAATTACGATATTCTAAGGTAATCTGAAAACAACTCTTAATCGATTGCACCAGTTTAAGCTATCCATAATGGAAGAGCAATGCCAATAAAGAGTAAATTGTGCATAAAGGAATATCTCAAGAACGTGTGCATTGAAGCGACACAGAATTGATAACTTATAAAAATAAATAAATGGTATATTCTGCTTCGTCATAAAAGTTCGATTGGTTACGCTACAAAGGAAATGTGTTTAAAAATTATAAATCGTTGCTATGGTTCCAAGTTAGAAAACAAGAAAAATTCAAACATTTTGAGAATTGTTGAAGCAAATCGTATTTCTTTATGTAACATTCTCTCTCTCTCTCTCTCTCTCTCTTTCTCTCTCTCTCTCTCTCTCTCTCTCTCTCTCTCTCTCTCTCTCTCTCTCTCTCTCTCTCTCTCGTGATTAACGCGATCGATGACTACTTCATATATGTACACATATTTACATTCCTTATTTTTTTTGCTTGTAAAGTGTGTTGAAAGCTACGGCAGTTATTATAGCATTGAATCATGATTTTTTGAAGTATACACTCGATCTCATAACTGCAGTGGTGTGTGCATACAAATTGAGTAACGCGCGTATACTTAAAAAAATCATGATTTAATGCTTATATTTACATTATTTTAACTTCATGCCAAGCGAAGCGAGGATTAATGGTAACAGGTAACATGTATATATAAGAGAATCAGTGAAAAATGAAAGTTAATAAAACTAGTCATTTTAACCTTTGAGTACCCTGTGTGCATTACAGTGTTATAACTGCCGTAGCTTTCAACACACTTTACAAGCAAAAAATATGTGGAATGTAAATATAACACTGTAATGCACACAGGGTACTCAAAGGTTAAAATGACGAGTTTTATTATGACGCCACAAACGTTAATTCTGTTAACTGCAACGTCACAAGCGAAAATTAAGGTATCTCACTCCTCATGTTTTGATTTCATTGCGCAGATGATCATTATATTTCAAATGAATATGATTTTATTTATCTAATCATCACAGATAGATTATTATTTCATAATTACACAACATTCATAAAGAAAATCCATTTGAATTCAAGAAACAAACAAGTTTTTTGGGGAACTATTTTTTCGTGCGGAAGGTTTTTTAGACGAAAATGACAGAAACAAGCAATTTTATGAATTTTCAATATACTTTTCTTTTTATTATACTTTATTCATTATTCACATTTTTAACATTTGATAGGTTTGTAACATATTTTATAGGTTCTGTGTGACATGTACAAAATCAAATCTTGAGAATGTGATAGCCGTTTAGCATAAAATCATGCATATATATAGAACATGTCTGAATTTTTTTAAGCCAAATTTTGCGAGAATTTTACCTTTGAAGCCCTATATCTAAAATTTGATATCACTGACCCCCATGTTATATTATGTCAAAATGATACTGAATACATATTTAGGCAAACTGGAGTAATCTTATAAAATTCTTGATATTCAGAAAGTTTTTATTTCAAATCAAATTGTAACTATTAAAGAAATTGTTTTTTTTAAGTGCAAAAAGGTCACACAAAAATTTATGCAGCTTTGTACAATTTTTTTCCGTAATCCCTCTATTCAGTGTGACCATTGTGCATAATTAAAAACAATATTTGAAGAAATAAGTTTGCTTAATCAAAAATACTGACAAAAAATCCTAATCAGGATGAAATTGCATTTTAGGTGCAAAAAGGTCAAATTAAATGGGCCATAACTCAGAGGGATGGATTCTGGTCCCCCATTATCTTTGTATTTTTTAAGTTTGTTTTGTCTACAGATTTCAATGATATACTTCTCCGGAAAATCTTGATACAACAACATTGAGGAGTGGGATACCTTAAAGTTCATGCTTGCGGCTGTTACTGTGGCTCTTCCATTACTTACCATTAGGATAAGATAGGAATTTTAAGGTATAAATCACATTTGTAGACAAGGCATGAAGTTAAAATAATGTAAATATAAGCATTAACAGCGATGTTTGCATACAAATTTTCATACCGCGCTAACGCGCGTTACTCAATTTGTATGCACACACCGCTGCAGATATGAGACGATATACTTTTAAAAAAATCATGATTTAAAGCTATAATAAACAGATTTCTCGTATACAGCCTCTCCATCGAAAAGACTATTAATATATAAACACGTAATTGTAATTATAAATAGAGACTGTCGATAAATATCTTTCTTCCGTTTTAGCTGAGTAAGTCAAACTGATTTGAAGGGAAGAAATACCTCAAATGCTAAGAGATGAAAGTTCAATTTTAAAGGCTTTCATATGTCACACAATCTCATTTAGAATTTGTTTTATTGACAAAAAAAATGTTCATTTTGTTACATTAGTAAAGTGATTTCCCTTCCGCAAATGTAATGCTGTCGTCTCTTCTTGAAAAAAGGGATTAAAATTGAGGAAGTTAATAACACTTAGAAGGAAAATATCGTCAGATCAGGATTTACTGCGACTGGAATATCTTTATAAATGACGCGAACCCCCCCCCCCCCCCCCGACTTTGGACGTAGTATCCCAATACCCAACGAGATTAAAGTAGATTTCTTCTCTAAGTCAAACGTTTTTACATCATAAGTAACCATAAAAATCTGCATGGTTGATTTTGCAATAATTTAAATTTCTCTACTTTCAGGATCGTTTTTATACCGAGAAAAAAAAACCAAGCATACGCAGGATAGATAAGGCTACACATCCTTTTGATATGCTAATGAAGGGATAATGAGTTATGACGTCATAATATAAGCCCCGCCTCTGTATTTCCATATATAGAAAATATACCGAAAACAGCAGTTTAAGCAAAAAATACGGCTGATTTAATACTGCATTAGAAATATATAACTACGAATCATTCATGTGTGTTTTGATAAGTTTACAACAATCAGAATATACGAAGAATTTCCATAACGCATCTGTCGTATGGGTGTGAATCTGCGTCCCAAAAGCGCTCGTCAGACGATGTAAACACGTGTAGCTGGTATTGCCGATGATGGCGATTTTTTGATGATTTATCAGGTATGTAGAATAGATATACAGTGTATTTGTAATGTACCAGATAGCCTAATAACTATTTTATTGTGATTCTATACTGTTGATGCATTTCTGATCGACTTAATGTGTTGTTTCGTAAAAAACATGAGGAGAGACTGCATTGTTTACATTTAGGCCTATACAAAGTAGGCTACATGTAGCTTTAAATTTATTGCCAGTCCGTTAAATTGTTGATCATTTTCACCAATCGACACGAATCAGTTCATAGTACTTGTACTGACAATATTTAGCTTTACACAACTGTTAGTTTTTTTTTTCAATTTGAAAGTAAACAATACAGCACAAAGACTGTGTGAAAACAGCTGATTTGATTTTTTGAAAATCGGTACAGTACAGGCTAAAAGATGCCGATTTCATTTTCTGGAAATTGATGAACAGCTGATCAATAACACCTTTCTACTGTGTTCAATATTCTTCCAAGACAGTTCATTTATATTTTTTGCACATTCATCCAGTTGATATAAGATGTTTATGCACATTAATTCTTAATTATTACTAGTTAGTATTTAGAACTCGGTATATTACTATGTATCATAACACTGTTTGAAATATTGTCACCTGGGTTCATACTTATGATGCTGTATTATTGGTAATAAAAAAAACCCAAATAATAATAAACAAATGACTGCATGGCTCCATCTGATTATCTCAAAATGAGGAATCTACATTCATGGTCATATGATACTATATATGGTATTGTTTGTGTAGAATGTGTATGTGTAACTTTAAAATAATATTTGAAGTGTAGGTCATTTTACCCATTCATGCAAAATATATGTAGACCTTTCACAAAAATGTTCAAATTATTGTTGACATGTTCTTATGTGCATGTAAATTAAATTGTAGGACTTAATTCCCATAATAATGTTTTTGATTTTTGCAGAGTAATTTGAAAAGTGTCACACTTATTTGAGAAAAAAAAAGGCTTGAAGAAAATGTAAGTATTAAAATAACATACATGTATACATGCACAATGATTTATCATTGAAATAATGAAAAATCTGATAATTTTATGAGACAATTCAATTAGAAAAAGCATTTCCATGTTTGAATGGTTTCATGTTTTGGTATGACTGATAGAAACTTATTTTATTTATAAATTTACAATTTTGAATAGTTCATGTTTACAAATTGCTCATCAACATATTAACAATACATTGGAACGTTTTCACATTGACCGCACCAGCATTATAATATCAATCTTGTATAAAATCAGTTAAGTGCGAGAGAGAGAGAGAGCACTTTTAAGGTCATGCTGGGTAAAATAAAGAGGTGCAATAGGATGCTAATAATTTCAAATCGATCAAACTGAAAAGATAGTTCAAAGATGTATTTGAATTTGTGCAAAATTTAAATGTACATCAAAACATAATGAAATGTTTATTAAGATAAACAATTCCATTTATTGTCTATCAAATTGTAGAAAATACTCCATTTCAGTCTTTCAGCCATTTTGATTACAAGTTAAACTTACTGAAATATGTATAATTTTCATTTTAGCTGTTACCTGCTTTGTTCTGGGATTTACCGGTACATAAATGATGTTCTTATTGGTGACAATTTACCTGCACACTTATACTGGGGTCATATAAAAGATGAAATGATGAAAAGAAAAACCTGAACTTTAAGAACAGGAAGACTGTGTTTTTGAAGAGGGGAGAGGAGCAGAACTAAGAAGTCATACAATAAACACATTGACATCATATAAATAAATTGCAATTTTGAGTTTGCATGCATATGTCAGGTTTAAATGATGTCACAGAATTTTTTTTTAAGAAATTTATATTATCTTCTTGAATCAATAAAACTAATGAACCAAATATAATTATTTTTATATTGATTTCATAATTTTGTTTGAGAAGTGAAAGGAGACATTTACTTAAGTTAATATATTAAATTGCTATATGCTGCATGTATTTAGGGTGTAAATGGGTGGGAGAGAGAGAGAGTCTCTGATATAGGAGAATTCAGACTTATTTAAACTCTATATATTGATATACCTACCAAAATGTATTTGATCGCCCTTGTCGCAGGATTTACACAACCTCTTTTCTTTCTCAGTAATGAGCAATTAAAATTTATTTTGTAAATGAATAGATATGCTACCCCCCCCCCCCCTTAATCATTCTGCATATCTTGAATAATAATAAAAGTAAATTTTAATTGTTGTTAAAATTAAAAGTGTAACATGTGTAACACAAAGGTGAATACTGTTGATTTGCTTTATAGTATGGGGGATGAGAAAAGGCTACATACATGTACATGGGCAGATCTACATTTTTAGTCCCTGTGGAAAATTTTAATTTAATTCACAATTTATATAGTAAAACACCATGGTACCTGGCCCCTGGCAAACTGAATAAAGTTAAACCTTTGAACCCCCCCATCCCCAAAATAATGTTTACAGACCCAAGCAGTGCTATAGAATATGCAGTCATTGGGCAAAGGCAGCATATGCATTCATCTGGCATTGAATCATTGTGAAAAAAAAAACATATCTTATTTTTTAATATATATTATCCGGGACGTATATATACTCTGATATCATGAGGCCAATTTAGATAATAATTGTGTACAGTTAGCTCTTATATATTTTTCTCAAATTCCTAAAAAATATTAAGAACTCATTAACTCCGCAAATGCAGTTAACCAAGAAAACTGATACACAGCGGTTTTTTGTTTACATCCATGATGCGACAGAGGAAATGCGGGTGATTCGTCGTAACCTTCTTGTTTCTTTTAGAATAAATAAAACATAAACACCGTGTTTAAATAACCATTTACATAATGTAATGTTGAAACATATCTTAAAATTAATTCGAATTAGGTGATAAAATGACATCGCGCCAATATCAGAAGAGTTATCGCTCAAAGAGTTACCTCCCCTTTTGGGATCACTTGTGCGTTTGAAATGTGTATTGATTTGAGAGACCTTCCAGATTGAGAAATTAAATGCAAAAGTCCAAGTGCAAGACGGCAATGGATATTTTTAAACTTCATATGATTTTCTTCCCCTTTACGAGTTCTTTATGAAAACTGATGCACATTTGTTGAGAGATGAATGTTTACTTTGTTTTTTCAATCCAAATATACCAAAATGCACTATTTTAGGAACAAGTAGCCAGTTTTTTAAGATATTTACATAACAAGTAAACTTTACAACTGAATGAGCATTGATTTCTGTGATGTATGGATAATTTTGAATATGTTGCCATATTACTTACTCTAAACATTCTTTGCCTTGCACTTGAACTTTTTGTTTCAATTTAGCATTGACGTTTTTTGTCTAAAAGAAGCCCACGTGACTCTAAAAA
Source organism: Magallana angulata (assembly GCF_025612915.1). Classification (NCBI taxonomy): domain Eukaryota; kingdom Metazoa; phylum Mollusca; class Bivalvia; order Ostreida; family Ostreidae; genus Magallana; species Magallana angulata. The sequence continues at coordinate 2,629,636 of NC_069115.1, forward strand.
GTCACGTGACCGTCAAATTTAGACATGGTCAAGTTAAGGTGACCCATATCTTTACAAAAACATCCAAAATTGTTAAGAACTATTCATTATGCAGAAATGAATAAACAAAAGCAAAACGACCTCCTTTTACTGCTGTTTAAAAGCAAAATGTTGCCTTAACTGTCCTGCGTAATATTGTGTACCATTTGAACTTGCAAAAAGTCATTAAAATGGCAATGGAAATAATACAGCATTTCCCTTCAGCTTCACATAAAATGTAACACATGTTTAAAATCCGGAAGTGCAGTATCTACTTGCGCTCAGGAAATGATTTTGATTTACAAAATGACGAGGAAAAAATCCCAAACAAGACTCATATTTGCCATTGCCAATTGATTTAAAGACTAGACACTAGACAGTGTATACAGAATTACGGTATTGGGACTGAATTGATTAGACGGAAGTCTTTAATTTCAGACCATTTTCCTTGTAATAACCTCCCCTTTTTAATTTTTTTTTAAATATGTAAAATCGACTTTCGCTTTTATATACACTATTAGACATTGCATTGCTATTGTAATATTCATACGAGTATACTTTTAATATAGATTCTGAGCATGCGGTTTATATCAACGTGACCCGATTATATACTACAAAGAGTATTGAACCACCTAATTCACTGCCAATAGGACCAGCTTCCTGCCCCCTGCCTGTATTCATTCCCACATTCCTCCGAACTGAGACCTCTCCCCCATTTCTTGTTTAGCCTTGTCAGACATTATATAGGCTTGCCCCCCACCCCCACCCCCTCAACTTGAATTAGCTTCTTAAGCCGATGTAAGTCTTGCTGCCAAATCAATTTCGACCCCCTACGTGTACTGTCATCGTCCCAGTCATCTCAGTTATAATCTAGCCGACTGAAAGGCACAGGGTCATTTTCATGTGTGATCAGTAATTAAAATTGACATCTACACTTTTAGGGTTTAGTTCTCACTTCACATTACTATTGATTATGTGTATTTATTCAAATTTCATTTTCCTTATATCAAGTAGAAATGGATATTTACCTTTTGTCTGAAGAAACAGAGCACCACAGAGGATGGATATGACCAGCATAATTTGTTTGGACATGTCTGAGCCTCCCTAGTAGAACCCTGCAGTCAGTCCAATTCATTCAAAACGTCAAAGAGAATCGCGTCACGTGATTGCCTCGTCAAGAATTTTAAGGAAATTCTTATTAATAAAACGCTTAAATAAAACAAGCATACTTAATCAGAATGATAAACCGGCATTCGGTCGGTGTAGGAAGAAATGCATCAAACTGTTTATTGCATGCTTCGTTTGATCATTTTTTTTTTCCTGAAGAGGACTTAAATTTCATGATAAGTACATGCATATTATGGGTTTTACTGTGAATTTTTAAAAATATTTCCTTATACAAAGTTCATTTAAACATTTAAAGCAAAATTTTATATATTTTTTTTAACGAAAACATAGTGAATTATCTTGTCAAATTATTTCTGGTATTTCAGTTGAGTCATTCTAACGAATGAATGAATCAACGAATCCCTCAGAGAAGAACGAAACACCTATATGCTATGTTGGGGCTGTCTGTTGTTTTAGTTCTTTGATTATGCAGAAAATCACTGTCACAGTAACAGAATAAGTAAGGCTAATCTGATTCCATCAAACATTGAATACGCTGACGTCATTTTACAATCGTAATTTATCAATAACAATGTCAAGCAGAGGGTTGTAGTAAATCTATTCCAAGTTTCTTTTTCTTTCTAGAAAATTAAATTTTCATATACTGGGGTCAAACTGTATGACGATTATTTTGTCTATACATGACTGATAAAGCATTAATTCCACAAACCAACAGAACTATGAATGTTTTATCTAAACTATGCTCTGATTAAAAATCTCTTGGCTTTACTTCGGAGAGAGATAGAGAAACTCTGAATTGGATGCACATCATTTCATTAAATTTCATTTATATGCGCTTTAATGATGCGTCAAATCAAATTTGAGATTCAAGGCACTATTTTGCTTTCTAGTTAAGAATGTTCAAACAATACAATTACAATAAAATATACAATATGTATTTAGTATAAATTAACACAAGTGTAAATTATCTAACGTAGTTGTTTATTGGGGTTGGATATGATGCACTTATAGTAAACCAAGCATATTAGAAATCTGTAGAATCGAAATTAGGAAGAAAAAATATTTGACATTTATTTTTAACGTTAACACAGCTAGATTGAAACAAAATGTAATAAATGAACAATGCTTTACATACAGCTAACAAAAAACCCATGAAAATGTTTGATATTTTGAAGTAAGGAGATACAATGGAATGTCTGGACTACCATCTTTCTCGATCCCCGGCTCCCTTTTCTTAAGTAACTGTCAAAATAACATTTACAGTGAATTTAAAAATCTGGAAATTTTTCTTGTACACTTGTGTAACTATATAAATACACACACATTCACATCTCTCTCTCTCTCTCTCTCTCTCTCTCTCTCTCTCTCTCTCTCTCTCTCTCTCTCTCTCATATTTCTCATTCTATAGTTTTATATTGCACTTTTTCTTCAAGCACCCGCCTTCTTTTTCTAACACCATAGATTCCCGCCATTACAATGAAAACAAAGACAATCCCCACACCTATGCCTCCGAAGAATGTGCCGGTGCTGAACTTTGATTTCGACGGCGAGGGAGTAACTGTGGGGTTAATTCGTGTGGTCATGGTTGAATGACCGGTTGTCATATTCGATGGAACGGTTGTCATGTTGGATGGTACGGTTGTCATGTTGGAAGGCACGGTTGTCATGTTGGATGGAACAGTTGTCATGTTGGTAGGAACGGTTGTCATGTTCGATGGTACGGTTGTCATGTTCGATGGTATGGTTGTCATGTTCGACGGAACAGTTGTCATGTTGGAAGGAACGGTTGTCATGTTGGAAGGCATGGTTGTCATGGTCGAAGGAACGGTTGTCATGTTGGAAGGCATGGTTGTCATGTTGGAAGGAACGGTTGTCATGTTGGAAGGCATGGTTGTCATGTTGGAAGGAACAGTTGTCATGTTGGAAGGCACGGTTGTCATGTTCGATGGAACGGTTGTCATGTTCGAAGGAAGGGTTGTCATGTTGGAAGGAACGGTTGTCATGTTGGAAGGAACGGTTGTCATGTTGGAAGGCATGGTTGTCATGGTCGAAGGAACGGTTGTCATGTTGGAAGGCACGGTTGTCATGGTCGAAGGAACGGTTGTCATGTTCGATGGCACGGTTGTCATGTTCGATGGTACGGTTGTCATGGTCATTTGAACGGTTGTTGCATTGTCAACAGAGACCAATTCTTCATTATGACTAGAAGATCCCATCAATTCATTATTCCCTGAAATATACTATATGTTTAAAAACGTTTTATTCTAAACACATCTCCGTCTTTCTCTTTCTTTCTCTCTCAATTTTGAGCGAAACATTTTTTTTGTTCGAGGTTTGATTTTCACACGTACGTTTATCATCTTATTTCTGAAAATGAATGCGATCTTACAGCTGACAGTAAGGTCTGAGTCTTTATATGAGGAAATTTCCTCGTTTAAATGATAATGAGTCATGCCGAATAATTTTCTTTCTAAGTCAATTTACCCTCACTAAATACTTGCTTTATTCAATACGATTAAAACTAGAGTTGTAAATCTACACTTCTGCGATTTTAGTTGGATTGTTGCTTTATTTTATTTAGAATATACTCTTTTATCAAGATGTCAGAGAATTTTCTTTGGACAACTTATAGAGACAGAAGGATGGTAGACTAAGTACAGAAGGATGGTAGACTAAGTACAGAAGGATGGTAGACTAAGTACAGAAGGATGGTAGACTAAGTACAGAAGGATGGTAGACTTAGTACAGAAGGATGGTAGACTAAGTACAGAAGGATGGTAGACTAAGTACAGAAGGATGGTAGACTTAGTACAGAAGGATGGTAGACTAAGTACAGAAGGATGGTAGACTAAGTACAGAAGGATGGTAGACTAAGTACAGAAGGATGGTAGACTTAGTACAGAAGGATGGTAGACTAAGTACAGAAGGATGGTAGACTAAGTACAGAAGGATGGTAGACTTAGTACAGAAGGATGGTAGACTTAGTACAGAAGGATGGTAGACTAAGTACAGAAGGATGGTAGACTAAGTACAGAAGGATGGTAGACTTAGTACAGAAGGATGGTAGACTAAGTACAGAAGGATGGTAGACTAAGTACAGAAGGATGGTAGACTAAGTACAGAAGGATGGTAGACTAAGTACAGAAGGATGGTAGACTTAGTACAGAAGGATGGTAGACTAAGTACAGAAGGATGGTAGACTAAGTACAGAAGGATGGCAGACTAAGTACAGAAGGATGGTAGACTAAGTACAGAAGGATGGTAGACTAAGTACAGAAGGATGGTAGACTAAGTACAGAAGGATGGTAGACTTAGTACAGAAGGATGGTAGACTAAGTACAGAAGGATGGTAGACTAAGTACAGAAGGATGGTAGACTAAGTACAGAAGGATGGTAGACTAAGTACAGAAGGATGGTAGACTAAGTACAGAAGGATGGTAGACTAAGTACAGAAGGATGGTAGACTAAGTACAGAAGGATGGTAGACTAAGTACAGAAGGATGGTAGACTAAGTACAGAAGGATGGTAGACTTAGTACAGAAGGATGGTAGACTTAGTACAGAAGGATGGTAGACTAAGTACAGAAGGATGGTAGACTAAGTACAGAAGGATGGTAGACTAAGTACAGAAGGATGGTAGACTTAGTACAGAAGGATGGTAGACTAAGTACAGAAGGATGGTAGACTAAGTACAGAAGGATGGTAGACTAAGTACAGAAGGATGGTAGACTAAGTACAGAAGGATGGTAGACTAAGTACAGAAGGATGGTAGACTAAGTACAGAAGGATGGTAGACTAAGTACAGAAGGATGGTAGACTAAGTACAGAAGGATGGTAGACTAAGTACAGAAGGATGGTAGACTAAGTACAGAAGGATGGTAGACTTAGTACAGAAGGATGGTAGACTAAGTACAGAAGGATGGTAGACTAAGTACAGAAGGATGGTAGACTAAGTACAGAAGGATGGTAGACTAAGTACAGAAGGATGGTAGACTAAGTACAGAAGGATGGTAGACTTAGTACAGAAGGATGGTAGACTTAGTACAGAAGGATGGTAGACTAAGTACAGAAGGATGGTAGACTAAGTACAGAAGGATGGTAGACTAAGTACAGAAGGATGGTAGACTTAGTACAGAAGGATGGTAGACTAAGTACAGAAGGATGGAAGACTAAGTACAGAAGGATGGTAGACTTAGTACAGAAGGATGGAAGACTAAGTACAGAAGGATGGTACTAGACTTAGTACAGAAGGATGGAAGACTAAGTACACTTCAATGCATGAATGAACTTTTACTTTTTGTTTACCGGTATGTGTATAAGCATAAAAAACACAAGAAGAAAAATTGATTATCATTAACCATGGCAGATCTGAATTAATTAACATATCATTAAAGTGCAGATTCCAGACCCCTAGCTGCAAGTCTGTAGCTCCCGGTCTGAAAAAATTCGGATGGACGACCTCCATCCGAATTTTTTCAGACCGGGAGCTACAGACCTGCAGGTATAAGACCCCTAAATTGAAAGCCACCAATTCCTGATGGCTAATACATAGACCGAGGAGCCGTGTAGACTGACGATTCTGTTATCACTGACGATGACCGTTACCCGTGGTTAGGAGAAGATTATCCAGCAGATTATCAGTGTATCTGTCAGTACAGAAGTATGCGGCATAATCTTGCTTGTCCTTGAGTACATGCATACCGGTAAAGGGTCTAACAGTTATATACCGCCGGATAGAAGTTGAGAGTAATAGGCAAAATATAATATTAATTAAATTTTGAAGGAAGATTTGTTTCTTTTGTTAGAAATCGTCACTAAATGGATGTAACATGTCAATTACTACAAATGCTTAGCATGCCTACTACTTCCTTTAATTAAAAAAAAAAACATGTGACTTACTATCCATGAATACCTAAATATTATCAATTTACTAGTATATTGATAAAAATAGTATAAGAATGTAAAATACAGTTAAAAAGTTACCTTTTGTTTGGAGAACCATAACTCCATAGATGAAGAAAAGAGACAGAACCAGGCGTGTCGCCATTATTGATGGTGTCGCTTGTTATCCTACAGTATTGTATTGTATCCTATCAGGATCGTGTATAGCTAGCGTATCCTAGAGTATCCTATAGTACCGTAGATATTATAGGTAGCGTTCCCAATGACTGTAGGCTGTTAGTGTTTGTGTCTGTCCGTCTCACTTCACGAATACCTTCTTCACACCGTCTCCTTTGATTTCCGTGTCTCGGGGTCAAGGTCGATCGAGCGATAGGTAGAGGCGGGTAGATCAAGAATGAGGCAGGCCTATACTGACGATCAGTTTGGCGGGACCCGGGGTATAGAGATGTATAACGGCTTTGATATCAATTAACTGATTATGCCAATATGACGAAAGATCACATGATCCAAAATCAGTTTTTAGACTTTGTAAAGTACAGAAAGTACAAAATTCACTTCCTGCTTTACCATACCTATTTAGGAGAGGGAGGGGGCGACCACAATAAAAACACTTCCTCAATTAAGGTAAACTAGCGTTCACACTGGCAGATTTTGTGATCGTTTGTGGGAATGAGTAGAACCATAGAAAATCAGTTTTTGTTTTTTTTCATCGATTTTATGATATGTCAAGCATATAATTATGTTGCTTGACATATTTCAAAAGCTTTAAGTATTTTTCTATGGCCTGGACACACTGATTTGGAACCATTCAATAGACGCCTTACAAATATAATATCATAGGTCTACCTCAAGTTTGCCATGCAAAATCACATATATAGCTTGTAGAGTGCAATTAGATATCTAACGTTGTCGTAATTTTTATCATTCAACTATTGACATCAGGGGCGGATACAGGATTTGTAGTTAGGGGGGGCGTGGATAAAATTATTGAGGCAGAGGGGTCTGGGGGCCGCCTTGAGGCCCCCCGTGGGTCCAGGGCAAAGCCCTGGTGGGGGCCGGGGGGGGGGGGGGCGAAGCTCCTGGGTTTTCGTGTATTTTTAAGGTAAAACCAGGCTCAAAATAGTGGTATTTTTTTTAGTTATGTACACTTTTAAAAGATGAAATAAGCAATAAAAATAAACATAGATAAAGTTTTCATTTCTTTTAATCACCAGACTTCTGCCATCTACTATTTCACCTTGGTGCTTACTTCCTTTACACAAAAGCCTATAACATATATATATAACATATTGTTACTTATACCTAATACATGTATTGAATTAAAAACAAAATATTTTAGAAATTTATGAACTCCCAAAATTAACCAGGTTATCAAAGTTACAACATTCTTATGACGTTACGGTATCCGACCCCCTATTAGCTGTTAGAAATATCTGAATTGCATCAAATCTTCAGTATTCTTATATTAAAATAGTCTATTTACCTAGAAAAAAAATCAAAAAATATACAGTAATTAATTAATGAGTGCACATAGACCATCTGGTTTTAAATGCAATTATATATTCAGAAATTTTTGCGTGCATCGGAATGGGGAAATGACAGCGCAGTCTACACTTGAAACAAAACTGCTGGGATTTCCAGTCGATTCTTGGTCGAAGCCCCAAGTTCAGGGCCCTGGGGAATTTGATGCAGCCACCATAATGAAATGACCAACACTGCTTGTTTTAAACACAGTTTAATTGGCTGTCAACATGCATTAGGATCAGATGTTTATAGATGTTTATAGAGCAGCAGAATTACATTCAGCATAGCACAGCTGGTGTATCAATGAGGTTAACATTAAGTCAGGCATAATTATAAATAAAGTGAAACACAAAATGCTAACTTTTCTATGTAAAATTTATCAAATCATCTACAGTAATGCATACTTTGAAAATTTTAGGGGGGGGGGGGCGTGCGCCCTCCACGCCCCCCCCCCCTTAAATCCGCCAGTGGACATAGCCCAGAATAAAGTAACACAAATGGAGTCTCTAAGAAATGCACGACGTATGAAATCAAGAAGTTTGTATGATAATAATGTGATAAACTGTAAACGTTTTATGTTTGGCGTGTAGGATATTTGGCGGAAGTTAGTTTTTGAAAAATTTGGCGCGGATTTGAATAAGCTTATTCCTGTATATTACTATTCTAAACATATATGCATGGCATTTAGCGATGTTCCTAATTAAGCGGAAGCCGCTTTCCGCCAAAAGCACTAAATAGAATACACAGCCAAATGTAGTACGTTTACAGTACTCTGTTGCAAGATATCCTCGATTCACAGTTTGCTTAATTACTCAATATTTATAAATACCTCATGTTTCAAACGACGTTCATACAAAAGTATAAAAAATTTCCAAGAATTCTACCTTGCAAAACCCTCTCTTGCTTATCAGGTCAGTTTCAATACACGGCTAAATTTGTGATGTCTGCGGGTATTTTGGATTACAATTAAGGCGAATGATAACGTTGAACAAATCAAACGAAGCATTTTGGAAATAAACAGTGAAGAAGATGGAGGAACGAGCGGCAAACCAATGTCATCAAGGTCACCGACATCAAGGTCACAGACTCTGGGGTGCTACAGTTAATTGGTTAACAGGTTATTGTTAATAGGGGAGGGAAGGGCTAATCTGAACTTGGATTTTAGAGCTGGATATGCAGACATGGAATATAAGTTAATGTGATCAAGATTTTATATTACAGAACATCAAACGAAAGATTCCGTACGATGTAATACTGTACATGTATAGAATCTTTATATCATTCAGTTTTGTATTTTGACGATTATATTCATCAATTCAATCTCAATATTGACTGGGTTTGATTTTTTGCAATTAGCAATAAATGAATGTGACATGGAACAATTTCTGAACCTTAACAAAATAAATTTGTTCTTCATTTTTAAGGGAAACCAAACTGTTTTCAACTTTTTTACATTCTCTATAAAGCTGTATGCATTTGCTGTTTCCCTGCAGTCCAGGTTGACTAATATAAAACGTTTGAACCAGCCTGATTTGTTGACTGTTTAACGTCCCAACCAGAATATTACGACAAGTCAGAATAGCTCCAAATGTTGTCCTGTATAGTATCCCTTATGGGCTTTATATTGTAATGTAATCAAATTGTCTATCCCATTCTCACATGACTAGTATAATAACACTGTAGACACTCTCATCATGTGATTAGTCAGTCTATTTCATCAATCATCGCTCGCGTATTCTAGTCTGTCTATACTCCATAGATACAATTTATATGACTTATATTCCTTTTATACATAATGTTTTTATGTGTTTGCGGAGTATGAGTCACAACAGACTGGAAACTGCAGTTTGAAAGAAGTAAACTATTTTCAAAAAAAGTAAATAAATATAAAATTTACTTTGTTTAAAAAATTGCATGATGTTCAGAAGATATAGAAAAGGAGACATTGCAGACAGATTGTCATTTATGTGAAGCACTACTGTAAACAATATAATGCAGGGCATTTCCAGTCAAGGAACACACATCGGTTTCAAAATAGAATTTACCTATATATGTACATAACAAGCAAACACACTAACTCTAAAAAAAAAAAATAACCAACAAACGCCATCCCCACCCAGAGAAAGATAAAACAAAATTTCATCTCTCTCTCTCTCTCTCTCTCTCTCTCTCTCTCTCTCTCTCTCTCTCTCTCTCTCTCTCTCTCTCTCTCATATTTCTCATTCTATAGTTTCACTTTGCACTTTTTCTTCAAGCGCCCGCCTCCCTTTTATTACACCGTAGATTCCCGCCATTACAATGAAAACAATTACAATCCCCACGCCTATGCCTCCGAAGAATGTGCCGGTGCTGAACTTTGATTTCGACGGCGAGGGAGTAACTGTGGGGTTAATTCGTGTGGTCATATCCGATGGAACGGTTGTCATATTCGATGGAACGGTTGTCATTTTGGATGGAACAGTTGTCATGTTCGATGGAACAGTTGTTATGTTGGAAGGAACGGTTGTCATGTTGGATGGAACGGTTGTCATGTTTGAAAGCATGGTTTTCATGTTCGATGGAACAGTTGTCATGGTCTACAGAACAGTTGTCATATTCGATGGAACAGTTGTCATGTTCGATGGTACGGTTGTCATGTTCCACGAAACAGTTGTCATGTTCGATGGAACGGTTATCATGTTGGAAGGCACGGTTGTCATGTTCGACAGAACAGTTGTCATGGTCGAAAGAACGGTTATCATGTTGGAAGGCACGGTTATCATGTTGGACGGAACAGTTGTCATGTTTGAAGGAAAGGTTGTTATGTTGGATGTTACGATTCTCATGTGTGAAGGAACGGTTGTCTTGTTGGATGGAACAGTTTTCATGTTGGATGGAACAGTTGTCATAGTCGATGGAAAGGTTGTCATGTTGGACGGAATGGTTGTCATGTTGGATGGATTGGTTGTCATGTTCGAAGGAACGGTTGTCGTGATGGATGGAACAGTTCTCATTTTTTAAGGCACGGTTGTCATGTTGGATTTTATACTGTTGAATTTTCCCAAAAAGTTTTCAAATGATGGCATTAGAATATGATTAAACATAATATGATTAGATACTTTTAATAAAAATTAATGACATTAAAATATATTCTGGTGCTCGAATTGGTTAACACTGAGATATATCCTAGAGCCCGAGATAATGTTTTTTTTCTTTTTAATATAATTTTCCTAAGTACCGAAAATAATTGCATATGAAAAGATTGTTTCACGTGTAGCTATAAAACAAGCTTTACCGTTCCCATCACGGGAACTCTGGGGAAATATGATTTTAAATGACTTAACTTACTCTCATATACATGTCGAAAGCAAACAGTACGTTGGATAAAAAGTATACACCCACAGATTGAGCATAACATGATATAGTAAAACATAGGAATACACTATTACATATATAGGAATATAATATTACATTGATTCATTAAAGTGTTACTTATAATTTATTTTTCCACTTCCAAGCACCTCACATTGAGCCATAACTTTTGATCATGCAGTAAATAAATACAAACGTAATTACAATGTATTATAGCAATTAAATACTTTGTAAGATTCAACATTCCATCAATTAATCAATAAATCATTGAAACAATAAATCGATGATCTACATTTGCAAATATGTTTCTACATGTGAACCTACTGAATAGCAAAAACGTTTAATTCTGTATAATTATTTAAATTCCTTATATTGTTGCATGTAAAATATGTGGACAGCTACTGCAGTAATTAAGCATTGGATGCTTATTTTTGAATATCATCGGTGCTATAACACACAAGGCATTGCAGACGAATTAAATACAGCATTAGCATTCAATGCTTATATTTATATTTGTTAAAAACTGTTTGCCTGTCTGCAAATGTGACCCATACCTCAAAATTACTGTATTTTCCTAAGATGAAATGAATGGAAGAGCCACTGTAACAGCCACTAGCGTGAACTTTGATTTTCGCTTGTGACGTTGCAGTTTAACATGCCGTGTTTAACTTTTGTGACATTATAATTAAATTTATCATTTACATATATTTACATTCTACTGTGTTTTTCCATTAAATTCCGTGATGTTTAAATGCCTCTAAATGCAACACCTATTCACTGCGTATGAATTAACGAGTAATTTACATAAGTAGTTCTCAAACAGTGATTTCTATATTATCGGTTAAATGGCATTTCACGAATATTGGCAAAACACCATGTTTTATAATTATTCAACAAAAAAGTTGACTCTATTGTTAAAAGCAACATTTCAAAAGTTATTTATCATGGGTTATATTTTTATGCTCGTCGATCTCATCTCACAAAACAGCTGTTCTTGCTGTTACTTATTCACTCCCTCCGTGATCTGCACATTATATCGATTGATTTAAAAAAAACCGATTGATTTCTTCAGTAAGGAAATGTAAATATAAGCATTAAATGATTTATTTTTAACGTCGCCGTGTCAATAACTGCCGTCAGGTGAGCATACAAATTATCATAACGCGCTAACGCGTTATTCAATTTGTCTGCTCACATGACGGCAGTTATTGACACGACGACGTCAAAAATAAATCATTCAATGCTATAGTATCCTTTCAGTACCCTTTGTGTGTTACGGTGTTATTACTGCAGATATATAACGTTACATTTGCAAATATGCTTCCTAATATATGACCTATAGAATAGCGAAAACGTTCAATTCTGTATGAACGTTTTTGTGACGTCACAATGATAAGAGCACGCACTTATCGCTTTACGGTTGCAATATTGTAAACGTGAAAACACCGCTGTCTTAATGATTCTGAACGGTTTGCCTTCTCAAACGTGAATTTAAGTAATAAACAGCAATGTTACAATATGAACTTGGTTGGAACGTGATCAAAACTTCTGAGAAGCTCTTCGGGCTTCACGTGATTTGATCACGTGACCAACCAAGTTCATATCCCAGTGAACTTTTTAAATTGCTGTATATTTATTCATTGATGTCCTCACACTTTACATGCAAAAAATATATTGAATGCCGGTAAATACTAGTATTGTAAAAAGGTTTGTTTTGCTCAAACGCAAATATAAGTAGTAAACAACAATGAAATAAAGTTCACTGAGATATGATCTTTTTGGTACATGATTTATTCTTCCTAGAAGCCCTATGGCTTCACATGATTTGATCACGTAATTAAACAAGTTCAAATCCCAGAGAACTTTGAACAAACTGTTTTTAAAAGAATTCTTGCAAGTAATGACAACATTGACATATACACAATGGACAAGTCTTCAGCATAATGTTGAGTTCTAACTTATAAATTATGCAAAAATGAGAAATACAGTATTTTCTATGTGTTTGACATGAGATATTGCACGGAGACATACTACATAGAGTACTAGTAAATTCATCAGAAAACATTTTAAAAAATAGTCATAAATAAGTAAAACAAAATAATTACATTTTACATACTTTGATGACGCGTATATTTATGACGTAACCGAAATAACTACATGGCCCTATACTGCACGCTGTCATGTGGGTATTTTTTTCTGTCGATGATACAGTACACGAGTCCTACACACGCCAGCGTCACACAAAGTCCAACAGCCGCTCCCCCCAAAAAACTCCACGCCTCAAATTTGCTCTTCTTCGCGGGCTTGGGAACACGTGATGTCGTGTGGGGAATTGTGTGAGGTATTGATGACGTCTTTGTTGATTCTGACATATTGTGTGACGATGAAGTAGTAGCTGGTGATGGAGATTCGCTAGATGAATTGGTTTGTTGCGTTGTCATGTTGGGAAAAACGGATGTCACATTCGAAGTGATTGGTTCTGTTGTACTGTTGTGATGCCCCGATGTTGTCATGGTTACGGGGTTTGACATGCTCGTGTTAGCAGATACAGTTGTGAGTCCCGGTGTTGTCATGGTAACACTCCCTGACACGGTAGAATCAGCAGAACTTTGAGCGGGGGACACTGGTGCTGCACTCAATCTAAATCTACTTATTCTATTTTCTGTGAGAAATAAATAAATAAATGAATAAATAAATAAACACACTGCAAAAACGGATAGAATTTGGTGGATATAAACATTAAAAAGAGTTATTCGTAGTCACGTACATGTGTGTGTTTTTGGCATAGAGTTTACGTATTTTTACATGTAACATACCTCTATTTGGTGATCCGTATACATCATAAAAAATAAGAATAAATCCAACTAATAGTGATATTTTCTCCATAATTATAATAAAGTTAAAGACTAACGAGAAGCAGTCATTCACATACTCTGTACGTATTAGCAATAACTATACAACAAATCTGAGGCAAAGGTTACATTAGAGTGTTGTGCCTGGCACGGCGTAGACATGTTATCACCTCGCTGGAGAGATACCCGGATTTTATCGATAATGGGGACAGAGTTGATATCAGTTACATACCTCGTCTGTGTGAGCCGCGACATTGGGAAATTGTCGTGAATGAAATGGCGTAATCCCCTATTTCATAGTACGCATGTATGTGGTTCTGAATTGTACAAATCAACGAGTGAACGGTTGTTAAAGGAGAAACTGCAGAAGTCAGTTTGCAATGATCTAGATTTATCACAACACCAAAATTAAAGATGTAAAATGTATAATAATGAGGAGAATCTAATATTAACTATGGAACATTTAATGAACATACCTGTATATTTCATTCTGGAATAGTTTAAGAAGTATTAAAGTATTTTTTATCACTTGGAGTCATCGACATATTCTGTTCGGAATACTACCTAATAAAATGTGGTTCTTAGAGAAAAGAGCAGACTTCTTTTTGTAAAATAACTACATGTGCATATCGTTTTAATTCATGTTTTTAATTATCAAAATGTTTCATGTTGAAAAGAAAACTGAAGAAATCCACGCAAATTTAATCCAGAAAGGAGTTAACTCTCGTTCAAATTTAGGTTCAGATATCTGGCCGGTATTTGATCTTTCATCTGTGTCCCCTAATCTCACAGGGAGCGTGCCAAGCGTACATGTAAGTACTGCTTCTTTTACGCCGTCATCCTCTTGTGTTGGTTGAGTACACTATTGGAAAAAATCAAAGAACTGAGAGTAGCGATGGTCGATACTTATAAGAAAAGTGTCATTGCCTCCACTCTTTAGACTTAAACCGGTGGTGTGCTTATAGAATAAATATACGAGCGGTCATTGGTTTTGAAATATCATATCACACAGTAAGAACTTCGATGTGTGATTCATTGTATTAACCTAATGAAGTCTTTGACCTGTCGTGGATTATAGGCCTTTCAATATGACTCTTCATTAGGGGACTTAGAATATGACTCTCGACTATCAAACTCACAAGATGCCCTTTAATGATAAAGTAGTTTCCCAACGATCAACAAAATGAACGACTTTTTATCTTTTTTTTTTCTTACGCTAGACATTTTACACAGAAACTTGTACCAACTATTTCGTAATTAAAATCTTCATACACGTTCAAGAGATAATAAAATCCGCATTATATACAGTTCACACAGACATACAGATCCTCTTTTCACAAATTATAGAACTATATTTTATGGTACATTGTAGTAGAAGAAGAGGTACATAGCTGGAGCGGTAATAGTACTGTTATAGTAGTGATGGTCCACTCTGTGGTAGCAGTTGTAAGACCCCACGTGGCATACTCTGTACTTTTTTACCCAGACGTCCTTGTACCCCCCCCCCCCCACCCAACAGTTCAGCCTTTGGCACGTGACCTTGTCTATAGTTAGTCTCTCCGACTCATCACTGTCTCTTTATCCTACTTATCCCCCGTTATCTGAGGTGATCTGATTGACCTACCTGTATACACCTGTATACACCTGTACACCTGGTCGGTCACCTGCTCACAGTCTGATCAGCCATTGAACCGTGACGCACCTCCATTGGTCCCAGCTATAAATCCTCGATCGTTCCTCGGATTCCGACAGACGATCTGACTTCTCCATTCTTTTTGTTCCGTTCTCTCTGTTCCGTTTTACCTCCGGACGCCATGTCTTTCTCAGTTCTACCTTGCCTCAGTATTTTTGTTCTCTGCCTCGCCAGTTTTCGAGGGGGCGTTGTTTTCGCTGGTAAGTGCTGAAATTTTTTTTAATGATTTCTCACAGTGCCATGAGATAACTCTGTTATAGAATTTTGGTTTTAGTTAACCAGAATATTTTGATATAATTAAATTTTGGTTGTAACACGCTATTTAGTTGCCTAAAAAAATTTATTTTTATATTTTAATGTTAAAGTTGTTTACGCCACAATATGTAATGTAATTTCAAAGGTCAAATTGCCTTATTTTCTACACCTAATAGCATAATTTCATGATAAAGTTTGGGTAGCCATTTTTTCGGCTTCAATGCGCTTTTAAAAGAAACGGTTTATAAAACGTGAACTGTGAACAGTAAATGCTCGAACAAACTGTGTGGCCTTTGCACAAATACCTACTGTGGATTAATGATTTTAAGACGTAATTTTTAATAGTGCTAAAATCAAGAAATTTCGCGGCTGTATTTTATAATATTTACATTCTACTGTGTTTTTCCATTAAATTCCGTGATGTTTAAATGCCTCTAAATGCAACAAGTAGTCAAAGGTCAAATTGACGAGTTTTATTATGACGTCACAAACGTTGAACGCTGTAAACTGCAACGTCACAAGCGAAAATCAAAGTTCACGCTTGTGGCTGTTACTGAGGCTCTTCCATTAATATTAACTTACCCTTAGGATAAGATAGGAATTTTAAGGTATGAATCACATTTGAAGACAAGGCAAGAAGTTAAAAAAAATGTAAATATAAGCATTAAATCATAACGCGCGTTACTCAATTTGTATGCACACACCGCTGCAGTTATGAGAGTGTATACTTCAAAAAATCATGATTCAATGCTATAATGTCTGCATATGTGGACTTTTTTTCATCCTCTTACAACACGAGAGTACTATTCTACTGTTTTTATTTGACAACATTGTGATTTCAGGTCCTCTTGTAAATGCAGATGCTAATAATGGCACAACAGTTGATATCAGTACAGCAACAAGCTCGAAAATAACCATGACAACAAATGCCGTCACAACTAATAACGCTGCTAACATGACTACAGCGTCCATGACAACCAGCAGCCAATCAAATATGACTACAAGCAGCCAATCAAATATGACCACCACCAGCCAGTCAAATGTGACAACTGCATCCATGACAACTAGCAACGTCACCAGCAATATGACAACTGCATCCATGACAACTAGCAACGTTACCAACAATATGACAACTTCGTCCATGACAACCGCCTCTGGAAACTCTAGCGTACCAGTGACGTCATATAAACCAACTCAACCAACTAAATCTACCACTACGACCGCCGCCCCCGAGTCGTCTGGATTCAGTGGCGCCTCTTTCGGCGGGGGTATCGCCCTCGGGGTGGTAATTGCGGCTATCCTTTGCTTCGGTATCTATAAGTACAAAGGCCGAAATTCCGGGTATGCCCAGTACTAGACCGTCTCAAAATCTCAATTCCAACACCAACGTTTAGGTGCTGGTGGGTTTTTATTAGTTTTCTGTGATTTATTACGGAAGGAGACATGTCAAAATACATGCTATGAATACTTTTATACCTTTTGATACTCCAGTTTGTACCGGTATATCACTGTATTAGGGTTGCTGAACAGTGTATTGCTGTGGCGTGTTGTTGTGACAAGTGCTATGTGTTTATATGACCATGAATGCATGTTATAATCATAGATCATCTTTTGTATTTATAGTAGAGAGTTCTATGTGTGAGCGAGCAAATGATCAAACGAGCGTGTTAGAGCGTGCTAGATTGTGTTTTGTAAGAAATGGCTGTTAGAACCATTCTGTTATTCTGTTTACCATATCATGAGACATTTTTTTATTAAAGAAAAATACCTTCAGGTTTTTAGGGGTTTTTTTTAAGTTTTATTTTGAGATAGGTCATACACGCGCGGAATTGTTGCATCCCGGCTCGTGGCAAAGTCTTTTGACTTTAAGTACAATATACAATGTGACGACACTATAGCTTTAGAAGAACAAATTCCAAAGAAGTTACTGTACACAAGCAACAGTCAATAAATAGTTCATATCTATGAATATACTATGAAATTTAAATTTCTTTTCTATCGGTTTCTTTGCTGAACGGCTTTAGAGTGGCGGGGAATCATCACAAACCCTGTATTTTCCCTTAAAAACACTAGCGACACTTTTTTACTCTTCCATTTTTGAGCAGGTTTCAGAAAAGCTTGAAAAATAGAATAAATAATAAAAATTTGAAGAATACAACAAAATACAATCAGGAAATTTATTAAAAGGTAAGGAATTAATGCACGTTTTGTTTTTGTTTAAAAAGAATCCGTCAATCTAACGTTTAAGAACATAGATCGCATTAAATGATATCAATTATAATATGAAACGTAAAAAATGACAGGAAAACATCAAAATGAAATGAATATGAAAACTATAGATAGAAATCAATTCAAACTATGAGTAGACATTTTAAATTTCTTTGTGCATTATCTGAGGAAAAATCATGCATCGATAATATTGAAGTTTAGCTCAAATATCAACAGGTAGATTTTACAATATCCTGTATTCTATAAAAAGTTTGTCGTAGATGCATACAAAAAACGTTCGGGGCTGCTTTTCGCCTGTTAGAATTACCCGAGAGGTTACGATTGTAAATGACTCAGGAATATTCACGAGACAGTCCGTTGTGATATGGATAGGTGTGGGTTCAAAGGTCAATCGCGGTCCTCTTTGGACCGAGGGAGGCTTGACTCCGTTGTGGAGGTGTGTCGATGACGTGATAAGATAACACGGCCAGCACGTGATGCATGCATTGGGCAATGAATCAGGCTGGTATGTTCTTAAGTGGGTCATTTATCCATTATCAATTAGATAAACCTGTGAAATTGCACGTGTTATCTATAATTTGATGATTTCAGTTAATTTGAACTGCAAGACGGTAAAAAATATATATGAAGACACGGATAGCGTAAGCGTGTTATGTAATTTTTTTCTGCAACGATCGCTACCTTCATAACCCGCATGAATCATCAAAGAAAGCATTTTATTGTTTAAACCAATATTAAGATCTTCCTTTTAACTAATTATTAAATTGATTGTAAAAAGTAAACGAATTCCCTTAATTACTGTTAATGTACATTTAGTACGTCAGCTATACTCTGTATCGAGTTTTTGCTTCCACCTCTTTTTGCTTGATATTTTGTGCTCAAACTTAGTTCATCCACTAATATGAAAAATGACCAGATTATCGGTTTTGAAATGCCCCCTCTACCGCTTCAGGTTTCAATACACATCCAAAAATATACATTTTACGGGGTTTTTGCATTGCATCAGCCATTAATAAGCCCGGGTGATAACATTGAAAAATTGCGCGAGGTATCCCGAATACTTCCGAATGAACAAAAGATGTAAACATTTCCTATTATAAATCTCCGTAAGAAATTTGTTTTCGTTCCTGTGCACTTTTATGAGTGAAAAATGTTAATTGTTCAATAAATATATCTTGGATATATTCCATGTTATCGATTTCAACTGTATTTCTTTACAGGTATGTGTATTTTCATTAAAAATCATCAAAAAGTGATGGAAGCAATAACTTGGGACAGATTATAAAAGAAACAGCCAAATCGTCACCTGTGAGACATTCATTCTGACATCATCATGATTATTTCGTGCAATCCGTGATTTTTATAAGGCCGCTGAGGGTTTCAACAGGGCGTATAGATTTCAGTCCTGTCAGTTTCTTGTCAGTCTCAGCCGCTGTAGATTTCGACCAATCGATAAACGGGGCGTGTAGATTTCAGTCTGGCTGTTTCTATACAGCTATGAATTAACTATAAGAAAATAATACTTGGTAGATGTAAATATATGATAGAAATTGTCTGCAGTTTTTTTTTAATTACAGTAACAAAATGTTGCAAAAAAATCAGTATGCAGATATTAAATCATATATATGTATAACTAAGTTTTATAATCCATATTAAAATCTGAAATAGCAGGGCTTCTCTTATAATTTTTTATGGATGCTATTTTCATCATGCATGTACATTTTCATTGCCAAATAACCATTCGACAATAACAAATACTGAATATTTAGGAAACCTTTTCAATCCTGTATGACACCAAAAACACTGTTGGGTGAATACATGTGTCATAGTAAGATAAAAGCTCTGATTAGAAATAGGGGAGGAGACAACGACGACTTCTGTGGAACCCAAGCGGAAGATCAATTTCTATAGCCTGTCCCAATATATTAAGCAGCACATTTGGCCGATTTTTAATAAATATACAAATACCTGTGAAAGAAAAATAATTGAAATCGATAAAAGGGGAAATTTCCCAGATATCTTCATTGACACAGTTTCATTTTTTATTCGAAAAAAATTCACAAAAACGAAAACAGATTTATAATGGGGAATGTTTACATCTTTTGTCCATTCAGAAGTCACTCGGAATACCACGCGCATATTTTCAACGTTATCATCCGGGCTAACTGTAATACAAAATCCCCGTAGACATCATATCACAACTTCTAATGAAGCAAAAAAGGCATAGTTAAGTTCATTGAATCACAGTGGCAGCTGGTTCTCTCTTCATTGTAGTGTTATTATGTACATGTATCTATATACTGTATAGTTATTCTATCCGTGTCTTATTATTCGGTTACAGGTGTAGCTCGTGCACACCCCCCCCCCCTTTTGGATCCTCGTTTGAAAATAAATGGCATAATGTTTATTGTCTATGAGTCATCCAGAAGATCAAAGCACCATATTGAAGTATTCACTAAGGCTCCGCTCTGATAGGGTTTGATTTGTAAATATGAAAAATTGCTTCCTTAAAAAAGTTCCTTAGCGGATGTTCTATGAATACGGCGGAAAATCTCCAAGTGAAACCATTTTGTCTAGATCCGTGTAAAATTATTGCGTGCATAAAGAAATATATCTCTATATGAACTTTTAAAAAATTACAGTGAAATGGAATGAATCAGAAACAGTATCTCTATTAAAGGCTGGACTGTTTTTTACAACACTTCATAGTTAGGACCTTGCATCTTTCTCCTCATGGTCACGATAAGTATTCCAAAGAACAATAACAGCAGAAAAATCCCCATCCCCGCGCCGATCCCCCCGCCGAACGAAGCACCGTCAAATCCGGGCTTTGTGGTAGAGCTGGGTGGTCCATGGGTGGATCTAATGGTGGAAGTCTTGTTGGCGGGAAGAATTGAAAAGTGGGGCGTAAAGTCTTCCGTTGTGACATGCGCAGTGGTGACGGTAGTGATGGGTACAGATGTACTGATGTTCTGTGTTATGACTGAAGCTGTTGACACGGCACCGGAAGTGATCGAAGGGGCGGATCCAGTGCTGTTTCCGGTAGTTATGGTGGATCCAAGAGTTGTGATGTTATCTGTGGTGGCGGATGATGTAGTGTTTTCTGTTAAGTAAATGTTCCGCTGTTATTATGTTCACAATGCATGCATTCATTGCGCTGATATTTTTGTTTGCGTTGAATTGCTTTTCTCATATCATATGTACATGTATAAAACTCAATTTTCAAGCGAATCTGACCCTCCACGATTTTTATTTATCCGGATGCGGATGTTAATGAAGGAATTATACAATTAATACTAAATAGATATTATAATAGATAATTGATGCATGAAAATTAATTATAATCATAAAATCACAATTGAAAATCTCTAGATTGTGCACTCGATCCACCCCCTTCAACAGATTATGATTTTGAGCTTTGGCAAAGTTATGGGTTTTTTTAATCCTCATGTCAATATTTTTTGAGTAAGTTTTGAAGTAAGTCTACCCCCTCTACCCCAAAACACAAACAATACGATGCTTGAATATCAATGTACTTAAGATTTATAATCCATATATATACTATTGTCAAGATCTAGTAAATGGTTCAAGACTGTCTTTTTGGTGCTAGAACCATTATGACGTCATAATTGAATTGATGAATCTTTTCCTGTATTTTACGGCTTTAAAGGAATTATGTCGAAAATAAAACAATATTTTAACCTTCCATATTTAATCACGGGAAAAGTAATCCCGGTACCTATATTAAATTTGACATCATTTTAAAGAAGATGTCAAGGGCTTGTTTAATGCCGTTTTTGGAGAGACTGTAGGCATTCTTTATTTGTTAAGCACAATTTTCTTGAATTAAGTTGTTGAGTTCTTCCAGAAAAATCAAATGTTCATCGAAGTTGAATTCAATTAACTGTTTGTATGCGTGAACGTATCATCGAACCTGTGACTTTTCTAAATTCGCGAAAATTGATGCTCGCGAATTTAATGAAACCAAATATTATAGAAATTATAAGCATTTGATTGAACAAAACATTTATGATGATAGTACAAAATATTCTTACAAGCAGTGAAACTGATCCTCAATTTGATTTTATTATGCTACACACACACAAGTTATTTTACCTATTACTATTAAAAAAACAGAATGACAATTAAAGAATTATCGAGAGTATAACTTAATCGAAAACATTAAACTCACAGGTACCTGGCGTTGAACATATTTTCAGTTACAATAAGATTATTCCCTGTATTATAATAAGGTTATTATATCAGTTACTATATATAATTATATAGTGCAGGGAAAAAAGAAAGGATTCTAACGTAAGGCGCCTATTTTTGATATAAGCCTATTTTTGAAATAATTAAACATCTATTATTTGAACTCACGGGCGCCTGTATTTGAAATCATCCAACATCTAGTTTAAACTTACGGGCGCCTGTGTTTGATTTATATATGAATATGCAGTAATGTGTATCACTCACGTACCACTATACAACGCATTGACCTACATGTACATGGTTGGTTGATACCCATAGTTCTAAGTAAATAAATTCATATTTGACACCGATACAGCTGAACAGTAAAGAACGAAAATAAACTTACGACAGGCACCGAAAGTTGTGGACAGAACGACGAGTCCAAGGCTGACTAATGTATGTAGGGAGCCCATCTCAAGACCAGGGAGACAGGTTGCAGTAATTTGTAGAGTTATGTCCCCTGGTGACTGTTTTGTATTATAACGGTGTGTCCTCAGGTAGCTTAAGCATGCTATATAGATTATATAGATATACATTTATTTGTTTACTTACTCATTGAATTATCTCCAGTCAGGGTGGTTATATCTCAGAGAGAGAGAGAGAGAGAGAGAGAGAGAGAGAGAGAGAGAGAGAGAGAGAGAGAGAGAGAGAGCGAGAGAGAGCTGTATCGCCCTGGGGAACTCAAACTTGTTCAATTTATGTCAATCATCTAAAATATGTCTTGCCCACTCCCCATCTCCTGCAAACAAATATTATTTCTCGCCCCCCCCCCCAAAAAAAAAAAGAAAGAAAGAGAAATTATGGCGTCACATTAATTCATTTGGTCATTGCTATCTGAGATGTGCAATTATATACATTGTATGCACAAAACAAGTTAGTTCCGTCATCTCTTATATATATGTACAATTATATCTGGTTGAAATAGAACTTCAATTATTAAATGTATATGAAAGATTCATAAATGAAAAGATACCGTATTGATCAATAAACCAAATAAATAAATGATTGAATAGGTAAATTCATTTATTTATTCAAATGTTAAATAAATACATACATGTAGATAAATAGATAATGAAGAAATAAATAATTGAATATGATAATTTAAAATTGAATAGACCCAATAGATAATTAAATAAATAAATCTAGATAAAACCACAGAGGCCAAGCCCGTTTTAACTTTAATCTCAATTAACCATGAATAAAGGTTACATTGAAATCAATGTTAAAACCGGCTTAAATTAGCCCCTGTGGATGAAACCGCTCTGTGCCTAGAATGAATAAGAATCGGGTTCGACATTTCTATTTCAACATATTTTTTCTGGATACATCCGGTTGTGAAAATATCTGAGAATTGGAAAACGAAAGCAACCGAGTTTTAGAAAATCAGAACACGCGCGGGAACATTTGGTAGGATTCAAGATGTCCAGACTCCATTTTGGAATAGTTGCAGTGGTTTTGGCTGTGTTGTCTTTTACGCAGTGTAGAGGTATGTGTTGGTCATGTGATGCTATGACAGGTGAAATGACACGTGTGAAATGTCTTGTACCTATCCCCATTTCACCCCATGTCCCGAAATTTATTGGAAAATCACCCTCCTTACTTTAATACTAATGGTTAAGCAGTAAATACTTCTAAATCTTTCGTTATTGGAAGGATTCTTTCTTTTTTTTTGACTTAGCTGTAAGTTAATGAGATACAGTAATCGTAAGATTTTCCTATTTATATTCAAATTACACAAAATAGGCAACAAGGAAGGATATTAACAACCTCTGTCTATGATTACGCATGAAATTGTATAAAAGTTTAACTTTTTTAAGATCAATATATCAATTCACTGCAAAAAAAAAAAAAACGAAAAAAAACAACAAACCAAACAAACTAAAGTATGTCCCAAATTATTGCTTCCATCTCTTTTTGATGACTTTTTAATAAAAATACACATACCTGTGAAAGAAATGCAGTTGAAATTGATGGAAGGGTAGCTATCCAATATATCTTTATTGACAAATTATCATTTTTCAGTCATAAAAGTTCAATGGAATGAAAACAAATTTCTTACAGAGATTAATAATGGGAAATGTTTACATCTTTTTAACATTTTAAACTGACTCGAAATACATCTTTTCTCCATGATCTGAACTCCGGAACTCACTCGGAATACCTCGCACTATTTTTCAATGTTATCATCTGGGCTTAATTATGGCTGAGGCAATGCAAAATCGCTGTAGACTTTTTTTTTTGTGATGTGTATTGAAACCTGAAGGGGTAGAGGGGACGTTTCAAAACCGATAATCTGTACATTTTTCATATTAGTGGATGAACATAGTTTGAGCACAAAGGTATTTATTGTTATCAAAATATCAAGTGAAAAGAGGTGGAAGCAAAAACTTGGGACAGAGTATAGTTGGTAATTCATGGATCTTGGCACTTGGACACTTCCTGATAGAACCACTGACTTTTACGTGATGAATAAGTTTAAAGTTTGCTTCGCTGAGGCCATTTGAAAAAAAGATCTTGAGTGGAATCAAAACTAAACAACCTTTGTGATGCAATGTTACTGATGCACTAAGTGTTGTTTGATTTATTGGTACTCAATCTATTTCATGTCTTTATTTGTGTGTTGAGGTCAGCTCTGGGTGATTTATTAGTACTCAGTCTATTTCATGTCTTTATTTGTGTGTTGAGGTATGGTCAGCTCTGGGTTTCCTGTCTCTTGTTGGGGATTTTGTAAATGAATAACATCAATTAAAGACCCATTGAGGAAAAGTTCAAAAGTTTGGGTTTAATTTTAACATACATGAAGTCATATCCATTTCTGAATCTGAAAAACTGAGTCAGACAAATTTTTAATAGAGTTTGTGATGTGAAAATTTTGACATCTTTCATCAAATCAGAAAATCTCAGGCCACCCCGCTCTATAGTTCAATACTAATTTTCCGATAAATTCATTTCTCTTGCAATGCAATCTACTATAATTGGAAAGTCCCATTTTAATTCTTCAATAGATTGGGGGGGGGGGGGGGGGGGGGGGGTACCTGTGGCGTTTTGAAACAGAATTGTTGGACATAAGAATGTCCCAGTGGTCTGGACACAAAAATAATAATAAACATAATAGAAACACTCCAAAACAGGGATAATGCACTAACAATTTGATACATGTACATGTGTTGAATGCATGCAATAAAATTGTCAACATTTCTATTTTTAGATGTGTACACTCCTGTCATTGATAGTGTTAAGATAGAAAAGAGAGTGTCAACAAAATCACTTATTACCTTGTACCTTTTTTATTTTTTATTTTTTTGGGAACAACCCTCCCCCCCCCCCCCCCCAAAAAAAAAATTATGCCAAGTCACCCAAGTGGTGGAATAATAACTGTTTATAACATAAAGTTTATATTTTGAATTAACAATGTACAGATGGGGAGAGGGAATAAAATCAACAACCCTTCCCACCCCCCACCCACCTCAACCCTTCGACCCCCCCCCCCACCACCCCACCCCCCCCCTCCCAAAATTTTTTTCTATTGCCAATTAAGTCACCCATGTGTTGGAATAACAACTGTATAGATAGTATATTTTATATATTACATGTATTAAATGATCAATGTACAGGCATATAGTGGGAGCATCTATATATAGAGTGAATTTTGATTATCTGATAACTGTTATCTGTGTAGAGTTTGAACAACAAAATGTATGCAAGGGAGACTGTTTAAAATTCTGATCTATTTCACAATCTTGTAAACAGCTTTGTGTACTCCTAACCACTCCCAATTCCAGTGTAGCATTTAGTTAACATGCTGAACCAGGATAATGAAATATTCTGCATTTTCTGTTGCTTTTAATGCATGGTTGAGTGGGAAAACATTATCAATGGTGGTTGTTTTTAAATAGCTAATTTTATTGATAACGGTACTTACCATCTAGACTTGATGAAACTAGATAGTGAAACATGTAGTTAACACCTCCTGACTTCCTGGTTTTAAGGTAATATGTTGTCTTGGAATTTTCCATTAATATGCGGGAAAAACTGGCAATATTATGAGGAAGCGTGCATTTTGACTTGCATTGAAATTACACCTTTAGGCTTGTTTATATAAACAGTTCTAACTAACCCTACCTGTTGAAATTGTTAATTGCTATGAAATTTTGAAGCTAAGTTTCACATTTACTTGCCATATAAATGTGTTTTTAGTGGCACGTGCCAGTGTTTCCATGTATTGATTCCATGTATTTTTAATAGGAATTTTTATTATGTGTGTGTGATTTCATGAAAGATAACTGTATATTTAAATTTTAATATAATTCTTTATTTGGTGATTCATGAAGGTAGCAAGTATTGTAGAAGAAATACATTAACCTACGTTCGCGAGTTATGTAATTTTTTCTTCAATGATTGCTATACCTTCGTAACCCGCATGAACCATAAAAGAAGCATTTTAATGTTTATATTTACATGTTTTTTTTAAACAAATTCTTGAATTGATCATAAAGAGTAAGTAAACATGTTACATGTAAAAGAAAACTAAAGTGTTGATAAATTAAATGTACATCAGCATGTTGGAAAGAAGATGTAGCCAATTCTGTTTCTGTGGGAATTTGAGCCTGACTTTCAGACGTCACTAAAAATTTCAATCAATCAACAAACTGGTTAGAACTGGATCGTGTAGATTTCAGCTATGTGGTTTCGACAGAGCTATGAATCACATTCAATTTTCTTAAGAAATAGAGAGAAAATACATAATGGGTGTACATACAAACCAAATTCATGCACGTTTTGCAAATCTTTTGTACATGATACAGCAAAAAGTAACCATGGTAACACCCGCGGGAAATGGAAGCTTACATGGTTTACAGTTCATTTCCTATCTTTGGCCGACAACCAGTCGGTGAGGGTCAATCAGTGCTGCTGGTTTTACCACTTGTCATTGAATTCTGTGATCTTAAGTAAATCTTAAACAAAACTTGGTCACATACTTAGGGTTCAAAATTAGTTCATGTCCATAAGTCTGAGAGAGTAGTAAAAATAGTATCAGACCGCAGTAGAAATTGCATTAGACAGCAGTAGAAATTGAGTTGGACTAGAAGACTTTCAGTGGCGTAGCGTCCTTTACGCAAAAACGCAAATGAATACACAAAATTTTGCAAAGCATAGGTCTTCTGATTTGAGTTTCCTATTGTTTGCACGTAAACAAATCGTATTGAGACTCCACTGAATTATAATCTGCATATTAAGTATTCAGTTCTCATCGTAAACCATACAATTACTACGATTCCGGAACATACCGTCATTCCATACTTTCAAGTTTAAATATTCATACTAAAATCTGAAAACACATGAAGTTTTGAGTGTTTGTCCGTAATTGTATTCTGTCAGTCTATACTTACATGTAATTTAAAGTCGGCGGTCGGGTTAAATTTTGACAAAGTCACAATACATTGTGGTAAACTTGATCAAAAATTTGTCATTTAGGTTAATATGTTACGGTTTGAATAATAGACATGTTTCAAAACGCCTATTATCTTTAGTCATATGCAGTTGGTTTCCGCTGGGGTATCAGTGTTTCAAATATAATTACACATTCTTTTAAAATTCAATATTTCCCTTACACAAACAGTATGTAAAATTGTACCATTTTGAGACAATATCTCATCCTCAAAAGCCTGTAAATTTAAAAGCTAAAACCTAAAATCAAAGAGCATCGGTGGTCTTGAAATTTTAAAGAAAATATTCGAAGAGTACCAGGTAAATAATGTTTGTCTCGGAATTCAGCAACTTTTGTTCATATTTATTGGAATCATAATACTTAAAAAATGTCATATTTATTAGGCTGTTTTGTCATTCAAATAACATAAAATCCAGGAGCTTCCGGGGGCTTCGCCCCCTGGGCCCCCACCAGGGCTCTGCCCTGGACCCGCTGGCCCCTTACCCCCAGACCCCCTACCTTTTTTTGAATACAGTAAATTGAAAGGTAGCTACGCCACTGACTTTGTAGGACATTAGTCCATGTGGATAGATGACAGTCTTGAATTGGGTCCGATTTTGTTTCTTTTTGAGTGAAAGAGTTTAATAAAAAAAAAAAGAAGAAGTTAAAATCGAACTCTGATACATGTAAAGACTGTTTGAATTCTTGTTTCATATCCAACTTAATTTTCTGATTACCAGTCAGGGGTGCGACTGAAATCCATCATATTTGAAAAATAACTGATTACGTGTATTGTCTAACTTACAGACTTACTAATTTGATAAAAAATAATGAAATGCAGTCATATTCATTTTTCAGAGATCACTTTATATCTTAAAACAAACTCCAAATAGTTATGACTGTTTTTAACCATGTTTTCCAAAGGAAAATCTGGTTAAAGAAATTGTGAAAATGACGAGCAGGCGGCTGCCAAAAGGGTACCCTCATTGTATGGATAACTCCTACAGTTTTCAAGATAGGAAGTTGTTCTTTTGCAGATTAATTGTACATATATCAGAGGTGTGCATATTGCTAGGATTTTGATTTCAGATAATTTATGAAAAAAAATACCGCTTTTGAACTTGATCATATTTTGGCAAAATATTGCATATAGGGTACTCCATTTCACTGGATATGGTAGGTAGTGTTTATCAATTCAGGGTTGACATGGACTATGGATTCACTTCACATAAAATTTAAAAAACCTGGTTTGCTGTCACATTGACAGCTTTTCACTTGTTCATCATTATTCTAAAAATGATGGATTTCAGTTATTACAAAAATTCAGTTTTATGACTAGAAATCATCATTTTTAGATAAATCGGTAAGTCTGGGCACACTTAATTATCTCATTTGTTTTTCGGGGGTGCTCTTATTAATTTTGGTTTCAACTGAGGGTTAAGATGGTTCTCTCCACATGGGACCATGGCTGGATAGTGTACTACGAAAAAATGGGTTGGAAGACTTAACTTGGGAATGGGAAATATGATGAAAACAAGTCATATCTACAAAAATAAATAGATGTGTACAATATATAGTTAGTAGAAATGACAATAATTGGTGATTTTTCAATATGATGGATTTCAGTCACACCCCTGACTGATTACTGGTAATATTTATTCATCCATTAAATTATTACATTGTATTAACATGCACAGGATTAATCCTGATATTTCCTGTAATTTGATAATTTGTACATGGCTATCCTAAATCTTATTCCCTCCTTGTCATTGATGTCTATAAATAGTAAAACCGTCACATGATCATTTAGTCAGTTTTGACAACAGCTTGCCCCCGTGACTTTTACTTTATATGACAGTTAACTGTGTGTCACAAAATGGTGAATCTAAATCATTCTAAAACAGCTTATATCGATTGCCAGATTTGGATGTCAATTTCTGTGGTACATGCAGTATAGTTTCTACTAACAAGCAGATTCTGAGTTTGAATACAGCAAGGACTTGTGTTTTTATGAAAAATAATCAATTAACTTTTTTTCCTGTCATTTTTACATCAAATGCATGCCAAACTGCCATACCTTCAAGAATATAGGAGTTTCATGTTTGGGCTTCACAAAATGTATGCAAAACTTTTTCCAAAAATGGGGAGGATCTTTCAATGAACTTTACTTTTTTGGACATGGCATTTAGGCCTGCTTCATCTTGAAAGAGCTATTGAATTATTGTACACATTTTTGTGTTAAAAATTCATAAATTTGATATTTTCACTCTCTCGCAGATGGCAATATTTGACATGGAGACTACTGGTACTGGTAATTCCCAAATGTCACATGGGTCAATGTATTGGCTCCGTTAATTTATAGCAGCACATGACAAAATTCAATGAATCAGATATTAAACAAATTGTTGATGCAATGCAACAGCACTTGGAAAAGCTCAATAGTATGTAAAGAATTGTCAATATCTTGTCATATGACATTTATGTGTGCTCTTCCTGTGAGGGCTATGACAAAACTTGAATTATCACGGCATACTCTAAAACCTGGCCTGGCCTGGCTTGGCCCCATTGGCCTGGCCTGGCCTCAAAGTTGGCCTGGCCTCACTTTTGGCCTCAAAATTGGCCTGGCCCCAAATTTTGGCCTGGCCTCAAAAATTGGCCTGGCCTCAAATTTGGCCTCTACAAAAATTTTTGGCCTCAAATTTATTTTTATATTTTCTTTACATATTTGACGTTTTTATTGATGTTTTATTGATTTATTTTCAATGCACATTAAACATCACTTTTGGTGCCTATAGTGTCTTAAAGTGATAATGTATCAAAAATAATAGTTACAATTGAAAATATAGTACTAACAATGTATATCTATGACTAAAAGTATGTTGAGTAATCAATTCTAACAGATTTTTATTCAGTATGATTTAAATTCTTAAGAACTTAAGAATGTGATTTTGCCCTGCAATTGTATAACGATGGCATGTTTTTGCAATGTATTTAGATCAAACTGCTCTCAGGATTAGACACTATCTATGCAACTCTTCTTTTACCAACGACTTGTTTGAGAAAAAAGTAATGGAAGAGGCCAATATTTGTTTATTCTATCAAAAATCACAAAATGTTCTGCTTTGTTCAAATTCCGATGATGACAATTCTCCATAGGAGAACAATTATTTCCTAAGTATACAAGCAACACATACAGGAAACTCTACTCTATAATCAGGAGGTGATGAATTAATGAACACCGGGTCAAGCTATCGAGGGATGCAATGTTGCAGTCGTTCACAAATGCCATTAATTAAATTAGACATGTGAAATGTTAAACGGCAGGATAGGCAATGAATCTGACCCAAATGTAATAGATTAAGGACAGAAAAGGTTGATATTAAATTTCTGCTGGGGAGGGAAATTTGGGCTTGATTGGTGTTGACAGGTAATATAAACAAACAGCAGATTTTAAAGTGCATTACACAGTGATAACAATTTAATGCTATGTACCAGTTTACAAATGTTTTGGATATCAATCAGGTCAGTCTCTTAAAATGATGTTTAAATTTTAAATGGGAGATGGGAGTGACAACTTAATCGCTTTAGTATTGGGAAAATCTATTTCTTATAGTAGGAGCAGTGCTGTGCATGCATGTCATAGGTATTTTTTGTGTGATTAGACATGGATTAAAGTAA
This sequence comes from Magallana angulata, assembly GCF_025612915.1. Lineage (NCBI taxonomy): Eukaryota > Metazoa > Mollusca > Bivalvia > Ostreida > Ostreidae > Magallana > Magallana angulata. The sequence goes on from NC_069115.1 coordinate 2,660,944, forward strand.
TTCAACTTGAAAAATCGGTCATCTTGTCATATATATTTTTTCATATGATTATTCCTTAAGAATATTCAATTCTGAAAGAAATCAATAAAAATTCAATTTGAATCTAAGAAAATGAGAAAAAAAGAAATTTTAAAATTTGAGGCCAAAAATTTTTGAAGAGGCCAATTTAGAGGCCAGGCCAATTTTTGAGGCCAGGCCAAAATTTGGGGCCAGGCCAATTTTGAGGCCAAAAATGAGGCCAGGCCAACTTTGAGGCCAGGCCAGGCCAATGGGGCCAAGCCAGGCCAGGCCAGGTTTTAGAGTATGCCAATTATCACCAGGACGCAGCTAGACTACCACTTGAAATCACGATAGGAAGAAGTACTGGAGTTCTTAGTGCACAAATGCAGGATCATTAGCAGTGTTAAAACAGTCAATTGTGAACCTGCAACAGCTGTTAGATGAGTCAGGGATGCATTTTACTTACCTTGGCCAATTTTCTTGAATTGACAGCTTAGAGTTCTACTATTACACACTTAATATGTAAATAAACTTGTATACAGTTACATTAAGCCTGTGTTGCTGAGGAGAGAGGGATGATCTAATAGGTGTATATATATGATTTGGTCAAACGAATTAGGTGTATTTATAGAGTGTACTTGAAATACAATTAGTGCAAAATCACTATACTATAGCTTATTGGGCAACAGAAGATTGAAGTTGCTGTTTCATTCAACCATTAGTAAATTGAATTACCAAGAACTAGTTCACCCTTGTGTAAAATTATAATTCTGGTCGCGTGTGAGGGGAAATGGAACTTAATTCTACCGATCTCATGTGAGAGGGGAAATAACTTCAATATTGTCTACTTCCTTCTTCCTTCATCTTTTCACCAACCATTTAATCTCATAATACAGTGTAAACTGCCAGGGCCTTGGTGATGAAAACAAGAGGAAAGACGTTTTTCAAACCCTTAGAAACAAAAATTATCATCTTTATCTTTTCACCAACCATTAAATCTCATAATACAGTGTAAAGCTATATGAACTTAAATTATGATGTTAGTGAGCAGAGTGTAAAGTGAAAAATGTGTGATTGGCACAGATATCATGGTTATTATATATGTAAAAAAGATAGAATTGTATATTTATGATCATAGTTGCTGTAGTTAAATGCTTGTCAATATTTTAAGTCAACAGATATTTCTGTTTTGTATATTTTAGCGGAGGATCCTGTTACCACTGTGGCTCCAGTCAATATTATTGGTAAGGTTTCCCCACAATAGAAATATAACTCTTCTATCTATCAACCCATCACTACCAGTAGAAAGCATGCCATTTTTAATACCATTAATACAGCCTAGATATCACTTCAGCCCCACTCCCTCACACCACATTTAAATATCACTTCAGTCCCACTTCCTCACGCCACATATAGATATCACTTCAGCCCCATTTCCTCATGCCTCATATAAATATCACTTAAGCCCCACTCACTCACACTGCATATATAGATATCACTTCAACCCCACATGCCACATATATAGATATCACTTTAGCTCCACCCACTCATGCCACATATATAGATATCACTTCAGCCCCACTCCCTCATGCCTCATATACGCAGCAATGTTAAGGCGTCCCGATAAAATGCTAAAATACAGCTGGAAAACGATATTATTTGAATCATCGCAAAAATACTTTGACCGGGAGTATTTCTTAAAATCTCTGTTACATTTATTGACACCGATGTTAAACATTATATTTGATGAATTTTGTGACGTCATATGTTCTTTGTAATCACGTGACGGGCGAATCCTAATATTGCAAATGATCTTTTTAAATCGCATCGGCGCAGGTGATTAATGACATTAAATCATACATATTTTTAAGAAAAATTCTTTGTTAAGTCATTTACTTTGAAGTTCTTGCTCGGGAAAGAAATAGATATTTCATTTATGGAAGATATTGTTGAAACATTCCAGAAAATCATCAAAATAATGCACATTTTTACTAATCAAAAGCGATTTACAAAAAATTGGGGTTAATCCGTAGGTTTCCGTAGCACGATTCACATTGGTACTTATATTCTCTACCAATTTTACGTAAAATATTCTAAAATTGTGTTGATCTTTCACCTGCGCCAAGCTGGTTTTACATGCATTAAAATTTCTTCATTCAGTTGTTTACACGTAGCAGGGAGAGTTTCCAAACCACCAGTTTATAAATAGTCTTTTACTTAACATGAAGCTTTACAACTGCCGATTATTTGATACTGGATTTTAATATGAATGAATTTTGTACGTCCAGCATTAGCGGCAGCATCTATGTAAAGGAAACATGCGGTTTTATAGTGGTTTGATGTAATTCACTTTTAACGTTGAGATACATTCCCTGAGAACTATCGACAGGAATGCAGATCGTGACGTCAAAGTTAATTATGACGTCATATCGTATGAAGTACAGACAAGTGACTTTCTACACATCGCTGTAAAATCCATCGGGAAGCCTTAATATGCCCGCGTAGATATCACTTCAGCCCCATTCTTTCATGCCACATATATGGATATCACTTCAACCCCGCTCACAAACGCCACATTTATAGATATCACTTCAGCCCTATTCACTCACGCCACATATAAAGATATCACTTCAGCCCCACTCACTCATGCCACATATATAGATATTACTTCAGCCCCACTCACTCACGCCACATATCTAGATATCACTTCAGCCCCACTCCTTTATGTCACATATAGATATCACTTCAGCCCCAATCCCTCATGCCACATATATAGATTTCACTTTGACCCCACTTGCCACATTTATAGATATCACTTCATCCCTATTCTTTAATGCCACATATATAGATATCACTTTAGCCCCACTCACTCATGCCACATATATAGATATCACTTCTGTCCCATTCCCTCATGCCACATATAGATATCATTTTCAGCCCCACTCACTCATGCCACATATATGGATATCACTTAAGCCCCACTCACTCATGCCACATATAGAGACTGATATCACTTCAGCCCCACTCACTCATGCCACATATATAGACTGATATCACTTCAGCCCCACTCACTCATGCCACATATATAGATATCACTTCAGCCCCACTCACTCATGCCACATATATAGATATCACTTCAGTCCCATTCCCTCATGCCACATATATAGATATTACTTCAGCCCCACTCACTCATGCCACATATGTAGATAATCACTTCAGCCCCACTCACTCATGCCACATATATAGACCACACTTTAGCGCCACTCACTCACTCCATGCATACATTACTTTAGCCCGACTCACTCATGCCTCATATATATCAGTTCTGCCTAATACTCACGCTATGGATATAGATTATTACATGGCAATTTTTATAATCGCATCCTATATTAGCCTGAGGTCGCAGTATATCAGGGCTAATATAGGATGCAATATAAAAATTGCCATTTTAAGATTATATTATATACTTACAGAAAATATTAAAGAAACGATAAAAACATCATGTGATGAATGATTATTGTTAACAAATCGCTCCGTGTCTATATATTCCATCTCTGATAAACTTCCATGAAATTTTTGTGCCAGCTGTTTATATACTAGGTTGACGCCAACGTAACTATTTGACGTCATACTCGGAGATCAGAGTTGTACGACACATACCGAACTCTACGTCATAATAGCCGATGATTAACGGAAAGAGGTGTGATGTAACATCTGAAGATTGCCGGAGAGGGGTGTGATATTAATAGAATCATTCATTATTACGAGTGTGGGATAGTGAAATTCCACAGAGGGGACAAGATTCACGGTCTAGGACGAGGCTTTGCCGAGTCCTAGACCATGAATCTTGGCCCCGAGGTGCAATTTCACTATCCCACACGAGTATATAATGAATGATTATTTTTCTCGCATTATATTACCTTAAAAAATGATGTTTGACAACTTTCTGTTATGACGTTCAAAAGATTACTTTCGGTTTATCCCTCCGCGTGCTTCAAATAGTGCAAGTCAAAATAACAGCATACAACAGTTTTTTAAATTAAAGATATGATAAATTGTAATTAATTAAGTAAAACAATAATTTAATGAATAATCTCAATCCACCATTTTGCATTTCCGTACAGCAGACAACGTTTGTTTACAGATTAAAGCGGCGTAGTAATACACAGTGTAAGACAGAAAAATCTCACACTGCTGTCTCACACCGGACAAACCAATCTCACACCGGTGATGATGCGAGAAAAATCTTATATCACACCCATAGGGTTTATATCACACCCCAAGGCGAATTTTCGATTTATATCACACAGGGCGGAAAAGGGTATATTTTCTATAAGTATACAATATATATAGATATCACTTCATCCCAAATCATTGAAACCACATTTATAGATATCACTTTAGCCCCACTTCCTCACACCACATAATATAATTATCACTTCAGCCCCACTCACCCATGCCACATACTTAGCAGAGTTCTCCAAATCTTTCTGTCATGTCAGCAAGACCGATAAAAATAAGAGTTTTTTCTCGGACTTTTTGCGCTCTCAAGACTTATTATCCATTTTCAAAACACCTCAGTAATTATATGGAGAATTAACATAAGTTTGGCGAGTATTTTGTACATTATGACGCGGTGCGTTTATGTTGCTGCTAACAGATGTATTCAGACAATAGCAGCAAGTCTTTCAATCATTTTCCAACCAAGATCAAGTCCCAATTACTGACAGCGAAAAAAAACTCTAGAACTCTGCATAGATATCACTTTAGCCCCACTCCCTCATGCCACCTTTATTTACCATTCTTTGATATCCAGTACCATTGGTCCCATCATTCTAAATGACTCACCACTCACTGAACTTTTCTCATTCTTATGAATAATTAATGCTGTTTGGCCCCTTCACACGTTCGTGGAGGAACCATTCCCACTCAATATGCTTAATATGTACGTATGCATTTATCAACAACGACATCATGATTGTTTTCATATGTCCAAAAACTAAGAGTTTCATATTCTCCTTGCAATTAAAGAGTATGTTCACAAGAGCAAGAAAAGTTCAATGCATTGACCCACGGCCAGTAAGCATTAGTGAGACTGGTCGTTCCTTCGATGACTCCCTCAGATGCCCCCTCCGACCATCACTATCAATACCCCCCTCCCTCCCAGATCACTGTACCAGGCATAATGCATGAACACGATGAACACAATTAAAAAAAAAGAAGTGATAGCTCAATCCTTTTAAATTAATGCAAATAAAAATCTTCCATAATTTAGGATGTGAAGTTTCTTTTATCGCTCACTCTGGTAAAAAGGTGCAGGTTATTTATTAATAAGATTTTAACGTTATTTCATAAAATGTAGAGATGTTGCTGACAGGTGTCCCTTTCTGTTCCAGATCCTAAATTGAACTGTACTCAGTATGGAGAAAACCAAACAGCGTGCTGTGAACGACCAAGCTGTGCCTTCGTGAACTGTACTGTCAACAAGACGACCGGAGAGACCCATATAGGTCAGGGAAGGGTTCAAGGTCACAAGATGACCTACAAAAATTGTGTAAATTTTGGACAGCCAATGTTTGCCTCACATGAATTTTATGTTATTTAATAGGACATTCAGCAAAGACTCGAATGAAATATTATTTCAATTATATCTACATTCCACATATTCTTGGCATGTGAAGTTTCTGGAAAGCTATGTTCAGCATTTATAACACCATTACACAGACAAGGTGCTCAAAGTTTAAATTATAACTATTAAAGTTGAACTTGACGTCCCAAATGTGGAACGCTGTTAAAGAGAAAAGTCGCAAGAAGAATTCATATTTCACACTTTTGAATCAATGTGGCTGTTACAGATTTAAACTTCCCCATAGAATAAAACAGGGATTTGAGATATTAAGCACTTTAATTTGCAGACAATGCAGGAAGATGAAAAAATGTAAATATAAGCCTTAAATCATAAATTTTTGAAAACATTGTCTCATAACTGCAGCGGTGCGTACAAAGAAATTTTTTAATGTTACTTAATTTTTGTGCACACACCATTGCAAATATGAGACTTTCGTATATTCAATAATTTTCGCGCTGATCTAATTTTCATCACTTTTTTTGCAATGTCTTTTAAATTGCGAATTATTGAATATGCAGAAATTATATTCTGTATTATTTAAGAAACTTTTTAAATCGCAAAAAATGACAAGTGTAGATTGAAAATGCTACACAAAATTCCCATTTTGGCAAATTTTGTGACACGCGAAAAAAACAACGGATATACAGTATGTCTTTTAAGAAATAATGATTCAATGCTTAAATCAATATCCACAGCAACAACACAAAAAATTGATGTTCATTGGTAAAGCTGTGTAATACATCATTGTTTTGTGTCATCCAGTAAAGTCTTCTTGTTTCTGTATATAATGGTACAGCTCAGGAAACCTGGCATGTATAGATTAATGATAAATACATATTAATGATCTATACAAGTTTTCCTCATCATCGTAGATTTTATCAGTGTAAAAAGAATAATTTGTGCTTTCCAACTAGTTTTGATGGCGTAGTAACATTTCACCATAATCGGTTTTTAACTTTGCCCTCTTTCACTGTAAGGTTTTGTTTTATCCTGTACAAATGATATACCGTATACAGGGTTATTTTCGCCCTGTGTAATTTTCGCCCTGTGTAATTTTGCCCTTCTACACCTGAACACAGTTTCACCCTGTCTTGAATTCGCCCAGATACAGTTGTGTTTATAAAGAGATAATTTGATACATACTGAAATGTATGCCCAGACACATTTGTGTTTAATATAAAGAGATAATTTGATACATACTGAAATGTATGCCCAGACACATTTGTGTTTAATATAAAGAGATAATTTGATACATAGGAATTCTGCCAATCTTAAATTTGCCCAAGACAGCTAGGGTGAAAGAGGCGAAATAAAACAGTGAATATTACCCTGTATACAGTATTTGTATGTTCTTGATGCAGTTCATTGAGGAATAAGATATCGTTCTTTGAGTATTATGTTAATTGAGTTGATCGTATATGGTCAGGCGTGATCAAATCCAATAAAGCCTGAAGGGTTATATGACAGATTTGATCTTGCCCAACTATATTTCTATCACCTTGTAATATTCAAAGAATGATCCTCATTACAAATATTTAGATAATTTTCAATTGTACAATTAAATGTTGAAATAGTCATTTATGAAATGTATTGGCTATATGTTAAAAAATAAAGACAAAGTGTTATCACAGACAAAGACACTGGAATATGTTAATATTGTTGTATTATAAAGAAATATTGAATTATAACAAAGAAGATATAGTAAAATACAAAGTTAGGAAGGCATCCATTTTTTTTAACCTGTAGGTTGCCACAATCTGAACAATGATACTGATACAAAGGATGCTGCAAAAATCTGCGGAGTAAACGTTACGGCTATCAACAAAACGAATGTGTGTAAGTATAGTTAAGTGTAATCTGTGGTCAGAAGAAAGTGTGTAAGTATAGTCTAACCTATGATCCAAGGAACATGTGTAAGTATATATAGTTTTATAAGTCTATTCTGATCCAAGGAAGGTTTGTGTGTGGGAGTAGTTCAGACTGTGTGTGTTGATGAATCATTCCAGGGTCAGTGCTGCTATGAAATGTGTCAGCACACAGTCGTTGATGAATCATTCCAGGCCCATTGCTGCCATGATATGTACTAGAACTTTATGTTAGGTGATAATGGTATTTAAAATTTGGCAGTCAATCTTAAATAACACACGATTCTTGCACATCTGTGTTTGAGGTAATATAAACAGTACAATTAATAGTCTGTTAGAATGCATTTTCAAAGATAAGATACCAGAATATATCTCTCGTACCCCCTTCTAAATTCTAATTTGTACAAATATCATTAATAGTCTTGTTTTAAAATTGTAGTAATATTCAGATGGGAATTATTGCACACAATCAGAACAAGAGTTGTTTGGCCCTCAGCCTGTATTATTGCACACAATCAAAACAAGAGTTGTTTGGCCCTGAGCCTGTATTATTGCACACAATCAGAGCAAGAGTTGTTTGGCCCTCAGCCTGTATTATTGCACACAATCAGAACAAGAGTTGTTTGGCCCTCAGCCCGTATTATTGCACACAATCAGAACAAGAGTTGTTTGGCCCTCAGCCTGTATTGTTTGGCCCTCAGCCCGTATTGTTGCATACAATCAGAACAAGAGTTGTTTGGCCCTCAGCCTGTATTATTGCACACAATCAGAACAAGAGTTGTTTGGCCCTCAGCCTGTATTATTGCACACAATCAGAACAAGAGTTGTTTGGCCCTGAGACTGTATTATTGCACACAATCAGAACAAGAGTTGTTTGGCCCTCAGCCTGTATTATTGCACACAATCAGAACAAGAGTTGTTTGGCCCTGAGACTGTATTATTGCACACAATCAGAACAAGAGTTGTTTGGCCCTCAGCCCGTATTATTGCACACAATCAGAACAAGAGTTGTTTGGCCCTGAGACTGTATTATTGCACACAATCAGAACAAGAGTTGTTTGGCCCTCAGCCCGTGGTTTGGTTGATGTTCAATTCCTGTCTTGTGTTCCACCATTGTGATATACAGTTATTATAGATAATTGCTCTGAATCCGCTGTGTTATGTACTAATATTTATACTTGCATTGATCATCTAACAAAAAGTAATCATATTATGAAAAAAAACCATGCAATATATATTTTGTAAAGAAATTACGTAAGGAAAATTCCAACTTTTTCAGTAAATACAGATCTGAAGGTAAAATAATAGACCACCGTGGAAGTTTGAGAAACCAAATTGATTATGAGAGATGAAAGTTCTTGGATCGGGCATTACCTGTTGTATACAATCATGCATCTTGTTTACCTGATTTAATAATGATCCTTTTTCTATTGTAGGTCAAGCTCCAGGTAAGTGATTCACGCAATACCTTGACCTAATTTATAACCCTAGCTGAAGGTAAGGCCAAAAAATGAATGTATTGGAATGTATTGGTTCTCAGGCCACAAAATTCAAAATATGCTGTAAACATACTATATTTGGCGGAAATTAGTTTTGAATAAGTTGGCATGGATTTGAATTAGTGTATTCCTGAAAGTGACTATTCTTATACATATATGCATGGCATTTAACAATGTACTTAATTTAGCGGAAGCCGCATTCCCCCAAAACGCTAAATATGTTGTGACGGTATATCTTTACCAATGCTACTCACAAATATGAGTTATGAGTCTTTAAAAACCTCTAAAGTCTGATGGATAAAATCTACGTCCAACTCGGGTAAGGTACAGGTAACAACTGAACTTTGTTTACAATGGATATATATTTATGTTGCTATTCATGGAATTCCAAACCCGATGGTAATATTCACTACAAAAAGAATACACAGCCAAATGAAGTACGTTTACAGTATTATTAGACAGGCGGGTTTTTTATCTCAATTGCATTATTTGCATAGGGAAATAATTCAATTTTTATTTCTTACTAAAAGTTGAGTTATTCCCCTTTTCAGCATGGCAGTAACATTTATTAATCATTTGACCCAATAATGTGGTGCCTGAGAAATAATACATATAATTTTTAGTTTTCAGTCAGTTTGATGGACAGTACCAGGTAAACAGATGTTTAAGGGCTCTGCAGAGCATTACACTGGTCCGTACTTTGAAATCTTTTGTCCTGAGTATTACATTTTCTATAACCGGTTTACCCATTGACTGCCTGTGGTGTACAGTGAGCTGAAACCAAGGGTGAGGGTAAAAAAACAAGCTCATCATAGAATACTTGTCCATTGCACATTCCCCTAGCTATGGGTAACATGTTTGAAGACCCAGCAGTAACAATGAATTATTTTAAAAATTATCTCTAAAGTTTTGATGCCAATTTTTCTTTCTTGTAATTTGATTGGTTGACTCTGATACCAAGAGTTCCACAATGATGACATCAGCGATTGAGAGCTGTAGGTACAAGTTCTATGAAATGAGTTATTGCTTGTAGAATAGTCCCTGTCTTGCGTTTGATAAAAGGGCTATTCCACTTCCAGCCATTGGATAAGTGTATATATTATATATATAATTTGAAATGCTGTTTGGTTTTCAGATGCAAAATGTGAGGACTTGAACCAGACAGAGTGCTGTGGCATCCAGGGGTTCGGGTTATCCTGTGTCTTTGTCAACTGTACCATGAAAGCACAAACTAATTCCTCAGCCAGTGAGTCTATTGGTCTGAATATGTTAAGGTGGTATGGGACACCTCCATGTTGTGACAAATTGTTTATCGAAATAAACAATAAAATGAAGTATCAGGGTTCGACACTAACTTTTTTATGCATTAGTCCAGCCGGACTAGTGCCTGTTTATTTTAACTAGTCCGTAGGCAATTTTATGTGCCCGTCAAAAATAAATTAAAATGCATTACGGTATTTGCCTTATATATGGTACGGAGTTTTTAAATAGAATTTGTAAGAAAGGGGTGCATAATATACACTATAATGTTTTTATTACAGGTGTTGCACTTGTTTAGTTGTATTGTGCTATGCACTGCAGTACATAGCAATGAGTATTCCTTGGTGTATGCTGCCATTACAGATGTTATAAATAGATCTATGCAAATTAGATCCAGGCTATGAGCTACCTTGTTCTTTTCATTATCTAAGTTCTTTAAAAATAAGCAATTTATCATAAATTATTTAAAGTAAAACAATTCATTTAAATTAAACAACTCGCAGGAGATTCGTTTTGAGACCTTTATATATTTTTAAAACACATAAGCGTCCCTATCGAAGCTGTTGTTGTGAACACGTGTGCTTGTCACCTATTTTCTCGGACATCCCATTACGGCAAAGAAATAATCAAGTCACCCATAATATCCTGCATACCTCTGTTGTTTTCGCTCGGTAACTCTATAATCACTGCAATGTATCATATGCTAGATAATAAAAATATAGTCAGGGTTTTCCATTAAAATGTCGACAATCACACATCTTTAATTTACACATTTTTTTAGCAAAACTTTTTATTAGTCCAACCGGACTGACTCGACAGAAATTTTGTTAGTCCGTATGAAAATCTATTAGTCTGTGACTAACGGACTAAGGTTAGTGTCGAACCCTGAGTATGGTTATATAATTAGTTATTTTCCCGATATTGTCGCATAACAGTGTAGCACCATGGGTCAAGGGGTTTACTATGAATCTGTAAGTCATGAGTTTGAATTCCACTGCTGGGGTTTTTCAATTTTACGTCTCTAAATTTTTTTCAAAAGCTATTTTTTTGGTTAAATATTGTAAAATTTGAAAATTCAAAACTCATGAAAGTTTTCTAATTATAATGTACTTTATTCCACATTAATATCAACAGATGTCCCCTACCACCCTAAGGGGGCTGGGTGGTCATGGCCATTTGTAGACTTTATCAATCTTTTTTAAAAGAAGAACTCTGTAGAAAGATACAAGAAAAGTATTCAAATTTTTTTGATCCAAAATATTTATGTTGTTATTTTTTTCTGGATTTTACTTTAAAAGCTAAAAAAGTCCTGTACATTTAATACTTTTGTTTTCAGTGTGTATGGCTGACAAAGAGATTTCAACCAAGTGCGAAAAAGATACAAACCACACTGTTTGTAAGTCTATTAAGAAATAAAAAAGTTTACTAGGATATGAACTTTGTTCACTTGGTAATTTGATCAAATCCTGTGATCATGTACCACCCAAGTTCATATTCTGGCGAACTTTTTAACATTGCTGTTAATTACTTATATTTACCGGTACATTTGTAAAAGGCAAATGATTCAGAATTATTTACATAAACGTGTTAGCACAGATTTGAACTTTATTGCTATTCTGTAGGTTTATATTAAGGCAAGAAATATCTAACTCCATCAACTACATAGACATTTCACAACTCCTTATACTTTACCACTAACATCAAGTCTTCAGTTTCCTAGTGGTCTGAAGACAATAAAAGTAACCATTCTATGATAACATCAATACATCAAATGTTAAACACCATCTATTTATTAAGTTACAACATTCAACCATTACATATTACACCATTCAACAACATTACACCTTCTCTACATTACATCAGCTATTTACACTACACCACCAAACCATTACATTACATCATCCAGGCCTTACATTACATTGTCCAACAATTCCATTACACGGTCCAACCACATTGCATTTAACCAAACCATTACACCATCTTATCTTTACATTAAACTATCTACTGTCATATTACACCATCTATCCATTACATTACAATATCCCACTATGACAGTACACTACTCAATCATTGCAATAGACTTTCAAATCATTATATTACATGGTCTAACCATTAGAATACATTTCAAACCATAACATTACACAATCATTACAGACCCTGAAACGTGCTACTACACCTCTAAAACGAACCGTACCGTTCCGTGCAAGAAACGAACCGTACCGTTCACAAAACGAAACGTACCGTTCACAAAGCGTACCGTACCGTTCACAAAACGAACCGTACCGTTCACAAAGCGAACCGTACCGTTAACAAAGCGAACCGTACCGTGCAAAAAGCGTGCAAGATAATTTATGCAAGACCCGCCTCTAGACGGACAAAAAAGCGTACCGTACCGTGCAATAAGCGTGCAACTTCCATATACGGCTTATTGACCTAATGTCTTAAGATGAGTACGGACGGAGATTATCGCTGACCAGATAAGTTCAATATTTAGCAAGATTTTTTTATACGGGATAAGATAACACATACTAAGATTTAAAACTGTTATTCTTATTAAAACAGTTACAAAAATATTTCCTTTCTTTAGACCGTAATCATTTCTTTGTTTATCGACAAAACTTGCATCGCCGATTTCTTATACATTGTGAACTATTAACGTTCACACAATTATATTTATTAAATAATTTTATTAAATGCAAGCATTGAACGGGAAAAAGTACACGCATTCCATAAAATAACTTTCAACTTTATTTCCCGCATAGCTGGTAATGGCGTCGTGATTTCACATGAACAAAAATCACTCGCGCGAAACACGAGTACAGAAGCTGATCTTTGGTTCTATACACAACAGGTGTTATTGTCTTTGTTTTTTAGCAGTTATTGTACTTTACAACTAACTGTATATTTGGACGCTTAAACAGGTGTACACGAGATGCCGGTGTAATGAAGAATAATGACCCCCGTAGAATAATGACCGGGGGTCATTTTTCGACGTAGAATAATGACCCCCCTAGCTGAAGAATAATTGGATTTTTCTGAAGAAAAAAGACCCAGGGGTTATTTTTCTTCATGTTAAACATGAAGAAAAATGACCCCCATAGAAAAATGACCTCCCCCCCCCCCATTGGTTACCCCGTAAATAAATCGCTGTATATAGTTTTTCATATCCGTAGCAAGCACACACAAAACACTCTTACATTGCCACAAATTGATTGTTAACAGTTACGTCACTTCTTTCGTCGACATACGGCGGGAAATGACGCAAATAAAGAAAGATTCATACACAATGAGGATATTATTTGATAATTAACGAACAATAATCATGAAAGAATAATTGTTGTAAAAATATAAGCAATATTCATTGGTGAATGAATTGTCAATCTTAGAATGATACATGTATATATCTTTATGGAAAAAGACTAAGGGGGCAGGTATATGAATACTTCTTATTTACGTTTCATGAGGAAAGTGATTTTTAAAAAATCATTTTGCGTTTGTTTTGTTTTCTTCAACGTAATACATGAACATCATATTCTAAACATGTGTTGTAATGTTGTATTTGTGATCATGAATAGACTTTATTTTTTTAAAATAAATGTGTGAAGAGTACCTGACTATAGTAAATCTTAATAGATAATAAACACTGATCGATTATAGTAAGAAAACATTGTTTCTAAAAGCGTTGATAAAAGGTTAGGGCCTATGTTAGGGGTTTATATCCCCCTTGATTTTGATCACACGATCTTTATTGTATCCAAAGTAATAGTGGAAATCCTCAATGCAAGTATAATTCATGAACAATATGAAGAATATAGAAGATGCGACGGCGAAACGCGAAGATGCGAAGGCGAAGAAGTGATACTACTATGATTTAACTATATCATAAATGAAACGCAGAGGTTGCTTCAGATGCAGAGCCTGATCTCCATGATCAAGGATGCTAAAGAAATCCCCTACCTCATTCAAATCTGCTTGATAGATAGATGTGGTTGTTGTTAAATGATATAACATGATTCCTTTGATATAGTATTGTATGATATGAAACACTATTGTTTAATAGGAGACAACATAATACCATATGTTATATTGTAAAACGTTATATGATACGATATAATATTGTATCATTTTTTAAATATTTAATGATATGATATTGTATCATGCTATTGTATCATGATATTGTTATGTATAGGGTTGTATATTATGACACAATATTGTATAATATTATATTGTATTATTAATTAATCATTTAATCACATGATACTATTACATATCATATTGCAATATATAATATTGCATCCTATGATATAATATTGTATATTCTATGATATTGTATCATACAGTATTGTATAATATGATGTTGGTTTCTGTAATATAGAATAATATCAAATGAAATTGTATATATGATATAATAATATTATAAAATATCGTATCATACGATATTGTATAATATATGATATTGGTTTATTTGATATATCATCATATAACATGAAATTGTATTTTATGATGTTGTAATATGTATTATTGTATCATATGATACAATATGTTTAATATAATTGTATCATATAATATTTTATTTTATCCAATGATATTTTATCATTTGATATCATACAATGTTGTAACAAATTATATTGTATCATATAATACAATATCATATTATTTATCAAATATGATACATTATCATACAATACAATATCATACTATATTATTCAATATAATAACAAATGTTTTAATGTTATGATGTATTATTGATCAAATACAATAATGTATAACACAATACAATGTCATATCATACGTTACAATATCATATCTCAGAATTTTTTACGGTATTTTATGGTATTATATGATATATATTGTAAGTATGATAGGATGCAATTTTTAATTTTATATTATTGTATTGATTAACATATGATCATATAAATTTCATACAACTTTTTAACAGATGATATACGATATTGTGTCAAAACAGAATCCATGAATATCCAAGATCATAAAGGATTGTTTTCATATAATATGATAAAGGTGGTCTCATAAAGGTGATGCCTCATGAAGGTGATGCCTTGTCTCGGTGAGCTTTGTAATCTGTGATTACCTATGTTTTATACTTGCGGAGCTCTCTATCGTTTAAGGGTTCTGAGGCATATTTTGGAAATTTTATTTTCATAAAAATAATAAAATTAAATTATCCAGGGGGATAGGGTCCGGACCCCCTCTCCCCTTTAACTGCGTGAAATTATTAATATTAAATATTCCGGGGGGACGGACCCCCTCTCCCCCTCTAGATCCATGCATGAGCAAGGAGTGTCGCATAATGAAATTAGAATGTTACTGTGTTTGGTCCATGCGTACCAAAAATAGCGTGGATTAATCGGAAAATCTTTGCAAGTACGGTGCCTGCATAAAATTCTATTTAATCGACCGAGACTTGCTGAATGCAATCAAAGAAGGCGACGGCGGAAGTGCGAAGATGCGAAGGCCAGAGTGCGAAGTTAGGAAGGAGCGATAGTAGTATTGCTCCTTCGCCTTCGCACTTTAGCCATCACATCTTCGCGCTTCGTCGTCGCATCTTCGCACTTTTGCTCCTTCGCCTTCGCACTATCGCCCTAAGGTCGAAGTGGCCCTATCGGAACACTATAGATATATGTAACTGTAATTGTTAGAGGGGCATGGTCACGATTTTGGTCAAATTCTATTTTTCTGTTTTCATTATTTACAATGCTTAAGGAAAGCATTTCTGCTGATCAAATGGAATTTGAGGGTCAGTTGTAAAGTTATAAGCAAGATACAGGGCTCACAATACTGTCATGTAAACAAGGCTCGTGCCCTGTTGTTGTTTACATAGGTTCAATATACCAGTAAAAAATCTTTTCAAGCTGATTTGTCTATCGTCTTATTCAATGTAAGCATAATTAAACAGTTCCTTACGTTTAACACATTCATTAGGTCTAAAATTGGAATTTTCACTTCAACATTTAAAATGTAAACAAAAGCTTCGTTTACATAGCAAAGAATTGCAAGCTCTGTAACTTGCTTATAACTCAACGAATGACACTCAAATTTTGGTTGTCAATTGAAAAACATTGTGAACATTAAAATCGGAAAAATAATTTTTGATTAAAATCGTGACCATGCTCCTTTAAGATGACAACCATACCCCGATGCAATACGTTAATATCTTGTTATAACGGAAGGATTTTTTATTTTCTAACATATACCCCTTCTTTCACTTTAAGTTTATTTGAATATGAATTAAAATTTCTGTTACTTTCTGTAAACTGCAGCAGTAAAAATTACAATAGTGTAAAGACTATTTCACAAATAATAAAAAAATATACTGAAAAACTTTAATCTACAAGGGGGTCATTATTCTACAGGGGTCACTTTTCTTCATGTGGAGTGTGCTCATTTTTATGAAAATGACACTTATTCTTCAGGCAAAGGGGTCATTTTTCTACGTAGAATAATGACCGGGGGGTCATTTTTCTGCGTAGAATAATGACCGGGGGGTCATTATTCTACGTCGAAAAATGACCCCCGGTCATTATTCTACGGGGGTCATTATTCTTCATTACACCGGTATTCACACCATTCCACGGACACCTGTTAGGTAACTCATCACAATCTGTCGTGTGTATAGTCTAAATATAACTTACTTATAATTTGTTAGTTTCATGGCTTTTCTTAATCTCTAGAAAACAAAAGAACTGTCTGTAAAAATGAACACAAACAACTACACGTAAGACTATCGGCGCGTGGATCCGTAGAACAATTCAGCGACTCTGTATATGCGGGATTTTCACATATTAACTTGCGATAAAATATCATTTACCGGGTACATTAATGTATCAAAAAATGGTTAATTACATCATAAATAGTTGAATGAGATAATAAGTACATGTAAGCACAAACACAGCTCTTTTTAAATTTATTTTCAATCTAATATCTGTGATGTGAAATAGCGTCGAAATTTTAACCGTCGAGATCAATCTATATGTACATCGTCCACTGTACAAACTTTTAGGCATTGTGTTGAAATCGTTGTGAAAACCATGAGTCTAAAATAAATGAATTAAATTCATACAAATAAAAATCTAATAATTCAAAATTGTTTGCACACAAGCACATACACCCTCAAAGAGAGAGAGAGAGAGAGAGAGAGAGAGAGAGAGAGAGAACTTGTGTGTTGATTATAATACTTAATTTAAGTTTTATTACTGAA
This sequence comes from Magallana angulata, assembly GCF_025612915.1. Lineage (NCBI taxonomy): Eukaryota > Metazoa > Mollusca > Bivalvia > Ostreida > Ostreidae > Magallana > Magallana angulata. The sequence continues at coordinate 2,678,413 of NC_069115.1, forward strand.
CTTTATTATTTCGCTTTAAGTTTCTATAGTTGGTCATTTGAGCGGGATTTTATCTCAGGACTCCACGTGCTTCGCCTGTCAATCAGTTTAAGTATAACAGTACAGATCACGCCATGCGCCGCGTGCTACTTGGCTCCTCCCATAGGGCTAGAAGAAAATTATCGAATGAAACATTTTTGTTTTATGTTTTCTTAAATCCCTATTAAAAAGAGTGTTCCTATTTTAAATTATTCAACAATAATTTCTTTCCGATTTCATGATTATAATTCAGGTACTGGCGTTTTCCCTCGCTGTCGTATTATTTTGTTACTTGATAAATTCTTATATATTTATCACTTTTAACATTCATTTGTTGATTACTGGGTATTTTTCGTGTCCTATTTACAACAAGTTTGTGTGTAAAAAGGCAAATTAAATATAAACAGGTTAGTCAGCATTTGTAAAACGTCAGCTAAATCGCATGCATACAGTGAAGAGCGGACACTTGTTCAACAGAATGATAAATATCGCCATTACATATATAAAAGTTATTGACTTGTTGTGTATATCCAGTTGTGTACATATCGTAAGAATATGTAACATGTACATGTATAGTTTAACGGAAAAACAAAAACTAATTGTCATATTTTGACTATACACGCGATCTTAGTTCAGATAAGAGAAGCGATGACGGGTTACATGTAGGTATCATCTGTGTATACGAACAATTGCAGAAAATCATAGAATCAATATTTAAGTGAATAAAATTCGTGTCAAAAAACTATATACATGTAACAGTTTAATACAAGATTTCTTATCTGAAATTCATTGTTTATCTTATCATTAATTTTACATCGTCTATTCACTAAGGCAATCGGCGATCGGCAGTAGTACTATAGTAGTACGCAATAAAGAATGATCATACGAATTATGAATAATAACAACTAGCCGAGAATCAAGACAACGATAAAGGAAACTAAAGAAATATCGGAATAAAGTCGGGGCAATTTTTTGTAGAAATTTTTAATAGATTAGAAATATTTAATGACTTCAACTCAAGTACATGTATAGAAATAAAAACTTAAGACGATTTGTAAAAATATCGACAGCTCGCTGAATTAACAAAAATATATCGGATTAAAGTCAAACAGTTCTTTTCATCTATCTTAATGATTACGTTTATCTAAACTAGATACTTATGATAACAGATTGATCAAAATTAAAATTACCCCCGCTTCCCGGTTGTCACTGAGTACACGTTTCGCGCAACGTATCAAAAACGGGGGAACGGATGGAAGTCCTGATTTTAAATAGATCGATTGAAATACTTTTGTAATATATCATATAAATAAAGAAAAATTCTTGTCATAATTACCACCATGCTGAAGTAGATCGGGCAAAAACTAAACAAAATTATATCGAGAAAAATCAAAGCGTGCAGGCCACGCCTACCTCATTAATAAAGCGCGCAAACCGTTCACAAAGCGTGCAGCTATTTTTAGCAAAGCGTACCGTGCAAGAAGCGAACCGTTCCGTTCACAAAGCGTACCGTACCGTTCACAAAGCGAACCGTACCGTTCACAAAACGAACCGTACCGTTCACAAAGCGAACCGTACCGTTCAAAAAGCGTAACGAACCGAACCGTGCAACTGGTGTAGTAGCACTTTTCAGGGTCTGTACATTTCACCATTCAACTATTTTATAACACTATTAAACAATTACATTACACAATACACTATCCAACCATTATGTTACACTATTCAACTATTACATTACGCATCTCAACCCCATACGTTATACTAAACAATCCAACCTTCACATTACAACATCCAATTTTTATTTACATTAACAGACAATTACATTTTTTACACTTTCAATCCAACACTGTACTTTTTAACAATTAACTGTATGACCAATACAATATACTTCCAACAATTACATAACACCATTTAAATTTTTCTTCACATCATTTAACTATTATGTTACAAAATTCAACTATATACTGAAAACCATCTATCATTCGCGAAGACTTTATTTCGCGTTTTACCAGAGATGAACTGGTTCCCGGTGACTAATTTTTGCGACCAAGCCTGATGCACACTTGTTTTTATATTACAACTATATAGCAAATACTGGTCCTTGGCAAGAAATATAGCAAAAATTTCTCACGCACAAATAAAAGTTGGTTAACAGTGGCCCTGACAATTTAATGTTGAACTATTTCTTTCTTCACATCACCTTAAAAGTTTACACATGTTCAATGACTTATGAAACAAGGATATTAAATGTTTTTATTTACTTGTTTTTTAGGCATTCCTAATAATGGCAAGTATTACTACTTTTAAGTATTATTATAGATATAGATAGATAAAATCAAAGTGACTGAAGAGCATAACATGCATGCCTGTTCCATTGGTGGTAAACCTTAAAAGTTTGATCATTTTCTGATTATTGACATTTATCACCCAGGGTTTGGTGTTATTGTGAAGTCATTCAATAAGTAAAGCTGATTGGCCTGCTTATATGTCTAATTTAATGTACATCGTAAAACAGTGATTTGTTATTTATACCGGTAGGTAGAATACAGATGCTGTAATAGGCAGTGCAGTAATTTTCTCAATCATTTAAGCAATATTTCTGTAATAAAAAAATTATGAATGAAGTTCGTGAAGGCGGATTTGATTGCATTATGACTTTAGCATTTGCGAAATATAATTAAAAGTGATAAAATTGGCTTTTAAAAATGTTTTTGCAAATCAAAAATGTGTAAATTTTTCACAAATCCCTCTGAGGTTTGTTTTTTCCTTACAATTTATTTTGTATTACCATACAGAATTTACTTTTATATATTTTGAATATTTCCATTTTTGAAAAGAGGCCAATTCTGCTGTTGTGAAAAAAGTGAAAGCATATAACTTTAAAAAAAAATGGTTTGTATGGATAACTATACTTATAGCTAAAAAATTGGACAGCAGCTTTAACAAAATCTTCTATTCAGCATAGGATTCTACCTACACTTATCCTTCAGTTGTCAGTAGATTTTTTGTAAGATGAACTAATAAATATGATTCCTTTTGTTTGAGGTACAAACTAGACAGAAATCTATTTCTGCTTGGTGTAATAATGAATTATTTGTCCAGAAAGTTAAGGTTAAGTCTCGATGTAGTGAGCTACCTTAATTCCAAGTATTTATTTTATGCAAATAACATTGTAGACACAACTACAACTGCTGCCCCAACGACGACTACAGCCGCAAAGACAACACCTGCAGCCATAAACACGACAGCTGTACCCATAAAAACGACAACTCCAGCTCCCACGACACCTGCAGCAACAAACACAACCGCTGTACCAGTCACTACCACTATTGCTCCAGCCACAACTACAAGTAGGTTAAACAAATTTAATCCATCAGGATCATAGGGAAATGAAGGCTGAAGTGAGTCTTCCTGAGTTGAAGGCTGTTGTGAGTCTAATTGAGTTGAAGGCTGTGGTGAGTTTAACTGAGTTAAAGGCTGTAGTGAGTTTTCTTGAGTTAAAAGCTGTATTGAGTCAATGAGTTGAAGGCTGTAGTGAGTCTTCTTGAGTTGAAGGCTGTTGTGAGTCTACTTGAGTTGAAGGCTGTAGTGTAGTTAGCCTACATGAGTTGATGGCTCCAATGAGCTTACCTGAGTTGAAAGTTTAATTTGAGCTCTCCTTGGATTTTCAGTGACGAAAACTATGGAATTACAAATATCATGATATCAAAGAGTTTGACAATGTGTGAAGAAGAATTTAGTTTTTTTGTGTTCTGATGAGGGAACAGCTTTAAAATCTTAGATATTATACATAATTTTACATGGCTTTGAAGGTGACATACCAGAATATTTGCCCGGAAGTGACAGGAAAGCCCTGGAGTGTCTATCGCCTGATGCCAAAGGCAGAGGGCAACCTAACACTTCAGTAAATATGTTGTTGTCACTCTGATAACTGTTACACACATAGGCAGACAGACCCTGAGTGCAGTATACCCTAGACACTTAATGTCTATCCATGTGTATATGTGCTGCACCCGGGACCATGTGATGGACTGTATGTATTGTCCACTGGATAACCAGGGTATCACATATACCTGTAATTATATCTTTATTTATTGCCAATACCATTCTACTGCTCTTATACCACTCTGTTTGAGCTTACAGATGTACTTAAAAATATATATACCAATTTGTACTAGTTTTGTACACCAGTGTTTTATTTATAGATTGTACGCGGGCATCATGAGTCCTTTTTATGCAGCTCTAAATATTATCACCATTTGTAATCAAGTTATAACTTGTGAAAAATAAAGAGAGTGTTATTTTTATTCGAATTAAAAAACCGAACAAACAAAATCTCCAGGGCTTTTCTGTCACCAAGGGACAGATACTCTGGTATTGTCGTCTGAGAAGGCATGTAATGTACTGTTTATATGTCATATATTCAAATTACGAACATATTTACCTCATTAAGTAAAATAAAAAGTGTATTTTAATAACTCAACTTCATATCTTACACTCAAATCAATGTAAAATGCTTTGTAAAATGTAGATTGATGCTTTTAATAAAATGAAAATTTTTCAAATGAGACAATTTATTAATAATAGCAGAATAGCAGACCCTGTCCTGACATTTTGATTTTTGAGGAACTGTTTACGTTTGCTTAGCTAAATTTGGAATCTGATGTAATTGATATGCAGAATAATTTCATGGGATGGTGACATAACAGTTTCAAGATGGCAATGTTACTATTTCCTGTGAAATATAATATTGACTGTTTCAAGGAGGGCAATATAACTGTTTCCAGCATGATTCAGCAATTTTCAGTGCAGAGAAATAAAATTATCTCATTTGTGACAAGAAGGGGAAAACTTATTCCAAAATGTTATATGAACTATTAAGGTCATCTAAGGTTGTAAGGGAAGGGGGATGCAAAACACAGAGATTTAAAACTCTACTCCAGTCTCGCTCATCTAAGCTTTCTGTTCAAACCATAAAACTTGGTGCAATCTTGAAATCCAGTGGTACTTGGTGAGGAGATGAGCTGACAGTTCGTTTGGTTTCTGTTACAGAGGTGACTCCTAAACCAGCCCCCAGCAGTAAGACCGGCCAGCATTTTGACGCGGCCTCGTTCATCGGTGGCATGATCCTGATGGGCGGACTCATAGTGATTATCTACTTTGGCCTCAAATTCTACCGGGCTCGACGAGACAGGAACTACCGCACTCTCTGATGCTCCACCAATCAAATTTCATTAATTCTTTTCTTTTTTTTTGAATTTTCGCTCCTTAATCTCCAGGGGTGATTACATTAGCATCATGTGTTTAAAATGTTTTTTGTCAAATTTCAAGTTGTTTGGTATATTTTTCACAGTTTTGTTAAAAAAAAGAGAAAGACTTGGTGCTTGGATATTTTTTAAACTAAATTTTGAAATAATCACAATGAAGCCAAAATTGTTTGAAGTTTTTACACGTCAAGTGCCAGTTTCAATGTTTTTGAAAGTCTATTTTTGTAGATCATTTTGCTCAATAGAAATAATGGTCTGATCTTCTAGAAAGGACGCTTATAATTGGAAGAGTTTTGAATGTGTTAAGTTGAACCAATTAACATCGAGTGTTTTCTTTTTTTTTTTTGCCTCTAATTTTTATGTGTGCGCTTTTTTTTTTAAGGATATGAACTTTTTTAGGAGTAGGAGGTGAAAGCGTCACTCAGAAGTAATTATATCGGCATTTAACTAAATTGGCAGAGTTAACTCTTTTTTTTTTACCATTTCCTACAAAAACAAATCATTAGCCAAAATTAGGGCCACACAATGGCAAAGAAAGTAATTGTTTACTTAGAGAAGATCTGATTGGTGTTTGATCTGACATTTGAATTTGTATCATGGTTTTTCATTGGTTGATCTGATATGTAAACATATACAAAAAAGCAATATTTGATGTAATCTTTTGATATAGAAAGATAAATTAGCTGATCTAAAATAACTGAAAAGATTGCTTTATCTTGCATGTAACCTATATAAATGCATTAGTTGATATGATTGGTTGATCTTAACATATGTTGAAGCAACAGCTTATCTGATTGGTTGATCTGAATGGTACATAGAAGTTGATCTGACTAATATTGAAAGGTTACTGGCTCATGATAGATAGGGGGATAAAATGTACAATACCTGTAGTTTTTGCCTGTAACTCATTACCTGTAACTCTTTACCTGTAATTCATTACATGTACAAATTTTTGTAATAGTAATTAGAATATTGTTAAAAATCTAACAAACATGGTGTGGAATATCCAACAGACAACTGGATAGTTAACTGGGCAAAGAACCTAGTTTTGATTTTGCATGATTATTTGTTGGTTTCTGCTGGTGATAAATCAAGCATTCCATTCAATCCCTGTGTGAAATGAGTATTTTACTTCCTTCATAAGAAATCTACATGCTCTTGTTTACTCCACACACTGTTATTGAGCTTAAACAACTCAAAGAGAAAAAGATATAAATTATTGTTGCTAAATATATTCATGTTTGCTTTATTACTCGATAGCAATGCCACTCTATGTGTTTATGACAAAGATATGCCTTTTTTGTGTATTATCTAGCTATGCTACTGGGTGTAGTATGCTATCGTACATGCATTACATGCTTTTCTTTGTGTTTATTGCTTACAAGTGGCTTTGTCACTACATGCATGTATAATCATTTTTGCTTCATTTCAAAGAATTTGAAGAATGGAATTCATTTACATGTAATTGTAGTAAGTGCTATGATGTTTTTGTTATAATTTATCTATCTTTCTTTGATTTACTCTCATGTTGAAGTGCTCATTTGCATTTTGTATTTGTTGGGATATAGAAATATTTGGATTCATAATCAGATTTGTTCATGTAGGAACATTTGTGAAATATAACTGTTCATTTTTTATTAAACTCTAAATTTCAAAATTTCAAATTCTGTTCTGTGAATAGTAACTGTTATGTACTAAAAACTGTACTCGATACACTACTGAAGGCCAATCACTCAGAAAAAACAGTCACAACTTGTCTAACAGTGGGCTTAGTACAAAAGGGTCAATATCCAGGCTACACCATGTACATGTGTGGTAGTGTTGTCTGAAGAGCTGTGTTGTGTACAGTAATAATTTGATGATGTTTCATTTTATTGAAGTATTGTATATAATAAAGGGGGATATAGACTCTCGAGAGCAAGAGAGCCTATATCGTATATCCGGTTTTTTTTCGTGTGTCACAAAAATGTCGCGAAATTTTATGCAATTTAAATAATTCTTAAAGAAATTAATACAGAATATAATTTCTGTGTATTCAATAATTTGTGATTTAAAAGTGAAGAAAGTGAAAAATTAGATCATGGCAAAAATTAACGGATATATGGTATATTACATTAAAGTAAAAAGTGAAGGCTTTGACTCCATTTAGGGTTCATTAATGCCTCATAGATAAATATAAAAATATGATGTGATATTATCATCTAACATTTACATTAGCTTGTTTTATTCATTTATACTTTTTAAGGCCGAGAGGATGGCGAGTTTAGTGTGTAGTCTGAAGCTGACAGGCCGAGGGGTTGGTGTGTAGACTGATGGCATTCAGTAGGTGGGCTATACCTGAAGTAAAAGATTCATATAGTGTTAGCTGGGGAGAGGGTTTAATCACTGATCTCATGTATCCATGGTGATATATATATTTACATGTAGATGTACCGTAAAACTCGTTTAGTACGAACACCGATATTATAATAGCGAAATCACGGAGATAGCGAAGTTTTTTGAGTCCCCAGTAAAAAATTTTTACAAAATTTTTGCAAAATTTTACTGTTATAACGAATTCAGATATAACAAATTTACAAATATAGTGAACTGATTATGAGTCTCGTGGAGGTGAAATTTAACAATGTTTAGTGATTTTCATTACAATTTAAAACGGCTTGCACTACCATTTAACATAATAGTTTGAATGAATTTATTTTCATATAAATTTTTCGACTCGCAATCTGATTATTAAAGGTATCAAAATAATATATTTTTATTCTAAGTCTCAATTAGAAAATATTATAGTCTAGTGAAAGAAAATATGTATATAGTGAATTTGTATAGTTATTATTACGAATTTGTTATATGAATATAACAAATTATGGATATAACAAAGTAAATCCATTGGTCCCTAGGACGTTGCCATAAACGAGTTTTACTGTATATAAGTTACAAAGAGTACCACCCATCACATCTAAAATTATATGCCCTTGGGGAGAATATTAGCATATTAAGTTACCAAGCCAATCTTGTTGAAATTATCATAGAAATCTATGAGTGAGCTTTTGTTTCATCCAAGGTAGTAGAAATATTTCATTCAGAATAATTTTCCAGTTTAAGTTTAATTAGATATGAGCGTCTGTTGAATTTGCTGTTTTCTTTAATTTGTTACAAATGTTTTGTGGGTTTCTTTAGAAATATATTCTTTGCTTGACTAAATGTGTTTTAATAATAGATTTATGAAGACTATTATTTTTATTGTTCTCTGTATGTATATTAGAATTGCTTTGTATGTTAAAATAACAAAAATTTCCTTCCATATGTTTATTTTTCTTTTCAAGTTGAAAAAAATTGAAAACTTACTTTTATCATAAAAATCTTTTTATTTTAAGACCCTCATTGACATGCTAACTTTGTAAAAGAAATTTCATATTTTGTAAGAATTATCTTCTTTGTGAATTATGAAAGTGGATCCATTGTATAGCATGGTTCATAGGGATCCAGGCAAACCATGCATTCATATATTTTTCTATGTTTTGAGGGTTTTTTTGTTCACTTTCAGTGTATGACAGATATCATTGGGTGCAGAGTTTAGTTTGATGTGCGCCTGAATTTGTCGTTGTATGTTTATAAATGTACACTTAACCTCATTAAAAGAGTTCGTTATAAATACATTTAATTTCTTCTTGTTTTATTAATTTGGTTAAGATTATGGACATTTTCATTCTACCGAAGTAATGGATAAAAAATCAAAAATGTTATATTGCATTTCCTTGTCATATGCTATATTGACCAGTCATGACTGGTATGTGTTACTGTGAGTCTGCAGTCGAATTCCATTCCCTGACCACTGTTAATTTTGAGGTCTGCTGTTATGTTTCACTCCCTGATGACTGTTAATGTTTAGGTCTGCCGTTATGTTTCACTCCCTGATGACTGGTAATGGTAAGTGTGCCATTATGTTTCATTCCCTGGCCACTGTTAATGAATATTCTGCCGTTATGTTTCACTCCCTGATGACTGTTAATGTTTAGGTCTGCCGTTATGTTTCATTCCCTGGCCACTGTTAATGAATATTCTGCCGTTATGTTTCACTCCCTGATGACTGGTAATGGTTAGTGTGCTGTTAAGTTTCACTTCCTGACAACTGTTAATGGTTAGTCTGCGGTTATGTTTCACTCCCTGATGACTGTTTATGGTTAGTATGCTGTTATGTTTCACTCCCTGACGACTGGTGGTGGTTTGTATGCTGTTATGTTTCACTCCCTGACGACTTTTAATGGTTAGTGTGCCATTATGTTTCACTCCCTGATGACTGGTAATGGTTAGTCTGTCTTTTTGTTTCACTCCCTGATGACTGGTAATGGTTAGTCTGTCTTTTTGTTTCACTCCCTGATGACTGTTAATGGTCAGTCTGCCGTAATGTTTCATTCCCTGACGAATTTTAATGGCTAGTGTGCTGTTATGTTTCACTCCCCGATGACTGTTAATGTTTGTGAGTTATGTTTCACTCCCTGGCGACTGTTTATGGTTAGTCTGTCGTTATATTTCACTCCCTGACGACTGGTAATGTTTGTCTGCCGTTATGTTTCATTCCCTCACGACTGTTAATGGTTAGTCTGCCGTTATGTTTCACTCCCTGATGACTTTAATGGTTAGTGTGCTGTTATGTTTCACTCCCTGATGACTTGAAATGAATAGTATGCCCTTATTGTCGTTTTGTTTCACATCCTGACGACTGTTAATTCACTCTGTCGTTTTGTTTCACTCTCTGACGACTGTTGATGGTTAGTATGCTGTAATGTTTCACTCCCTGACGACTGTTGATGGTTAGTCTGCCGTTATGTTTCCTTTCCGTTATGTTTCACTCCCTGACAACTGTAAATGGTTAGTATGATGTTATGTTTCACTCTCTGACGACTGGTACATGTAATGCTAAGTCTGCTGTTATGTCTTACTCCCTGACGACTTTTAATGATTAGGCTGTCGTTATGTTTCACCCCCTTACAGACTGTGCCGTTATGTTTCACTCCCTGCCGACACTTAATCGTTAGTCTGCTGTTATAATTCAGTCCCTGACGACTGCTTATCATTGGTCTGCTGTTATGTTTCATTTCCTGTCTATATTTCCCAGTTCCGGCCATTCAAATCATCTTGATCGCCACTGTTGTTGCTGACTAGAGAGTTTTGAGTTATACTATGAGAAATGGCAGAGAGTGTTCCGAATGCAGTTATATGATACAGGGTTATCAGCTGTTGTATTTCACCCCATTGTTATTACTAGTTCAACTTTATAAACCTGCAGTCAGAATAATGGATACCAATCTGCTATCTTTGATATTGTAGACCTACAATGTATTTCTTTTCAAGAGGAACCTGACAGCCACGTGTAACTTACACTATAGCCGAGTGGATAAAGAGTCGGGCTTGTGATCTGTAAATCCCGAGTTCGAATCCCGCAGGGTCTTTTGTTACTTACTGAATTAAAATTTTTAGATATATAATTTTTTATCCCCAAACTGCACATTGTTTATTTGAGTGAATTTTTCCACGCAGCTAGGTTAAGGACGCCCATGGATTACCGTATGAAATAAATACACAAAAAACGGACTTTATTCCAGACAAAGTATACAAACTCATCCAAATATGGCAATGATAAAGTTTATACATCATTATGTTGCTACCGATCTCCCCTACATTTTTCACCGGAACACAGCCACCGCATCAGCTGTTTATCACGTGATACGCTAAAAATAGAGCAGCTACATATGACTTCGTTCGACGATATACGAATAAAATATTAAATTGTTGTTTATATCACTTAAAAGAAAATTAATTGCTTAATCTAAAAAGTGCTGGGAGCAACTATAGCAGTACCAGCAACATGCTTAACTTTAGCATTGATCGTTCAAGTTTAATAAAAAAAAATTGATAACCGAGTTAATTCATGTGTCAAAAAAATGTTTCCTTTCAAGCAACAACTTGCTCCCAGCACTTTTTACAATCACTGGTATTTGATGAAATTAAAAAAGTTAAACACAATCCTTAAAATTGACGGAATATCGTTGAACTTTTGCAATTTTAGACAGATGTATATGATTTTATGCAAATTAGCCGATTTTCAAACGCACTGATGATCAGGATCAAGGGCAGATAATCTGGCGTTGTGAAGCGCGGAAAATTTAAAGATTTACATTGTTAATCGTTGGTTATTCCTTACCTGCACATTTCATTAACCTTTTAAACCTTTCAATTCGTAAAATACACAGGCATATTACCAATTTATTATTTTTTGTTCAGTTTAAACTGAATAGAGTGATAGATTCCTGTGCCAGTCAGCTGGGGAGTTGAGCATGAGCAGAATGCCCAGGTAGATTACTTGGCCCTCCAGAACGCCGTTACCAGTTTGAGAGTGGAGGAGTCTGGACTCACCATATATCCATCCCATGCATTTCTAGGAGCTACCAGTGATGGATGGGTGTATGATGAGTCCATGCCAGAGGGAAACCAGAAGGGAGTTCTGGAGATAAAGTGTCCGTACTCCATCTCTAATGATGTCATTACACACAGAGAGGTACACTTTTTTATAACAGTAAATGTAAATGTGTTAATAATTATTTTTTTTGTTTTTATGAGTCAATAAACTCAATTTATGAACAGTACATTTATTTGCTTTTCAATAGGTTCACGAGTTGGTAGGGAGGAAAGGTTTTTGTCTTGAGGAGTCAGAGAATGGCCCAAGACTTATGAGGGATCACAGCTACTATGCCCAGATTCAGGGGGAGATGGCCATCATGGGATGCGCATGGGGCGATTTTGTAGTGTGGACTGCAGCTGAGCAGAGCAACTGTTTTGTGGAGCGAATTTATTTTGATCCTGATTTCTGTTCTTTTATGTTGCCAAAACTTGTTGAATGGTTCATTTCAAATATTTCACCCTCATACATTAAATCATAATTGCCCCTTATTTTTTCATTATGTTGTTTTTGTGAGTATCGAACATAAATGTCACAGATTTATTCATATGGATAAACTCAAACTTTCACACATTTAGTACGTTAGGATATACAAAATTACTTACATGTACATGTTCTAGCTTTCAACTAATGGTACATCAAGGTTTGTAAGCCAGCAGCACACAGCAAACATCTGAGACGCCAGTGGCACTAAGGAAAGAGAAAGTACTCCATCAAATATGTGAAAATTCTTAACACGCCCTATAGCCCTTTCTACGTGAATCCTTAATTTAGCAATTTCTTGAGTTTTTAACACATCCTGAGAGGAAAACTGTGAAGTAGATGAACGAAAAGGAGGAATATTTAAAGAACAGCCCTTTTTCTCAAGCATATCTGCAATAGTGAAACCCTTATCTGCCATAACTCCATCTCCTTCCTCAAGCATGTCAAGAAGTAGAGATTTTTCAATCATCTGTCGATCAGAGACTCGTCCACCAAATCCTTCTGAAATTAGAGAAATGACACCTGATGGAGTGATTCCAATAAGAAATTTAATAGTTGTGTGATGCTTATAATGTGAAAAAGAGAGATTCTGGTTAACAAGACTGCTAGATTTCTGAACAAATATTTCTGTACAATCTAAAATAACTCTTAAATTAGGGAAAGAATGAAAACAAGAAGGCATATTCCTTTGAATGATATCCCTGGAAGGAAAGGGGTTCAATGGCCTCAACTCCTGGTAAAGCAAGCAGACCCAGGTTGTGAAATACTGTGAGTAGGTTCCAACAGAAACTCCTGGAACAAAGATAAGATGGTAAAATTTTATGTCATACAAAATTTTAGGGCTTACATGGTCAGGACTGACATATTTGATACTTGAGCAACTCTCCATGTGTAAGTGAGTGTTTACAAATATCTTTTCAAAAATATTCATGAAAATTTATACAAAGATCTGTCTATTCGAACATGCCCATAGAGAAATATACCAGCATATCTTGAATATACAATCAATTTGTAAGGCAATGTAGGGAATGAATTTCTAGTGAAACAGTTTGCACAGGGTTCACATTAGACATACCAAAGCGTTCAGCAATATCTTCGACAAACAATCCAACTTTCAGTCTCATCAGTGTTGCAAGAAACTGGTCTATGGGCTCCAATGACATCAGTCGTCTTGGACGTGCCCTCTCCGAAGGGGTCATAGAGGTACCTCTCCAATATACCATCTTCTCACACTTAGGCACTAGATAGCTGCAGATACAAATTCCATCAACTGATTTCTTTGCTTGGAAATTATACAAGTTGTACATAATCATTTTGTTTGAGAAATTTAAACATTGTGATTAATGTTAATGATTAATACATGAGGTATGCAAGTAAAATAATCACATGTTAAACAAGGCTGTTGAGTTTAAGATAACTTAAAATTTTTTAAAATAACCACTTACTTGAATAACCACAAAAACACTGCAAAGCTAGGCAGTCCAGTATAGAATTTTGTCTTCGTGTCATCATCCTTTATCTTGTCAACAGACCATTGTAGACCTTGCAACCTTCTAATCTCGGATTTCAAAGCCAGGTTTTCTAGTAAGAGTGGGTCTGGATCACACTGTACACCTACAATGCATTGCATCATGTTTACAAGCATATCGTGCAAATTCAAATCTTAAGGTTTATATTAATCCATTAAATTTTGCCTTATAGTTTAAAAATACCTGCATCTCTTGTATGTCTGACCCCAATGTCAACATCATCTGGTTCAATCACCAATCCCTCTGTATCACTGCTGGGTTCCTCGTCTCTGCTCTTGGTGTAGGATGAGTGAATAAAGGTAGAAAAACTCAACTGTCTCTTCTCTTGCTCCTTCTGCTTACACTCTGCTTCCTTGAAGTCCTACAATTTATAAAAAAACAATGTTACAACTTCATTTAAAACAGCTATGAATGTTTTATTATGTATGATATCATAATATTTTATTATATTTTTATGATGTTTTGTTTTGTCTATTGCCTAACCTTAATTTAGATACTGGTAGAATTCTAGCTAATTCATGTACCTTTTGAATATTTCTTCTGGCTGCTCTGTTCTCCCTTTCAGCATTTACTGGTTTCTCCTTGTATGAGAATATGGTGGGAACATAATTCTCATCCGCTGGATCATCACTGTGCCAACCAAAAATAAAGTGCTCTGAACACACACAAGAGTGGTCAGTGGGAACAAAATCTTCCCTATTCAGAGCTCTCACCCAGAGTCGTCGTTTCTTTGCATCTTTAGGGAATCTTGAATTAATCAAAAGATGCACAATAAAACTTCTACTATATATACAGACTGTTTAAGCAACTATATGTGTACATGTATCACCAAAAATGTCAAATATTCATGTATGTTATTTGTTTGTATGCATGTTAGAATACAATTTAATTTATTCAGCAATCCGTTTGTAAAAAAAACTGCTTATGTAGTGTATTTCAAATACATTTTGTTGTCAAACGACTTCTGTTTACCCAGTGATATTGCCTTTCTCAATCATTAACACACACAACCCCCCTTAAAAGGGGTACGCTTCCCATATGTTTTTAAATAAAAAAATGAATGAAAACCTATTCAATTACCTGAAAAAACTAATCCCCTTCTCTTTTCCCTTCGCATCGTCCCTGTTAGTACACATGTACCACTGGCGTCGGAAGCAAATTGAAAGTGGGGGGGCTAGACTAATCCTCAGAAATATTGAGAAAAAAGTAATTCCCAAAATCATGGAAATCCTAATCCGTGGGGGGGGGGGGGGGGGGGGGGATACCTATACTTCACATAAAAAAGAAATTACTTACCCACCCAAAATCATGAAATTCCTAATCCGTGGGGGGGGGGGGGGGGGGGGGCTAATATGCTTCTGAATCCAACTTTGCAATCTTTCAAGGTAAATTTAGATACAATAATCTTTCCTGCGAGAAAAAGTGGGGGGGGGGCTGAACCCTCTATCATACTATGTTTCTAATGGTAAGGTATAAATTTGCAAAAAAAAGTGGGGGGGGGCTAAGCCCCCCCTAGCCCCCCTGGTTCCGACGCCTATGTGTACACACTACAGCTTCGCACCATCGTAATCAAATTGCAGTCGATTAAACCGAAAGAGGCGTTTTCACTAAAACGAAACTTGCCCTGCGGAAGCGTTTGTACGCATGCGCGGAGAACAGCTCCGCAGTTACCGTGAAGGCCTCTATGCACCAGAACAGAATCAGATAACCCCATGCGCGGATCTAAGGTCTTGGGTGGGTGCTGGTTTTCTATAAATGTCTTCCTTATAATTTTAGACTAATTAAAGTGTTTATATAACAGGCTAAAGAAAAAAAATAAGAAGCCAGATCCACGCGTACGTAGGATCGTTTTTGAAAGGGGAAGCCAGACTCATCCAAAAAACCTTGACAAGCAAAGAAAAAAAATCAATATTTCTTTACATACTCTCCTCTCAAAACAGTTGGGGGCCAACTCCATGCATATTAATTTCTTATATGTAAATTTAAAAAAAAATAATTCGGCAATAAAAAGCGGGGGGGGGGGGGGGGGGGGGAACCCCCCCTCCCCCCATCTTATGCTACGTACCTGCTTCAATCTACCCCTGTTTATTAAATAATTATGTAATTTGATATTGTTATCAAGTGTGTCCATGCGTGGATCTAGAGGAGGGGTAAGAGGAGTCCCAACCCCCCTGGAAAATGAAAATTTATTAAATTTACATACGTCTAGTAAAATCATCGCAAATATGCCTCGGGCACGACCATCTCCCCCCCCCCCCCCCCCCCCCTCATCCTTCAGACACCCCCACCCCCCCTGGAATTTTTTTTGGATCCGCGCATGGTGTCTCTGCCACGATATAAGTTAATCTTGCTTATAACTATAAGAGTATCTCTACCATAAAATCAGAATATTTTTTTCATCATATTAAGATACAGAATTCTTTAAAAGACACACTGAACCTCATATTTGTCAAGATTTTCATAAATAATTGTATATAAAAAATAGTGCATATGATATCAAATGAATTATACAAAATAAAGGCATCAATTTATACTTTTATTGAAAAGCAAAATTTCAAAACTCACAATTGTAATTTTTTTAAACAGCTTAAATTTTGCTTTTAATAAAGTCTTCACACATTCAAAATACACCAAAGCATGATGATGAGCACCTTTTTATCCATCATGTTTATGCATTATCAGGTTATTTTTTTTATTAAATAGTCTGTAGAACACAGGGAATATGTGGGTAGGGAAGACAGGGTAACCTCAAGAGTTGAAACCACAAGAATCGACCCGCAAAACCCATGTCGCCAGGTGGTAGCAGAAGTCCATTTTGGGCTGAAATAAAAATTTTAAAAAATCAATTAGCTGGGGGAACATATGCATAGCAAATACATGAATATTTGTTACCAAAAAAATACACTGAACATGCAGTGTCATATGTATGAAAACATGCGTGGATCTAGAAGGGAGGAAGATTTTACATTGTAAAATTATTGCAAATATGCCTCAGACCACATGAAAAAAAACAATTACCCTTCGGACCTCCTCCCCCCCCCCTCCCCTTCCTGGAAAAAAATTTCTGGATCTATGCATATGACAAGATGGCAGTACAAAAACCAAACCAAATAGCTTAGGTCTAAACTATTAACACATATCAAATTGAGAGAGAGAGAGAGAGAGAGAGAGAGAGAGAGAGAGAGAGAGAGAGAGAGAGAGAGAGAGAGAGAGAGAATCTGCTTTACTCAAAGCGTGATACATGTAGTAAATATTTAATTTCTTTTGATATACAGTACTATATATCTCTTCTCGAAATAATCTTTGACATTATAATTCCATTAGTTTCATTTTTTTTTCTATCAATGAATTGTCCATAATGTCACACATAAGCTGATGTATCTGAGCACAGTAACAATTAATCCAACATACACATGTATTTGTTATCTCAAAATTGTTTGTACACAATGTACATGTGCTATGCATGAACACTTTACCGAGAAGTGAATCAATATGTATTTACATAAAGATAAACCATAACTCAAAACAAATAACAATGATTCTGTAAAAAAAAATCCAGAAAAGACTGTATTATGAATATCAGGGAATATAAATACCCAAAAATTCTGACCTTAGGGTAATATATATATTAAGTTCTTTTCAATTTAAAAATTTAAAATCTTCTTTTAAGAAAATACATAAATGAATTCTAGAATAGCATATAAGTTTAATTTACATTGGTTAATTTTAAAAAAAAGTCTGCTATTGAGGAAATGTATATATGTTATTGTATGCATGTACATGTGGATAAGGTAGTGAATAATAATAACAAACCAGGTCAGTTTAAAGCTTGTGCCCCTCGAATATTATCTAGCCACTATGCAACCTGGTCTCAAGCGGCTGAGTCTGACCACCACATATGTTAGATTTTACTGGTTGGGGTTTATTATCAGATTATTATGAAGCATAACTGCACATATTTAACACATCAAATATATTAATCATATATTTTTAATGCAGCACATACAAATTGAATATGTAGTACAAATCTTTCTGAACATTTGAATTCATAAATGAAGCTGTGGATGGCAATCAGAGTTGGGTTCAATTACTTTGAAAAGTAATTAATTACTTACAAATACATTGACAATTTTATCAATTACTTGCAATTACAATTACATTGATTTTTTAAAATGTAAATAATTACTCTCAATTACTTTGATAAATGTAATTAATTACATTTCAAATACTTTAGTTTTATTTTTTTAAATCTTGAGAACATATACATATATTAACGACAATAAGATATACAGGGCTCTATGTACGGTTATTTTTTTAAAGGTTGTATAGTTCAGTTCAGATCAGATTTCTTGAAAATTTTCTTTTAATTAACATTAAATTCATTAAGTACCATTGAGTTCATTTTTGGTTCTGAATAATATTTTCTCTATAGTGAATTAATTTTTATTCACATATTAAACCTATGTTTATTGAGAAAGTACAACTTTTGGCAGTACAGCATATCAGTAGCCTATATAAATAATAATTGCTATAATTCACAAGAATGAGATATTTTGATTCCCTTGAGTCTAAAATCCGTTCAGTTCAGTCTAAAATCAATTGGGGTTCTTGGGTATCAGAGGAGTTCACACCTCCACAAAATTAGATCTTTACCTATTGCTCTGGGCAGTGTGTCATACTGTATAAACATATGAAACATTATAGGACATTTAATTATTGTATAAACAAAAGTCCATGCCAAACATGTATAAAATCTATTTATCATTATAAGAAACCTTTATTATATCTTAAACTTGGAGAAAAGTAATTGAGATGTAATTGAAAAGTAATTGAAAATACACAATATTTTTGGAATGTATTTAAATACATTCAATTACTTGTAATTGAAGACATACTCAATTACCAATTACTTTCAATTACTTTGAAAAATGTAATTAATTACACTCAATTACAAATACTTTTTTCAATTACCCCATCCCTGATGGCAATATGATACAGTATTGTTTTATTAAAATAAAGTAAAGAAATCATGATGCATACATGCACTTGATGATTACATCATTCTACACTTGTGTACCATGGGACCCCACATGTTTATACAGTGTATGCTAGCCTACATGTATTATGGTGTGTATATACAATAGTTCAATACAAACTGGAGCTAAGACACACATGTACATACAGTATGTATATGTAAGAGTATGAAAATTGTTGATTTGAATAAATAAATAAAGTTATTGTAATATAAATAAATAAAGTCATTATAATTAATACATCTAAACAGTACACGTATAAAAAGTAAGATCCACCCTCTCTTTTAATTCATACACATGTACATTTAAAATTTTTGAAATTTATTCTTAATCTTAAATCTAGTACTCCAAATTGTATGGTGTATGGAGAAACTGGAAGGTATCCATTGTCACTCTTTGTTAAAATTAAAATGATAATGTACTGGGCAAAAGTTTTGACAGCCCACGATTGTAAACTCACTAATGTAATCTATTGTTATTTTTATAGATGTTACAAAAATGGATCTTTTATACATCCATGGATAAAATGTATACATGATATACTCAACTCGTGCGGGTTGTCATATATATGGGAAAATCAAACAATATGTAGTTATAACTGGCTTAAGTCAACAGTTAAAGAAATATTACAAAATCAATTTGTACAAGATTGGAGAAGTATTGTAGATAACTCACCAAAATGTATTAATTATAGAATTTTTAAAACAAATCTCAATTTAGAAAAGTACTTGTTGATTTTACCTACAGATCTACGGATCACGTTTACAAAATTACGAACATGTAATCATCGATTCCCCATTGAAACAGGTAGATGGCATAATATTGAAAAACGTTTAAGAAAATGTACAATGTGTGATTCTAATAGTATTGGGGATGAATTTCACTATATTTTAGAATGTACATATTTTGTAAACGACAGAAAAATGTTTTTACCCAAGAGATATTATGAACACCCAAATATTATAAAATTTAACGAGCTCATGAATACTTTTAATGTAGAAAAACTAAAAAACTTGTCAATATTTATTAAGAAAATTTTCAAAGTCTGTTCTTCCAGAAACCAACTTTAACAACCTATTGTATTGTGATTTTAACTTCTTTTTTTTTTTGTCATTATTACTTCTACTGTACATGTGATCCTTGACTGTATTCGTGTACATTTGTATATACTGATTTTGAACCTCAAATACCAGTGAACTGGTCTTGAGCGAATAAAGAATTGAATTGAATTGAATTGTACATATACCCTTAGGGCAGTACTTGATCATGAGTTGGTCAGTGGATATTTGTGATCTTGGTTTTTATTGGTTGTTTGTGTCAGGTTGAATTTGGTTGGTTTGTATATTTTGCTTTATGTGTTTTACCGCCAAGTTTGACAATCTTTGTCTGGACATTGACCAGAACAGACTATATATTTATATAGAGAAGTAATTTAATTTTGGACCAGACCTTGTTCTTTTTCTGGTAAGTTATATTAAGTATACTAATATCCTATAACACTTACTACTAATAAATTGATTATCCTATAAATTGCAGAAAACATTAATTCAGTCCATGATCACAAACTAATGAGTATGAATGAATTAGAATGAAAAGATATTTTTTTATATGGAATACAGTGTTGATTATAAAGATCAATATTTGGTTTATTTATTATAGTATTAATTGATTCTCAAATCAATTGTATATAAGAATTTTATGAAGATCAGATATTTGATTAAATTGGTCATTTATAAGATCAATTAGATTATATTTCAGTAATAAGTATTTTTAGAATTATTTTGTTCGAATTACAGAATCAGTCAATGTCAATTTAATCTCACCACGCAATCGGTGTATGAGCCTGTTCCCATAGAATGGTGAGAAAGTGTTTTTAAATATTTTTTTAATCTGATTAATATATTTTATGACTTATTTTGGAGAAATGTAATTCATGTACATTATAAGAGTTACCTCCCGCTAAATGTTTAAAGTACAATTATAGTAAGATAATGTAAAAATATTATCTTGATGGAAATACATATATATTGTACTAATGTTATATTTTGATATAAATTATATTATTGTTTTATGATATTTCAGGGCTTAAATATACATTGCAAATTTTAAAGTCACTGTGTCCGGATACGAATAAACGAACCATACAGATATCTTTGTTGTCAGTTATTTTAAACAAAGACTGTAACATTTTGGCGCCCACGTTGGGACACAGTGACTTTATATGTAATTGGAGCTGGAAAGACTTCACCAACCCTATACCCAGTGAACTGTGAACCATGACGACCATTGCCAGTGTATTCCTATTGAACCATGACTAGTGTTCCGCGCCTGTGTTCCTAAATTGACTGGGATCCGCGCATCTATTGTTATTCCTAGGATCAGCTGTTCAACTCATTGACAGAGTACAACACGTGCAAACAAACTGTGTATCTCACCTGGTGAGTCGTATAGATATAAGACTTTGGTGCACCATATTGACATTAGTAATTTGTGTGCGCGCATGTATGCACACTTTACCTCAAGGTAGACAAGTCTTGATTTATCATAATTCATTAAACTGTTGAAAGAATTGGTATACCACAAAGCATGTAAATCTGTGATTTCTTTAGTTTGACAGTGCACTTTAGTATAAGTTATCCAGATTTAAATACCTGAGTAATATTGATTGAGACAGGGTTGCTTTTGGCCACAATCCTTAAACCATTTTTTTGTTGAGATATATTTTTGCCCTTTATTGTGAATTGATCATTTGAATTTGAAATTAAGAACAACAATAGCAAGAAAGGAAGTGTGGGTACAGTATAGTGTAAGTGAAAACATTAACAATTTGCGCACAACCCATATTGTTTTCCCCGTATTTCCAAATATACTAATTATAAAAGCTAATTAGAAAAATATTTGCTGTATACTCTCAAGACTTTTGACAGTTTATTGACAAGACTGACGTGAGATTTGGACTACTTTGCCGGTTGATTGAGTTGGTTTTGCATCATTGTTTATTTTGAGGACGAGTTCAGTGTTGAACAAGTTTTCTGTCGCAGAGTTGTAGTAGTATCAGTCTCAGTGGTTTCTGTGTTGTTTGATAGCTATACACAGTATTTAAAACACACATTTAATTAATTTCCCCTTTAATTTAGTTTTAAGCTTTATCTCCATTGTTTATATATTATTTCTACTCGTATCTAAATCATCGGGTTCGGTTTTCGCCGTTCAAAAATCATCGGGTTCGGTTTTTGCCGTTATAAAAAAATCTAATCGGGCTCGATTTCCGTTATAATTGCGTTTCACCGGAAGTAAACAAAGTGTAATTGAGGAAATTCGCTGTTTCCATTCATCTCGGTATTTTTTCTAGTTTATCTCAATATAGAAAAAGATTTATTGAATTCTTTCGTCATTTGTTTATTGTCATCTTTATATTTGAACTGAATCTTATCTTTCAGGTAGAACTTATTTATTTCTTTGATTCATTTACTTAAAGAAACATTATCAGCTGTTGCTTGCAATAATTTATTGTGCCTTTTGCATACTGTCCAAATTATTTATGGTTCATTTTGAACTACCCTCCTGATTCAAAACAATTCACATTTCTGAATTTGCTATTTCTTGCAGAAAGTTATTCTGTGTGAAATTTAGCTACTCATTTGCTTATACCAACATCTACTTGGATACATGCATTGTATTATTGCATGAATTTGTGTGAATTTTCTTTGATACATTCAATATTACTTGTGTTAGCTACAATCACATAATTTAACACCATGGCAGACACTGAGGAATCAATGTCAACAGAGGAGATAGCCAAAGTGGTATCTGCACTCAAGCAGCTAAAGATGAAACCAAAAGCTGATTCAGCTGAAGATTTCTTATCATGGATGTCATCTGCTGTTCAGGAGAAGAAGATCAAGGAAGAGGTTGTAAGTACTGATACTGCCTCTGCTTCTTCACAACCTGCCAAATCTCTACCTCCTAGTCAGTTCCCTAAAATTCCATTTTTCTCCGGAGTGGCTGAAAAAGAGGACATTCTGTCAGAGTTTTACAGTGCTAGACAGAGAGAGGATGAGGAATGTGCGAGATGGAGTTGTAGATTGGAGGATATTCTGAATAAGGCCATACAGAAAAACCTCATTGACCGTAGTCAGTTCGAGGAGATGCTAAGAACCATGTTCTTTAAGGGACTGCGACCTTCACTTAAAGATATATGTGGACATCTATATGATAAATGCAAATCATTCGATGAATTGAGAACATCTGTGAGAAAATTGGAGATTGAACATCATCCACAAACTACAGAAAAGAAATCAGCTACAGCAAAAGCTGCAATAGTGAAAGATCAGTCAGCTGACAGATTCGATAGCATAGAAGCTAAGATTAATCAGTTAACCACTGAGGTCAGAAGTATGAAGGAAAAAGAGTATTCTTATACTCCTATGCCCCAGCCTTATAGGGCACCAAGACAACCATATCAGAGAGGCAGACAGGAAAGAGGATACAGAGGAGGATATAGGCAATATCCCAGATTTCCTCAGCCCCAAAGTACAGATGTTGCTAAGGAACCTCAGAGTTCCAGGGTAAGAGAACCCCCTACTTGTTATAGATGTGGACAGGTAGGCCATATCGCTGTGGGATGCAGAGTTTTAGTCAACCACAGGCGCCAGGCTTTAAACTACAACACGTCAGCACCTGGGGACAAGGGGTTGGCGAGAGAATCAAGAGTCCCAGAGAAAAACAACTAATTGGAAAACCAAATGAAATATCAGTGGCCATCAATGATGTACAATGTACAGCTCTTCTAGATACAGGAGCAACAGTATCCACTCTAAGCGAAGCATTTTATAATCAGTACCTTTCAGACGTAGAGCTTCATTCACTGGACGACGTTATCAATATAGAGTGTGCAGATGGTCAACTGATGCCCTATCTTGGCTATGTATGTGTTGATTTAACACCATTTGGTATTCCATCTTTGAACAAACTAAATGATTGTCTGTTTTTAGTTGTTCCCAAGAGCAATTATAATGCACATGTACCAGTGCTTATAGGAACAAACATCTTACAGAACCTGATGGATGTGACAAAACAGGAGTTTGGCTCAAGATTTCTGCAGGATGCAGCCATTTACACACCATGGTATTTAGCATTCAGATGCATAGCATTGAGAGAGAGGGAGTTACACAGACATGGTTATGTATTAGGATTAGTAAAGAGTGCTGAGACAGATAGAGTTATCATCCCTCCGAACAGTCATGTGACCATTCTTGGATACTTGGATAAGAAGATTCCTTATCATCAAGTAACTGTCATGATGCAGCAATCTGAAAAATCCTGCATTCCATCTGATGTAGACATAGAAGCTACACTGCATCAGTATGTGTATGAAGAGTGTCAAACAATGCCTGTTACCATCAACAACATAACAACCAGGACTATTTCAATATCCCCAAAAGGAGTGATTTGCGAAATACAGCCTGTTGCTATTGAGGACACAACAGTTGAGAAATCCTCTTTGTCAAGCTCAGAGCAAATTGAGGATATTATATCCAAAATTCAACTCCCAGATGATATTGGAGAAGATGAAAAACAGGACTGTTTGAATTTGTTGAATTCTTACAGGGATATATTCTCAACAGGAGCAACAGACATAGGTACAACGGACAAAGTGAAGCACAGAATTGAACTCCTTGATGAGATACCTTTTAAGCAGAAGTACAGGAGAGTACCACCAGCATTGGTTGAGGAAGTCCGTACTCACATCAAGGATTTACTAGCTGCAGGCATTATCAGACCATCTCATTCTCCGTTTTCATCTAATGTAGTTTTAGTTAGAAAGCATGATGGATCCTTGCGGCTATGTATAGACTATAGGTATCTTAATTCTAGGACTATCAAAGATAATTATGCTCTGCCTAGAATAGAAGAGATTTTAGATTCTCTTTCAGGTAACACCTACTTCAGTGTATTAGACATGAAGTCCGGCTATCATCAGATAGAAATTGCAGAGGAGCATAAGGAGAGAACTGCCTTCACTGTTGGTCCACTTGGGTTTTATGAATTTAACCGCATGAGTTTCGGCCTTGCAAACGCCCCTGCAACCTATCAGCGTCTTCAAGAGCAATGTTTAGGCGACCTTCATCTAAAAATTTGTTTTATATATTTAGATGATTTAATCATATTTTCTAAATCTTTCAGGGAACATCTTAATCGCCTTCAGCAAGTTTTCCAGAGAATTAGAGATTATGGGCTTAAACTTTCTCCCAAAAAGTGTTCCTTACTTATGAAGAAGGTTAAATATGTAGGACACATTGTGTCTGAGCATGGGGTTGAGCCAGACCCTGATAAACTTGCTAAAGTTAAAAACTGGCCTATTCCACAGAATCCTGAAGAGGTAAGACAATTTTTAGGGTTTGCAGGATACTATAGAAAATTTATTCATGATTTCTCTAAAATTGCTAGACCTTTATTAGATATCATGGCCACAGGAAAAAAATCAAGAAGTAAGAAAGTGGATCCAAAGTGGAGGTGGGAGAAGGAACAGCAAACATCATTTGACCTCATTAAGCAGAAACTTACATCACCGCCAGTTCTAGGTTACCCAGACTTCGACAAACCTTTTAAGCTCCATACCGATGCATGTCAGACAGGACTAGGCGCAGTGCTATATCAAGAGCAGGATGGAATGGATAGAGTTATAGCATATGCTAGTCGAGGATTGAGTAAATCTGAAAAGAATTATCCTACTCACAAACTGGAATTTTTGGCACTTAAATGGGCAGTCACAGAAAAATTTTCAGATTACCTTCAAGGCAAAGAATTTGTAGTATACACCGACAATAATCCCCTTACCTATGTTTTAACTTCAGCAAAATTAGATGCAACTGGACATCGATGGATTTCAGCATTAGCTTCATTTAATTTCAAGATCATCTACAAACCAGGGAAAACAAATATAGATGCAGATAGACTATCCAGATTAAAGGAAGTGGAAACAGTATCTAGTGACACCATTAAGGCAATTTGCCAGCTTGCAACTGGACAGCCATATGCAGAATCTCTTGCTATAGATGATGCTATTTGCAACCAAGTACAACCTTGTACAGATATTGGAAAGTATTTGGATATCATGGAAATCCAAAACACAGATCCTACTGTTAGTTTTTGGAAAAACAAGGTACAGGAATGTATTAGACCCAAACGAGAGACACTCATTACTGAAGATGATTTTGTTTACCACAGGAACTTTGCCAAACTTAGAGTAAGAGATGGTATTTTACTCAGAGAAGTCAAAGTAGATGACAATACTCATCAGCAATATGTAATTCCTGCATCAGTGTATCCCACTGTTTTGGAATACTTACATAACAAGATGGGTCATTTAGGGCGAGATAAGACTCTCTCCTTAATTAGGCAAAGATTTTACTGGCCAAAGATGCAGCGTGATGTTTCTGATTGGATCAACTCCTGTGAAAGATGCATTAAGAGCAAGACCAGCAATGAGAGAGCAGAATTGGTCAACATCAGAACATCAGAGCCACTAGAGCTTGTATGCATGGACTATCTCACTCTTGAACCATCGAAAGGAGGAATACAAAACATTTTAGTCATAACCGATCATTTCACACGATATTCAATTGCCGTGCCAACCAAGAACCAAACAGCCAAAACAACAGCAGAAGCTATTTATAACCATTTTATTGTTCATTACGGGATTCCAGCTAAACTTCATTCGGACCAAGGGACAAATTTCTGCAGCAACATCATTAAGGAATTATGCTCCATATTTGGCATCTCTAAATCCAGGACAACGCCATATCACCCTATGGGTAATGGTATTACAGAGCGATTCAATAGGACATTATTATCAATGCTAGGAACATTAGATAACGCTCAGAAAGCTAATTGGAAAAAGCATATAAACACACTGGTTCACGCATATAACTCTACTAGACATGATACAACTGGGTTCACACCATTCTATCTAATGTTTGGAAGAGAACCAGTTTTGCCAGTAGATGTGGTCTTTGGATTTTCCAGCAGCCATTCTGAGGATAAGTGTACAACTAAGTACATATCCGAGCTGAAGCAAAGACTACAAGATGCTTACAGACAGGCACAAACAGCAATAAAATCTTCTCAGCAGAAGCAGAAATGCCGTTATGACATAAAAGCAAGAGCCATCACTTTAGAGGAAGGTGACAGAGTTCTCGTCAAGAAAGTGGCATACGACGGCAAACATAAAATTGCTGATAAATGGGAAGATGATATTTATGTCATTTTAGCGAAAGCAAATGATGACATTCCTGTTTATAAAGTCAGACGTGAGGATGGAGAAGGAAGAACTAGAGTTCTTCATAGAAATTTGCTTCTACCTATCGGAACAAAGCTTCCAAGAAGTACTTCTCCTCCTCCAGTTACTCCTAGAAAGAGAAGGAAGGCAGAACCAGTAAGCATTATTACTGAGAATGATTCAGATAGTGACAGTGAATTTTCTTATGTAGATAACTCTGCATTTAGAAATGAAAATTCCCAAGTTACTCCCAGTTTAGATGATGACGATCAATCTACAACTGAGGAAGCTTCAGCAGCTGGTTCAGGGGAGGACGCTTCCCATCAGGATAGAGAGCCTGAGAATCAACCTGAAGAGATCATCAATGATGATGAACCAGAGGATGATGTCAACAATGATGATGATGATGAGAATATCATCCATGATGTTGATAGCACTGATGATGACATCAATGAATCTGATGATTCTGAAGATGAAATGCCTTCCAGAGAAAATGTCGATAAACTTTTATCTTTTTGCCCTCCCCCTCCCCCCAACTCCTCCCTCCCCCTTGATGCTACCTGACTGTATTACAGAGTTGTGGCTAATATTGCTCAGGTGAGCAAATGTGGCCTCTGGGCATCTTTTGTTTTTAAACAAACTACATTTTTTTATGAATTGTGAGCTGCCTTGGTGTTTAACTTTTTTGTGGAGGATTGGGGGCAGATAGAACCAGTGGTGGGGACACAGATTCGACGTACATGTATGTGGACTGCCAGGGAAGGAGATGGGGAGGATTGAACTGTAAGAATTGTTTCCACACATTTTATTCAAAATATTGATTCTGTACATACATGTATAGAGGCCATAAGAAGGTAATTTTTTTATGTCGTGGATCTTTATGTAGAGAATTAAGATATGAACTAAAAAAGTAGACTAAGTTAAACCACATAGTTTTGACACACTCTGTGGAAATAAAAAGTAATATTTTTTTTAAATAATCGGAACGCTTTTCCTCCAACAATTGTTTTTTTCCCTATAAATTTAAACACATGTTGCGAAATAACCAAAAATAGGACTGGACCCCCTTGCAAATATGGATATCACTCGGACCCCTCTATATATATTTTTTTTTAGATCCGCGCATGTCTTTTCGCGCGAGATCTGAGCATCCCAACAAAAACAAAAAGATAACATATTACCTCTTTATATTATCATATAAAAAATGGATGATGATTTAAAACTTCAAAGAGCTTTATTGAGGATATTTTTTTATTCTGTTATGGGTAATGTTTGTAATGTCGGGTACGAATCAGTCTTCACAAGCTTCTTGGCAGTCTAGTAAGGAATCGAAATGGTTCCGTCCGGAAGGGGCGGGGCCGCCGAAAGTCCTTTGGGTGCACCTCCCCAGGGCGGGGCTGTAGGACCAGAAGACGTGTAGACTCAGGTACTGTCCCTCATAGGACGGCTCCAGGCACTCTGTAAGTGGGTCAAATCTAATAAATACTCTCCTTCTGATATGATATATTTTTTACAAATAGTACCACATTGTCAGGTTGTATATTTAATTCGGTAAAATATATTGTATCAGAAAAGACGATGTTTTAGGAACATTACGTATGAATGGCTTCTAAATACAGGCGGTGGAATCATACACGCATGCTTAGTTAAAATTAAACTAGTGATATCTTTAGATGAATTGGTCTAAGTTCGATTATTCACGTAGCGACGTTAAAAGTTGGATACGATTTGAGACAAATATGAAACTTTTCTATGACTTATACATGCATACAGGTTTAAATACTTTACTACTTAAGCCATGCAACTGGGTCAAATTTTGTAGTGAAATAGAAAAAAAATTACTTAGTAACGCTTCACAAGCGCAGATAGGAAGAAACTCTTGCAAATAAAAGCGTATATCTTTAGGAAATAAAATTTGTAAATTTTTCATATCTTGAGGAATTTAAAAATGTTAATAAAATAAGTAAATTTCTTACCTGGTTTTAAGGCTGTGGCTTCCCTACAGAGAGCGACAGACAGAAGCATGAGTAAAACGATCAACATGATTGGTGGATCTAAAGTTGTACTAAAGTCTCCCTAAAGTACGAAAGTGACCTACAAAGGCAAAATATACTGTAATTATAAATAGTAGTATAACAAGCAGGAAACGAATGTTAAACTCGCTACAATACAGTAAAATCAATACGTTTAAATCTTACAATCTCATCTATAAAATCTTTTAGTTAATACTTTAATTTTATGAAAACGCGCCGTTATAATTCCTACATTAAAAATCTAACGAATTTTAAACAAACAAATCCAAGAAATAAAACAGTAGAATGCAATCAAATCATGTCGAAATTGGAATTTTTGAAATATTTGTCTGTTTGTAAATCAGAGACACGCGATGATGATGGTTGAAAGAAGTGTTTTCAAATAACTTTTTTAAAAAGTCTAAAATATTTTCAAAAAAAAAAACCAAACCTGATTTCTGTCTCTAAAATTGAGATACACCTAGAGATGTTTACACAACTATACCCACAGTTTGTATGGAATACTGGTCCATGGGCACTTGTAATAATCGTACATTTATAAAGTTAGATTAACGAACAGCTGTCGCATGACATGTTTCTGCCGATTTCTAAACCACTGTTGATTAATTTAATTAACCTCAGAATTATTAACTATTCACCTGTGCTACAATGCCGCAATGAACCAGTGTCTATAAGAATGATACATACCTGCTATATCAGCTGGACAGTGTGTTATTGGTTATTTTCTAGTTTTTTAAATCAAAGCCTTTGCTGTGGTTTGAACCCGAGTGCTTACAAATCCAGCACTCTACCGATAATAAAATGCATATGAATATGACCATCCTTAAGTTTGCCTTAAAAATAGTTTACATCTGCTTAGTAGGCTAAAGACGATCTTTAAGCCACCTTTAAGTATCAACGATGCTTTTAGCTGGCTTAATTGAGGCTTTAAGAATTAAAGATGGCTGCTAGGTCCTTAAAGGCCACATAATAAAAGACAATCTGTTTGCAACCCTTAATTAATCTATTTTTAAGGATAACTTAAGGTACAAACTTCTTCAAGCTGTCTTCGAGCCATTTTTGTTCAGAATATAACAGTCGTACATCAATATTTAGCTTTACCCACAAAAATTATATTGTGACAATCTATTAATTTGCGATCAATGGAATACTATATAATTATTTAATCTGTTTTCTACATTTATTTCGATTTTTTATCTATTTATTTTATTTTGGAATAGTATTTATTCCAAATAAGGCAGCGATATATTTACAAGACCAATGGATTCTTAATGCACATGTATTTTTCTTCATCCGTCTACGAAATCGATCATTATGTCTAAAAATGATTTAACTGAGAAGCAGAAAGTGTATCATTTTACTTCATTATCAAATTAAATCATATATCAAAAGTTTTTTTTGCTTTAATTTTGTCTGAGAATAAGCATTGTATCTAGAATAATGCAGATTTACAAAATTACAGTGTACAAATATGTTGTTGTTTGTGTAAACAAACATTTACAGTAAAACATCAAAATGTGATTGCATGTATTTTATCATTGTTTGATGTTAAATTCATCAGACCGTCAAAAAAGTCTACAATTACCTGCTGACATTCACCATACACCATGCACTAATCCCAAAAGGGGAGGGATAAATTTGTTTGCCGGTGGGGGGGGGGGGGTCCGAGGGATAAATTAATTTCCCGGAGTGAGGGGGGGGGGGGGGTTGGTTGAGGGATAATTTTTATTCCTCTATATCCCTGAATGGCAATTTTTCAAATTGCCAATCACTTAACCCCTGTCAAATTAAAAATTACCATTAAAATGACATTGTATAATTTTTCTTTAAGGTACAGGTGGTTTGAGCAGATTTGTAACATGTTTTTCCCCTTTTCTCTCTCTGTGACACCCCCCCCCCCCCCCCAAGCATATGTTTTTATAATGCAGTTTTACACACTCACATTCTACACGTATAGTTTCCTTCTACACGTACATCAGCATCATAAGTTTCAGCCTTATTTTCTTTTGTACATTTATTAATGAATAAATAGGAACATCTATCCGAACACCGCCACTAGTCATCTGGAACATCCCGGGCTTTTCCCAGTAAAATACCTCCAGGACCCCCCCCCCCCATGTATAATATATATATATATATATATATATATATATATATATATATATATATATATATATATATATATATATATATATATATATACTAGTAAAGCTTATTTCGCGTAAATTGTGAATTTTTTAGTGCAGCATACATCAACATAAGATTTAGAAAATAAATGATGAAAAAATAACTCAGGAATGTGGGGATGAATATTGTGTGTTAGTCGGGGGGGGGGGGTGGGGGGGGGGGGGTCTCGTCCCCAAGCACCTGTGTTAAATGCGAGGTGTCCAGATAATTAATACTCTTCATTTCCGAGGTATACATTTGTAATTTTCTTTGACAGGTCCGAGTTATATTCCGGCGTCAAAAACAAATTGAAATTGAAATATCTGAAATATCTTGACAAGCTAAAAAAAACACACCCTTTTTGCCATGCAACCATCTGTGGAGGGTGGGAAAAGGATCTGTAACCTTTATATTAGCGGATAACACGAACCAATGTCCAAAGATTCTTTTTTTCTTTATCGCTCTCTCTCATCATCCATGATTTACAATGCACAACTTTATATTGCAAAACAATTGTCATACAAACTATAACAAAACACAATATAACGAACACGGACATAGCGAATTTACAACACGTTTGGAAAGTTAATATATAACCCTTTACAGTCGCTACGTGCCTGTAACTACACATTGTATCAACTTGCATGCCTTGACTGCCACCAGAATATAAATTATGGCTTTCTTAGAGAGTAATTGCATTGTTACTTTCTATAGCATTATAAATATAAAGTATGTTCGTTGTTATTTGAGTGCAAATTTATAAACAATACGTAGAAATTAAAAAAGAAAAAAAATTTCGGCAAATGTTGCTTTTGTGTTACCCCCCCCCCCCCCCCCCCCCCAAGACACGTGTACACATTGAAACGATCAAGTGAAACACCTGTATCATATTGACCTGCTTCATTAAGCAGGTAAATAAAGTTATAATTAACAGACGTGAAGTTATGGTCTATAATGTTATAAACAAATTCAGAAAGTACAGGCAGGTAGCATCGCGGGGGGGGGGGGGGGGGGGGGGGGAGGCACTTTCTGTCGCAGCAAACATTTTTCTTAAATTTACATATAAAAAAGGTAATTTCTATGCCCCACCCCACCCCTTCTTCATTTTGGGCCATGTAAAAAATAAAGTGCAAATAAAGAAATGAAAATTAAAATTTAATTAAGTTATCGGTATACTACGCTTCCTCCCCCCCCCCTTCCCCACGGACTACGATTTTCATGATTTTGATGATCTTTTTTCCTTGTCAAGATTTTATGGATGACCCCCCTCCCCCTCCCCCCCCCCTCCATCCACTTTCAAAATACGATGCAACGTCCATGAGATACATTATAGCATGGAATCATGATTTGTTGAAGTATACACTCTCATAACTGCCGCGGTGTGTGCATACAAATTGAGTAACGCGCGTTAGCGCGTTATGAAAATTTGTTTGCACACACCGCGGCAGTTATGAGAGTGTATACTTTAACAAATCATGATTTAATGCTTATATTTACATTTTTTAACTTCTTGCCTTATATGCAAATGTGAATTATACCTTAAAATTCCGATCTTATCCTAAGGGTAAGTTAATATTAATGGAAGAGCCACAGTAACAGCCACAAGCGTAAACTTTGATTTTCGCTTGTGACGTTGCAGTTTACAGCGTTCAACGTTTGTGATGTCATAATAAAACTCGTCAATTTGACCTTTGACTACTTGTTGCATTTAGAGGCATTTAAAGATCACAGAATTTAATGGGGAAACACAGTAGAATGTAAATATTGTGCAATAATTCTCTCTCATTTTTGAATGACTCTACAACAAATGCCACGGTGTAAGCTTGGATCCATCTTCCAGATTTTAGCGCTAGTATTCTTGTTGAATATGAGAATACGCTATATAAATTCTTTCGATACCTCTTACGTAGTGTGTTTATTCTTTTTGTCAGAATTTTATTAAGAACGGCGTCGGGGTCGGGGTACCTGTGAAACTTTACCATAGACATGAGCAGACGAAGATCAAGACCCGAATTGGTATTTTCTGAAACTCAAAGATGTAGGAATGCATGGTAACTACACGTCCTACATTTACGAATAAGAAGGAAATTTGTTTTTTTTTTCTTTTGTTAACAGTCGAGTTCTAATGGCAATATGTTGAAACTGAGGAGGATATAGACGTTTTTACATCATGGATCAATGTAAATATTGTCAGTGATAAACAAAACATGTAGGGGTCAAACGGGTTTTATTGAAGAAAATTCAGTTAAACATGCAAGCAAATAGGGACTGTATGTTTCAATACATATTGTGGTATTATCTTTATATTATAGCAGTGCAAATGAAAAAAAAAATATGTAGAGTCCTAATGTTGTATGATTCTAATTCAGACGAAAGACTTCAGAAAGAGATTTACAGTGACTTCAAGATATGGACCAGCAAGTTTGTGAACATTTTTTATTTACTATTTTTTATAACTATAGGTTGATACTTTATTGATGCATAATTAATTTTATACTTTTTACAACAACAGTATTAAAATGTTCAAATATGATCATGATGATAAATCTGAATATGTGCAGATTTATATCTAACATGTAAAGATTAAATGTTTTATACCTACATTGTAAAATGCTGTGGCAAGGGGAATAACTCTTCCACATTTATAGCATTTAAATATTGTGTATTTTTTATAACCTGTGAAATTAATTAAAAAATATTATGTGAATTGATCGTATGAAATTGAATTAATTTTCTTGTTTATTTATTTTTAAATCATATACAAAAGCATCCAAAAACATTCAGACTTTACTGAAAGCAAGTATATACAAGTGATGCAGAAACTCGAAGTATGAAAGGAATTTCCATGGATTCCATTGGAAGGTATGTGTTTCGTAACTCAATCTTTTACAAACCACAATATTTGCATTAGCAAATTCTTCCATTTTATGAACAATTAAACCAAAGAGCAAAAAAATTGTCACCTCTGTATGAACTTTTGTGACATTGTAAATAATATTGCATTGAGAGTTAAAGCTTAATTTGTCCTTTGCACTGATATTATGAACATAGATAGACAATAATTGCTAAATGATTTTTATGATCCGTCTTGTTTATATTAAATTCAAGAAATATGTATAATCAACTTTTAAAGTTCACCAGGACATGAACTTGGTTGGTACATTATAAAATCTTCTGGTAAGTGTTCTGCCTTCAGAGGATTTGATCATGCACAAGATCACAGCTTCATATCCCGGTGAACTTTTAAACATATATATATTGTGGTCACCTTAGTCACACAAGTGACCCATTGCAATCGGGTTTTGTACGTCGTCGGCGTGTTGAGTTATGTGTTGTGCGTTATCATTTAAACATTTTCAGCTCGACTTCTTGAAAACTACTCTATAAAGGGTCATCTTGACCAATATTTTTTTTGGAGCAGGATCCATAGGAGAAGGGAATATATGTTGTAAAGTGATCGATTAACCGATTCAACATGAAACTATTTATATCATATAGTGAATATCCACTAATTTTTTCCAAAAATAATTACTTTTGGTCATCTAGCAGGCAAATTAAATACGTGCTTAGAATGAGCAATGATGTCCCCCCAAGTTGTAAAAATCACGACCCATAGGTTAGGGCATTTTGGTTTTTGAGTGAGGCTTTACTGTGTATGAGCGGAAAATATCTGTAAGTTATATTAGAATTCATCATTTTGCAGTATTATAAAAAATTTAAGAATGAATTGTTACATATATTATATTTTACAAATAGAGCCGTTTCAACAAGAGCTTGGACTTTGGGCAGTATGTGACAAACTTCAATTTGTTAGATGCAGAGGCTTCACTCATGACTTACTTTCCTGTCATTAACTACCAGTTAAAGATATAAATACATTGAACGCAATGACACTTGTCCGACTTCATCCTGGGTTGTGTATTTCAGTTGAAACAGCTAGAGCACATGTCACACAACAGAGCAGGTACAAAATTTCTGATTCTGACAATCTATTAATATTAATAGGCATCTCTTACCAAAAAGGGAGAGAAGAGGTGGACATCTGACAGCTTGTTTCGATGAAGAAAACTAAGACAGTAACATCCACACTCTTTCTAAGACGGAACTAATAGCTTACACAGTTTGTTTGATAGATTTATTATAACATATGTACATGTAATATACACACTATCTTTACATATAATACACACTCGCACAGTTTGTTTACATATAATACACACTCGCACAGTTTGTTTACATATCAAACACACTCGCACTGTTTACATATAATACAAACACACAGTTTGTTTACATATAATACATACACACAGTTTATTTACATATAATACACACACACAGTTTGTTTACATATAATACATACACACAGTTTGTTTACATATAATACATACACACAGTTTATTTACATATAATACACACACACAGTTTGTTTACATATAATACACACTCGCACAGTTTGTTTACATATAATACACACACACACAGTTTGTTTACATTTAATACACACACACAGTTTGTTTACATATAATACAAACACACAGTTTGTTTACATATAATACATACACACAGTTTATTTACATATAATAAACACACACAGTTTATTTACATATAATACATACACACAGTTTGTTTACATACATGTATAATAAATATACAATGTTTACATCAGATATTGTATTTTCTTCACTTTACCTGGTAACTCAGCCACAAAGAGGTTGTCTCTGGTGTCCACACATAAACCCCATGGACGCTGTAAATGACAGTTGTCAATGTAGCGGAGGAACTGTCCGTCCTGATCCAGAATGTGGATACAGTGGTTGTTATCGTCTGCTGTCAGGATCCGACCCTGGCTGTCTGTTGTGATGCCGAGTGGACTAAATGATTCCTTGGTAGTAGAGGGAGGACCAGTGTAGGTAAACCGGAGTTTCCCGGCCTGATTGACCACCACTCTGCATGGGCTCCATTGTCTGACACACAGATATCTAGGTTCCTGTTCTCACTGATGCATTTAGTGTTACCAGATGAATAGAGAGGTTGTCCTTTGTCGTCGTACTGAATATTTTGTTTCTCTGTGGAGCCAGAGTAACACACAACTTTTGTTTGTTTATCATCACTGTACATGACAACCAGGAGGTCACCAGAGGAGGTACTACAGACACCGCGAGGTCTCCACCCCTGTAGTCTGATCACTGTCTGTATCTGTGTATTCTTCACTATGTTCACAGTTCTATCATTGATATCAGTATAAACTAGATCCCCACTCCTTGTCACTGCTATGTCATGTGGAGCGTTCCCTGACTTGGTTTGGACTGACTTCACTAGTTCCCCCTGCAGGTTGTAGAGACTCATCATCTTATTAAAAACACTACACGCCCAGATTTCTTCATCACTGTGACAAGTAACACTGGTTAGATAATGTTTATACTGTGTCTGTATGGTGGAGATGATCCGAGGCTCACCAAGCAGTGGTTTTAGAGGAGAGGATCCAGCTTCTGAGGTTTCCGTGGTGTAGCCATGTTCCTCTGTTGAAATGGAGAATGCTGACATGGAACCAAACTGTTGGTAAAGTTGTTCTGGGTTAATTTTCTGAGGGATGAAGTTTGGTAGGGAAACTGTGAGTTTAGGAGGCAATCTTCTGAATTCAGCATTCCTGGATTTGTAGGCAGAGACATGGCTGACATCATTGGAGTCCAGTAACGTCTTCAGATCAGCAATGCTCTGTGTGATTTCAGAAATGGTGTGTGTGATTTCATCTTCCTGTTTGCTTAAGATAGCCAGGTGTTTGGCGTCCATTTCATCAAGATCAGATTTCAGTTTCTGTATAATGATGTCTATTTCTCTGTGCCAGACTTCTCCATGTGTATCTATTGCTGATGTTAATTTCTTAGAGTTTTTATTTAGTTCAGATTTCTGAACTGCAATGTTGGATGCAATCTTCTGGTATTTAGGATAAAGGAAATCTTCTAATTCTTTTAAATCTTTCTGAAAGTCATGTTTATGGCTCTCTAAACCATTTGCAATGTCAACTACATCATGTGCGTGATGTTTCTTAGAGGAAACACAGAGTGCACAAATAGGACCAATGCATTGTTTACAGTAAAGTTCACAAATCTTTGAGGAATGTTTCGGACATTTAGTGGTAGATCCCCTCTTTTCAAATGGCAGCACTTTGTGTTCTTTGGATTGATCAGAGAGATGTTCCCCCACACAGGCTTTACACAGATGTATGTGACAAATGTCACAGTACATAGGGGGGCCCGGGGTCTCACATAGACGACACCGTAACACATCCTGGGCCCAAGTCCTAGGGTACATGTTCAGGCAATGAACTTGCGTGGATTCTGAAAATGAAATATATTAATATAAATAATATTATGATCAACAGCACAAGTTACATGTATGTAACTGGGTGTACAGGTTTCAAACAACCGACACACGAACATTTTGTGTTCACTCTTTAAATCATCTGTTGATATTCAGTTTATTTTTGTATACCATTAAAATCATTTCTACATATAATCAGCGTTTTATATCACACGTATCTTTAAATTCTCACGATTGATATTTACAAGTACTCAATCATTTAATGTTAGATGTACCAAAACATAACCATGCATGAATTTTAATAAAAGGATTTAAACTTGTGCTTTTTATCGCTGTTTATCATGTTCATAACGTTGCGAAATACAGATAACAGCAACATTTTCAATCTCAAACTGTACAAACCTTAAACTTTTATCATGGCGACTCCGCGTATGTTTGCCATGTTTACACTTCCTGGTCTGCATAGCTACCTGTAAGATCACGTGATTCATTGTAGGAATCAGTGACCCATTTTTTTTTACTACAGTCAGAGACATAAGTAACAGAGATTGGCAACTCTGCCATTAGCGTGTTTTGTTGTTGAAAAATGGTACGGGACCAACCTTTCTTTGAGAGCTACATTTTACTAAACTGAGATAATGATCTAAAACCAAAAGTATATTGTTTTACTGAAAAGTGTGCATAGGTTTTATACATTTTTTGATATATAACATAGCCCCCCACACACTTTTTGCAAAGTTAGACCTAACCATTGGGCACATAGCATCATAGAGGGTTCAACCCCCCTCCCCCCCCCCCCCAACTTTTCTCGCAGCAAACATAATTGTTCCTAAATTTACCTTGAAAAGATTGAAATATTGAGAAGTTGGAGTCATAGGTATACTAGCCCCCATCCCTCCCCCCTCTCCCCACTGTTTAGGTATTTCATGATTTGGGAAAACCTAGGGTCCATGGTCAGACTCATTTACTAGTTGTTACAAGAGATCCTGAAAAATACAATATCAAGAAATAAGTATGATGTTCATGATTTGCACACGTTTTTAAAAAGCGTTATATATTGGCCTATGTATATGAATCTTTTAAGAAGACATTTTTATTAAATTTACATATAGAAAATAAGTGCCCCACCCCAAACTGGTTGGTAATATGTAAAAAGAAATATGAAATGATGCTTATTTTGAAATATTTATTTTTTTGTCACCAGTCCCCCCCCCATTAGAACAGCAAAGATTAGCAACTGTTGAAAACTAGCTTGTCAAGAACGGTTCCCCTCCCCAAACTTTCAGAATCGATGCTACATGTTTGTCAGTGGATGCATGACATAATGTGCATGACCCAGTTACCTACATTTAAATCAACTTTGACGTAGAATCCTTACATTGAATATTGGGAGCATTTTAGTCCAGAATAAGTGTTGTCTCACATGGTTTATGTCGGTAAATACACAACCTAGTGGCTAGTCCAACATGGTGTATCTTTGCTCGTTCTTTCGGGTCTGTTATCAAGGTTTATCACGTGATTAATGACGTGTTTTGGGGGCGGATCTAGGGTCTGCGTGATGAAGGACATGAAGCACCGAGCAGGAGAAATAATTAAAGGAGTACTCTGTAGCAGTTTTACATTTGTAAATATTCTGTTTTTTATACCTCATGTTCCATTGATTTGATTTGAGAGTATTTGAGAGATATAAACATTCATTCATTCACTCAACGAGGAAAATTGCCAATAATTGAAAAAAGGTAGCTGATACCTACATCCAGCTCCCGTAACCCCCCCCCCCCCCCAAAAAAAAAACCCCAATTGAACAACAAAGAGCGAACGTTTACCTATAATCGAGCAAAATAAGTTTGTTATCTATGTAAGTTTTCGTTTTTTGTCCTCTCCTTACCCTGATAAATTCTTGGCAAGCATACATAAGTACACGCCTAAGATTTTTTTTTTCAATTTTCATAATTTATTTCAATTTTCAACAGCAATTCAATATCAAATATAGCTTAAACAATAGTTTTACACAATATATAACGTATACATACAATCTATACACGTCTAAGATTAAAAAACACACAACTCGTTGGATAATCTTAAGGCGGCTAGATGGTGGTGGCCATTTTAAGACTAAATATACCTCCCTTGGACGAAGAGCTCTGTATAATGATTTTGGAAATGTTCTAATTTTTAATCGTAGAGCCGGATTTTTCGTTCCTAAACAACAGTTTATGTCCATAAATGTTAAATTTAAAAGTTTAAGACACATTGGTGGGATATTTGTAGACTACCAAGCTCACGTCAACAACAAAAATGTTAGCCATAAGAGATTGCATAGAATGAATAAGCTGTCTTTCTTTTCGAAACCAATAGGCCTATTGATTGTTTTGTAAGTAAAAAAAGACAATTATTCATGGTGAATCAACTCTTTTATTTTCAGACGGTATTTTTCCAAACTTCATCTACACTCTTCATTGTTTTTAAACACTCTAATAAAAAGTATTCGCGTTGGTACCAATTTATTTCCCCCTAATTTTGATTTGCCTATTGTGACATTAAAATGTTATGGTGTGTACGTTATTTGGGCATTATTTGTGGTAGATGTATACTTATACACCTCTCATTTGTTTCCACTTAATGTGAGGTGTATAGGAAAAATCACCTCAGGAGTTAAAAATGAAAGTGCGAATTTTTATTTATTTTTTTAATGAAGTTTTAGGGCGAAAATTGAAGAACACAACAAACAGTTCATTAATCCCTTAAATTTGTTCTATCAATTTTAATTCCATAATCCTAAACAAAAATAAAATTAGAGAGAAATCCCATAGATTTTTTGCTTAGTTTGTGTATTGGTCAGTATACCGCAGTAGACGAGCAAAATGCGCAAGTTTTACAGAATAAACAAGGACAAGTTGATATCTGGGAGTTTACTGGTTGGGGGTAAGAGAGAGAGAGAGAGAGAGAGAGAGAGAGAGAGAGAGAATTTAATTGCCATGACAGAGATCAATATGGTCAAGGATAAATTGATAAATGTCTCTATAGTATAAGGTTATTAGGAATTTTCGAAAAACCGTTTGATCTTCTTTCCGTCGAAATGCTATCATTTTTTAAATTGATAATATCCTGAATTCTACAAAACGTCAAAAACCTTGCGACTCAAGTAACTGTTTATCGTCCTGTAATGTAAGGCACTGAGTTTTAAAACATCATATTCAAATCCGATGCCCTTATTGTTTCGTCAAAATGGTTTTGGGAGCGTGTGTTGAGGGTTGGGGTGTACTAACAAGCAAAGAGAATCTGAATGCATCTATTACAGTGCGAGATTCACTGTTCATTAATAACTTTACTTTCTAAATTCAACATTTGTTTTGTAATATTTTCTCGCAGTTTAATTCTTTAAAAAAACTGTTTTATCAATTAAAATGTCACTTTTCGGACTCTGTGTGTGTGATTTCAATGAGACAGAGTGTTATAGTCTGAAGAACTGCTAAGCTGTTAAATCAACATTGATAGGGTTTCTTGTCCAGGTCATCAAAGACTCGTTGAGTTTATTTTTTCAACAGCGTGAATCTTTTTACTTAGCTAACCTTATGTCACCACCTGTCAATTTTTACTCATTGTTTAGATTCTTACATATAGTCACGTTCCATTGTCAATATTTAGTCGGGAATACGGCGGCCACCGCGGCCAGTCAGGAATACGGCACACTTATCATTTGTTTTCACCTTACGGCCCACAGCGCGCCTAATCCCTATAACTGGTACCTACCTCGCCATCATGCAGTCCCTTGTCCCGTTCGCACTGCACAGGACAAATGCAGTTCAAGGACAGTTCAAATTTTAAACTGCAAAACCAACCCGGGGGGGGGGGGGGGCATTTTTTTAATGCAGGCAGAGTAGTTCATACACCCATCTTTCTTCTGCAAGCCTCATCAAGGTTCGTGAACCTACGAAGTATTTATGAAGTAAAATGCAGAAACCATTGACATCTTTATATTGGAATATATACATGTACATGACTGTAAAGGTACTAAAAAATATTGACTCTATATTTTTATATAATATCTGTAAATCGGTTGAGGACTGTCAATTCCTTAAGATATTATAAACATTGTACCTAATGAATTAGAATTGTTTTCTATTAGCATTTTGATTAATTAAATTAGTCCTAAATATCCTGAAATTTTGAACTTATCAATTTTACATGAATCGCGGAAAGAAAATCGTGGCAGATGAGCCGGTCTTAAAATTCGATGATGGTAGCAGGATCCTGATGGGCGGACTCATAGTGATTATCTACTTTGGCCTCAAATTCTACCGTCCTTGACGAGACAGGAACTACCGCCTTCTCTGATGCTCCACCAATCATTTTTTAAAATAAAGTTTGAAATAATCACAATGAAGCCAACATTTTTTGAAGTTTTTACACGTCAAGTGCCAGTTTCAATGTTTGTGAAAGTCTATTTTTGTAGATCAATAATGGTCTGATCTTCTAGAAAGGATGCTGGTAATCGGAAGAGTTTTGAATATGTTAAGTTGAACCAATTAACGTCGAGTGTTTTCTTTTTTTTTGCCTATAATCTTTATGTGTGCGCTTTTTTTTTAAAAGGATATGAACTTTTTTAGGAGTAGGAGGTGAAAGTGTTACTTGGAAAGTAATTGTATCGGCATTCAACTATATTGGCTTAGTTTACTCTTTTTTATCATTTTCCATATAAACAAATCATTAGCCAAAAACTAGGGCCACTTAGAGAAGATCGATTGGTGTTTGATCTGACATTTGAATTTGTATCATGGTTTTTCATTGGTTGATCTGATATGTAAACATGTACACCAAAAAAAAAACCAACAAACCAATATTCGATGGATTCTTTGTATATAAAAAGATAAATTAGCTGATCTTAAATAACTAAAAAGATTGCTTGATCTTGCATTTAACCTATATAAATGCATTAGT
Source organism: Magallana angulata (assembly GCF_025612915.1). Taxonomy (NCBI): domain Eukaryota; kingdom Metazoa; phylum Mollusca; class Bivalvia; order Ostreida; family Ostreidae; genus Magallana; species Magallana angulata. The sequence continues at coordinate 2,720,942 of NC_069115.1, forward strand.
TGATATTATTAATTGATCTTAACTTTTGTTAAACTTACAGCTTATCTGATAGGTTGATCTTAATGGTACATAGAAGTTGATCTGACTAATATTGAAAGGTTATTGGCTCATGATAGAAAGAGGGATACAATGTACAATACCTGTAGTTTTTGCCTGTAACTCATTACCTGTAACTCATTACCTGTAACTCTTTACCTGTAATTAATTACATGTACAAATTTTTGTACTAGTAATTAGAATATTGTTAAAAATCTAACAAACATGGTGTGGAATATCCAACAGACAACTGGATAGTTAACTGGGCAAAGAACCTAGTTTTGATTTTGCATGATTATTTGTTGGTTTCCGCTGGTGATAAATCAAGCATTCCATTCAATCCCTGTGTGAAATGAGTACCATTTTACTTCCTTCATAAGAAATCTACGCTCTTGTTTACTCCACACAATGTTATTGAGCTTAAACAACTCAAAGAGAAAATGATATAAATTATTGTTGCTAAATACATTCATGTTTGCTTTATTACTCGATAACATTGCCACTCTATGTGTTTATGACAAAGATATGCCTTTTTTGTGTATTATCTAGCTATGCTACTGGGTGTAGTATGCTATCATACATGCATTACATAGCTATGCTTTTCTTTGTGTTTTTTGCTTACAAGTGGCTTTGTCACTACATGCATGTATAATCATTTGTGCTTCATTTCAAAGAATTTGAAGAATGTAATTCATTTACATGTAATTGTATTAAGTGCTATGATGTTTTTGTTTTTATTTATCTTTCTTTGATTTACTCTCATGTTGAAGTGCTCATTTGCATTTTGTATTTGTTGGGATATAGAAATATTTGGATTCATAATCAGATTTGTTCATGTAGGAACATTTGTGAAATATAACTGTTCATTTTTTATTAAACTCTAAATTTCAAAATTTCAAATTCTGTTCTGTGAATAGTAACTGTTATGTACTAAAAACTGTACTCGATACACTACTGAAGGCCAATCACTCAGAAAAAACAATCACAACTTGTCTAACAGTGGGCTTAGTACAAAAGGGTTAATATTCAGGCTACATCATGTACCTGTGTGGTAGTGTGTAGTCTGAAGAGCTGTGTTGTGTACAGTAATAATTTGATGATGTTTCATTTTATTGAAGTATTGTATATAATAAAGGGGGATATAGACTCTCGAGAGCAAGAGAGCCTATATCGTATATCCGGTTTTTTTTCGTGTGTCACAAAAATGTCGCGAAATTTTATGCAATTTAAATAATTCTTAAAGAAATTAATACAGAATTAAATTTCTGTGTATTCAATAATTTGTGATTTAAAAGTGAAGAAAGTGAAAAATTAGATCATGGCAAAAATTAACGGATATATGGTATATTACATTAAAGTAAAAAGTGAAGGCTTTGACTCCATTTAGGGTTCATTAATGCCTCATAGATAAATATAAAAATATGATGTGATATTATCATCTAACATTTACATTAGCTTGTTTTATTCATTTATACTTTTTAAGGCCGAGAGGATGGCGAGTTTAGTGTGTAGTCTGAAGCTGACAGGCCGAGGGGTTGGTGTGTAGACTGATGGCATTCAGTAGGTGGGCTATACCTGAAGTAAAAGATTCATATAGTGTTAGCTGGGGAGAGGGTTTAATCATTGATCTCATGTATCCATGGTGATATATATATTTACATGTAGATGTACCGTAAAACTCGTTTAGTACGAACACCGATATAGCGAAATCACAGAGATAGCGAAGTTTTTTGAGTCCCCAGTAAAAAATTTTTACTAAATTTTTGCAAAATTTTACTGTTATAGCGAATTCAGATATAACAAATTTACAGATATAGTGAACTGATTATGAGTCCCCTGGAGGTGAAATTTAATAATGTTTAGTGATTTTCATTACAATTTAAAACGGCTTGCACTACCATTTAACATAATAGTTTGAATGAATTTATTTTCATATAAATTTTTCGACTCGCAATCTGATTATTAAAGGTATCAAAATAATATATTTTTATTGTAAGTCTCAATTAGAAAATATTATAGTCTAGTGAAAGAAAATATGTATATAGTGAATTCGCTATAGTTATTATTACGAATTTGTTATATGAATATAACAAATTATGGATATAACAAAGTAAATCCATTGGTCCCTAGGACGTTGCTATAAACAAGTTTTACTGTATATAAGTTACAAAGAGTACCACCCATCACATCTAAAATTATATGCCCTTGGGGAGAATATTAGCATATTAAGTAACCAAGCCAACCTTGTTGAAATCATCATAGAAATCTATGAGTGAGCTTTTGTTTCATCCAAGGTAGTAGAAATATTTCATTCAGAATAATTTTCCAGTTTAAGTTTAATTAGATATGAGCGTCTGTTGAATTTGCTGTTTTCTTTAATTTGTTACAGATGTTTTGTGGTTTTCTTTAGAAATATATTCTTTGCTTGACTAATGTGTTTTAATAATAGAATTATGAAGACTATTATCTTTATTGTTCTCTATATGTATATTAGAATTGCTTTGTATGTTAAAATAACAAAATTTTCCTTCCATATCTTTACTTTTTTTTCAAGTTGAAAAAAAAATGAAAACTTACTTCTATCATAAAAATCTTTTTATTTTAAGACCCTCATTGACATGTTAACTTTGTAAAAGAAATTTCATATTTTGTAAGAATTATCTTCTTTGAGAAATTATGAAAGTGGATCCATTGTATAGCATGGTTCATAGGGATCCAAGCAAACCATGCATTCACATAGTTTTCTATGTTTTGAGGGTTTTTTTGTTCAATTTCAGTGTATGTCAGATATCATTGGGTGCAGAGTTTAGTTTGATGTGCGCCTAAATTTGTCGTTGTATGTTTATAAATGTACACTTAACCTCATTAAAAGAGTTCGTTATAAATACATTTAATTTCTTCTTGTTTTATTCATTTGGTTAAGATTATGGACATTTTCATTCTACCGAAGTAATGGATAAAAAATCAAAAATGTTGTATTGCATTTCCTTGTCTTATGCTATATTGACCAGTCATGACTGGAATGTGATACTGTGAGTCTGCAGTCGAATTCCATTCCCTGACCACTGTTAATGTTGAGGTCTGCTGTTATGTTTCACTCCCTGATGACTGTTAATGTTTAGGTCTGCTGTTATGTTTCACTCCCTGACCACTGTTAATGTTGAGGTCTGCTGTTATGTTTCACTCCCTGATGACTGTTAATGTTTAGGTCTGCTGTTATGTTTCACTCCCTGACCACTGTTAATGTTGAGGTCTGCTGTTATGTTTCACTCCCTGATGACTGTTAATGTTTAGGTCTGCCGTTATGTTTCACTCCCTGACGACTGGTGGTGGTTTGTATGCTGTTATGTTTCACTCCCTGACTACTGTTAATGGTAAGTGTGCCGTTGTTTCATTCCCTGGCCACTGTTAATGAATATTCTGCCGTTATGTTTCACTCCCTGATGACTGTTAATGTTTAGGTCTGCCGTTATGTTTCACTCCCTGACGACTGGTAATGGTTAGTGTGCTGTTAAGTTTCACTCCCTGACAACTGTTAATGGTTAGTCTGCCGTTATGTTTCACTCCCTGATGACTGTTTATGGTAATTATGCTGTTATGTTTCACTCCCTGACGACTGGTGGTGGTTTGTATGCTGTTATGTTTCACTCCCTGACGACTTTCAATGGTTAGTGTGCCATTATGTTTCACTCCCTGATGACTGGTAATGGTTAGTCTGTCTTTTTGTTTCACTCCCTGATGACTGTTAATGGTCAGTCTGCCGTTATGTTTCATTCCCTGACGAATTTTAATGGCTAGTGTGCTGTTATGTTTCACTCCCCGATGACTGTTAATGTTTGTGAGTTATGTTTCACTCCCTGACGACTGTTTATGGTTAGTCTGTCGTTATATTTCACTCCCTGACGACTGGTAATGTTTGTCTGCCGTTATGTTTCATTCCCTCACGACTGTTAATGGTTAGTCTGCCGTTATGTTTCACTCCCTGATGACTTTAATGGTTAGTGTGCTGTTATGTTTCACTCCCTGATGACTGGAAATGAATAGTATGCCCTTATTGTCGTTTTGTTTCACATCCTGACGACTGTTAATTCACTCTGCCGTTATGTTTCACTCCCTGACGACTGTTGATGGTTAGTATGCTGTTATGTTTCACTCCCTGACGACTGTTGATGGTAAGTCTGCCGTTATGTTTCCTTTCCGTCATGTTTCACTCCCTGACAGCTGTAAATGGTTAGTATGATGTTATGTTTCACTCTCTGACGACTGGTACATGTAATGCTAAGTCTGCTGTTATGTCTTACTCCCTGACGACTTTTAATGATAAGGCTGCCGTTATGTTTCTTTCCCTTACAGACTGTGCCGTTATGTTTCACTCCCTGCCGACACTCAATCGTTAGTCTGCTGTTATATTTCAGTCCCTGACGACTGCTTATCATTGGTCTGCTGTTATGTTTCATTTCCTGTCTATATTTCCCAGTTCCGGCCATTCGAATCATCTTGATCGCCACTGTTGTTGCTGACTAGAGAGTTTTGAGTAATACTATGAGAAATGGCAGAGAGTGTTCCGAATGCAGTTATATGATACAGGGTTATCAGCTGTTGTATTTCACCCCATTGTTATTACTAGTTCAACTTTATAAACCTGCAGTCAGAATAATGGATACCAATCTGCTATCTTTGATATTGTAGACGGTGCCTACAATGTATTTCTTTTCAAGAGGAACCTTTTTTTGCAAATCCTCTAACAGTTGAATAACACATCACAAAATGGCTGACCTCTGATTGAAACGACATTTAATTTCGTTTTATTAAAAGGATTTTATCGACAGCCACGTGTAACTTACACTATAGCCGAGTGGATAAAGAGTCGGGCTTGTGATCTGTAAATCCCGAGTTCGAATCCCGCAGGGTCTTTTGTTACTTACTGAATTAAAATTTTTAGATATATAATTTTTTTTCCCCAAACTGCACATTGTTTATTTGAGTGAATTTTTCCAGGTGTGTTATTCCACTTTAAGGTTTTTCAACCCTCAGCCTCACCGTATTTTTTCATCATAAAAATGCTATTTGCCCTCCAAACTTTTATCTTTTTGCCCTCCCCCCCCCAACTCCTCCCTCCCCCTTGATGCTACCTGACTGTATTACAGAGTTTTGGCTAATATTGCTCAGGTGAGCAAATGTGGCCTCTGGGCATCTTTTGTTTTTAAACAAACTACATTTTTTGATGAATTGTGAGCTGCCTTGGTGTTTAACTTTTTTGTGGAGGATTGGGGGCAGATAGAACCAGTGGTGGGGACACAGATTCGACGTACATGTATGTGGACTGCCAGGGAAGGAGATGGGGAAGATTGAACTGTAAGAATCGTTTCCACACATTTTATTCAAAATATTGATTCTGTACATACATGTATAGAGGCCATAAGAAGGTAATTTTTTTATGTCGTGGATCTTTATGTAGAGAATTAAGATATGAACTAAAAAAGTAGACTAAGTTAAACCACATGGTTTTGACACACTCTGTGGAAATAAAAAGTAATATTTTTTTTAAATAATCGGAACGCTTTTCCTCCAACAATTGTTTTTTTCCCTATAAATTTAAACACATGTTGCGAAATAACCAAAAATAGGACTGGGCCCCCTTGCAAATATGGATATCACTCGGACCCCTCTATATATATTTTTTTTTAGATCCGCGCATGTCTTTTCGCGCGAGATCTGAGCATCCCAACAAAAACAAAAAGAGAACATATTACCTCTTTATATTATCATATACAAAATGGATGATGATTTAAAAATTCAAAGAGCTTTATTGAGGATATTTTTTTATTCTGTTATGGGTAATGTTTGTAATGTCGGGTCCGAATCAGTCTTCACAAGCTTCTTGGCAGTCTAGTAAGGAATCGAAATGGTTCCGTCCGGAAGGGGCGGGGCCGCCGAAAGTCCTTTGGGTGCACCTCCCCAGGGTGGGGCTGTAGGACCAGAAGACGTGTAGACTCAGGTACTGTCCCTCATAGGACGGCTCCAGGCACTCTGTAAGTGGGTCAAATCTAATAAATACTCTCCTTCTGATATGATATATTTTTAGCTCACCTGAGCCAAAGGCTCAAGTGAGCTTTTCTGATCACAATTTGTCCGTTGTCTGTCGTCGTTGTCGTTGTCGTTGTCGGCGTTGGCGTTGGCGTTGTAAACTTTTCACATTTTCATCTTCTTCTCAAGAACCACTGGGCAGATTTCAACCAAATTTGGCACAAAGCACCACTAGGTGAAGGGGATTCAAGTTTGTTCAAATGAAGGGCCACGCCCTCTTTAAATAGATATTTGAGAAGATAATTGAGAATTATTGAAAATTTGTTGGTATTTTTCAAAAATCTTCTTCTCAAAAACTATTCGGCCTGAAAAGCTCAAACTTGTGTGGCGGCATCCTCAGGTAGTGTAGATTCAAGTTTGTTCAAATTATGGTCCCCAGGGGTAGGGAGGGGCCACAATGGGGGGATCAAGTTTTACATAGAAATATATAGACAAAATCCTTAAAAATCTTCTTCTAAAAAACTATCAGGCCAGAAAAGCTCAAATTAAAATGGGAGCCTCCTCAGATAGTGTAGATTCAAGTTTGTTCAAATCATGGTCCCCGGGGGTAGGGTGGGGCCTCAATGGGGGAACAAGTTTTACATAGGAATATATAGAGAAAATCTTTAAAAATCTTCTTCTAAAACATTATTAGGCCAGAGAAGCTCAAATCAAAGTGGAAGCTTCCTCAGGTAGTGTAGATTCAAGTTTGTTCAAATCATGGTCCCCAGGGGTAGGGTGGGGCCACAATGGGGGGATCAAGTTTTACATAGGAATATATAGAGAAAATCTTTAAAAATCTTCTTCTAAAAAATTATTAGGCCAGAAAAGCTCAAATAAAAGTGGAAGCTTCCTCAGGTAGTGTAGATTCAAGTTTGTTCAAATCATGGTCTCTGGGGCTAGGGTGGGGCCACAATTAGGGGATCAAGTTTTACATAGAAATATATAGACAAAATCTTTAAAAATCTTCTTCTAAAAAACTATCAGGCCAGAAAAGCTCAAATTAAAATGGAAGCATCCTCAGGTAGTGTAGATTCAAGTTTGTTCAAATTATGGTCCCCGGGGGTAGGGTGGGGCCACAAGAGGGGGGTCATGTTTTACATAGGAATATATCGAATTTTTTTTTAAAAATCTTCTTCTCAAAAACTATAAGGCCAGAAAAGCTTAAATTTGAGTGGAAGCATCCTCAGATAGTGTAGATTCAAGTTTGTTCAAATCATGGTCCCCAGGGGTAGGTTGGGGCCACAACTAGGGGATAAATTTTTATATAGGAATATATAGAGAAAATCTTTAAAAAAAATTCTTTTCAAAACTTTATGGCCAAGAAAGCTCAAATTGTAACCATCCTCAGATAATGTAGATTCAAGTTTGTTCAAATCATGGTCCCTGGGGGTAGGGCGGGGCCACAATGGGGGATAAATTTTTATATATAGAGAAAATCTTTAAAAATCTTCTTCTCAAAACTATAAGGCCAGGAAAGCCCAAATTTAAGTGGAAGCATCCCAAGATCGTAAAGATTCAAGTTTGTTTAAATAATAGTCATGGGGTATGGTGAGGCCACAATGGGGGATGAATTTTTACATAGGAATATATAGAGAAAATCTTTAATATCTTCTTTTTAAAGACTATTTGGCCAGAAAAGCCTAAACTTGTGTAGAGGCATCCTCGGATAGTGTAAATTCAAGTTTGCAAAATCACAGTCCCTAGTGATAGGGCTGGGCCGTGACGGCAGTTTGAATTTTTACATAGGAATATATAGAGAAAAATCTTTAAAAATATTCTGGGAAAGTTTTCGGTCCAAAACTCAGTACTTAGTGTGAAAGCACAGGTTATGCAGATTTAAGTTTGATGAAACCATGATTCCCTAGAGAAAAGGGGGGCCACGAAATGGAGGGGGGGGGGGGGTAAATTGGAATAGAGAAAAATCTTCTTACAGGTACAACAACAAAAGGGGCTTGGTATTTACCCAAAAAAAGAGGTGGATAAAAATTGACAGATTTTCTATTTTTTTTAGCAAGATCTACTGTACTTAGTTGTCAAGATATTTTGATACTGTAATGCTAATTTGATCAGAATTAAGGCAATTGTTGCTCAGGTGAGCGATGTGGCCCCTGGGCCTCTTGTTTACAAATACTACCACATTGTCAGGTTGTATATTTAATTCGGTAAAATATATTGTATCAGAAAAGACGATGTTTTAGGAACATTACGTATGAATGGCTTCTAAATACAGGCGGTGGAATCATACACGCATGCTTAGTTAAAATTAAACTAGTGATATCTTTAGATGAATTGGTCTAAGTTCGATTATTCACGTAGCGACGTTAAAAGTTGGATACGATTTGAGACAAATATGAAACTTTTCTATGACTTATACATGCATACAGGTTTAAATACTTTACTACTTAAGCCATGCAACTGGGTCAAATTTTGTAGTGAAATAGAAAAAAAATTACTTAGTAACGCTTTACAAGCGCAGATAGGAAGACACTCTTGCAAATAAAAGCGTATATCTTTTGGAAATAAAATTTGTAAATTTTTCATATCTTGAGGAATTTAAAAATGTTAATAAAATAAGTAAATTTCTTACCTGGTTTTAAGGCTGTGGCTTCCCTACAGAGAGCGACAGACAGAAACATGAGTAAAACGATCAACATGATTGGTGGATTTAAAGTTGTACTAAAGTCTCCCTAAAGTACGAAAGTGACCTACAAAGGCAAAATATACTGTAATTATAAATAGTAGTATAACATGCAGGAAAAGTAAAATCAATACGTTTAAATCTTACAATCTCATCTATAAAATCTTTTAGTTAATACTTTAATTTTATGAAAACGCGCCGTTATAATTCCTACATTAAAAATCTAACGAATTTTAAACAAACAAATCCAAGAAATAAAACAGTAGAATGCAATCAAATCATGTCGAAATTGGAATTTTTGAAATATTTGTCTGTTTGTAAATCAGAGACACGCGATGATGATGGTTGAAAGAAGAGTTTTCAAATAACCTTTTTAAAAAGTCTAAAATATTTTCCAAAAAACAAACAAACCTGATTTCTGTCTCTAAAATTGAGATACACTTAGAGATGTTTACACAACTATACCCACAGTTTGTATGGAATACTGGTCCATGATCACTTGTAATCGTACATTTATAAAGTTAGATTAACGAACAGCTGTCGCATGACATGTTTCTGCCGATGTCTAAACCGCTGTTGATTAATTTAATTAACCTCAGAATTATTAACTATTCACCTGTGCTACAATGCCGCAATGACCCAGTGTGTATAAGAATGATACATACCTGCTAGTTTTTTTAAAATCCAAGCCTTTGCTGGGGTTTGAACCCGAGTCCTCTTGCTTACAAATCCAGCACTCTACCGGTCATAAGATGCATATGAATATAACCATCCTTAAGTTTGCCTTAAAAATAGTTTACATCTGCTTAAAGGTAGGCTAAAGACGATCTTTAAGCCACCTTTAAGTCTCAACGATGCTTAAAGCTGGCTTAATTGAGGCTTAAAGAATTAAAGATGGCTGATAGGTCCTTAAAGGCCACATAAAAAAAGCAATCTTTAAGCAACCCTTAATTAATCTATTTTTAAGGATAACTGAAGGTGCAAACTTCCTCAAGCTGTCTTCGAACCATTTTTGTTCAGAATATAACAGTCTTACATCAATATTTAGCTTTACCCACAAAAATTATATTGTGACAATCTATTAATTTGCGATCAATGGAATACTATATAATTATTTAATCTGTTTTCTACATTTATTTCGATTTTTTATCTATTTATTTTATTTTGGAATAGTATTTATTCCAAATGAGAACTTTGCCATGGTCTGGGTATAAGACAAACCTGATGTATATACACGTGCACTGTATATTCTGTGTTATTTTGTATGGTTCTCTCAGGTTGAACAAACATAAATTTTAATTGGATTTACACCAACAAAAAACACTAAACACGAAAGGCAGCGATATATTTACAAGACCAATGGATTCCTAATGCACATGTATTTTTCTTCATCCGTCTACGAAATCGATCATTATGTCTAAAAATGATTTAAACTGAGAAACAGAAAGTGTATCATTTTACTTCATTATCAAATTAAATCATATATCAAAAGTTTTTTCTTGTTTTAATTTTGTCTGAGAATAAGCATTGTATCTAGAATAATGCAGATTTACAAAATTACAGTGT